>NC_085138.1:76208549-76837299 GCF_035046485.1 Aedes albopictus | reverse complement strand
TCAGCAAGATATTTCCGTGACCTTTCTTCTAGAAATTTTCCCGGCATTTCTACAGGAGTTTCTTCCGGGATAATGCCTAAAGATTTTAGTGGAATTTCTCTTGAAGATTCATCAAAGATTCCTCTCGGAATTTATTCCGGAATTTATCTTAGAAAATTCCTTGCGGTGTTACTCCTGCGGTGTCTGTCAGATTTTTTTTATTTATCTTGGACTTTCTCACAATATTTTTCGGAGGATCCTTGCAGAGTTTTTTTTCCTCCCCTGTTGGGGAAGTTAAGCCACTGGGTCCAATAAGTTGAACTTTTGTGGCATTATTGTTTTTTGGCATCCTTGCAGAGTTTCTTCCGGAATTTTTGCATGAGCTTTAAGTGATATTTCTCATGGAGTTCTAACCACAGTTTTTTTAGAGGTTTTCCATACAGTTGTTCACAGGATTTCTTGCAGTGCTCCTGAGATTATGTTTTAGATTTTATACAGGAATTACTTTCAGAGTTCTTCCTGGAACCCCAACCGGAAGTTATACCGAGATTCTGGGTGTTCCTTTTGAGATTCCCTTACCAGTTAGTTACTCCCGGAGATTATTCCAGGAGGTTTTCTCAGAATACCTCCAAGGATAATCTACAAAGTTTTCTTGTTAAAACCCCGGAGAAATATTGGATGAAATTCAGGTAAAATGTTGCGAGTAGCTCCGCATGAACTTTTTGGAAAAATCTCGAACGGAACTTCGGAAGAAATCCTGAGAAAAACGTGGATATCTCGGAAAAAATCTGGGAGTTATCCCGGGAGGAAATATTTGGGAAATTTAAGGAGGAACGCTTAAAACCTCAAAAAGAAATGCAGGGAAACACTACGGGCGAAATCACACGAGGAAATCAACGAGAAGCAATGGAAGAACTTATGCAGAAACATCACCAAAATCCCGGAAAATCTGTTGGGAAATCATCCAAGGCTACCTCCAAGAGAAATCCCTGAAGAAACTTGGGATACATTTTGGAAGAATCTCCGGAAGCAATCCAGGGAAACCCTCTGGATGAAATCCGAGGAGGTACCCCTGCAGAGACCACGTGAAAAACTCCTACAGACATACTGGGAGGAACTGTGGTAGAAATCCTAGGAACAACTCTCAGAAATCCCGGAAGTATCTTTTGGAGCAAATCCGGAAAATATCCTCTGGATGGATTCTTGGGAGAAACTGTTGGAATACAGGTATCGTTGAATGCTTACCCGAGCAAATTGAAAACTAATTTTGATGTTGTGATATTGCGAATTTTGATAACTCAGGTTGTTGTCGTTTTAACGGTTAAACATCAAAAAAGAGAGCAGAAAAATGTTCCTGTGACAGAAAATTGAAAACAATTCCTGCTATCGATGATAGCAAATTGATAACTGTTTTTGTTATCAGCGCAACAAAAATGATTTTTTTTAAATGTAGAGTTTTTCGGTTGATATAAAATCACAAATGCAATAATATAATTGCACTAATGATATATCCTTACAAATACTTTACATAGTTTACTAAAACATATAAAACTATTTTAACACTTAATATTTACATTAATTTAAAATGACAGCAAACCGAAAACAAAATTTGGAATCAAATTAAGTAAAGTTCGAATCGGATCAGCAGAATCGATTCACCGATTTAATCGAATGCTTTGAATCGATGTTTCAACATCGATTCGATAATATAAAATACTACAAAACTATAAAATGATTCGTTTGCTGCATGTAATTCAAGTTCATGGTATGTTTTATTTTTCTAAACAAATTCAATATCAAAATTTGAGATTGCATATCGAACATTTCGCTACACTGATTCGAAAATGGATATAACGTTAAGACAGTGTATTATAAAAAAAATGAAATTTAATATTTTTGAAACGAAAGAAAAATCCTGAGGTTCTCCAGAACTCTGAGAAGTATTCCCATATAGTACTGAGATGAATTCCCTGCTAGAGAAATTCCCCCAGAATCTTTGAAGAGACTGCTCCAGAATTCTGAAAGGAGTTCCTCTAGAATTATAGACTGTTTCAGAAATTATAAATACACTAACGATAACCTGCCATTTCAATTTGAGCACATTATCCAAAAAAGTTTCTTCTAGCTCTTAGAGTAAACATGCTAACGAAGCAAATAATACCAATTTTGTTGATGTTTCTGGTAAAAGTTGAAAAATAGGGCACTGTAAACAAGATAATCAAAATTTGAAGTTGCACAAAGTGGTCAAAAAATGAAGCATAGTAGAAAAGAAAAAAATCTCACAGATAAAATATTTAATTTCCAAACACAATAGAAATTGCTGTATCGATAATAAAAGATATTTCTCGATTGGTAAGAGTAATTTTTACTGAAATATTTGATCAAGAACCACCATTACGGGCCTTCTCAAAACCAAAATTTTTGTTTCAAATTTCTCAACAACACCAGTAGCAACAAACTTTAAGCAAACGAATGTCTTAATTACTGATTACCGCATTCGTTTTTATGGTATGACAAGCTTTGCCATCTGAAGGATCGAATGGGCTGAAAAAATAAGTTTGTTTAAATTAATTGCGTTCAGGAAAGCCAAGAAACTGTGTGGTAGTTCTTATGTTCCGTAGAAAACCTTAAAAAATGAGAAACTTGATCTCCGAAAAAATGTTGTGGAAATGCCTTTATTGATTTTTCCCAAATTTTGATCAAGGCATTCCTTAGACAACTTGTTAAGAAAGCGAATGTGATAAAAATTTAGATAATTTTTGGTATTTAGTGATAAATAATGTTGAAATCATTAAAAAACACCTTTGTGCAAATGCAAATTTGAAAAATTTAGCTCTTTGTTAGAGAACTCGACTGTTCTTTAAAATATCAAGACAATTGAAAGGAAATATAAAAATATGGAGTACAATATGCTATACTCTGAAGGAAGTAGGTAAAAATCATTATAACAGTTTATTTAATTTACTAAACAAAGTGTATTTATAATTTCTGAAACAGTCTATATGAGAGAGATTTCTTCAGAATGCTGAAAATGATTACACCAGAATCCTGAGCGATTAGCTAGAAATGAAAGCAAAACTCTTCCGGTATCTTGGTAGGAATTCTCTCTGAATTCTTTTAAGGATTTTCCAAGAATTCTGAGAGAGATTACTCCATATCTATGAGACGGATTGCCTCAGAGTCACGAGAGGAATTCTCACAGAATTCTATGATAGCTTGTCTCAGAATCCTAAGAGAAGCTTTCCCTTAGGACTCTCCCATAATGTTCCAGAATCCTAAGAGGGATTATCCCAGAATCCTAAATAGGATTATCCCAGATTTCTAAGAAGAATTCTCCCAGAATCCTGAGAGGAATTCCAAGAGCGATTCTTTTACATTCTTGAGATGAATTCATCTAGAATACTGTGAAAGATTCTCACAAAAAAAATGATTTTCGGAATTCTATGATGAATTCCCCAAGAAACTTAAAGGAAATAACCCATAATCCTGAAAAGGGTAGCTTAGCACCCTAAGAAGGATTACTCCAGAATCCTAAGAAAGGTTTTCTCAAAATACTGGGCAGGATTTTCTTTGGCCCCACCTGAGATATACTCTCACAGAATTCTAGGAGATAGGATTCCCCCAGAATCCTGAGAAAAATTCCTCCAGAATCCTTTTAAGTACATCAGTAGGTCGCGCCCAATGGTCGCCAAGTCATGCTCCACCTGGTCCGCCCATCGTGCTCTCTGCGCTCCACGCCTTCTTGTGCCAACCAGATCAGTTGCAAACATCAGCTTTGCAGGGTTGTTGTCCGGCATTCTTGCAACATGCCCTGCCCATCGTATCCTTCCGGCTTTGGCCACTTTCTGGATGCTGGGTTCGCCGTAAAGTGCAGCGAGCTCGAGGTTCATCCTTCTCCGCCACATACCGTTCTCCTGCACGCCACCGAAGATCGTCCTTAGCACCCGTCGCTCGAAAACTCCGAGTGCTTGCAGGTCCTCCTCGAGCATCGTCCATGTCTCGTGTCCGTAGAGAACCACCGGTCTTATTAACGTCTTGTACATGGTACATTTGGTGCGGGGGTGAATCTTTTATGACCGCAGTTTCTTCTGGAGCCCATAGTAGGCACGACTTCCACTGAAATTCTCCCTGAATTCTATAACGGATTTCCCTAGAATCTTGGGAGAGATTACTCCAGGTTTCTAAGATGGATTCTCTCAGAATCTTTATAGGAATTCATTCAGACTCCTGAGAGATTTCCTCAGATTCCCGAGATGGATTCTCCCAGAATCCTGTGACGGATTGCCTCAGAATCCTGAGACAAGTTTTTCCTCGGGATTCTCCCAGAATGCTTAGACGGATATCCCCAGAACTCCTTGGCGGATTCTTCCAGAATCCTGAGAGGGATTCTCCTAGAATCCTGAGAGAATCTCTTCCGCAGTATTGAAAGACATCCCATTAGAATCCTGAATGAGATTGCCCCAGAACCCAGTGAGGAATCCTCCACATTATTAAGAGAAATTCATCTAGAATCCTGAGAGGGATTCTCATAAAAAAAATTTCGTGATCCAGAGATGGACTGACCTAGAATCCTGAGAAGAATACGCCAGAACCCTGACAGGGACTCTCTAGACCATAAGAAGGATTCCTCCAGAATCCTGAGAAAGATTCACATAGACTCCTGGAAGGGATTGCCCAAGAAGCCTGAGATATACAGGTATGCCTCGATTTAGTGGACCCTAGACTATATAGGCACTCGATTTTATGTACTTCGATTTTATGTACATTTTTAATGATTAAATTCTACAGTGCATTCTAAAAAAACGGCTAATATTTTTGAATCGAAAGAAAAATCGAATGTTAAAAATCGATTCAGTCGATTTCGTTATTCGCTTTTTTTCGTTATTTCTTTAATCGCTTCAACATCGATTCAAAAAATCGATTAATCGGAACAAAAACATCGATGTTGCGAACATCGATTCAAAATACGAAACGAACGACTCAACCAACAAGCGGAGGATGTCAACGAAGCGTACAAGGGAGATACAAGTTCTATAGTTCTTTATATAACAGAAGAAAAACAGTGCTATTATTTTGGATTGTAGAATGATTGTAATCCTAATTGGTCAACTAGTATCAATTAGATAAAAAGTTATTCGGCCCCATTAAGCCTTCTGGCGTTTGGGCCCATCAAATAAATGAATTAAATAAAAAAGAAAAGAGTAGTCAGGTTTATAATGTTCTTAATGCAGGGTTTTTGCAGACTCCGTCGAGAACGTCATAAATCATGTATGCCAAATTGTAAACAAACAATAAATTATCGCACCGCGGTGAACTATGTGATAATGGGACCTCGTCTGACAAATTTCATTATCAGCCAGGTATTGTTGCCAATCAGGCACACCCCTTCCGAGAACCGGCCTTGATGCGGTGCAGTGCCTTATTCCTCCGGTCAGCATTTCCACCAGCTAAGTATGTAGTTGTTGATTTTCACAATGTTTATCATGGTCTGCAGGTCGATGAATTGACCCCCGATTGCACGGCAATCGACGTCCTGGATGACCAAACCAACCTTTTTTCGGATGCTGCAACCTGAGGAATTTGACACTGCACCGCGTCGAGGTTGGTTTTCTGGATAGGTGTTCTTGATTGGCAGCGATAATGAAACGATGAAAATCAAAATCGGATGCTTGAATTTTTTATTTCGATTTTTCATGTACCAATCTGTTCTCACGCGAGAACAGTTGCTCTTACTCAAGAATGGTTAATTGAAGATAACTACGAGAGCCTTTTAAAACTGGCAATAAGTTCAACAGTTCTTATGGTGTTTATGGTTTTATGGACTGAATTCCAAGTATTCTTGGAGGTGTTTTTAAAACCACATATTGATGAAGAATAGTTGTGCTCAACTGATCAACTAGAATATGTAATGCTTTGATAAAACTATCATAAAAACAAATAAAACCAAATAGAATCAAGATTGTTACTTAGGAGGTTACTACTGCGTTCTTTTTTCTTTGTGATTAAGAAACGGTTATCGACGGAGTTAGCCTAGCTATATCCTGCGTGGCTATGGTGGACTAGCTCCAGCAAAAACTCCTCGAGAAATTCAGAAAAAAAAACTCTAAATAACCTCTAGAAACTTTGATAAATTCAAGGAAGAAGGGGGGAATAATGTAAAAAATATGAAACAATTTAAGAATTTTTTTGCGGTAGAAATCCAGAAAGGAATCCCCAAGTAGTTGGTGCCTTGTGTGAGAGCAGCGGTACTGCAGTAGCAACTACGGGCGGTCAATCGAATGTACGCTCAAGCGAAATTTGAAATTGGATTCCAAGACGTTTCACCACAAGGTTCTTCGTTACAGGGCTTTAACACTGCATTATTTAGAGTAGCATGTCTTATTTTAATTTCATTAGTTTCCACTATTCTTTAGTACAGTGACCAGCCCTGAAATACCTAAGGTCGGAGCAGATTGTAGCTTGTTTCTTGTTCTTCCTTCATCCTTAGTTGTCGCTCGTAGTAGCCATAGTCATTGTTTCCTGTACCGGAGAAAAATAGAAACAACCCGTTGGTTCTTAAACGACCTGACCCAGTCGAACGAACAACATCCCGACAATTTCCCGACAGTCTGAATTTCAGTACTGCATCGGGTAGTGGGCACCAGTGACAGTTGCTGAAGCGAGAGAGTTAAATGGTTATATTTATATCCGGGCTGTGATGATCATTGCCAGCTTGATGCGCATTCTCCTTCTCCTGTAAGGAAGAACCACATGGCTAGCTGCTTGAAGCTGGAGCACATCCAAAGGAATGTACGCCTTGCTTGATTCCATTTTCTTTGAAAGTGCTGTTGGTGTTTGTCATTTTTCCTCTGCCCAGCTTTAAAGTGGCTCTGACTGTATCCGCCCGAGCTCTGGCTGGGCCGGAAAGCAGCGGATACAGCTCAAAAGCATGATAGTATGTACACTTGGAGAGGATGATTTATTGGATGAATTGCATCATAACAAATCAGGATGAATCGTATAAATTATTCAAAAGTTATTTGTTAGCATAACCTAGTTGGACCATCTTCAGTTATTCAACATGTGCTCAGTTGTTGTCACTATGCAGATTTATTGCTTAATATGCTTCAGAGATCGTTCTTACAGGAATTATCCAGCGGTTCCTCCTATGAGAATTCTTCAGAAATTTTTTTTGAGACTTGTTCTGCAATAATTTTAGGAATTCATGCAGCAGTTTCTTTTGGAATGCCTTCGGCAATTTCGATGAAAATTGCTTTGATTTCAGAAATTTCACCTGCGATTTCTTTGAAAATTTTATAAGGCAAATCTTTTGGAGACTCGGTTATACCTTTGGAAATTCTTTCGGAACATTTCTTAGAGAGCTCGTTCGGGAATTTCTTGGGGAAAATCTTTGACCACTATTTCGGAATTCTTCCGGCAATTCCTTAAGAAATTCATCTGATGTTTTCTCCAAAAATTTCTATGTGAATTTCTCTGGCATGGTCTTTGTAAAATCGTTCTGTAACCCCTAAATCATTAGAGAATTTCGTCCGAAACGCCTTCAAAGTATTATTTGAAAAGTCTTTAGAAAATTGCTTTGTGAATACTTGCGGAAATTTTTATGGAAATTTCTTCGGTAACTCATTTGAAATACTTTTTGGAATTTTATTGTTTTGAGATTGGAATTGTCTCGTCCATGTCTTAGGCTGGAAATTTTCTATGAAAATTTATCCAGCCACTCCTTTGGGAATTTCTCAGGAAGTTTTTCGAAAATTTCTTTGGAATTTCCTTAAAGAATTCCTTTGCAAATTTCTTTGACTATTTTTTAGGAATTCGCTAATCCGTTGTAAATTCCTTTAGAAAGTCTCATCGGAATTTTTTGAATTTCCCATTTTATTGGTAATTTCTGCAGGAATTGTGGAAGGAATTCTCAAAATATTTTTGAAAAAAAAAATAACTGAAATATTTTTGAAAAAAATTGCCGAAGGAATCCTCAAAGGAATTGCTGAACACCGAAGTATTTCACAAAGGGATTGCCGAAGAAATTTCACGACGAAATGCAAATTGTAATTAAAATAAATCCCGAATTGATTTCCAAACAAATGGCAGATTTTTTTTACCAAACAAATTGCCGAATCAGCTTTCGGAGGAAATAATATACGTATAATGGAATTAAAAAAACTAACAGAATGAATTTCATTAAAATTGCCGAAAAAAATTGCAAAAGGAATTATAGAAGAATTGCTGTTGAAATTTCAAAACCAAATTTCCAAAGAAATTGCTGATAGAATTCAAATGAAGTTACCGTAGAAAATCTTAAAAAAAACTTGCCGAAGGAATCCTCAAAGAAATTACCGAACCAATTTTCAGAGGAATCACTAAAGAAATTTCCAAAATAATGACCAAGGAGTTTCCATGGAATTTCCGTAACTATCTATATACACTACCCGTCATAAGTACGAACTCACAAAAAGTATTGCAACAATATTGCATCACCCTGACTCACCTCGATATCTCAAAACCCAGAACACCTACAAAAATGCCGCCTTTCCGAAAAGTTGTTGATTTTGGGCTTCTGAATAACTTTGCTGAAGACAGCATCTTTGTAAGTTCTAAGGTTTTGGAAATATTGAGGTGAGTCAGGGTGATGCAATATATTGTTGCAATACTTTTTGTGAGTCCGTACTTTTGACGGGTATAGTGTATATAAAAATGAGTTTGTAGCTTCTTTGAGGCAACAAAACTCACGAACGGCCGAACCGATCAGCATGACCATTGCACGTTTCGATTCGTATTGATGGTGGCTGTGTTTATATGTATAAAAAGTTACGAAAATCAACTAGAAAAGTAACAAAATTGATAGAGAACTGATTTTCCATGAGCTGGGAAGGAAATCAACACGACCGAAATAAAATCAATCTAGAGTGCGGTGCTATTTCGAGCTCAACAGTTGTCAAACCACTACAAGACGGCAAGAAAAAAATTGCCGGGACAGCTAGTTTCTATATATATCCGAAGAAATTCCCAATGGAGTTGGATAACAATTTCCAAAGGCATTACTAATCGAATTCGCAAAGCATTATTATGAAAGAAATTCCTAAAGAGATTGGCGAAGGAATTCTTTAAGGAATCGATTAAGGAATTTTCACAGAAATAACCGAATGAACTACAAAATATGCAGCCGGAAAAAAAATCTAAAGTACCTATTACTGAAGGGAAAACCGAAGGAATTTCCAAAGAAATTCATAATGTTCAAAATAATTGCTCTTTCCGAAGAAATGGCGAGTTTTGTTCGAAAGCCATATTTTTATATGAACATTCATCATCATTACCATCAATGATGGTAATGATGGTCCATCATATATAGACTGTTTCAGAAATTATAAATATGTACACTTTGTTTATTAAATTAAATGAACTGATCTAATGATTTTTACCAACTTCTTTCAGAGTATAAGCATATTGTACTCCATAGTTTTATATTTCCTTTCAATTGTCTTGATATTTTAAAGAACAGTCGAGTTCTCTAACAAATAACTTAATTTTTCAAATTTGCATTTGCACAAATTATTTATACTAAATACCAAAAATTATCTAAATTTTTATCACATTCGCTTTCTCAGCAAGTTGTCTAAGGAATGCCATGATCAACATTTGGGAAAATCGATAAAGGCATTACCACAACATTTTTTCGGAGATCAAGTATCTTAATTTTTAAGGTTTTCTACGGAACATAAGAACTACCACACAGTTTCTTAGCTTTCCTGAACGCATTTAATCTAAACAAATTTATTTTTTTTAGCTCATTCGATCCTTCAGATGGCAAAGCTTGTCACACCATAACAACGAATGCAGTAAGTAGTAATTAAGAGTCTTAAGACATTCGTTTGCTCAACGTTTGTTGCTACTGTTGTTGTTGAGAAATTTGAAACAAAAAAATTTGTATTGAGAACCCGCATAATGAAATACAATTTGTATTACAGTCCACACAGTATGTCTCCTTTATCTGTTACTATTACTGTACCACGAACAGTTGCTTTTATGTTGAAATCATGAAACTCGAAGCATTCGATCATAAAGAACGGTCTATTTAACGCATATCAAGTTGTAACAATATGTTATATTGTGCAGAAGTTGTCGAATAATATAGTGATGAAAGCTCAGGAGACATGGTGGCAATATATAATGACCATTTCTCAAACGGTTTGTGATTATATTTGCGCAACACACTTACACCTGTGTGTTTCACTGTATGCCACTTAAATTCGACAGTTTGTGAAATAGTTGCATACATTGGTATTTGTTATGCCCGGATTTTGCAGTTTGCAGTTTTTTTAGAAAAAAAAACAAAATTTTCCGTGCGGTCGCTTGCCAACTGAGTAAAAATCAATTTGGAATTCGCTGCGGTTAACGGTTTGAAGCGCCTGCGAAGCGGTCTACATTATACAGAGGTAGGTTTTGCGTGATTATTTTATATTGTTTTTGTTGGTATGTATAACTCATTGAATGAATTATTTCACAGAGTTCGCGAACTTCGCGGGGTTCCGCAAAAAGTCGGGTAGTTCCCGCTCCAGCAGACATCACCTTGGACATCATCATTGCCCATCCGATCGGAATCACCCGAAGTGCTCGAGGAGGTGGTTTCATGAACACATGATCTACTGCTGATTTATACGTTGAGGACATTCGACAAATAAGATGCGTTTTGGACGGGGTCTTGAGGATGAGATCGAAGACAAATATGAATGATTGAATAAAAAAATCACCGGAAATAATTAGCTTTTTATTTTAACGGTTTCAGTACAATATAACCATATGCCATACATTTTATGTATCATAGACGACAATAAATCAATAATACCACATACATTGATCATTCTCATTCCTGTTTTATTGTTTAACTGCTCTTTAACCATTTGCTATGCAGTGCAGTTTCTGAAAAAGTGGATAATAAATTGACCGTATCCTTTACTGTTTTGCGAAAAATTTGTTCGAGAAAATGAGCGATTTTTTATGGTAACCTATCTTAACCGCCTATTCCACATACTGTAATTTGGCGGATTACCATTTGTCAAACTGGCAAATCTGTACATGGAATGGTTATCTTACTGTTATCTCGGACAGTTTGGTGAATGGGCAAATGACAATTACTAATAGTCATCTACAGTATGAGAAACGTTGCATTTACAGTTGGTGATTATGCGGGAAGGCCCGTAATGGTGGTTCTTGATCAAATATTCTAGTAAAAATTACTCTTACCAATCGAGAAATATCTTTTATTATCGATACAGCAATTTTTATTGTGTTTGGAAATTAAATATTTTATTTGTGAGATTTTTTTCTTTTCAACTATGCTACATTTTTTGACCACTTTGTGCAACTTCAAATTTTAATGATCTAGTTTACAAAGCCCTATTTTTTAACCTTTATCAGAAACATCAACAAAATTGGTATTATTTGCTTCGTTTGCATGTTTACTATAAGACCTAGAAGAAACTTTTTTGGATATTGTGCTCAAATTGAAATAGCAGTTAATCGTGTATTTATAATTTCTGAAACAGTCTATATCATCTTTTATGCAGTAAAACCACCGACTCGTCGGTGGTAAAACTATTCCCCTCTAGTGGACCTAATTGAAAGTTTCAATCGAGTAAAACAAATACTAAACAACATCAAGAAGATAATGTAGTTTTTAAAATCAATGCTGACGGGATTCTACTCGAACCCCAGACGGGAATCTTCTCGAGTTCCAGACGGAATTCTTCTCGAATCCCAGACGGGATTCTACTTGAATCCATGATGGGATTCTCCTCGAGTTCCAGACGGGATTCTACTCGAGTTCCAGACGGGATTCTACTCGAATCCCAGACGGGATTCTACTCGAATCCCAGACGGGATTCTTTTCGAATCCCGGACGGGATTCTCTTCGAATCCCGGACGGGATTCTTTTCGAATCCCGGACGGGATTCTTTTCGAATCCCGGACGGGATTCTTTTCGAATCCCGGACGGGATTCTTTTCGAATTCCGAAGGGGATTCTTTTCGAATCCCGAACGGGATTCTTTTCGAATTCCGAAGGGGATTTTTCTCGAATCCCGGACGGGATTCTTCTCGAATCCCGAACGGGATTCTTCTCGAATCCCGGACGGGATTCTTCTCGAATCCCGGACGGGATTCTTCTCGAATCCCGGACGGGATTCTTCTCGAATCCCGGACGGGATTCTTCTCGAATCCCGGACGGGATTCTTCTCGAATCCCGGACGGGATTCTTCTCGAATCCCGGACGGGATTCTTCTCGAATCCCGGACGGGATTCTTCTCGAATCCCGGACGGGATTCTTCTCGAATCCCGGACGGGATTCTTCTCGAATCCCGGACGGGATTCTTCTCGAATCCCGGACGGGATTCTTCTCGAATCCCGGACGGGATTCTTCTCGAATCCCGGACGGGATTCTTCTCGAATCCCGGACGGGATTCTTCTCGAATCCCGGACGGGATTCTTCTCGAATCCCGGACGGGATTCTTCTCGAATCCCGAACGAGATTCTTCTCGAATCCCGGACGGGATTCTTCTCGAATCCCGGACGGGATTCTTCTCGAATCCCGGACGGGATTCTTCTCGAATCCCGGACGGGATTCTTCTCGAATCCCGGACGGGATTCTTCTCGAATCCCGAACGAGATTCTTCTCGAATCCCGGACGGGATTCTTCTCGAATCCCGGACGGGATTCTTCTCGAATCCCGGACGGGATTCTTTTCGAATCCCGGACGGGATTCTTCTCGAATCCCGGACGGGATTCTTTTCGAATCCCGGACGGGATTCTTTTCGAATCCCGGACGGGATTCTTTTCGAATCCCGGACGGGATTCTTTTCGAATCCCGGACGGGATTCTTTTCGAATCCCGGACGGGATTCTTTTCGAATCCCGGACGGGATTCCTTGTTATATCATATATAAGAAATGTTAAGATTGAATGAAAAATATCGAAATTTGTAATTATCTGGTTTCGTGTTTGATCAGTAGCAGAAGCCACAAGCCATGTTGTCACTTTATAAGATTCGGCAGACAACTTTCAATGTACATCATTTTTTTTTTGTGTTATAATAAACATCATCATAAACTTGAACGATCCTAACGATTCTGATTAAAAGTTTAACTTACTCAGTTTACGATATCAATCACTCAAAGCTAACAGGCACCACATCATAAAAACCATCTGCACCGTACCCGTCGGCAAGTGAGAGTCCTTTTCAAAGTATTGCACGTCATCCACCACGCTCGCCAACTCCTGGGGGACCGCTCCAACTTGTCAATTATGTTTAATTCGTTTTGCTTTTCATCCTTCTTCTGCAAGCAATGAAATGTGACAATTTCATAAAACCGTCCAAATAAACTTTTCTGGTACCAAAGTACCAGCTCGGAGTAGGTATGACATCGTTTTTCCTCGCGGCAATTCAGGGTGCCGGCAGTCGCTGCTGATGTCGCTTTGGCACAACACAATTATTGCTGGGTAAAATTATATGTGTGAATTGAACAGAATTGAGAAATCGTTAAATGTGTTTTTATTCGAAAGTGCCAGTCGTGGCAACCGTGAGAGAATTGGGTGTATGCGGTTTGCAGTGGGCGAGCGATTGCATCATCATTTTCTACCCCTTCTTCTCATTTTTGTGCTAACTTTCTAAAAGGCAGGCGACATTTTCCTCAAAGTAGTATGTATTTGTTCTATTTTGAAGAAGCCAGTTAATCCCACATATTACTCCACGACAATGGTCCAACAGTAAGCTCAAGGTATTAAAAGCTTAGTTTTCAATTCTTTAAGTGCTCATAAGCTTATCTGCTCCACATGACCATGATCGTTGCGGTTTCGGAAGGCTGCCGGTAGTGGGCATCATAATTGTCCCCTCTTGTCAGACACGTGCCCCTCACATAGGAAAACAAAGTCGATTAATAGCGTAATTCGCTTAAACGAGTCAAAGTTGGTGGCATTTTGGGAAACCAATTTTCCGTAGTTTACTTGCTGGCGATGACGACAACCGCCATCGAGCCAATATGTTCCATTGACGTCATTCATCTGGCTGAGAGCAGTCTCGTGTTATTCCTACTTGCAAGAATGGAGTGGAGCAGGCTTAAAAAAACTCTCGGGAATTGAAACGGCAGATGTTCACATACCCAGCACTTCACCGGCTGGGACAGAACCGTCAATGGAAACGCTGTTGCTGGAATGAGCAAGTTTTAATTGAAGCCTAGTTTACCGAAGAAATGGAACTGGCATTAGAGCCTTTTCCTTATCCTTATATATGGGGACCGTGTCGTCGTCGCGCCGATAGATTGTACTTAAAGTTTCTCACTCCCATCCATTAGCAAAAAAATCCACACCTGGTTCAAAAACACACCATTTTGGAAAGTTCCAAAAAGATGAAGCCCAAATGTGCCTCTTTCAGTTGGAGGAAATAACCTTTTGCCTGGAGGGCATAATACCGTGGAGGAGGGAATATTTGCATACCTTTCTATTATAAAAGCTCGATTGGAGATGTGAGGCCTAGCTATTCTAGGAAAACATCCTCCGCCAATGATTCCCACTTGAACTGATGAAAGACGCTGACATTGTTTTCAAAATATCCATTTTCATCTAGCATGATGACAGGATGAAAATAAATGAAAAATAGCACCTGGCCGATTTTCTTGCAGCATTCTACATGAGTGGAATCTTGTTTGGTAAGTGGAACCACACCTCTGGAATTTGAATGAAACTCCTTCGGAGATTCGTGTAGAATCTCATTAAAGACACGCATAGCATCCTATTATGTCCTGTAACATTATGGCTGAATATGCCTTAGCGTGTATTCAGTCATCATCGAAAATCATTAAACACGCACGCGAATAAATCTCGAGTTTAGTATCATACAGGCGTATCTACAATGATCGATTTCTCCTTATCAATTTTCTCTTCGGATTATTCCGGGAAATATAACCAATATTAGGATGATCTCTTGGTGTGTTTCGTTGAAGGACGACCAGGACAAGCTTGTAAAACAACAACAACAACAATCTAAAATGATTAGCCGGCCAAGCTTTTAACCAAAGAGAAAATCGATGAAGAGAAATCAATCATTGTAGATACGCCCATAGTATCATATCATAAGCGCGAGATAGTGTTTCAAGTTATCTTTAAAAATAAGAAAAAAAAAACCCGTATTAAGATCGGTAGTTAGTGTAGTTTTGATAGTGGTTTGTTCCTCTCTAGCGGTGATTTTCACGACGTTGGTAGCTGGTTGGTGTTTTCCCGGTTCTGGTTAACCGGATTGAAAACATCCTAAGACAGGATTGAAGAAAAATCTCGCCTTTAAAGGGATTCTAGGATTTAAGTAGAATCCCGTATGGGTGTCGAGTTTAGTCCCGACTGAGATTCAAGTAAACTCTCATCTGAGAATTGTAACTCGGAAGCTCATGGGATACTTAGAAATCTACATCAGGTATCAGAAGGTCGGCTCCAGAGGCACGTTCTCCTCCATTTGGGATATTTGTGCCATCGCCATGAACACGAGCCTATTCATCATTTACCTGAGGGAAAAGGAAGGAAAAAGGATGGGACAGGGGAAAGGACAGGTAAGGGAATAGGATCGTCATACACGCATAAGCGTACCACAATAGGTTCAAACAGCACCCTGAAAAGAGCACTGTGATAACGCATAAAGCGTAAAGAGAGCCTGTAGCTCTTTACCACAGCGGGTCGAGAACAACAGAACGTCCTGAAGATTCAGGTTTCTGAAGTCAGTTTCACTTAATAAGTGTTTACCGAATAATCGGAAACGCAGTTGCGCTAAAACTGGACAGTTACATATCAAATGATACGAAGTTCCATAATCGGATTCACAGCTATCACATGCAAATGAATCAGCTTGCTGAATATTCATCATGTGATAGCTGAGTCGGCAGTGGCCAGTCAATGCTTTGACCAGAATGCTGCAATTCTGCTTTGACAGATTTGTAAGATTCTTCGCCACCCTTGGAGATGGCTCAGTATAATACAATTTGGTTTGACGACATGACTCCAAACTATTCCAGTATTGTCTGTGTTGAGTGGCAGCCCAGGTGTGAATCTGAAGCTTTACCCAACACTTCGATATCGGAATAGCTGGCTCAGGGCCAATGAAGTCATGTAATGCTCCAGTGCGAGCTAACTCATCAGCCAATTCATTTCCAGCGATGGAAGAATGGCCAGGTACCCATCATACAAGGTGAACAGCGTTTGCTGAATTCAGCTCCTCGCTTTGAGTTCGACAAGCGTTTAGAGGTGTGCGCCGCCGCGCCACGCCGGCGCCGCCGCCGATTATTTTTCACGCCGCCGCCGCCGATTATTTTTCGGCGCGCCGCCGCGTACGCCGCCGAACTCCAATTTTTTACGCCGATCTCAAAAACGTATTAAAAAAATATATTATTTCTTGATTTATTTCATTACAATATTTCAAGCAATTCATTGGAGTCATCTGCATAGAATTTGTAAAGTCGTTTGCAGCGGTGGTCCATTTTTATGGTCCAAATTTATAACAGTTCTAAAAATTTGGAACGCGAAAAATAGATCAAATTACGCTCAGTTCCACCAGTAGTTGATTTAAATTCTAAACTTCGCATGTCGCGTCAACGATGTTTTTGAAAGTGAAAAGTTTGTCCTTTGAATTGAATCGAGTTCACAAAGATACCGGAGGTTCCTGAAGATAACTGATGGCTGTAGAAAGAATCTACGGATTCCGAAAATTGAAGAAAGTTCTAGTGATTCTAAAAACCCTGATTAATCCACCTAGTGGTGATAGCGCCTTTCTCGTCGAATATGTACTCATGATGTCGACGTAAGCCGAAGTGTTCCTGAATCCTGAGAATACTTTATTGAGAAAAGCAAGAATTTTATCAAAGCCATTATCAAATAGAAAAACTTATTGATGACGCATATTCCGACGTTATGTTCAAAGTATAGGCAGTGCTTAAAAATATCAGAGCTCTCAGTTGACTGCTTGACCACCTTCACTGTCATTGGAGGTCAATCAATATGAAGACGATGATTACAAGCTAAGATATAACCTTTTTCACAACCACAGATCACTTTGGGGTCGTCGACAAAGTTTTTTTCTGTACACTTCAGGCTATATTTTATTATCGCTGATTACAAAATCCATGTAAAATTGTACAAAAAAAAAAATGCAAGCAAGTGAAATTTCCAAAACTAAATCCCAATAAAATTTCAACCACATTACAGAGCGCGAGGGCGCAACCAGTCGCATCAGAATTTTGTGTAGTAACTTTAGACGCAAAAGGGGATTAAAAAAAATGTTCAGGGTTGTTGCGATTAAATTTTAATTTTCCCATACAACGGTGACTGTAAGGATGAGTAGAAATCTGAAATGGTATGATTTGATGAGTTCTGAGATCACTTTAGTTTTGTCATGATGAAGAGAACAATTACACATATCTATCGCTTGCTATGATTTTGCTAACTTTCGTAGTTCCCGCAAAGCACCCAAAGTTGGTTCTGTAATACTGCTGGTAGTCTCTAATGTGGTTTGAGCCTATTTTCTTGCTAACCGGTAATCAGGATATCAAAAAAGCCGCGATTTGACGTGTGGCATGCATTAGTTTGGTTAACTTTTGTATATGGCCACTTCCGGCGGGACACCCGGAACCACAAACACTACCGGTAGTAACTTATGTAGTCTGTGCCTATTTTCTTACTAACCGTTCATCAGGTAATCGAAAAGACCGTGATTTGATGCACCGAATGCATGAGTTTGGTTCAATTTTACATTTTACCACTTACGGCGAGACATCTGGAACCAGGACAGTACCAATTGTCCCAAATATGGCATGAAACTACTTTCCTCTAACTGTTCACCCGATTTCCTAGAAAGCCACGAATTGATGTGTCACATGCATGGGTTTGGATCATTTTTACATTTTACCAATTCCAGCAGGACACCCGGAACCGGTTCTGGAACACTACCGGTAGTCTCTAATGTGATCTGAGACTGGTTTCTTACTGATCGTTCTTCAGGTTATCGAAACAGCCGGTATTTAATGAGCCGCACGCATGTGTTTGGTTTCCTTCCACATTCGTCCACTTCCGGCGGGACACCCGGAATCGGTTCTGGAACACTACTGGTTTTCCCTAATGTGGTCTGAGATTTTTTTTGTTAACCGTTCATCAGATTACCTAAAAAGCTGCGACTTGATGTGTCACATGCATGGGTTTGGTTCTCTTTTACATTTGACCACTTCCGGCGGGACATCTGCAACCGATTCCGGAACATTACCGGTAGTTTCTAATGTAGTCTGGTTCTATTTTCTTGCTAATCGTTCATCGGGTTTTCGAAAAAGCCGCAATTTGATGTGTTGCATGCATTACTTTGGTTCTCTTATGTATTTGGCCACTTCCGGCGGGACACTCGGAATCGGTTCCGGAACACCACCGGTTCAGATATGGTCTAAGACTCTTTTCCTGCTTACCGTTCATCAGGTTATCAGAAAAGTCGCAATTTGGTGTGTCGCATGCATGGGTTTGGTTCACTTTTGTATTTGGCCAATTCCGGCGCGACACACGGAACCGGTTCCGGAACACTACCTGTAGTTTCTAATGTGGTGTGAGCCTATTTTCTTGCTAACCGTTTATCAGGTTACCGAGAAAGCCGCGATTTGATGTGTCGCGTGCATAGGTTTGCTCCACTTTAGTATTTGGCCACTTCCGGTGGGACACCCGGAACTGGTTCTGGAATACTGCCGGTTCAGATATGGTCTGAGACTATTTTCCTGCATACCGTTAATCAGGTTATCGAGAAAGCCGCTATTGGATGTGTCGCATGCATGGATTTTGTTCACTTTTTTATTTGGCCACTTCCGGCGGGACAGCCGGAACCGGTTCTGGAACACTACCGATTCAGATATGGTCTGAGAGTATTTTCCTGCATAACGTTCATCAGGTTATGGAAAATGCCGCGGTTTTATGTGTCGCATGCATAGGGTTGTAGCATTTTCATATCTGGCCCCTTCCTGGGGTACCGGTCCGGAACACCTAAATGGCCATAACTCCGGAACGGCTGGACCGATCCGAACCATTTTCAATAGGAAACAATGGGACCAGATTCCGCGTCGAATGAACCGTCGGTCATTAAAATCGGTTGAGGTTTACTGCCAAAAAGTGATGTGAGTTTTTTGTACACACACATACACACATACACACATACATACACACACACATACATACACACAGACATCACCTAAATTCGTCGAGCTGAGTTGATTGGTATATGTGACTCGACCCTCCGGGCCTTCTATCAAAAAGTCATTTTTGGAGTGAACATATAGCCTTTCCAGTACACTTAGTGTACGAGAAAGGCAAAACATGTTTTTGTCGTGTTCATCTCCAGAAGAGATGAAATTTCTCCAGCAACTCTTTTGAGGATTCTCTTAGCAGTTTCGCCTGGAATTCCGCTAGGAGTTCCTCCGGGAACTCTAGAAGGTTCTTCTGGAACTCGTAGAGTTTCCTCCGAGACATCTTCTAGGAGTTTCTCCGGGCATTGCTACTCAAGTTTCACTATAACTTATCGTAGTACTTCCTCTAGAAATTCCTTTAAAAGTTACTCCAGGTATTCTTTTAGGAGATCCTCCGGAAATTCCTCTAGAAGTTCTTCCTGGGAATTTCTTTAGGAGTTCGTACGGCACTTCCTCAAGGAGCATCTCCGGGAATTCCTCCTCGAGTTCTTCAACGAGTTCATCCGGGAATTCCTAAACGAATTTCTAAGGGAATTTCTTAAAGAGTTCATAGAAATTGCACTGAAAATACCAGAAGTTTACTCCGGTAATTCCTCTAGAAGTTCTTTCGGGAATTCTTCTGGAAGTTCTTCCGGCAATTTCTGTAGCAGTTCCTCCTGGAATTCTTCCAGAAGTTTCTTTAAGATTTCTTCCTGAAATTCTTCCAGAGGTTTCTCCGGAATGTTCTAGAAGTTCCTGTGGGAATTTCTCTAGGATTTCCTCCAGGATTTCCTTCGGGAATTCCTCTACGAGTTCCTCCAAGGATTCCTTACCGATTTTTATTTTCGGGAATTACACTAAGAGTTTCACCGTGACTGTCTCTAGAAGTTCTTCCGAGAATTCATCTGGGAGTACTTCTGGGAATTCGAACATCTTCGGGCACACCTTTACGAGTTTCACCGGGAAGAAGTTCCCCAGGCAAGTTCACTACAAGTTACTCTATAAGTTTTATCTAGAAGTTGCACTGGGTATGCCGGAGTTTCCTCCGAGAATTCATTTAAGAATTCTCCGGAAGTTCCTCTAGAAGTTCTTCCGGAAATTCCTGTAAAGTTCCTTCAGCTGTTCCTTTAGGAGTTCCTCCGGGAATTCCTCTTAGGAGTTCCTTCAAGATATCTTCCGGGAATACATCCAGAAGTTTCCCCAAACGCTCCTCTACGAGTTCTTCCGGAAATTTTTTCATGAATTTCCTGGGAATTCTTCTAGGAGTTCCATCGAGAGTTTCTCTGCAACTTTTCTCAGGAATTTATGTGGGAGTTCATCCTGGAATTTTAGGAGTACCTCCGGGAACTCCTCTACGAGTTCCTCTACGACCTCCTCTATGAGTTCCTCAGGGAATTTCTCTTCGAATTACTTCGGGAATTCCTCAAGAAATCCTTCCGGGAATTCCTTTAAGAGTTCATCCGGGAACTCTTCTAGGAATACCTCTGGTAGTTTCTCTACGAGTTCTTCTTTGAATTCCTGTCCGAATTTCTTCGGCAATTTCTCTAGGAGTACCTCCGAAAATTCCTCCGAAAGCTCCTCCGGCAATTTATTTACTAGTTGCTCTAAAAGTATGTCTGGGAGTTGTACAAGGAATGACCAGAATTTCCTCCGAAAATTCCTCTAAGAATTCCTCCAGCAATTTCTCTAAGAGTTCTTCTAAGATTTGTTTCCGGAAGTCTTCCAGGAGTTTCTCCAAACGTTCCTTTAAGATGTTTTTGGAAATTCGTTTAGAAGGCTCATTCGGGAATTCCTCTAGGTGTATCTACGGGAATGCCTGTACGAGTTCCTCCTAAAATAAAACACTGCTATTGATTAACGGAATTAACAAAAAAATAAAAAAAATATTGCCACGCCGTTTCACGCCGCCGCCGAAAATGCATTCGGCGTCACGCCGATCACGCCGCCGCCGGCCAAAAAATTACAAAACGCTGCCGCCGACCGATTTCAAATCGGCGCACACCTCTACAAGCGTTGACCTAGAGTTGGCCGAAGCAAGCGCTTTCATAGCAGCCTGGCTATCTGAACAGAAGTATATTACTTTGCCCATTACGTGTTGCTGAAGTGTCGATTGCATTCCGCACATAAGAGCAAAGATTTCGGCCTGAAAAACGGTGCAGTGACTACCAAGTGAATAAGACTGATACAGCCTCAACTCACGAGAATAAACACCAGCACCTGCTCGACCTTCGAGAAGGGAGCCATCAGTGTAGCATACGATGCTGTCTGAAATACTTCTTTCCAGATATCCAGATGTCCACTCTTCCCGGGGAGGGAATTTCGTGGAAAATGTCCTATATGGGAAATTACAAGCTGTGCGGTTCACAGGAGTTTCCTCTAGTAGACCGAGTACACGTAGACGGTAAGTGCAAGAAAGTGCTTCTTGTTTGAGATGAATGTGTAGCAACGTCGAAGAGAACTTCGAGCGCTGCCGGGGGAGTTGAAGAGAACGCTCCAGACATCGCCATTAAGCACATCCTTTGGAGATGGCCTAACTTTGATTGGATCGTTCTCATTTCGCCCTTTTGCCACCACACAAGACATCCATAGGCCAATATTGGCCGAACAACAGTTTTGTAGATCCATTTGATATACTTGGATTTTAGACCCCAAATTGAACCAAAGGTTCACCGGCATTGCCCGAAGGCCACACAAGCTTTCTTGATTCTGAACTCAATGTGAGGTGTCCAGGAAAGCTTGGAATCACCTGTTCTGTCACATCGATTTCAGAATCAAAGAGACGCAAAGGTCGAACACCATTACGGTTTCGCCTTTCCGTTAAAAGAACAATAGATGTTTTACTCGGATTAACCGAAAGGCCATATGGGCGACACCAACCCTCAACTACCTGAAAGGCGCTTTGCATCAGGTCATAAAGGGTGATAATACACATACCAACTAACAATGTTAGATAGTCGTCGGCAAAACCATAAGTAGGAAAACCGCTATTATTGAGTTGCCTCAATAGCGTATCTGCTACGAGATTCCACAAAAGCGTAGGCAAGACTCCCCTTGGGGCCATCCACAAACACTCAATTTCTTAATCCCTGCTAGACGCAATGTCGAGAAGAGATATCAGTTTTTGAGCATTTGATGAATCCAATTGGAAATCATTGGAGATATACCATGACTTCGTGCGACTTCCAATATGGCATCGAAAGGCACCCTCGAAATCTAAGAAAACACCCAAACTTTTGAGCGAATGTTTTCTCGATATCGTAAACAACCTTGTGTAAAAGAGTCACAGTGGACTTACCAGATTGGTAGGCATGTTGGTTCACATGAAGAGGCACGTTAGCCAAATGAACATCACGGATGTGATGATCCACAATGCGTTCTAAGCATTTCAGAAGAAAAGAGGTCAAACTGATAGATCTGAAACTCTTTGCTTTTTCATACGATGCACGACCCACTTTCGAAATAAACTTTACAGTAATATCCCGCCTAGATTTGGGAATATACCC
Organism: Aedes albopictus; assembly: GCF_035046485.1. Taxonomy (NCBI): domain Eukaryota; kingdom Metazoa; phylum Arthropoda; class Insecta; order Diptera; family Culicidae; genus Aedes; species Aedes albopictus. Next base: position 76,814,605 of record NC_085138.1, on the reverse strand, counting down.
TGTAGCAAAACTGCAAACAAGTAGTTTTTTTAAAATATGTTTGAAATAATCAAATCCGTTCTGAAGCAAAATAGGATAAATCCCATCTGCCCAGGAGATTTGAAAGGAGCAAAGCTATTAAGAGCCCACTCAATCGATTCTATAGTTACAATGCTCCGAGCCAAAGCTAAAGAATCATAACTACAAGAAAAGACATCAGAATCATCCGAAGATGTAATGTCCACACATCCAGGGAAGTGTGTGCTGAGATGTGAGATCGCCATTTGGCAAACGAAGTTCGTTCGCCCGGAAATCCTTAGATTTCGCAAGGATTTTGTTTAACCGACTGACTTCACTCAAGCTGGAAACATTTGTACAAAGGTTTTTCCAGCCGGATAGTTCAGCAGACCGGAGAGCATTCCTGTAGGCCTTGCGAGCCGACCTGAAAGCCTCCGAACCAGCCGAACGTCGTCTGTTCCAACTCTTTCTGCATTGTTTCCCGAGTTTCGCCAGATCAGAGTTCCACCAAGGGGTTCCTCTTGTGATCTTCACAGACCGTAGAGGGCATGCTTCTTCAAAAGCTTCCATGATGAAGGTCGTTGTAGTATCAATGGCATCATCTAAATCACTTGGAGTGTCAATGGATGGTGAGTATCCATGAAATTTGGCCGCAACCAAATCAGTGAAAAGATCCCAGTTTGTTGACCGAGGATTCCTGAAACGCAATGTTAGCGAAGTAACATTTAAATGTTCAAAAAAGATATAGCGATGGTCAGATAAAGATTCTTCATCTGACACATGCCAATTCGTCAGCTCGTGACTAATTCTGCTAGAGCAAAGCGTTATATCTAACACTTCCTCTCTAGCAGATACCATGAAGGTTGGGCGTTTGCCTATGTTACGTAATGCAAGATCTGTACTACTTAAGTACTCCATCAAACTGAAGCCTCTCAAGTTAATGTCTGAGCTGCCCCAGATGATATGGTGAGCATTAGTATCACTGCCAACAATTAGTGGAAGGCCTTTTGAAGTACAGTATGCGATGACTTGTTTGAAAGCATCCATAGGGGATGGTTCATCATGCGGTAAATAAACCGAACAATATACGTATTTCCTGTTGAGGTTTCCAACAGATACATCAATTGTGATAGCACATACATCTCTGGTGGTTAGTTCAGAGATGAGTGTAGCAACTATTTCGTTGTTGACAAGCACACAGGCTCGAGGCATGACACGCGAGTTTGGCATTTCATGTTTACTGAAAGTGGCAAACACCGGGTTCACAAGGTTTCCTAGATAGAAATTTCCCTTACGAAAGTAAGGTTCTTGTACCAAGGCCACTTGGGCTGTACCATTTTGCATAAGTCTGCAAAGATTGATCGTTGCTGTTCTTTTATGCTGAAGATTGATCTGAGCCATCCTAACCGTAGCCACTACCCAAACTAGGTAAGATTAAACTCTTCGCAACAACAGCACAACAAAGAACATCAACAATAAAAACAAATCGGTTTCGATTGGAAAACGCCAAAGGCGAGGATACACAGAATACACTGTGTAAATCGCATAATGCGAAACCATATAGGTGAAAATTTAAACTAATTAACAACATCTTCATAATCCCGCCCTTATTTAGCCTCAAGTGAGACTAAAGAAGGGCAGCTGATTGTCTCGGAGAAACACAAGGTCCACTGCACCATTGCTCCGGTTAGCGCAGTAAGGGCTACATACTGTGGAGGGCGCCCTGGTACTCCACAGGCTCCGTTAGCGGTTAGGTTTTTATTAGACTCCCCTAGCCATTCATTCCTAGGCACGGTAAGCATGGCACAAATTTCCCAAACGGAGGAGAACGTGCCTCTGGAGCCGACCTACTGATACTGTAAGCATAAAGCCGCATCACACCATGAATTAGGGGTCACCTGTTGGTGGATTCTTACCACCGGACCAGGCGGTCCGTAGTGTTATTCTTAGCCAATTGAGACAATCGCTACCGACACTACACAGCTATCTAGGCTGATCGAGAAAAGAAGTTAATATTGATGATCAACTTCATACGGACTCGAACAGCCGTTTAAGTTGAAAAAGGCATGCCAAGCCACGCGCTTTTTTGGTAGCTGATTAAAGGGAACTCAAGGTACTCATTTTTAGGCGTCGGTAACTCAGTCGAATATTCTTACGGAGTGCTTTTGGCGGTGATTACATTTTTAATTTAATATGAAAAACGAATCAACATGAACTTGAATAAATTATCAAAGAACAATTAACAAAATAACGAGTAATATAATTACTTAAATTTACCAATGAACATATTAAATTATAAAGCGTACTTGTAACACACTGCACAACGGTGTTTTGTCCGATCCCATCCGGGTCGTTGCTGGAGTGGGGCAAGGATGTATACTATCACCACTACTGTTCCTCATCGAAATGGAAAACATCCTGGTATATGCGATTGATCGTGAACCAAATCGTGGGTTGCTGTGGCAGCCCATTACCATGGAGCACCTAAGCACATTCGAATTGGCTGTTGACGTTGCTCTCCTAGCTCAACGGCGCTCTGATATGCAGAGCAAGCTCGATGATCTTGTCAAATGCTCCTAGGCAGCAGGTCTTACCATCAACGTCAACAAGACCAAATCATTGGATATAAACACGGTCAACCCTTCCAGCTTTACGGTAGCTGTGCAATCAGTGGAGAATGTTGAATGCTTTTAATATCTTGGTAGCCAAATGGCGGCCGATGGCAGCACCAAGGTCGACATAGGTACACGGATCAAGAAGGCAAGGGCTGCTTTTGCGAGTTTACGAAATGTATGGAAAAACAACCAGGTTAGTCGACGCACCAAAATCTGAACTTTCAACTCTTCATCTCTTCAGATCTTCATCAATAGGCTTCATTCATTTATTTAGTTAACATCAAATTCAAGATAATACTGAATCAACAATTTGCCGCCAAAATACTCGATTTGCAGCTGCAGCTCTCCAACGTCGGTCTCACGCCCATCACTTGCCAGATCACGCTTCACCTGGTCCGCCCATTGTGCTCTCTGCGCTCCACGCCTTCTTGTACCAACCGGATGGTTAGCAAACACCATCTTTGCAGGGTTGTTGTCCGGCATTCTTGCAACATGCCCTGCCCACCGTATCCTTCCGGCTTTGGCCACTTTCCGGATGCTGGGTTCGCCTCAAGTGCAGCGAGCTCGTGGTTCATCCTTCTCCGCCACACACCGTTCTCCTGCACGCCGCCGAAGGTCGTCCTTAGCACCTGTCGCTCGAAAACTCCGAGTGCTTGCAGGTCCTCCTCGAGCATCGTTCATGTCTCGTGTCCGTAGAGAACCACCGGCCTTATTAACGTCTTGTACATGGTACATTTGGTGCGGGGGTGAATCTTTTTTGACCGCAGTTTCTTCTGGAGCCCATAGTAGGCACGATTTCCACTGATGATGCGCCTTCGCATTTCACGGCTTATGTCACTGCCAGGGGTTACTTGGTTCTCCGATTAAGGAGATCCTTTTCACCAGGACTTTATCGTTTTCAAGCTACTTTGTTCTCTCCGGTTAGGGAGAGAATTTTTCACTTGAGTACGGAGTTCGGAGTAATAATTTACCTTGGAGCAAATTTTGAACTCCGTACTCTCTGGAGCCACCAAAGCTTACGTTATTGTCAGCCGTTAGCAAGGAACCGAGGTAGACGAATTGTTCTACCACCTCGAAAGTATCCCCGTCTATCGTAACATTGCTGCCAAGGCTTGACTTGTCTCGCTCAGTCCCACCTACCAGCATGTACTTTGTTTTAGCCGCATTCACCACCAGTCCGACCTTTGCTGTTTCACGTTTCAGGCGGGTGTACAGTTCTGCCACCGTTCCAAATGTTCTAGCAATAATATCCATGTCATCCGCAAAACAGACAAATTGGCCGGATTTCGTGAAGATCGTACCCCGGCTGTTGAGCCCGGCTCGTCGCATAACACCTTCCACGGCGATGTTGAATAGTAGACAGGAAAGTTCATCACCTTGTCGTAGTCCCCGTTGAGATTCGAATGAACTGGATAGTTCACCCAAAATCCTTACGCTGTTCTGCACACCGTCCATCGTTGCTCTTATCAGTCTGGTAAACTTCCCGGGAAAGCTGTTCTCGTCCATAATTTTCCATAGCTCTGTGCGGTCGATACTATCGTATGGCGCTTTGAAGTCGATGAACAAATGGTGCGTTGGGACCTGGTATTCACGGCATTTCTGGGGGATTTACCGTACGGTGAAGATCTGGTCCGTTGTCGACCGGCCGTCGATGAAACCGGCTTGGTAACTTACCACGAACTCATTTACTTTAGGTGAAAGACGACGGAAGATGATCTGGGATAACACTTTGTAGGCGGCATTCAAAATGGTGATCGCTCGAAAGTTCTCACACATTAACTTGTCGCCTTTCTTGTGGATGGGACAAATTATCCCTTCCTTCCACTCCTCCGGTAGCTGTTCGGTTTCCCAGATCTTGACTACTAACTGGTGCAGACAGGTGGCCAACTTTTCCGGGCCCATCTTGATGAGTTCTGCTGCGATACCGTCCTTACCAGCCGCTTTGTTGTTTTTGAGCTGGTGGATGGCATCCCTAACTTCCCTCAGCGTGGGACTTGGTTCGTTCCCGTCCTCTGCTGCACCAACATAGTCATTTCCTCCGCTGCCATGGTCCTCCGTGCCTACATTCTCTTCGCCATTCAGGTGCTCGTCGAAGTGCTGCTTCCACCTTTCGATCACCTCACGTTTGTCCGTCAGGAGCCTCCTGTCGTTATCCCTGCAGATTTCGGCTTACGGCACGTAGCCTTTGCGGGATGCGTTGAGCTTCTGGTAGAACTTACGTGTTTCTTGTGAACGTCACAGCAGTTCCATTTCCTCGCACTCCGCTTCTTCCCGGCTGCGCTTTTTCTCCTGGAGGAGACGGGTCTGCTGCTTCCGCTTCTGTCTGTATCGCTCCACATTCTATCGGGTTCCATGCTGCAGCATTACCGCCCGCGCTGCGTCCTTCTCCTCCAGAACCGCTCTGCACTCCTCGTCGAACCAATCGTTTCGTCGACTCCGTTCTACGTACCCGATGGTGCTCTCGGCTGCGTTGTTGATGGCTGCTTTGACTGTACTCCAGCAGTGCTCTAGAGGGGCCACATCGAGCACACCCTCGTCCGGCAACGCTGCCTCGAGATTCTGCGCGTATGCGGTGGCGACATCCGGTTGCTTCAGTCGCTCTAGATCGTACCGGGGCGGCCGCCGGTATTGTACATTGTTAATAACGGAGAGTTTTGGGCGCAGTTTAACCATCACCAGGTAGTGATCAGAGTCGATATTAGCGCCACGATAGGTCCTGACGTCGATAATGTCGGAGAAGTGCCGTCCATCAATCAGAACGTGGTCGATTTGCGATTCAGTTTGTTGTGGTGATCTCCAGGTGTAACGATACGGGAGGCTGTGCTGGAAGAAGGTGCTACGAATGGCCATGCTCTAGGAGGCGGCGAAATCGATGAGGCGTAGGCCAGTTTCGTTCGTCAGTTGGTGGGCGCTGAACTTTCCAATCGTCGGTCTGAATTCCTCCTCCTGGCCTACCTGAGCGTTTAGATCTCCTATGATGATCTTGACGTCGTGGTTTGGGCAGCGGTCGTACTCGCGTTCGAGCTGCGCGTAAAATGCGTCTTTGTCATCATCAGTGCTTCCGGAGTGAGGGCTATGCACGTTTATTATGCTGATGTTGAAGAATCGGCCCTTGATCCTCAACCTGCACATTCTTTCGTCGATCGGCCACCAATCGACCACGCGCCTCTGCATGTCGCCCATCACTATAAAAGATGTTCCCAGCTCACGTGTGTTGCCGCAACTCTGGTAGATGGTATGATTACCTCTAAACGTTCGCACCATGGATCCTGTCCAACACACCTCCTGCAGCGCTACGATTCCGAACCCGCGGTCCTTCAGTATATCGGCGAGTATGCGGGTGCTCCCGATGAAGTTGAGAGATCTTCAGTTCCACGTACCGAGCTTCCAATCGCAAGTCCCTTTTCGTCGCTGTGGTCGTCGCCATTGGTATCGGTTCGCATTCTTCTCTTGTTGATTTTCCGGTGCTAGCCTTTTTTACGGCTGGCTCGCAGGGCCTGACACCAACCCACTAACCCAGGGAGCTGGGCTTACCTTCCCGGAAGCTACGGGTTCTGCATTGACATTTCCTCCAACTACAGTGCTAAATATCTAGGCGCTAGCGCCAGTCTTCGCCGGGGGTGGTGTTTTTAATGGGCGCCCAGGAGACAATATTTTACCTGAGCTTCCACCCCCTTCATCAATAGATGCTTGCGGTATATAATTCGTGTATGGTGACTTCACAATTGGATCTCCAACGTGGAGCTTCATCGTCGATGTCATCAAAAGTCGATAGCGACAGAAATTCGGAAGCGAAAGTGGAGGTGGGTCTGCCACACAGGGGGGGAAACGAAATCTGCAAGCAAGCGTTAGACTGGAACCCAGTAGGATATCGCAGCACCCTGGGCAGACCCAGAGGCGCAGCCTCAGCAACGAAATCAAGCAAGTCGACAGAAATTTGACCTGGCCACAGGTCAAGGCGATGGCGGGCAATCGCCCAGGATGGAGGTCTTTCAATTCGGCCCTCTGTACCACCGTGGTTGCCATGGACTGAAAATTAGTAGTAAGTAGACATCATAAAATCATGATTTTTTATTCATGATAAGGGGAATGGATTTCTTTCCGTGAACAGGGCAACTACTGAATGGTACTGAACATAACAAATTTAGCTTAAATAATCAATACAACCCAGGCGCTTTTACATTACATATATCATTTCCTACTGTTTCAATATCCGATAACCAGTGCATACATGCCCTTGCAGCCATTAACTGCTATGAATTCCAGTCTCCCATGATGAGCATCAGCCAACCGAAGTGAAGTGCACCATGTACTGAATCTTCTTCAAGGCACTACTAATTCAATCATAGCTGGAAGCACAAAATATAACCAAACATCGGTCCGGCGCCCGCCATCTCGTTCGATACTGTCGATTTACCAAAAACTCCATCGTCCGTCGTCGTGTTCGTCGTCGTCATCATTGTCCTTTAGCATTAGCAATATCTAACCCAGCAGCTAGCAGCTTGTATTACAGAACTTTGCTTCCTCCTTTAAGTGTGTATACCCATCTACTGCGAGCGAAAGTTGGTTGTTGGCTGTCTCCAACTTGCACCAGCCAGCGGCTTGGCTGCCTCCGTGTCGCCGTTCATAATGTATTATTCATGTGAAGCAAACCAAATCAAGTTATCAGCAACGAGAGATATTCAAGCATATTTCGCGTTTATCAAAGGGGAAGCTGCTTCGCGCTCACACATGACACACTGTTTCCCAAGGCCGAAATTCATGATCGAGATTAGGCTGCTTATGGAGAACTTACAAATTTTACTACCGAAGCGATATTTTTAAAATAAGGACGCTATTATGCTGCTGCGCCTTTCTAAATGTCTGTTTGGGGGAGAAACGATTTTGGCCGCGTAAGTCAGCCTCAGGGTACAGTGTGTATGGGTCTAAAATTTAGAGACTACATCGGATAAGCCGCATAAGAATGAAAGATGACACGTGTACTGCCAAAAGCATCAACGGATGCCAGTCTGCGATATAGGCTTGGATGGATGGAGAGGAAATATCGGTTTTTACATTCATACCCTTTGGGGTACATACCTTCGTTAGCATCAACGTTTTCGCGACGTTGAAATGCCAGGTGGCTCCATAAGGTCTGGTTGAAGCGGTTTCGTTCCGGTTTGTTTTTTGCTTTGTCGAAAACATGTTTTCCATATGGTGGCAAATAGTCAGTGGCGGTAGCCAGCAGCCGAAATCAAACAAAAAAGAGTTCTCGGAAGTTGTGGAAATCCAGTTGTCTGTCTGGTCTGCTATACTCGCAAGAGTTCATCCAAACGAACGTGGTGAGTCTGTCAGCGACCATCACCGGATGACGAACGGCCACGAATAGCATCACTGCCGGGACCCTGACGACGATATGGTGACATTGCATTGCAATGGTGACGATGAATTACAGCAAAAAGTATCGAATTGCGGAGCTTCATAGCTGGGTGGATAAAAACAGTTACCGATGCCATTTGGCAGCGATGTCCCATGCGGGTTATCACGGTTTCAATGAAGGTCACACGTTGTCAATAAAATTTCGAGCCATTGAACGCATGTCACATGGTGAACGGAATAGAGTTAATAAACTATAGAGGACGAATGTCGCTGGTGTTCCCTTTGTTCTCGCTCGCAAACATCTGTCAAACTGCATGCTTTTTCGCTTTGACACTTATATCCCTGCCTATCATCGCTAGAAAAAGATGTTGCGGCAGCGACGACAGCGACATTCTTCCTCTATATAGTTCTCTATAGTTTATTACCTCTATTGTGCACGGTGACAATTCGACACTGATTTTTCATTTGGGCCTAAATGACATTTTCGAGTTCTCTTCATTGATCCTCTCTTTGTGTTATCAGTGTATCACAGAATGTGTATTGAGTTTTCCAAAGGTTTTTTGGTTGAAATGCGAAGAAGACTAATACATGTTGCTATAGAAACAAAAAGAATAATGATTTTGTTTATTTTGATCAAGTTATAAGCGAAAGAGAGAGTCGACGAAGAGAAATCGATCAAGTCAGTTAGGCCCTTTTGAAAAATCATTGTCGAATTGTTCAGTAGGGTGTTCACAAGTCTGTAGAGTAGCGAGTAGACCTGTGCGCCGACTATATTTTGCTCGGCGGCGGCGTGAGGGCCATTTTTGGCCGGCGGCGGCGGCGTCATCGGCGTCGCGCCGGTGGCTACTTCCGGCGGCGGCGGCGGCGGCGTGAATCGGCGTGACCAAAATTTGACCATAATTTCAATATTGGCAAAGCAAAAAAGTTGTCATTACGCTCTATAATTTGTAGTCTGAGCTTTTTCATGACCATTGATGACATAAACTATTACATTAGAATGAATACCTTTTTTATTTCTGTTCGGCTCCGCACTGCCGAACAGGCCGTGAGGCTTTTTTTACTTATTCGTTTATTCGGAAAACTCGCGTCATATATGGGCATAACAGAGCCGAAATGATTTATACATTTTTGTTTTTACGTTGTTTACATTTTTGAAATTTTTAACAGCTTTACTGCCCCCGCTCGCATTACAGTCCCATTTGCAAAAAGTAGGAATTGAGAAAAGGGCATTTGAAGTTTGAAAACTTGTTTCCATATAAAGCTTTGAAAAATCGTCAAAATTTGAAAAATATTTCGATCATCTCGAAACTATCACAGATTGCTTTGCACATGAATATATAACTGTAAAAAATATTACAATCACTACAAAGTTGTTCAGTTTTGTGTTACGTAACACAAAAATCCATGATGGGACTGTTATGCGGGTACTTTTGATATGGGACGCTCATAACTTGGTATTTTTTCCCACATTGACATAAAAATTCGTAATTTTTATTGTTGTTTTTGGAAGTACATCAAAAATGATGACTATTCATAACGTTAACTCAAAAGTGATGAAAAGTCAAATGGGACTGTTATGCGAGTGGGGGCAGTTTAATACTATATATGTTTGGGGAGCAGACAAATATTTAAAATATGAAAGGAATATTGAGACATTACCGGTATTCTCAGTGTAATGCATGTTGCATTGCAAACAAAGGGCAGTAAAATATTGATTTTACTACAGTTTTTGTTTTGTTTTCTCAAAACCTTCAGAAGCTATCAAACTTGATAATTACACAGAAAAAAATATGCATGTAAAATTCCGCGAAAAATCATGCACATAAAGGGAATGCTAGAGTTAGTGCATATTTACATGAGATATCATGTAAAATTACGTTACGTTCGTGTAAATTTCCGCTAATAGTCACGTAACCGGCTGGAGTCCATGATGGTTTACGCGATGGTTGGCGGAAATTTACGCGATGGCACTATAATTTTGCATTATATCTCATGTAAAAGTGCACTAACTCTAGCATTCCCTTTATGTGCATGATTTCTCGCTGAATTTTAACTGCATTTTTTGTCTGTGTAGGTAACACTATTTTCACTAAGGAATCCCCGAATATTTTCAGGGAGGAATTCTAGGAGGAGCCTGAAAGAACTCCTGAAGGAATCCATGAAGAAAATTGTGAACGTATCTCTGCAGGAACTGCTGTATGAAACTCTGAAGCAACTTCTGCAGGTGTCTCTGGCGGTTCAAGAATCTTTTTAAAAGATCCCTGCAGAAAAATCTGAAGAAATCCCTGATTGAAGTTTTCGAGGAATTTCAGAAGAAAATCCAGGATTAATCTTCGAAAGAAATTCCAGGAGGATTCTTCAAATAAATTCAAGCAGGAATCCCAAGGGAATTACAGCTGGAGTTTACAAAGGAATTCCAGGAGAAATCCCCGACGGAATGCCAGCGGGAATTTCTAAAGATATTCCAGAAGTAATCCCAAAAGAATTTCTAGGAAGAATCAACAAAAACTATCGCGAAGGAATCTCCGAAGGAACTCCAGGAGATATTCCTGAGAGAATACTAGGAGGAATTTTCGTAAGAATTCTATGAGAAATCCCATAAGATATTCCAGCAGGAAACTCCGAAGTAATTCTAGCTAGAATCCCCAGAGGAATTCTAAGAGGAACCCCCGGAGAAATTCCGTGGGAGATCCCCGTTGGAACTATAGGAGGAATCTCCGAAGAAATTTGAAGAGGTTTCACCAAAGGAATCCCAAGAGGGAATCCCGAAGGAAATCCAGAAGGAGTCCCCGACGAAATATCAGGAGAAACCTCCGAAGGAATTTTAGGAAAAATGCTCGAAGGAAGAGCCCCTCAAGAGAAACCCCCGAAAAGCAATAAGAGGAATCCCCGAAATTACTCTAGAAGGAATCTTCGAAGAAATTCCAAGAAAAATACCCGATAAAATCATAGGAGAAATCACCGAAGGAATTCCAAGTGGAAACCCTGCAGGAATTCAAGAAGGACTCCCAAAGGAATTCCAGAGAAATCGCTAATGGAATTTTATGAGGAAATCCCGGTAATCCCCGACAAAATATCAGGAGGAATCTCCGATTGAATTTTAGAAGGAATCTTCAAAGGAAGTCTAGAAAGAATCCTCGAAGAAATTACAGGAGAAATCCCATTGGGCTCCTCAGAAGGAATTGCGGGAGGAATCTCCGAAGAAATCACAAGCAGATTCCTCAAAGAGGAAACCCCGATGGAATTCTGAGAGGATTCCCCATAGAAAGTCCAGGAGGAATTTCCAAAGAAATTCCAGATTTTTTAAAAAGAAATTCGAGAAGAAATCATCAAAGTGTTTCTAGAAGGGATCAACGAAAAATATCCATGAGAAACCCCTGAAATAATTCTAGGTGGATTTCCCGCAGAAATTCCAAGAGCAAAATCCGAAATAATCCCAGGAGAAGTCCTCGACGAAATTCGAAGAGTAATTCCCGTAGAAATTTCAGGAGGAATCCCCGACGGAATATTAAGAGGAATCGCCGAAGAAATTTCAAGAGGAATTCTCGAAGAAAGTTCAGGAGCAATCCTCGAAGAAAGTTTAGGAGGAATCCCCGAAAGAAGTCCAGCAGGAATACCCGACGGTATTCATGGAAGAATTCCTTAAGGAATTCTAGGAGAAATCCCTGAAACACTTCACAGGAGAAATACCTGCAGGAATCCCAGAGGGGACCCCTGAAGGAATTGTGGGAGTAATATCCGAAAGATTTCCAAGCGGAATACTCGAAGGATTTTCAAGAGGAATCCCCATAGGAAGTCCAGGAAAAATCTCCGAAGGAATTTTAGTGTTATAGAGCGATTCCAAGCAACAGCATCAACATTAAGGAAAATTTTTAATTCATGATTTTCTATTGAACTGAAACTTTGCACAGTTTTTCAGTTCCATCTAAATCGCCATTTTTCGATATCAAATTTTTATTTAGAGCCACGACTAACTTTTCAAAAGGGTGTATGTGAAAATGGTTCAAAAATATTCAAAAATATGCACAGCAAAAACGGATTGTTCGATTGTTATGAATTTTTCAGCAAAGTTAGATAGCTAAATGGTGATTTCTAAGAAAATATACACTGTGAAAAAAATCTATTTTATCATTGAAAAACACCATTTTTGTCACAAAAACTCAAATATCTCAAAACCCTATCTTTTTACCAACTTGAATTTTTTAGGGAAAACGGTCCATTGTATTAGCAATCTACCATAAAAATTTGGTGATGGTAAACTAATAAACAAAAAAGTTATAACATTTCAAAAATTTCACAATTTTTACATTTAGTAAAAAAAATTTTCTGTGTAAATTATTTTGGCCGGGAATCGCGATTTGATGCTGATTTTATTGTTCAGCAAAGTTAGATAACGAAATGGCGATTCCTAAGAAAATATACACTGTGAAAAAAATCTTTTCTAACATTAAAAAATATCATTTTTGTCACAAAAACTCAAATATCTCAAAACCCTATCTTTTTACCAACGTAATTTTTTAGAGAAAACGGTCCATTGTATTAGCAATCTACCATGAAAATAAACAAAAAAGTTATGACAATTCAAACATTTCACAATTTTCACATTTAGTAATAATTTTTTTTAGTGTAAATTATTTCGGCCGGAAATTGAAGTTTGATGCTAATTTTATTGTTAATGGCCTTGCGTGAGTAAAACAAGTTGTTTTTATTATATATTATATATACATATAATATACTATGTACAGTAATGTTCCGATTTTATCACGCCCTCCGCGCATTAGTCGTTTATTCATTAATTTGCTGTTACATTTGAGGACAAGTGTTTTCCCTCTTCTTCAAGATGAATGTTGAAAGCGTGTTTTGCAACGTTAAAAATATTGAAATGGGTATAGATGTTGAAGAATATTACAGGGCATTTTTGAAAAGGGGCGTAATTAAATTGTTTAAACAGATGTCGCTGATGGCAATTTCTCAGTTGTTGTCGTTTTCGAACTTCCTGCGCCCTGCTTTACCGATGATATACAGATGGCTCGTTTGTCAAATTCTAGACGGCAGGACGTGCAATTGCGTAATTTTGTACACAATGTGAACATTTGGGCATAACCAGTCTCTTTCAGTTTATCTATGGTGCTTTCGGTGAGATTTCGTAACTCTTTTGAACATTTTTTTCATCAAACGGTCTACAAGAGAGCGTTGAGTTGAAGACCTTTGAGAAAGCGACTGTTCATCTTGTTCGTTAGATTATAATAAACAAAATCACTTATTAATTTTAACTTACTTGTTTGGTGTTGGTGGCTGAAGAAAAAAATTACTATACAATTTTTAATATTCATAGCGGTAGTATTTTTTTGTTTTTTTCGGGAGCATTGTCAGGTATGTATACAGACAAACAAACGTAACACTGGCGAAATTTTCATTGACCACGCCTTCAACGATCATTTTGAATCTTGGTTGTGGCTTTCATAACAAGAAGAGCGCCCATCGTTTTTCTTTGCGTTTGACGTTTCACACTAGCGCCTTCTGATGACGATATTGCACAACGCAGTGTTTCGTGAAACATTTCCACCAGGTGGTGATAGTGTGAACTGGGCGATGAATTTTCACTAAAATTGTTCTAGGCGTTTCGTCTGTTTGTCTGTGGTATGTACCTCTTATGCATTTGTTGTTGTTGAAGTTACTCGCATTCTTCCGATCATAAAGTCTGTTCTCTACACACTTAATTTTGATTACCGAGTTCGGTAATTTTTTGACGAGATTAAAACTGCTGAGCACCGAACTCGTTCAACAAAAATGCATTGTTTACCTTTTCCATACGATTTTGACAGTTGTTTTACTGAGCCTCAGTAAAATCGATTACCGAAACTACCGAGATCGTACTGCTGTTATAATCTCGTCGAAAAAGTACCGAACAGGCAATTTAGAAATAAGTGTGTAAGAGGGATTTTTTTTTGCGGATAAACTAGACGTATACGCGTATATAAAACTTTTATTATACAGCTTTTGTCTCAAAAATAAATTCAATTCCATTTTTCTTATAATCAACAGCTTTTCAACACTATCAAGGGATTTTTTCACCAGTCACGTACAATAAAAAGTATGACAATCTCAATATTTTTGATTACAACACTGGATCGCGTCTAAGTTTCAAATAGATACTATAGTAATTACGAATAATCAAACTAAAGTATCATGAAAACAACTTGTTTAATTCAGGCGGTAGCCTTTACAATAAAATCAGCATCAAAATATAATTCTCGAAATAATTTACACAGAAAAAAATTTTTTGTTGTTACTAAATGTAAAAATTGTGAAATGTTTGAAATGTCATAACTTTTTTGTTTATCAGTTTACCATCACCAACATTTTATGGTAGATAGCTGATATAATGGGCCATTTCCCCTAAAAAATTGAAGTTGGTAAAAAGATAGGGTTTTGAGATATTTGAGTTTTTGTGACAAAGATCATATTTTTTCAAAGTAGAAAAAGAAATTTTTTACAGTGTATATTTTCTAAGGAATCATCATTTAGTTATCTAACTTTGCTGAAAAATTTATAACAATCGAACAATCCGTTTTTGCAGTACAGCTTTTATAATATTTTAGAACTACTTTCGCATACACCCTTTTGAAAAGTTAGTCGTGAGTGAATATGAAGGTTTAATATAAAAAAATGGCGATTTATATGAAATTAAAAAACTGTGCAAAGTTTCAGATATTTTTGAAATGGTCGCTCAGGATCGACTGACATGACTCCGTGGAATTCCTCTATAACCAAAAAAAAAAGAGCAAAAAACGGCATCTAGTAAAACACAACTGTGTCGGTTAATAGTCAAAACATTTCTACTTTATTTCACCTATTCGGGTACATCGCTAAGTCTAAGGATCTGAGCAGCTCCTCGCTCAGAACTCATTCTCATGAGAGGTGGTATTACACCATCACAACATTTAGGAGGAATTCCCGAAAGAATTTAGAGAGAAATCCCCGAACCAATTTCAGGAGGAATCCCCGAAGGAGTTCAAGGAGAAATCTATGAAGCACTTCCAGAAGGAAACTCCAAAGGAATTCCAGAAGGACTCCTGAAAGAATTCTATGAGTAATCTCTGAAGCAAATCCAACAGGAGTCTCCGAAGGATATCTAAGAGAAATCATCAAACAAATTCCAGGAGGAAAACCCGAAGAAATTTCAAGATAAATCCACGTTAAAATATCATGAGAAAGCCCCGAAATAATATCAGGAGGAATTCATGGAGGATGCTCAGGAAGAATACCCGAAGGAATTCCAGGAGGAATTCCCAAAGAAATTCTAGGAGACATAACAGAATGAATTCTAGGAGGAATCCCCGAAGAGAGTCCAAGAGGAATCCCTAAATGAAGTGCAGGAGAAATCACTGGAGAAATTCCATGAGGAATCTAGGTGGAATTTCTGAAAAATTCTAAGAGGAATTACCAAAGAAATTCGACGGAATATTAGTAGGAATCCCCGAAACAATTTCAGGAGGAATCGTCGAAGGAAGTCTAGAAGGAAACCTCGAAAGAAAATCTAGGAAAACTCTCCGGAAGAATTCCAGGGTAAAGCCAGGAGGAACCCACGAAGGAAGTCCAGGGGAACCTCTGAAAAATGTCTAGGAAGAATCCTCAAAGAAATTACAGGAGAAATCCCTGCAGGGATTCCAGGGGAATGCTCAATTGATTGATAGATTTGTCTTTATTATAGAGACTTGTGAATGCTTGAATGAATTCCGGTAGGAAGGATTTGCAGAAGGCATTCTCTAAAGAATTCCTGGAATAAATCCAGAAGGATATTCTTGAGGAATTATTGGAGAAACTCCATGAAAGATCCCCCAAGAATATCCTGAAGATATGCCTGATTATAATCCTTGAGAATACATGAAGAAGCTCCTACAAGAAACCCTGGAGCAACTCCTGTAGGACTTCTTGAATGAGCTTCTGGAGAAATCTCTGGTGTAACTCCTGGAGGCATCCGTGAGTCTTCCTGGAAAAATCTCAATCTCAATCTACAATCTGAAAGAACCCCAGGAGAGATCTCTGGAAGAACTTCTGGAAGAATTTCCGAAGGAACTTCTCGAGCAATCTCCTAGAAATATTCTGAAGTAATCTTGGAAAGAACTCTTATATGGGAATCCCTCTATAAACTTCTGGGGTAATCCCTGAATTCTCCTGGAGGTATTCTTGGATCTTCGTATAAGTTTCTCTGTAGAACTTCTGTAGAGGTTTCTGTAGGAATCCCTAAAAAAAATCTGGAGGAATCTCTGAAGAAACATCTGCAAGAATTCCTGAAACTCCTGAAAGAATCTCTGATGGAATTCCTGAAAAGATCTCCTGTAGAAATTGTTAAAGGTACTTCAGAAGGAATCTCTGCAGGAACTAATTTCAAAAGACTTCCTGCAGGACTTCCTGAAGAAACTACTCACGGGACTTTTGATAATTCTTCAGGTGGCATTTATGAGTCCTCCTGCAAGAATCTTTATAGGGACTTCTGGAAGGATACCTGAACGAACTCTCGTTGAAGTAGCTTAGGGAACTTCTGAAGGTATTCCCAATGAACACGTGGAGGCATCCCTGAATCCTCCTGGAGCTATTAGGCAAATCCCTGAACGAACTCCTGGAGACATCACTGAAGGAACTTCTGGATCAATTCTTGGAAAAAAGTCCTGAAAGAATCCCTGAAAAATTTTCTTGAGGGATCCCCAAGGTGTTCCAAGAGGAATCCCCGAAGGAATTTCTAGAGGGATTCTTGAACACATTCCAAAAATTTCTGAAAGATCTCCTGGAATCTCTAAGAAAACTCCTGGACTAGTTCCTAAAGAAACTCCTTATGGAACTTCTGAAAGAATCCATGAAGGCATTTTCATACTAATCTCTGAAGGACCTCTTATGAGAATCCTTAAAGGATATTCTGGATGAATCTTTGATATATCTCTAGGAGGCATCCCTGAATTCTCCTGAAAGAATTTCTGAAGGTACTACAATCGAGATCTTCCTGAGAGATCTTCTGAAAAATAAAATCATCCTGGAGGCATCCCTGAAGAATTTTCTGGATGAATCCCAGGTTGATCTCTTGGAGGCATCACTGAATCTATCTGGAAGAATCTCTGAAGAAACTTCTGGAGAAATGTGAATGTGTGTTTTAAGAGTTGAGAATTCAATTATTGTAATCAAACTCTTGTGATAGTGATCGTGAGATTTTTTTTTATCTCAACTTTGTCTAAACTTAATTTCGTTTGTGCATTGATCATCGGCGCGAAAAATGAAAATCAGCGGCGTGGCAAACAGCGGCGTATGGCGCGCCGCCGATACCTTGGTCGGCGTCGGCGTGGGACAAAAAGTGTCGACGGCGGCGGCGTGGCGCGGCGGCGCACAGGTCTAGTAGCGAGTAGTGTTGGGTTTAGAGATCCAGGAATGGACGACATATTTTCATTCTGAATGACTTTCAATGCTTTGTGAAAGCAATTTGAAGCCAATTTATGGTGTGCTTTTATGATTCGAAGCCAATTTGTAATAAAGTGATACATATTACATAACTCTTTCACGCCGAACTTGGGATCCAATCTCACTTCCGATAAATTTAGAAATGGAAGTTCTCTTTTTAAAAGAATACAGTTTTGGACGACAAGAGTAATGTAGAATGTTATAAAAATGCTAAATGACGATGATGCTTGTGTATCCACCATCAGCGCAAGGACTAGGGGAAAGTGGGGTGAGATGCCATTTTTATAACTTTCGTCGTTTGCATCGTTTGCATCATTTGTTGGACATTCAAAGTGGTAACAGCAACTAAACAATACACAAGTTTACAAAATAAAACGAAAGTCGTGAACTTCTGTCTACGACCAAAATTTTTGAAGCACAATTTAGTGCTGATTTCGAAACCGATCTTCAAAAAATTTTAAGTAGAACAGTTTTTGAGTTTAAGCTTAATATCGAGTTTTCCAACTTTTCAAAATATGCAATTTACTAAAATTCAAATATATTGCGTTTTGTTCAACCAATTTTTAATCTTTTTCCATACATTAAAAGCTGAATACAATACCATTCGATCATCTGAATACAGGTTTTGCATCAGATTGATGAAACTCAAGATATTGGCGAGTTTTAGGGACGATCTTCTCAAATTTTAGCAAAATTTCCAAAATTTTTCGAAGAAATGTATTTTTTTTCAATAAGAAAAAACCAACTTAAAAATTCTTTCTCGACGTTTATTTGACATATCATATGTAGGCAAGTTACAGTAAAAATTTCAGCTCAATCGGAGCATTGATTACGGAGATTGAGATGTTTGAAGTGAGCGACTTTGCTTAAAAATAGAACAAAAATCGATTTCAAATCATCAACCTTGTATGGAAAGTCGAAAAAATTTCCGCTCTACTGTATTTTTTTTCTTTTGTGTTTTCGAACTCAGGGCATGATTCTACACCAAAAATGATCATCAGCTTACCGAGTTCAAAAATGCTGTAAACTAGTGATATTTGCTTGAACT
This sequence comes from Aedes albopictus, assembly GCF_035046485.1. Lineage (NCBI taxonomy): Eukaryota > Metazoa > Arthropoda > Insecta > Diptera > Culicidae > Aedes > Aedes albopictus. The sequence continues at coordinate 76,796,137 of NC_085138.1, read as the reverse complement.
CCAGCAGACATATTCACGAATGCATTTTCATCGATTTTTAGCGATTTGAAAAGTTGGCCCGTAAAACGGAAGTAGTGCAAAAAGGTCATCTGCCATGGGGTAAGATGCCACTTGATGGAAACATTCAAAAATTACGTCCATCAATTTTCGGGCATTTAAGACCATCCCCCCCCCCATTTGTCCCGCTTTTTCGTATACTCAATATATGGTATGTCAGACCCCTTCCCCCTAAACGATGGTCGTTATATTTGAATGATCCCTAACACGGATAGCGCAGGCAACAACAACCATGCGCCTCCATGGAAACACTTGGCTGATAATAAAATCACCAGAAAACCTCAATTGCAAGCAAGAAAAACCGGAAGTTGCCATTTTGGATTGAAAAATCAAAAGATTTTCCGTTGGTTTGCCTGCCTGGCTTCTAGAAGGATGTTTTATGCAAACATATCTTGACACCATTCACCTATAGTAATGATCAAATTACATTCAGGAATGATTTTATCAGTTAGGCCATTTTACCCCATCTTGCTATTTTGGACTTTGTTCCCTTACCTTTTGCTTCAGAGTCAGACCGTAACGGAATGATCTACCTGATGGTTTGTTGTAGCAGGGTAAGCTAAATTCAACCTTCGGAATTCAATATGATGGTTGTTATCTCGTGGTGACAAAAGCCTGGCAACTCCACGAACATTTCCTCGGAAACCAGTTCATTTAGCTTCGTGAGGGTATTTTTTTAGTATTGAGTTTACTCTCGCTGTGAATGCATCACTCTTATGAGAGGCATTCCAGAATAATAGATCATGTCCGTTATTGTCCCGCCCAGAAAAGTGAACAATAGTGTTAACCTTCTTAATGCATCACGTTGGAAACAGCTCGCTGACGTAGTGCACGGTTAAGTATTATGTTGTCTATTGATGTGATTGCATGAGTTTTTGTTTGTCCTTCGATGCGTTTAGTTCATTTCTGAGTGGAATGGATTAAAGGCATTTGCACCCTAGTGGGGTGGTAAAATTTTTTTTATTTGGCTTGTTTTTGCATGGAAAAGAGATCGGTTGTGCGTGAAAGTTAATTCCGATTAATCAAATCGAATGTTCGACCAACCAAAAGGTGACTCCTAGATTGACAGTGTATCCTACTATACAAACTAGCGTTGGGCAATTTTAAATCGATGTTTTTGTTTCGAATAATCGATTTTTTTAATCTATGTTGAAGCCCCACAAAATCGACCGAATCGATTTCTTACATTCGATTTTTCTTTCGATTCAAAAACATAAAATTTTCATTTTTCTTCAGAATGCATTGTCTCAACGTTATAGCAATTTTCGACACAGAGTCGTAAAATCATTGGCGTAGCTAGGATTTTTTTTCTTGAAGGGGCCCAAGGGGGGGGGGGGTCTGGTTTGAGATGACTTTTAAGCGCATGGGCGCCCGTTATGTGGATATGCAAATAGACATTGCAGTTTTGAGGAATCAAAATTACTGTTTTAGATTTGTTTCTAGTTTTGTATGTATGAGCAATACCTCCAGGATTTTTCCATAGAGTGATGGAAGTGCAGTGATGCAGTGATTCCATCTTGAATTTCTCCAGAGATTCCTTTAGGAATTCATCCATGGATTCTGTTTTCGCACATAAGAGCGTCTGTGTTTGTCGGAATCTGTCGGACACTGAACGATCATAATAGCGATGATAATGAGCACTGATTGAGCTATGGATACATAATGTTTTGAACGATTACAACATTTATTTGACGGTAAAAACTGGTACACTTATTCTTAGAAATGGAGTACGATAATGTCTTATATAGGATAACACTGAATAATGACTAGTCATGGCTAATTGTCTACCGATGATTACTAAAGGCTATTATGGTCGATCGCCTTTTACTGGAAGATAATTCTACATTGTGGTCGTATTTGGCGGGAAAATATTACAAATACTATGAGATCTTGAGTGCAACTCCTATGAGTGCAACTACGTTACGGATGCATTACAGTCTGATTAATCTAATCCGGACTTATCGTTTCTTACTACAAATATGCGTTAACAGATTCCACAAGACATTTCTTCGGGAATTTGTCCTGGAATATCTTTAAAGGTTCCTCCAGTGATTGTTCAAGTGCTGTTATCGAGATTTCCTTCAGGAATTTCTCCAGAGATCCTTCATGGTATTTCTGCAGATATTCCTTCAGAGATTTCTTCAAGGATTTCTACAAATATTCCTTCCAGAATTTCGCAGGAGATTGCTCCAATAATTCCATCTGGAACTATTCGAAGTATTTCTGCAGGAATGTCATCCCGAAATTCTTTCAGAAAATTTTACTAGAGGTTATTCAAAAATTAATCAATGAACTTCTTAAAAAATCCTTTAGGAGTCCATCCAAGTATTCCTTCAATAATTCCTCCAGAAATTACTGCAGACATGGATTTTTTCAAATTTTTATCCAGGAATTCCTACATAAAGTCTTCCAGGAATTCGCTCTCGTGAGATTCCCTAAGGAATTCCGCAAGGGATTGCTTCCGGGATTCATCATGGGGTTTCCTTACAAGTTTCTTCAAGGTTCCTCCAGAGATTCACCTGGGAATTCCTTCTGTGGTTCTTTCGGGAACAACTTCCAGGACTATTTTGAAAATGCCTCCGAGAACTCTCTTTCGGATTCCTTCCTGTTTAGAGATTCCCCTAGGAATTCCTCTTGGAATTGCTTTCAAGCTTCCTCCTGGGGTTTCTTCAGGAACTCCTCCAGGGATTCCTCTAGGGATTGTTCCAACAGTTCCACTGCGTACTCTTATTAGGATTCTTTCAGGATTTCCTCTAGAATTTCAGTGGTTTCTTCAGTACTTCCTCCTGGGATTTCTTCAGAAACTCATCCTAGAATTCCCTAAGAAATCGATCCTTGCATTTCTTCAGGAATCCTTCCTGGGATTCCTCCATAAATTCCTCCAGGATTCCTCTGGGAATTCCTACATGGATTCCTCTGAGAATTCCTACATGGATTCCTCTAGAAATTCTTACAGGAATTCGTCTGCGAATTTCTCTAGAGATTCCTCTATGAACTTTTTCAGAGATACCTACAGGTATTCCTCTTGAGATACCTCAAGAAATTCCTCTAGAGATTCCTCCAGGAATTCCTCCTAAAAGTGCTCCAGTAGTTCTTCAAGAAAAATCTCCAGGAGTTTTGCAGGGACTTCTCTAAGGATTCCTCCAGGGATTCACCATGGAATGTATGCAGGGATTCCTCCAGGAATTCCTCTAGAGATTTCTTAAGGAATTTCTTTAGAGATTCGTCCAGGAATTCCTACAGGCATACCTTCAGGAATTCCTCTTGGGATTGTTCTAAGCCTCCACGAATTCCTTTAGGAATACCTCTACAATACCTACGGAAATTTTTCCAGAAATTTCTCCATAAAATCCTCTAGGAATTCCCTCAGAAATTTACCCAGGAATTCCTCCCGGAGGTTATCCATGAATTATTCCAAGAATTTCTCCAGCAATTCCTGCATAAATTCCTTCTGAGATTCTTCTAGGAATTCCTTCAAGGATTTGTTCAGGAATCCTCCTGGAAGTTCTCCAGGGATTCCTTCAGAAATGCCCCCAGGAATTGCTCCCGGAATTTATCCAGGAATTATTACAGGCATTCCTCCAGACATTCTTCCAGGATTTTATGCCGGCATTTCTCCAGGGACTCCTCTGGGAACTCCACCAAGAATTTCTCCAGGGATTACCTCAGGTATTTCTTCAGGGAATCCTCCAGGAATTCCTCCAGGAATTCTTAGGATTTTTACAGAAATTCCTCTAGAAATTTCTCCGACGATTCCTCCAGAAATAGTTCTCGGGGAATACCTCTAGGAATTTCTTCAGAAATTTCTCCAGAGATTCCTCCCAGAATTCCTCTAAAGATTATTCCAGGAAATCAGGGATTTCTTCAGGAATACTGGGATTCTGCCAGGAATTTGTCCAGAAGATCCTCCAGGCATTTCTCCTGAGGTTCTTCCAGAAATTACTTCAGCGATTTTTTCAAAAAGTCCTCGTGGAGTTCTTCCAAGAATTCCTCCAGAAATTTCTCTAAGGATTCCTCCAGAAACTCCTCAAGATGATTCATCTAGGAGTTCATCCAGGGATTCCTTCGGTCCCTTAGTGGTAATGATTTTTTTTAGAGTACTCAAACGGTAAGTTTGTCAAACTTTTTTCGTGCAGCTTATGTACCCTAGCTGCGAGCAAAGTCATTAGACTCAACGCATTTAGGGGTCATTAAAAAATGACGTCCATAGTTTAGGGGGGAGGGGGGGTCTGAGAAAGTGTGACACTCCATGTATAAGGTATACGAAAAAGCGTGACAGAGGGGGGAGGGGGGGTCTAAAATTCCCGAAAAATGATGGACGTCATATTTGAATCGCCCCTTACCACAGCAAGGAAAATGTAAAGCACGATTTTCATGTTTATTTTAAAGTAAAAAATGAGCACACTGTTTTTACTGTGTAGCTGAAAAACAAACAAAGAAACAAAACTGATTTTTTGGATGAATATCTGGAGAAATTCCTGCAGGAATTATTCAATAAACTCTTGGAGAAATTCCTGAATGTTTTTTGGAGGAATTCATGGAAAACCCCCGTGAGTAGGAACCTTGTAGTGAATTAGTAATCGATTTTTTGAAGAATTTCCAGAGGAATCCCCGCAGTATTTGCTAAATGATTTTAAGAGGAGTCCTCTGTTTTGATTTTGATGAATTTTTGGATGAATTCCTGAAAATTAAACCAGAAACATACACGCAGGAGAAACCAAATTAGGATTTTCTGTAGAAATGTTCCTGAACGATTGCTAGGAGGAATTCCCTAAGTATTTGGTGAGGATTTTTGGAGAATTTCCCGGAAGAATTTCTAGCGGAATCCACGGATTTCTTTTCTGGAGTGATTCTCGGAAGAAATCCTAGAGAAATCCCATGAGGTATTTCTGGAAGAGACCCTGAAGGACTACCTGGAGGTATCTGCATAAGATTGACCCCGGAGGAATGCCCAAAGTGAACACCGAAGGAATCCCTGGACTTTTTTGATAGAATCTCCGGAGAATTTTCTGAGGGAATCTTAAGAAGAATTCTTGAACAATATTTGGAAGAGTTCCTTGGAGAATTTTATGGAAGAATTCGCCGAGAAATACCATGATGAATTCCCGGGGGCATCCTTTGAAGAATTCCTGAAGCATTTCCCGAAAGATTTCTTTGAACAAATCCTGGAGGATTTTCCAAAGAAATTCCTAGAGCAATCCCATGAGGAATCCCAAAGTAAATCCTCCTAGAAGTATTCATGATAGCGTTGGGCAATTTTGAATCGATGTTCGCAACATCGATGTTTTTGTTCCGATTAATCGATTTTTGAATCGATGTTGGAGCCCCACGAAATCGACCGAATCGATTTTTCTTTCGATTCAAAAATAAAAAATTTTTGATGTACATATAATCGGAGTACATAAAATCGAGGGTCCACTAAATCGAGGTATACCTGTATATCTCGAGTTTCTTGGGCAATCCCTCCCAGGAGTCTATGTGAATCTTTCTCAGGTTTCTGAAGGAATCCTTCTTATGGTCTAGAGAGTCCCTTTCAGGGTTCTAGCGCAACCTTCTCCGCATTCCGATTTTTTTTTTGAGAATCCCTCTCAGGACTCTAGATGAATTTCTCTTAATAATGTGGAAGAACCCCTTTTAGGATGCCTTTCAAGACTGCAGGAGAATTTCTCTCAGGATTCTGGAAGAATCCACCAGGGAGTTTTAGGGATATCCGTCTAAGCATTCTGGGAGAATCCCGAGGAAAAACTTCTCTCAGGATTCTGAGGCAATCCATGTTGGAGAACCACGCGAGACACAGGCATACTACTACACATATCTCCTGTAAATTTCGTTTGCATTATTCAGGAACGTGTACACTAGTACAGTGTACGTCAAAGCGATCGAACTTTAGCACCTCTGGTGGAAGGATCGCGGAAATCAAACGAAATTTAAATTCATCGTTAAATCCATGTATCAAGGCCTTCCGAAGAGTGTTACCTCTGCTTGTCTGTGATTCTAGGGAATCTCTCTCTAGGGAATTCATTTCAGGGTTTTGGGGTATTCCCTACCAAGGGTGATACCCCTTTCAGGATTATAAGTAATTGATAAGTAATGGAAAATCTGGGGTGATCCCTCTAAGGATTCTGGAAGACCTTCAGTTAGGATCCCACTCAAAATACTGAGGAAATTTTTCTTAGCATTCTCAGGAACTCCTCTCAGAATTCTTGGAGAATCATACTCAGCATTCTCAGACTTGTGGCCAGTGGCGTAGCAAGGGGGGATGCGATGGGTGCGGTCCGCACCGGGCCCCCGATTTCAGAGGGGCTCCCAATCAAGGAAGGTTTTTTAACTCTAGTTTGAATAAAGTTCTTTAAATAGCGAAAGATTCCTATAAGTTCAACTCTTCGCAGAACTTTTAATAGGTATGTGGGAACCCCTTCGTGATTACTAGAGTTTTTTGGAATGGGGCACATAGATGGCCCCAAAATTAAAAGAAAAATGTGTTAGAATTTAAATTGAATTTTACGAAATTCAGTATCGATATGGAAGTAAAATTCATGAGCATTGTGAAAACGTCCCTGGTATCCTAATAACAGGACCAAACATAGTTGTTTACTTAGCTTAAGGTAGCAGCTGACATTCAGGGGCCGCAGTTATGAAAATTAAGTTCTGAACACATGTCAGGTCAAAACAATAATAACAATAGTTTGTCGATTTTTTTCGCTTTCGTATGAAAAATAAGTGAAATCAATGTATCCAACGATTTCATGAAGTATTTCTTCCCAAGTATTCCTTGATGGGTTTCTGCGAGATTGCCTTCGGGAATATGTATTACGATTTATCTAGCAGTAACTTCAAAGACTTCTACAAAAATTCCTCTAAGATTTACTTCAGACCTTTTTCATGGATTGCTTCAGGAATTCTTCTAAGCATTGATTTTGGAATGCTTGAATTGATTTCTTCAGGAACACCTCCAAGAATTCCTTCAGGAATACCTCTTTGGATCCCTTCATAAAGTCCTTAGAGGATTATGTCATGAAGTCCTCCAACGAATTCTGCAGATGAACCTTAAGGGATTTCACCAAGATTCTTTGAGAGACTTCTCCAAGAAGGAATCTTGCAGGAGTTCCTCAAGGAAAATACCTTTGATTAATTTCTGAGATCATGCTTGATCAGGTATGGCTCTTGAATGGATTCTTGTGAGATTTTCTGAAGGAATTTTGGAAGAATTCCCGAAAGAATCCTTGTAAAAATGCTTGCAGGAAGTTTTGTAGGAATTTTTAAAGGAATCCTCGAAGAATCTTCTAGATGAATTCTAAGATGTATTCGGAAAGAATCATTGGGTTGATTTTGGAGATATGTTCGATGACATTCTTGACGGATCACTACAGTACTGTGAAGTAGTAGTAGAACTACTAGAAGTACTATGAGGAATCACGTAAAGGATTCCTGAAGAAATTTTGAAGGCAAAGGAATGTTTGGAAGAATGCCTAGATTATTATTCAAAGAAATCAATGACATAACCCCAAAGAATTCCTCTCAAATTCGTTGATGTTGATTTGCAAAACAATTTCTATAGATTTCCGTGGAGAAATCTCTGATGGAAGCCTTGGTGGAATCTCTTTAAGACCCCCTGAGGGAATTTGTGCAGGAATCCTTTGGAAATGAATGTGTTCACCCGTGCAGGGTTATCTGAAGGAAAACGTTGAGATATCTCTGAAGGAATCTTTGTAACGTAGCTTGAAAAAATCCTTGGAGAAAAAGAAGTCTTCTCTGGAATTTCTTAAAGGATTCATGATTGAATTGTGAAACGGTAATTGAAAAAATGCCTAAGGAATCTTTGGACGATTTCATACAGCAATTATTGGAAGAACTTCTGAAGAAATCTTTGAAATGCTGGAACAATGCTTCGTAAGAAATCCTTGAAAGGACTTCAAGAAAAACCATTTGTGGCATTGCAAAAAGAATTCTTGCAAAAATTTCTAAATACAAATCTTAAAAGAATTCCTAAAGAATTTCTCTGGGAAATTTGCTCAAGGGATCATGTGGGGTAGCCCCAAAGGAATTGTTTGTTGAAATATTTAAGAAACTCTTGGGAATTCTTGGGAATACAGAAATTCCTTCAGAAACGCTGTAGTAACTTTAGAAACAAATCTTGGAGGAATTTGTAAAGAAGTCCATGAAGTTATTCCTAGATGAATCGTAAAAGATATCTAAGAAAGAGTTCTTGGAGTTCCTCATTTGGAACAAATGCTTGATGAAATCCTTAGAAAAAAATCTTAGAAGCTTCGTGAAGAAAATTCGAACGAAATTGGTGTTATCGCTAAGTAAATCTTTAATGGTATCAATAGATGGATAAAAATAAAATTTCTTGGACGAATTTTATTGATAATTCCTGAAAGAACTCTTACATTTTTTTTATTAGAATTTTGTTTTGGAAATTTCTTTTGGATCCTTTTCAGTAATTGCTTTGGAAATCCGTGCAGCAATTGGCCTTATCAGCTGACAGGTATGTGAATGCCACTGCTTACAACTGCTGAACAAAGGCGCAAACGCTAAACTGTCATTTTCATTGGAGAACTGTCAAAGGCTCGAGAAATCAGCTGATTTAAGACGCCAAATGAAAAGGCCCATTCTTTAGGGAATATCTTTGAAAATTTATTTGGAAACTCCTTCGACATCCTTCATTATTTTTAAAGAAATTCTTTGGCAATTGTCTCAGCTATTGTGTTCGCAATTCCTTTGATAAAAACTATCGAGATTTTTTTAGGAACTCTGTTACAAGTTTCATTGAAAATTCCTACGGCAATTCTTTTGAGAAATTGTTAGGCAATTCCTTTGGAAACTTCTTTGATCAGTTCTTGGCAATGCTTCAGAAATGGCTTTGCGAACTTCTCCAGAATATTTTTTCTACAGAAATTTCTTTCTCGTTGTTTTTTTTTCTTGACAATTCGTTTGAAAAATCTTCTGGTAAAATTACTTTGGGAATAACTTACTTTGGCAATGCATTCGGCGAATTTCCTGTAAGCTATCCCGTGGAAATCTATCATATTACCTTTGGCGAAGTTTTTTTTTTGACAAAGCTTTCGGAAATCCTTGTAGCCATTTTTATTGGATTTGATCCTAAAATTGCAAAAACAATTTTTATGGGGTTTTTTTTTTTGAAAACTATATCGGCAGTTCGTTTGAAATTTGGTTCAGTATCTCATTCGAAAATTTCTGGGCAATAATATTCGAAATTGATTTAGGTTTTTATTTTTTCAAAATGACTACGACATAACTTTTCGAAATTCTTTGGGCAATAGCTCTAGAAATTTATCAGGCAAACCCTGCAATATTCCCTTCAGCAATTTCTTTGGAAGTTTCACTGGCAGTCCCTTTGCTAATATACTTGACTTTTGTAATTCTTTCAATAGTTCCTTTCGAAATTCATTAGGCAGGTACTTTGAAAATTCCTTAGCTAATTCGTAAATTGAGGCGGCAATTTTAGAAAATTCCTCCATTATATTCTCAAAAAATTTCTGTGGTAATTCCTGTGGAAATTTCATTTGATAATTCCTTGCGGATTTCCGTCTACTGTTACTTTTGAGATTTTATGAGATACACTCTTGCGAATTAAAAAAAAACAAGCATTTACAATGGAACGGCCGAAGAAAATCTCAACGAATTACCTAAGGAATTTCCGAAAATCTAAGGAAGTTCACAAACAATTTCCTAAAAAAAAACACAAAAATTGTTTTTTATTTGCCACTGTTCTTTGGGGAATTTCTGTGAGAATTCTTGAAAGAATTCTTTAATGTTTTTATTTGAATCAGTTGAATCTTTGAGGAAATCGCAAGAGAATTGATTGGATGAACTAATAAATAAATCTTTGGAAAAACTCCTGAAGAAAGTTTGGGAGGAATTTCTAAAGCATCTTTGAGTGGAGCGGACCTGGTGTAGTGGTTAGAATACTTGACTATCAGCACCTGGGATCGAATCCCACTCCCGACATACTCACAAAAAATGTGGGATCTTCCTTCGGAAGGGAAGTAAAATTATTATTATTACTTTATTATAGAGATTTTCAGCCCTAGGCTGGTTCATCTCTTGGGAAGTAAAAACGTGGGTCCCGAGATGAACTAGCCTAGGGTTAAAAATCTCGTTAATACAGACAAAACAAAAGCATCTTTGAAGGAATTTTTTTAGAATTTTCAATAAATCCTTGGTAGAATTCCTAAAGCAATCCCTGCAAAAAGCCCAAAAGTAATCTTTTATAGAGTCCTTGGAGAAATTAGTGAATAAATTAAGCAAAGAATAATTTATCCGATTGATAAAACCTTCGCAGAGGTTCCTAATAAGATATTTGAAGAAATTCCGAAAGATTTGTTTGAAGAAAAATTTAAGCAATTCTTGGAAAAAATCCCGTAGGAATTTTTGAAGTGATTCCTGAAGAATTCTCGAGGGGTACCCTATATGAAATCTTAAACTTGCATTAAGTGATTAAAGATGCTTCTAGGCATTCTTAAAGAATTCTCGAAGAAAGTGGCAAAACAGTCTTAGGAGGAATCCTTGTAGAAACTTCTGAAGAAATCATTTGATTTTATCAGCTCCTATTTCATCCTACTGAAAACAAAGGAATGAAGCGCATTTTTATATTTTTGTTAGAAGTGAGCACGAATGATAACAAAAATTATGTAATCAATCGGCGTGGTAATCGCTTTGTTTTCGAATAGGATGAATTTGGAATTGTAGGATTACTAAGACACGTTGACCCTACCAGGAATTCTCGAAGATTTTTTTGGACGAAATTTCAGGGGATCTTCTGGAGGAATCAATAATAAATCCTGGAGAAATGCTTGAAGGTAACTTTGAATGTTTTTTTTTCGGAATGAGAATGAGAGTTTTTCGAAAGAATTTCTAAGGAGTCTGATCAAAAGTCACAATAGAAATTTTTAGAAGAGTTCTTAGAGGAATGCTAGCAAAAATTCCTGAAGGAATCCTTGGGGAAACTCGTAGAGTAGATGAATTCTAAAGAATTCGTTGGAAGAAATCCAGAAGGATTTTTGAAAACAATTCCAACAGAAGTTCCTCTCAGAATTTTCTTAGAGGAACTTCTGTAGGGATCCTTGGTAGATTTTTTAAAAATTATTATCCAATGGATTCTTTTGAAATTTCTTGGAGGATTTCTAGGGTGAATCTATTAATAAAACTTTAGAGAAACTCCTTGAAGAGCCCTTGCAGATTTTTTTCGAAAAAAAGCATTGAAGTAATTTTTGAAGGAATCCTTGGAGAAATTTCTAAAAGAATCTTTGGAAAAATTCTTAAGAAATCTTCAAAGGAATGCCAAGATAATAATGAATACTTGAGGAAATGCCAAGATAACTTCTTGGATAAATCAATGGAGAAATGATTTACATTCGTGGAAAAACCATTTAGGGGATATTTGGAGGAACTCCTGATAGAAACTAAGAAGGAATGGTTGAAAAAATTTTAAAAGGACTTTGAAGCCTTTGCAAGAATGTTTTGAAGTATTTTTGAAACCATCCTCGGAGACAACACTGTAAGAATACATGAAAGAGTGTTTAGAGAAATATTGAATGACATCCATTCATGAATTACTTGAAACATTCTTGAAGACAAATTATTATTCAAGAAAGATTTTTTCAAACAAAATGATAAAGCAATCTTTGAAAGAATTCATAAAGGATTACTTGATGCAATTCATAAATAAATTGTTAAAATATCGTCATAATTCTTAGAAAAAAAATTACGTTCATTGATGGAACTCCTGGATGTATGCTTGCAGAAATCTTCGAAGAAATTCTTGAAGGACTACAGAAAATATTTTTTAACCTTCAGTCAGTCAGTTGGCCACCACTGCCAGCATCACGCTAATGCTGAGAAGTCGAGATTTTTTTAACTCTTTGTATAAAATACAACGGCGTGATTATTTGAGAGTTAAAAGAGTAGATTTAACATTGTAACATATGTATATCTGTAATTATCATGGGGCCCACAAATTTGGTACCGCACCGGGTCCCCAAATTCCTAGGTACGCCACTGCTTGTGGCGAAATCCCTCTCTGAATTCTGTGGGAATATTTCCTAGGATTCTGAGGGAATCCCACACAGGATTCTAATGGTATCCTTTTCAGGATTCTGCGTAAGATCCTTTTAAGATTCTGGGGGAATATCACTAAGTACTCTTCCCAAGATTCTTCCCAAGATGAAAATTCGGCTTTCTGGGGTAATGCCACCAGGATTCCGGAAAAATTTCTCTCGAGATTCTGGGGAATTTGTCTCATGATTCTGGAGAAATCCTTGGCATTTTGGGGCTATATTTTTCAAGATTTTAGGTCACTTTCTTTCAGAATTATCAATTATTGAAGAATCTCTCACAAGTTCTCTAGATAAATTGGGATTTTGAAGAATTCCTCGCACAGATTTTGTGATTCCTCTTAGGGTTCGGAAGAAATCCTTCTCAGCACTTTACGAGAATTCCAGTAGAATTCTGTTTCTGTATTCTGGAGCAGTTGCTCCCAGAAATCTCTTTCAGGATTCTGGGAGAATCCCTCTAAGTAATCAGGAAAAATTCCTGACTTGATTATAGGAAGATTCTGTTGAGATACTGGTGTAATAATTTGAAGTGTTCTAGAGGAATCACTCTCAGAGTTCAGGAACAATCCCTTTCAGGAGTTTAGGGGAGTCCTTTCAAAGATTCTGGGCAATGTTTTTCAGGAATCTGCGGTAGTTTTTCTGTTTTATGTGGGAATACCTCTCAGAATTCCAGAAAATCCTTCTCAGGATGCTGGAGAAGTCAATTCTAGAAGTTTTCGTAATCCCTTCTAGGGAGAATCCTCATCAGATTTTCGGAAAAATCCCTCTTAGGTTTCTAGATATATTTCTCTCAAGAAGCTGGACGATCCCCTCTTATGATCCCTCTGAGGGTTCTCGAGGAATCACTCGTAGAGTTCTAGAGAATACCTTTTGGAATTATAACAGACTTATTCCCAGCATTTACCCAGAATTTTAGAGGAATTCTGGGAGAATACTTAAAAGGACTCTGGAGGAATTCTTCTCAAGTTTCAGGGGAATCCTATCTTCGAGAATTCTGTAAGAGTATATCTCAGGTTTCTTTGGCAAACTCGCCCAGTATAATTTCGAAAATCTTTTTTGTTGTGTGGGAATCTCTCTCACAATTGTAGATTAATTTATCTCAAGAATGTGGAAGAAAAGCTCTTGGAATTCCTCTCGTGATTTTGGCAGGATTTATCTTAGGATTCTAGGATAAGCCTATTTATGAATCTGGAACATTTTGAGAGAATCCCAAGGGAAAGCTTCTCTTAGGATTCTGACACAATCCGTCTCATAGATATGGAGTAATCTCTCTCAGGATTCTAGGGAAATCCTTAATAGAATTCAGAGTGAATTCCTTCCAAGACACCGGAAGTCTTGTTTTTTTTTTCTAGATAATGTCGCTCAGGATTCTGGTGTTATCATTTTCAGCATTCTGAAGAAATCTCTCTAATAATTCTAGAGGAACTCCTTTCAGAATTCTGGAGGATTCTCTTTAAATATTCTGGGGGAATTTTCTTTCGATTTAAAAATATTAAATTTCTTTTTTTAGAATGCACTTTTTAACGTTATATTCATTTTCGAATCAGAGTCGCGAAGTGTTCTAATGTTTTGATATTGAATTTATTTAGACAAATAATGCAGCAAACGAATTATTTTATAGTTTTGTAATATTTTATAATATCGAATCGATGTGAAAACATCGATTCAAAGCGTTCGACTAAATCGGTGAATCGATTCTGCTGATTCGATTGGAATCGATTCACAAAAATCGATGTCAGATTTGTCCAATGCTAATTCATGAAGAGTTTTCTTGAGAAATTTTCGGATGAAATAATCGTTCAGAACTTCCTGGAAGAACCTCCGAATGATTGTATGTAGGAATCTTCACAGGTAATGGTTGTATTTTTTTTTAAGAAAAGTACTGGCAGGAATTTCTAGATAAATTTTTAAAGGAATTGCTAGAGAAATCCCCGAAGAATTTGCTGGATGAATTATTAGTAGAATCACATGAGGAATTTCTGGATAATTCCCTAAAGGAAATTCCGGAGGTAACCTTGGAGGGTGTTTTTTTTCGAATATTGGAAAATTGGCCGTATATCTGACTAGAGTGCTACCTTAACTGCATTCAACACTAGGGATTTCAAATTGATTGTAGTTCTATTTTTAAGCAAGTTTGTTTATTTCGTACATCTCATTATACGTAACAAACACTCCGATTGACTTATTTTTTTTTCTTTTGCTTGCCAATATCTTTTATCTCAATGATATTGAGAAAAAACAGATTCAAATTAATTCTATTTTGTTACGAAAAAAAAATCATGTTTTCACATTTTTGATTAAATTTACCAATTTGGTTTCCATAAAACTTACCATGCGTTTCCCCTTATAATAAATACCGTCACACGAACCGGCTTCAAACGGTTTCCAAGTTTTTGCTCTCGCAAGAACTCTAAACCTAAACGGAATCACATTTACCATCCATCTTAGTGCCAGTCAGTGCGGTGAAAGCAAATCTTATCCGCCTATCGATGTTTACCCATTCGACGAGGCTTTCTCGAACATTTTCTTTTTTTTTTTGATGGGTGGTAGGTATGCGCGTGTCGGCAATTCTGAACCCGGAAGGAGGCATTTTTTTTTCGCTAAACATGGTTTTCCCATCCTATATCTGGCTGGTTGGCTAGCTGGAGGCTTCGCGCGACATAACGACATCAACCGCTGGGAGGACATTGCCTCCGCGGCGGATATGCGGTTGTGCTCGAATGTCGTGTGTTATGCGGTGTAAAAGCCTGTAATCAGTTATTTCTTGACTCAGCAGTGTGTTAGGCAACAGCAGTAAAAGGAAGATAAATGATCATTGTTGGTATGCAGCTTCCTATGTCTCGATTTGCTGTTTTTTGTTGCTGTCTGTAACTCTCGTCTTCATTGTCTGATTTTCTTTTTAGGATATGGTTGGGTTGCCATTGAAGGGTAAATTGACCATGACCATGAATATTAAATTTGACGGAGGTTCTCATTTGGAACGGTTTGTGTTGGAGAAATTTGCCCTAAATGATGACACGTGCATTTTTTGTTGGCAATTCTACTGGACAGGCTTCAAGAAGTGATTAGAACACCACCACCTCTTTATTTGGAATCTGAAGAGGTTGGGGTCAAAATGACCCAAAGAGTCTCGCTGTGGATAAACTACGCTAGCATGGTGCGAAGCATCTAAAGAATATTAGGTATACTTTTCTTTGGTTGCTTGGAGAAAATTGAACTACTATATTTATTAGGGGTTTCATCTAATTCCCGTCTATTTAAGCACCGACCGCCTAACGCCTCATGACCAATATGGTATCAATTACTAATTTATAAATTAGCCTCCATATCATGTAAAACAATATTGAAAAAAAAAACTACAATTTCCTTAAAAAAATAAGATTGAATAATTGTCCCTCGAATTCTGTTTCCGTCAAGTCCATGTCTATTTCGGGCACAACCTAAATTTCATTCCCGGCACACTTTCTGCGTGACACTATGGACTATGGTACATGGAAAATTATTATTTGACCGAAGGTATTTATT
Source organism: Aedes albopictus (assembly GCF_035046485.1). Taxonomy (NCBI): domain Eukaryota; kingdom Metazoa; phylum Arthropoda; class Insecta; order Diptera; family Culicidae; genus Aedes; species Aedes albopictus. The sequence goes on along the minus strand of NC_085138.1, from coordinate 76,780,478 downwards.
CGAAAAGTCGATCAAATTCTTCCCAATCCAAATCAAATCATGTGTTCCAAGTACGATTGAGCAGAAACTTTTAAATTGAGATGGATGTAGCTTTAAAATATCGTCCAAAATATTTCAATTAATATTTTTGCCCTCCAGGTCATAATGCGCCATCGCAGTGCAACGAAAAATTTTCTTCTGTGGTTGTGAAATACGTTGTTTCGTATGCAGAAAATCCACGTACACATTTGCTTGCATCCTCCGAACTGACATTAACCAACGGGAAAAAGTCGATTGATTTGATTAATTGAACAGCTTTTGCTGCATTCTGCAGCAGTGAAACCAACTTTGAAGTGCCACAGAGTTGTTGTGGGGTGTGAATTGAACGTTGGTTCAACACGTAAATCTGGCGAAGTTTTTATGGTTGCCTTCGGCAAACGCAAACCGAAAAAAAAAGTGAAGTCGTAAATGGAGCGAAATTGAAACGTGAAATTTTGCGTAATTATTCGATTTCCAGTACTATAGGGGGTGGTTATTGATAATCTACATCTTTCTGCTTCCACCTGATGAGCCATTGGCAAAGGTTAGTTTGAATATCTGTAAATGTCGGGTATTTTCCGTCTTATATGACGGGCATTAACGCATATGACGAAGTAGATTTCTAGTCTATTTAAGAACAATTAAGTGTCTGAAAAAAATTGTTCAAATTAGTTATTTGGGGTTTCACTAAACAGCGTAAACTGATTAAACTGATTCAACGTCGCAATCACCGAGGCAATCTATGATTGCAGTTTCATAAAATATTTCAATAATCAGATAACGATGGCTAACACAGTTATTTACAAGAAGAAGAAGAACAAGAACAAGAACAAGAACAAGAACAAGAACAAGAACAAGAACAAGAACAAGAACAAGAACAAGAACAAGAACAAGAACAAGAACAAGAACAAGAACAAGAACAAGAACAAGAACAAGAACAAGAACAAGAACAAGAACAAGAACAAGAACAAGAACAAGAACAAGAACAAGAACAAGAACAAGAACAAGAACAAGAACAAGACCAAGACCAAGACCAAGACCAAGACCAAGACCAAGACCAAGACCAAGACCAAGACCAAGACCAAGACCAAGACCAAGACCAAGACCAAGACCAAGACCAAGACCAAGACCAAGACCAAGACCAAGACCAAGACCAAGACCAAGACCAAGACCAAGACCAAGACCAAGACCAAGACCAAGACCAAGACCAAGACCAAGACCAAGACCAAGACCAAGACCAAGACCAAGACCAAGACCAAGACCAAGACCAAGACCAAGACCAAGACCAAGACCAAGACCAAGACCAAGACCAAGACCAAGACCAAGACCAAGACCAAGACCAAGACCAAGACCAAGACCAAGACCAAGACCAAGACCAAGACCAAGACCAAGACCAAGACCAAGACCAAGACCAAGACCAAGACCAAGACCAAGACCAAGACCAAGACCAAGACCAAGACCAAGACCAAGACCAAGACCAAGACCAAGACCAAGACCAAGACCAAGACCAAGACCAAGACCAAGACCAAGACCAAGACCAAGACCAAGACCAAGACCAAGACCAAGACCAAGACCAAGACCAAGACCAAGACCAAGACCAAGACCAAGACCAAGACCAAGACCAAGACCAAGACCAAGACCAAGACCAAGACCAAGACCAAGACCAAGACCAAGACCAAGACCAAGACCAAGACCAAGACAGACCAGTCAGTCAGTTGGCTACCACTGCCAGCATCACGCTAATGCTGAGAAGTCGAGATTTGTTTAAGGTTAAAAAATATATTTTCTGTATTCCTTTAATAATTTCTTCGGGGATTTCTTCAAGGATACATCCCGGAGCTCCATCAATGGGCGTAAGATTTTTTTCTTAGAATTATGACGATTCTTTTTAACAATTTATTTAGGAATTGCATCAAGTAATGCTTTATGAGTTCCTTCAAAGATTGCTTTACCATTTTTTTTGAAAAAATTTTGCTTGAATAATAATTCAAGAATCTTTCAAGTGATTAATGCAAGGGTATCATTCAAAATTTTTCTAAACACTCTTCCATGTATTCTTACAGTGTTGTCTCCGAGGATGTTTTCAAACTTATTTCAAGAATACTTCAAAAGATTCTTGCAAAGGTTTCAAAGTCCATTTAGAATTTCTTCAAACATTCCTGCATAGTTTCTATCAGAAGATCCTCCAAATATCCCCTAAATGATTTTTCCACGGAAGTCAATCATTTCTCCATTGATTTATCCAAGAATTTATCTTGGCATTCCTCAAGTATTCATTACTCATCTTGGCGTTCCTTTGAAGATTTATTGAAAATTTCTTCAAAAGATTCTTTTTGGAATTTCTCCAAGGATTCCTTCAAGAATTACTGAAACACTTTTTTTCGAATAAAATTTGCAAAGACTCTTCAAGGAGTTTCTCTAAAGTTTTATTAAGAGATTCATCCTAGAAATCCTCCAAGAAATTTCAGAAGAATCCATTAAACAATAATTTAAAAAAAAATCTACCAAGGATCCCTACAGAAGTTCCTCTAAGAAAATTCTGAGAGGATCTTCTGTTGGACTTCTTTCCAAAAATCCTTCTGGATTTCTTCCACCGAATTCTTTCAAATTCATCTACTCTACGAGTTTCTGCAAGGATTCCTTCAGGAATTTTTGCTAGCATTCCTCTAAGAACTCTTCTAAAAATTTCTATTGTGACTTTTGATCAGACTCCTTAGAAATTCTTTCGAGAAACTCTCATTCTCATTCTGAAAAAAAAAAATCATTCAAAGTTACCTTCAAGCATCTTAGTCAAGCATTTCTCCAGGATTTATTATTGATTCCTCCAAAACTTCCTCCGAAAATTCGTCCAAAACAAATCTTCGAGGATTCCTGGTAGGGTCAACGTGCCTTAGTAATCCTACAATCTCATATTCATCCTATTCGAAAACAAAGCGATTACCGCGCCGATTGATTACGTAAAGACTGCCCCAGAAAGTATGGACGCACCTAGTCTTCAGTTGTCTGGGCCTGATTGATGATTCTTGTTTCGGATTTCGTTTTGACTGTTTCTGCTAACTATAAGATTGATAACTCAAATGTTCTTTGTCACGATGAAAATTGGAATTCGAAATGATAACTTTTTTGGTCATACCCCGCTCTGTGTAAGTTAGAAGGTTTTTTCCTGTGATCAAACACCTTCATTATTTGTTTATCCAAACGAGGGTTAGCAGGATCTTCATTTTTCTTCCAATTTTCGCCTATGCTTAAACTTGTTATCCCCACCATGGTTGCTGATTGCTGCTTGCACGACTTTCTCACTTACTCTCACCATATTTTGCTCATTTCCTAAGTGACCTTTCAAACTCTGTACATCGTTTGTGTACATTTTTTCGATGATGTTTCGCTGAAAGCTCATGTATTTTGAAACAAATTGATGGAATCGCAAAAACCGCTATACAAATGCTGAGAAAATAGGTTGACCAACAGGATGTAGCTTTCAAAAAGCACTAGTCATCAATAGTTTTGAAATGCCAGTATTTTCTTACTGCGTCCATACTTTCTGGACCGGTCTTTAATTTTTGTTATCATTCGTGCTCACTTCTAACAAAAATATAAAAAAGTGCTTCATTCCTTTGTTTTCAGTAGAATGAAAATAGAAGCGGATATGCTTACATAATAAGAGAATAGATAACTGATTTGATAAGATAAAATCAAATGATTTATTCAGAAGTTTCTACAAGTATTCCTCTTTAGACTTTTGTGCCACTTTCTTCAAAAATTCTTTAAGAATGCCTAGAAACATCTTGCATCAACTTAATGATTAATGCAAGTTTAAGATTTCATATAGGGTACCCATCGAGAATTCTTCAGGAATCGCTTCAAAAATTCCTACGGGAACTTTTCCAGGGATTTCTTGAATATTTCTTCAAACAAATCTTTCGGAATTTCTTGAAAGATTTTATTAGAAACCTCTGCGAAGGTTTCATCAATCGGATAAAGCATTCTTTGCTTAATTTATTCAATAATTTCTCCAAGAGCTCTATAGAAGATTACTTTTGGGCTTTTTCCAGGGATTGCTTTAGGAATTCTACCAAGGATTTATTTAAAATTCTAAAAGAATTCCTTCAAAAGATGCCTTTAGAAATTTCTCCCAAACTTTCTTCAGGAGTTATTCCAAAGATTTCTTTAATAGTTCATCCAATAAATTATCTTGCGATTTCTTCAAAAATTCAAATGATTCAAATAAAAAATTGAAAGAATTCTCACAGAAATTCCCCCAAGAACAGTGACAAATAAAAAATCTACTGGTATTCCTTCAAACAAATTGTGTTTTTTTTTAGGAAATTGTTTGTTAACTTCCTTAGATTTTCGGAAATTCCTTAGGTAATTCGTTGAGATTTTCTTTGGCCGTACTATTGTAAATGCTTGTTTTTTTTTAATTCGCAAGAGTATATCTCATTAAATCTCAAAAGTAACAATAGACGGAAATTATCAAATGAAATTTCCACAGGATTTACCGAAGAAATTTTCTAAAATTGCCGCCCCAATTTACGAATTAACTAAGGAATTTTCAAAGTACCTGCCTAATTTAGAAAGGAACTATTGAAAGAATTACAAAAGTCAGGTATATTAGCAAAGGGACTGCCGGTGAAACTTCCAAAGAGATTGCTGAAGGGAATATCGTAGAGTTTGGCTGATAAATTTCTTAAGCTTTGGGCAATGAATTTCGAAAAGTTCTGCCGTAGATATTTTTAAAAATAAAACCTAAATCAATTTCGAATATTATTGCCCATTAAATTTCAAATGAGTCACCGAACCAAATTTCAAAGGAACTGCCAAAATAGTTTAAAAAAAAAAATCCAAGAAACCCCCAAAAATAATTTTATAGGAATTTTAGGATCAAATCCAATAAAATGGCTAGAAGGATTTCCAAAAGCTTTGCCAAAAAAAACTCCGCCGAAGGTAATATGAATGATTTCCACGGGGTAGCTCACAGGAAATTCGCCGAATGCATTTCCAAAGTAAGTTATTACCAAGGAAATAACCAGAGGATTTTTCAAACGAATTATCAAAAAAAAACCAACGAGAAGTTTTAAATGAAATTTCCAAAAAAAATCTGTTGAAACAATATTCTGAAGAAGTTCGCAAAGCCATTGCAGAACTGATCAAAGAAGTTTTCAAAGGAAAAACCCAACAAAAAAAAAATTGCAAGTGCCGGGGCTGGGATCGAACCCATGACCATCCACTTATGAAGTGAACGTGTAGCCACTACGCTACGGGCCCCGGCATCTTCGAGGTTTATGCCATTGATTTCTTTGAAAATTAATCTAGGCATTTCATAATTGATTCTTCCAAAAATTCCTTTGCTTTCAAAATTTCTTCAGGAATCCTTTACGTGATTCCTCATAGTACTTCTAGTACTTCTACTACTACTTCACAGTACTGTAGTAATCCGTCAAGGATGTCATCAAAGATATCTCCAAAATCAACCTAATGATTCTTTCCGAATACGTCTTAGAATTCATCTAGAAGATTCTTCGAGGATACCTTTAAAAATTCCTCCAAAACTTCCTGCAAGCATTTCTACAAGGATTCTTTCGGGAATTGTTCCAAAATTCCTTCAGAAAATCTCACAAGAATCCATTCAAAGGTATTTTCCATGAGGAACTCCTGCAAGATTCCTTCTTGGAGAAGTCTCTAAAAGAATCCTTGGTGAAATCCCTTAAGGTTCATCTGAAGGATTCGTTGAAGGACTTCATGACATAATCCTCGATGGACTTTATGAAGGGATCCAAAGAGGTGTTCCTAAAGGAATTCGTAAAAAAATAATCTTAAAGAATTTTTTGAAGGATTCCTTGATAAGTATTTGAAGAAATTCCTGAAATTCTTGGAGATGTTCCTCCTCTCTCCTCTTCTTGGCGTAACGTCCTCACTGGGACAAAGCCTGCTTCTCAGCTTAGTGTTCTATGAGCACTTCCACAGTTATTAACTGAGAGCTTCCTCTGCCAATGACCATTTTGCATGTGTATATCGTGTGGCAGGCACGAAGATACTCTATGCCCAAGGAAGTCAAGGAAATTTCCTTTACGAAAAGATCCTGGACCGACCGGGAATCGAACCCGTCACCCTCAGCATGGTCATGCTGAATACCCGTGCGTTTACCGCCTCGGCTATATGGGCCCAGGGGAGATGTTCCTGAAGGAATCAAATTAAGTATACCAAAATCAATGCTTAGAAGAATTCCTGAAGCAATCATGAAAAAGTTCTGAAGTAAATCTTAGAGGAATTTTTGCAGAAGTCTTTGAAGTAACTGCTAGATAAATCGTAATACATATTCCCGAAGGCAAGGTAAGTATTTACCTTGCTCGAAGGAAATCTCGCATTGATTGCTTTTATTTTTCATACGAATGCAAAAAAAATCGCCAAGCAATTGTTATTACGGTTTTGACCTGACATGTGTTCAGATCTTAATTTTCATAACTGCGGTCCCTGAATTTCAGCTGCTACCTTAAGCTAAGTCAACAACTATGTTTGGTCCTGTTATTAGGATACCAGGAACGTTTTCACAATGCTGATGATTTTTACTTCCATATCGATACTGAATTTCGTAAAATTCAATTTTAATTCTAACACATTTTTCTTTTAATTTTGGGACCATATGTGTGCCCCATTCAAAAAAAACTCTTGATAATCACAAAGGGGCCCCCACATACCTATCAAAAGCTTTGCGAAGTGCTGAACTTATAGGAATCTTTCGCTATTTAAAGAACTTTATTCAAACTTGTTTTAGAAACCTTCCTTGATTCGGAGGCCCCCTGAAATCGGGGGCCCGGTTCGGACCGCACCCATCGCACCCCCCTTGCTACGCCAATGCATGGTAGTACGGATCGTTTGAAGAATATTTGTTCAAAGAGGGGGGGGGAGGTACGAAACTTCCCAAAATTCGCGTGACGTACTAAATGGATATGCCCTTCTATAGAGTACTCCACTGTACAGTAAAACCGCTCAGCACTAAAATGTGTAAGCCCTACTCATAAGTGCATAATTTCCAGACCACACAAAAATGTGTTACAGTTACACATTCTCAAAAACAGCTCGTACACTCGTCTAGATGCGAAATGACGATATTTTTTTGTTTGATGGAAAAATTTACAGGTGCGATTCATCTATTGGGCACGTGATTCAACAACTTTTCAGAGACAGTTTTATAATACACCTTCGAAGACGTTTCTTTTCTAACTGATGTCCACGTAGGTCCATCATCATCCGCACAGCACGAGAGTACGACGCAAAATAATTTAATTACACTCAATTCATGTAACTTCAAATCAACCTCGCTCGTTTAATTTGGAAAACTTGGTACAAGATTAGAGTGCGTGTCAATGTGTAACATTTATCAAACCAATTCAAGTGTTCAAATTCACCCAGTTACACAAATCATTCCTTAAAGTTCGTATATTGACTGTCGCAATAAACATCATCCGTAATTAATTTCTCATCAAAGGCTAAGTAAATATTATTTCACACACGTTTCAATCGGTGTCATAATTTAAATCTCCCTTCAATCCCATCCACTTGCCAGCCGTCGTACGACTCTTCCAATAATATATTTAGCTTTAAAAAAAAAATCTTCAAGCTCGTCGTTCACAGCTCGCTACCTTCTATCCGTTCCCCACTTAGCAGGAAAATTGACGACAAACACATCCTCCATTCGCGTTCGCATTCGAGTCGAGCGTATCAGTTGTGTCTCAATTTTATGTCTAGCTGATGGAACTAACCGCCCAACATATTCCAACCAGAGTTGATTTCGAACTGGTAGCGTGTTGGCAGCAGCTGATGATATGAGGGAGCCATGCAGCAACGATCGTCAATTTTGTTTGAATGAAAGCGCGCGCGCAATGAGGATCGTCGTCGTCGTCGTCGTCATCGTCGTCGTAGTGAGTGTCGCCGACGACGGACGAGTTCATCCGATGAGTTCTTCCCGAGTCGTTTTGCGCTCTTCACGAATCACGAATCGAGTGACGTTTTGTTTACATCGTTTTCTTATTGGGAGCAGCTGCTGTTTGGTTACCATTTCCACAATGTGGCGTACAATCCTTGTGATCTAGAGTAGACGACGTCGGGGAATGCTTTGCTTATGATAAACGACCTGAAAGCACCGCTAAAAGAAACACCACTTGAACGCGTCAAAGGATTCGCCATCCGCTATTAATTGGATGTCAGCGACTTTATTCTGATAGTTCTACAAATAATAATAGCCTATGATGCAAATCGTTCGAGTTTTTCGAGCATGGGCAATGGTCGACCGTACAATTAGCAGTTGTTACTCCGTGTGTGATCCTTTTTTCCTTCTCTAAGCAATTCGAGAATAACTGTCAGAAGCAACCATGGCCTGAAAGGACCTGAGTCAGGTGGAATATTACTCCCCCATGGTGCCTGTTAACCCAACTATCTACCCTCGGGACCTTCCTTTGGTGGAACTGTCCCACGCGCGCTACCATTTGACCATAGAGGCCATCCTGCGTATGCCTCTTGTGCCGCGCATTTCGAAGCACTCCATGTTCTCCCTGATAAAGATGCCGTTAGGCACCATACCCAGTGATGACGCAGAGCGCATCGTGTGACATGGTGCGGAACGCGCTCGCAACCCTCAGGCACATCAGCCTAGGGGCTGTCCATTAATTACGTAAGGGTTTATGGGGGGAGGGGGGGTTTGACAAATCTTACGCATCATACAAAAATTTTAGGTTCTCATACAAAAAATCTTACAAGGGGGGGAGGGGGTTTCGAAAAATCGCAAAAAATCCCTTACGTAATTAATGGGGTTCTGTCACATTCGCCCGAAAACCATTCGCCCGAATTCCAAACGCCCGAATGACAATCGCCCGAATGTAACAAACGCCCGAAAGTCATTCGCCCGAAAGACCATTCGCCCGAAAGACCATTCGCCCGAAGGACCATTCGCCCGAAAACCATAATAATTTTGAAAACAATTTTCTGAAATCAATTAAGACGTCGTCCTCGCGTATGCTGAACGCTATTATCAACTAAAAGTAACTGCAACCATTTTCGTCGGAGGGTTTTGCTTTCTTTGAACACAGTCTGATTTAAGACTTATTCTGTTACATACATTTTCGGCAATATAGCTGTAGATTCCAATTGATTGGAATTGTCCCTTCTTTTGTTAAGAGGCTTTTCTTTCTAGTTTCACCTCCTAGTAAATTGACTTCAATTTGATGACATTGTTCACCAGAAATTTGCCCTTCTTTCAATCATGAGCTGTTCTTTTAATTTTTTCTGTTATGGGGAACCTTGACGTTATTTAACTTTACAACTTCTGATTTCAATCATGGTTTCAAAAGAACAGCTTGTTCAAATAAGAAAGGTGAATTCTCGCGATTTTGGTGTTTTTTCTGCATCGGTTAGCTCACACGTTTCGATTTTTATCAATTATTGTTCGTTTAACGAAACGTAGTTATTCCGAGTAGATCAGTCGTGAACACTTAACTTGAAAGTGTTGACTACTCTGTGCAGAAGTTTTGTCTTTGTGCTTTCGATTAACAATGCTATAACAGTTAATGTCCTATTATGTAATATTTTCACAATCAATTAGGCCTTCTTCAAAACATAAGCCGTTCTTTCAAACTAAGCTAATATGAATATTATTGGCGTTAGTCCAGCTGTTCTTGCGATTGGTCGGATACTGAATACACCATCCGTCTGTCCTTAAACTTTCATCATGGTAAACCAGAAAAAAAAACTTGTTCTAAGAAATTGCAAGGAATCGTTCTGGCATATGACTTTCGGGCGAATGGTCTTTCGGGCGAATGGTCTTTTCGGGCGAATGGTCTTTTCGGGCGAATGGTCTATTCGGGCGAATGGAATTCGGGCGTTTGTCATTCGGGCGTTTGTCATTCGGGCGAATGGTTTTCGGGCGAATGTGACAGAATCATTAATGGACAGCCCCCTAGGGGCTGCCCATCAATTACGTAAGGGTTTATGGAGGGAGGGGGGGTTTGAGAAATCTTACGCGCCATACAAAATTTGTTGGGTTCTCATACAAAAAATCTTACAAGGGGGGGAGGGGGTATCAGAAAATAGAAAGAATTCCCTTACGTAATTAATGGACAGCCCCCTATGAGTACTTTCCAGCTTACCACGGTAGCTTTCGGTACTTAGCGCCGCCGTGCCCCACGCTAGCTGGGCCGCCATACCTTAGCACGCTAGCGCTGCTCAGCACAAAAGTGCATAATTTCCCGACTACACCAAAAATGTGTAACCCTTGCACATTCACAAAATCAGCTCCTGTGTCCGCAAAATCGTTAAATTTGCAAAAAAATTTGTACGGCAATCTAGCTAGGTTTACTAGTGACCTTGAAAAACAAAAAGAAAATCGACATTTTGCATCTAGACGAGTGTACGAGCTGTTTTTGTGAATGTGTAACTGTTACACATTTTTGTGTGGTCTGGAAATTATGCACTTATGAGTAGGGCTTACACATTCTAGGTGCTGAGTGGTTTTAGCGTGAGTATGGACGTAGCGACAATAGACAGAAGTTTGCGCTTACTGGCATACACCGCAGAGCTGTTGGACATCATCCGGAGCAGTGCCACTATAGCTGTGGTGGCTCTTTTTCAGGCGAATCCAACTTGGCTACCGAAGGTAATTTTATCGTCGATCATCACCCCAAGTGTTTGACGGAGCGCTTCGAAGTGCTAGTGCAATCGCCTACACTGATCAACCTTGCTGCTTCCGACCACCACCTCACTTTTATGGTGGGCCAACTCCAGTTTCCTGGACCTCAACCACGCCTCCACAACTTTGATCGAGTGGGCAGTAGTCAACTCCACTTCTTCGATCGATTCATCGTAGACTTCGAGCGTAATGTCGTCAGCGAAGCCGACGAGCTCCACCCCCACCGAGAACTCTAACCTTAACACCTCGTCGTACATGACATTCCATAACAACGGACCCAGGATGGAACCTCGCAGGACTCCTGAGGTTATGTGAAAGCACTTCCGACCCACCGCTGTGTCGTAAACTAGTACTCGATTCTGAGAATCTTGTACAGGTACCCGGGTATCTGCAATAGCTGACCAACTGGCGCTATTAAACGCGTTCCTTACGTCCAGAGTCACTACTGCACAGTAGCGAATCCCCCTTCTCTTACACTGGAGCACTATCTCTGCGGTTTTTGCAACCGACAGGATAGCGTCTACGGTCGACCTCCCCTTCCGGAAGCCGTACTGGCTACTCGACAGACTATTTACACCCTCGGTGTGCCTCAACACTCTATTGAGGATGATCTTTTCGAGCACCTTTACCGTCGTGTCGATCAAGTATATTGGTCTATAAACCGACGCACAGTGGGCAAAATCGAGCCAAAAAACGGAACTTATTTTTGCCGCTGGTTTGAAGCAATAAAAAGTATGTATCCCAAAGAAAAAAACCATGCTAAATCGATGGTGATGGTCTCGTGACCGGCAGGTGACGGGAAGTGGCCTCTTTGGCCACTTTTAGGTCCCGAACCTGGTTTTCCGGGTTCCGCACCAGGCTATTTTCAATCAAGTCAGCTTAATATAGAGTGCGGCACATCATTTCATATCTATTTTTAGTAAGGATGTTAGTGGTGACTATTTAAGACCTCACCAAGGTCATATGGTCACTTCCGGATCCTGGTCCAGTTCCTCCGGATCCGGACTCCGGCCATTTCAAGTAAAGTCAGCTAAATATACGGTGCGACATATCAATTCATATCTATTTTCAATATGAATGTGAGTGGTGACTATTTGAGACCTCACCGGGGTCATATGGCCACTTTCGGATCCTGGTCTGGTTCTTCCGGATCCGGATTCCAGCCATTTCAAGTGAAGTCAGCTATATATACGGTGCGACACATCAATTCATATCTATTTTCAACAAGCATGTGAGTGGCGACTATTTTAGACCTCACCGAGGTCATATGGTCACTGCCGTATCTGGTCTAGTTCCTCTGGATCCGGATTCTGTCCATTTCAAGTGAAGTCAGCTGAATATACAGTGCGAATAACGAAACACATTTTCGGAATAAATGTTACGCCATTTTTTGCTTTCTATTGTTTTTGTAATTAAATAAACAGTTTTAATTTCCGTGGATAAAATAACAATTCAAGTTTAACTGTCACGAAATAGTCCAGATATCACTAAAAGGACCGATTCCTGTGGAAATTGCTTCAAAAAATCTGTCGAGAATTATTACGGCATTTCCTTCAACTTTTTTTTTTTATAAATACTTCCTTGAGTTTTTATAGGAATCCCTTGGCTAGATGATTAAAAAATTCCCTAGCCACTTTGCTAGACTTTGCTCTGTAACTCTTTTTGGAAATCCTTCGGCAATTTGTTTGAAAGTAACTTCGCTAATTTGTTTAAGAACTTCTCCTGCAAATTCTTTCAGAAATCCATTCTTAATTTTATTGCGAGTTTTTTCCGCAATACAATTGGAAATACTTTCGGCATATCTTTGGCAATTGTTAAGATAAATATTTTCGGTATCACATCGGCATTTTTTTATGAATTTATGAGAAAATTCGTTCTTTATTATTTCTAAAAATTCTGATGCATATTATCATGTATTTTTTTGTATCTTCTTTTCTTTATTTTCTTCGAAAATTCCTCATTTACTTCTTATGAAAAGTTTTTGATATGTCCTGCGGAAGTTTATTCGGAGAATCCCTTAGAAATTTCACGCGCAATTTCTTAGACGCTGCTTTTAGCAATTCAGTTGACAATTTCTTTTTATTTTTTGGAGAATTTTCTCACGAATTATCTAAAAATTTTTATGTAACTTTTCTACTCATAATCTATAAAAAAAAATTCCGAGATTTCTTTCAAATTTGTTTTTAATATTTTTTAGGAATTTAGTTCAAAATAGCCATAATATTCAACAACCACTTCCTATGAAACTTGTTCTATTTGTTTCTGGAGAATTTTTGCTTGGTAATCGTGAATTGTACCCAGTGAATCAAAATTCAACCATCGCGCAACAATAACGACAATGTCGCAACCTGAATTTGTTGCGACATTCTACCCAATGCAACATAGGTTTGTCCCAACTTGAACAGAATAGGACAAAGATCGTGCACCACGAGTTTAGAGATTTTTAAGGCTTGCATTGTTATTTTCGAGCGGGAACTTCGAGTCGGTAAACACTGCAACGCTGCTGAAGATGTATCATCAAAAAAGGTCGATTTTGGGTTGGTAATATTTGATTATTCACAAGTTGAAAAGTACGCAACAAATTCAGCATCCGTTTTGTCTGCAACAAAAATTTTCGAGATCATGTCATTATCTGTTACCAGTTGGGATAAAGAGTAATCGCCGCGTCTTCTTTGTTGCTTGTTTTGTGCCTCTTTTGTCTGACAATTCTCTTCACTGATTGTACCTGAATAATGACTGAAGGAATCTCCAGAAAATACAACTGTACAGTTTTCTTTCATTAATTCCGTCAGGAGTTCTTCGAAGAAATTCGTCCCCAGAGGAATAATAACAAAATTATATCTGAAATATTACCTACGATTTCTTGTCGAATTTTTTTGGAGAAATAACAGATTTTCTTTGGCATTTTACAAAAGCTTATTGAGAAATTTCATCAACAATTCATTTTATTATTTTTTCGGCTGAAAGGAAAATTTCTTTCAGTAGTTTCTTCGGCAAATGGTGTTTTAGAAAACAAAATATTTATATTTTTCGTAGCCTAAACGAAGTAAGAAATTTTTTAGAGTATAACATCATTTATTTGCTTTTCAATATTTTCGTTTAAGTAGATAATCAAATTAACAAAGCCGATTTAATTCACTTTGATAAATGACAATCGATAAAGTGATAGCTCACCCTGAAGAAAAAAAATCTAATTATTTTTTAAATGCGTCTTAAAAGTAGTTCTGAGGTAAAAAATATGAAACTCTGTATTTTGATCCCTTTTCCCATGGAGGCTATTTATATGAAATAGTTTGGATACCATTAAAGGGCCAGATAAGTTCAAAAGTTACATCGAAAAATTCTTTGGAAATTAATACAGTATTTTCATCAAAATAAACCCGTGGAAATTCTTTCGGGAGTTTATATGAAAAATCCTCTGCTGGTTGATTTTCTTTCTGAAATATATTTCGTTAATTCTTTCACGCATTTTTTCGGAAATTATTTGACAATGCATTGGAAATTCACTGAGCAAACCCTTCCAACTTTTACCCTGCAATTTCTTATGAAAGCCATTTTGCTATTGGTTTGGGAATAGCTTCTATAACTCTGTCGGGAATTTTTCCTTCCTTGGGAAATTCACAGTCCATTTTATTGTGAATTCCCTCTGCAATGCCTTTGAATATTTATAGGCAATGATTTCCGGAATTTCATCCGTACTGTTTCAACTTATTCAGAAATTCTTACGGCTGTAATTCTTCTAGGATTTTTTTCTCTAAAGTAATTCGTCAAGATATTGTAGGTTATATTATAGATAAAATTTTATTATTAATCCTCTGGTGACGAATTTCTAAGTAGAACTCGTGATGGAAGTACTGAATGAAAACCCTACAGTAATATTTTATGGACATTCTTTCAGATAAAATACACAAAGCAATTTCCACAGAAGTTGAGTTCTTTACCCTACTAACAAAATTAGCCGCATAAGAGCTTATGATACAAATGCAATCGGAAGAAAGCTATTTTAAGGTCTTATTCAGCAAAAATGTTAGTTGGGTAGTAAAATCGAGACTTTCATTTGCTTAACTGTAATTTTATCCACGGAAATAAAAAAACTGTTTTGTTTATTTGACTACAAATCAAATAGAAGATGTTATATTTATACTGAATAAATATTTCGTTCTTCGCACCGCATATTCAGCAGAGTTCGCTTGAAATGGCCGGAACCCGGAATTGGAGTAATTGAAGTAGGATCCCGGCGTGGCCATGTGAGGTCTCAAACAGTCACCACTTACATTCTTACCAAAAATAGATATAAAATGATAGTTGCACTTTATGCTTAGTAAACTGACATGGCTGGAATCCGGATCCAGAAGAACTGGACCAGGATTCGGAAGTGGCTATATGACCTCGGTGAGGTCTCAAACAGTTACTACTCACATGCCTGTTGAAAATAGATATGAATTGATATATCGCACTGTATATTTAGTTGACTTCACTTGAAATGGCCGGAATCCGAATCCGGAGGAACTGGACCAGGATCCGGAAGTGGCCATATGCCTCGGTGAAGTCTAAAATAGTCACCACTCACATGCTTATTGAAAATAGATATGATTTAATATGTCGCACCGTATATTCAGCTGACATCACTTGAAATGGTTGGAATCTGGATCCGGAGGAACTGGACCAGGATCCGGAAGTGGCCATATGACCTCGGTGAGGTCTAAAATAGTCGCCACTCACATGCTTGTTGAAAATAGATATGAATTGATGTGTCGCACCGTATATTTAGCTGACTTTACTTGAAATGGCCGGAATCCGGATCCGCAGGAACCAGACCAGGATCCGCAAGTGGCCATATGACCTCGGTGGGGTCTCAAATAGTCACCACTCACATGCATATTGAAAATAGATATGAATTGATATGTCGCACCGTATAAAGGGTGATACGGTCAAAATTTGGTCACACAATTTTTTTCATAACTTTAGACTGCGTACACCAAAATAGCTGATTTTTGGACCAGTAATGCTACATTATATGTAGCTTACACCATAAAATTTTCATCAAAATCGATTAAGTATTGGTTGATATATAGATAAAACCATCGACCTACCTTTTTAAAATTTTGTACAAAGGCGCTCCATAGTAAATTTTCGGAAATTTAAGGTCAGTAAAGCACAATTTTGATTATAGAACTACCAATACTGCTCCGATTTTTATCAAAATTTTACAGTATAATACTATTATGGAAATATGTTCTTAGTAAAATTTTGAGCCATTTTGTATGAATACTTTCAAAGTTGTAGCAGTTTGAATATGAAAAATACTGACCGGGTGCCACTCAAGCAAATATAACTTTGTAACGACCGGATCAAATTTAATGAAATTTTTACACAACATTTTGATATGCATACTTTACATACAGAAAAATTTTCATTGAAATCGGTTGAGTATCTCTGGCTCTATAAATAAAACAGTAGAAATGTGTTCTTGTTTGTGCACAAAATTTTAAAATTGCAGATCTCAGGGTTCAACAATATCTCCGCAAATACTAGACCGATTTTGATGAAAATTTTATGGTACAATCTACATATAATGTACCATTACTGATCCAAAAATTAGCTGTTTTGGTGTACGCAGTCTAAAGTTATGAAAAAAATTGTGTTACCAAAATTTGACTTGACTTGACAAAATTTGACAAAATTTGACCACCTAAACAAATATAACTTTGTAACGGCTGGATCAAATTGAATGAAATTTTTACACAACATTTCGATATGTATGCTTTACATACAGAAATTTTTTTATTGAAATTGGTTCAGTATTTCTGGCTCTATAAATAAAAGAGTAAACATATGTTCTTATTTTTTAATCCTCTTTGTACAAAATTTTAAAATTGCAGTTTTCAGGATTCACACTATCTCTGCAAATACTAAACCGATTTTGATGAAAATTTTATGGTATAAGCTACATATAATGTACCATTACTGGTCCAAAAATCAGCTGTTTTGGTGTACGCAGTCTCAAGTTATGAAACAAATTGTGTGACCAAATTTTGATCGTATCACCCTTTATATAGCTGACTTCACTTGAAATGGCTGGAATCCGGATCCGGAGGAACTGGGCCAGGATCCGGAAGTGACCATATGACCTTGGTGAGGTCTTAAATAGTCACCACTAACATCCTTACTAAAAATAGATATGAAATGATGTGCCGCACTCTATATTAAGCTGACTTGATTGAAAATAGCCTGGTGCGGAACCCGGAAAACCAGGTTCAGGACCTAAAAGTGGCCAAAGAGGCCACTTCCCGTCACCTGCCGGTCACGAGACCATCACCAATCGATTTAGCATGGTTTTTTCCTTTGGGATACATACTTTTTATTGCTTCAAACCAGCGGCAAAAATAAGTTCCGTTTTTTGGCTCGATTTTGCCCACTGTGAACGGCTTCACATTGGTCCTCTGACAGAGACCCTCAAAGCAGGCATTTTTGCTTGCTCTTATCTTGGCCTTCAGCGCGACATTGACAGCGGTGTCACTTGTTTCGCTTCACATCAGTACGTGCTCGCTGGATCCGCCTCCTGGTCCTTAGGCAGGCGCGGCGCTGGTCCGCAATCGCTTGAGTTCACCAGTAAGCCGGTGGTCTCCCATTGCTAGGGTGGACTCGCCTAGGCATGGTCGCATCGGACGCACGCAAGAGCACCGCTACCAGCTCTTCGCCGTCTAAATCAAGTAGGTTTCGCTCACGGCGGAGCGCCTCCGTAAATACCCCTTCGTCGAAGTTTGTATGTATACCTCCGATGGCTTGGCCTTGGTCTAACCACCACTTCCTCTAACCACTGCCTGCTGTTGTTGTAGTGTGGGTGATCGCTGTGAGTGTAGCTATCGTCTACTCTCCATTTCGAACAACTTGTTAGGCCAGTACAGTAGACGTTCGGTCGGTGCAAGCGGTTTAACTGCAATGCTTTTTAACTGCAAGTCCGGTAAGTGCAACAAACTTGCAGTTATCGCACCGCTATCCGTCAAAAAGGTGCACCAAGTTAGCCCAAATGAACAGTCGAATGAATTCATTTACCGTCAACTGATGGGTTGTTGACGCCTGTGTGACATTGCAGTTATCGAATTTTGTTCGCTAAGTGAAACGTAAACATGTTGCAGTTATCGAACGTCTACTGTACTACAAAAAGTAACGTCAATAATCGACTCCGCACCGTTCCTACTAAAGGTATTCTTGATACCGACATCAGCCAAGTCGACATCTAGTATGGCCAGTGTCTCTAGCAGGATCTGACCCCGCTGGTTCGTGAAACGGCTTCCCCATTCCACGGCCCAGGCATTAAAGTCACCCGCTATTACCACCGGCCTTTGCCCTGTTAGCACGGTCATCATGTGGTCCCGAGCAGAGGAGAATAGCAAAATAATAACTACAAAATAACATAGCCTGTTTTTATATCTTGTTTTGTTATTATTAACTTATCAAGAAATTACTTTACCATAACTTGCTTTGTTGGACAATCTTATTTTGTTATTATCCAGCTATTTATATGCACCCATCAACCAACATTTAAATAACATGTTTTGTTACGAAACAATCTAAGCTATTATTACGATATTGAGAATACAAATATTTGATAGACAATATTACAACAATAACAAGTTTTTGAATTGAAACTACAACATTGGAGGAGATTTACGTTCTTTACAGCATTCCATACATATTTAATTATTCTAATTATTATTCTTGTCAGCTCATTATTTTATGAACACTTCGACAATTATGTCACGTTCTTATCATTTTTTGCACCCAGTTATATATATAGTCGTATCCATTCCATAGAAAATCACAAAATGTTGTAATACTTGGTGAATTAGTAGTTCCTCGAAAATAGTTAGACTCATATTTTATAATTCGCATTTAGGGTAACTGTATCTTAAGGGTGGAAAATTTTGCTTTTGGTTTGTTATCAATAACTTGTAAATATCAAAATTTGTTATTGAAATATTTTCCAAATGCATGGTTATTAAGTTGTTATTGAAACAAACAAAACATGTTATTAAATTGGTCTTCCAGGAACATGTTTTTGTTATGATATTTGTTATTTTGCCGCTTATGACACACAAGTTTAAAACATAATATGTTATGTTGATAACGTTAAAATAACTGATTTCATTACTCAGTTATTTCGCCAAAATAACGCATTTTGTTATGCGATTGTTATTCTCTTCTGCTCGGGGTTCAGCATCTGCGTGAACTGCTCGATCGGCCACCACGGAGGCGCATAACAGCTACAGAAGAAGACCCCGTATACTTTGGCGACCACGGAGCCCACATAGGTATGAGACACCAACTCCTGAACGGGGTATTTACCCGTTGTCCATATCGCCGCAATTTTTCTGGGCTCATCCGCGACCCAATTGCCGTTGCCAGCGGGTACTCGGTATGGGTCCGCCATGATGGCGATATCCGTCTCCCATTCAGCGACTGCCTGACACAGCAGTTGCTAAGCTGCCTCACTAGGGTGAGGCTAATTTCAAAAAATCTCTCCGATATATGATTTCTCAAGTGGAAAGTGATCCACAAGTCGAAATAAGTCAGCTGTACAAAAATGAGCGATTTCGGTTGATATTTAGGGGTGGCGCAAAGGGTTCAAGTGAAATTTTTGCTAGAACAAACTTTCAAAAATCATTTCAAATTTAATTTTCAAACTTATTTTTTCTAGACTAAATCGGTGATTTTAGAACCCAATTGGGCCAAATTTGTGCTCAAAATTGCGATATCTCCACTGATTTCCGAGATATTTGAGAAAAATGTCATATTTTGGTACCAAACCCAAAAAATACTGAAAAACCACATTTTTTTTTTAAATATCTCAGAAACCAGTAGAGATATCGCAACTTTGAGCACAAATCTGGCCCAAGTGGGTTCTAGAATCACCGATTTAGTCTAGAAAAAAATAAGTTTGAAAATTAAATTTGAAATGATTTTTGAAAGTTTGTTCTAGCAAAAATTTCACTTGAACCCTTTGCGCCACCCCTAAATATCAACCGAAATCGCTCATTTTTGTACAGCTGACTTATTTCGACTTGTGGATCACTTTCCACTTGAGAAATCATATATCGGAGAGATTTTTTGAAATTAGCCCCACCCTACTGCCTCACAGTGCACAGTGGGAAACAAAAAGGTATAAAACGCGAATAAATTCAATATCTCTGCTCGGAGTGGATGGATTCGAATGAATTTTTGTGGAGCGGACCTGGTGTGATGGTTAGAGCATTTGACTATCACGCAGAGGACCTGGGATCGAATCCCACTCCCGACAAACTCGCAAAATGTGAGTTCTTCCTTCGGAAGGGAAGTAAAGTGTGGGTCCCGAGATGAACTAGCCTAGGGCTAAAAATCTCGTTAATACAGATAAAAAAAAGAATGAATTTTTGACACAAACTGTAAAAATCTCTACAGTTTCAGATAAGGAGGGTGTCTTTCGCCGCACGATGCTGGAAATTAGTGTATTTAGCTCGCTTTACCCCACTCTCTCTATCACACACCTTTTTGAGAAAATCCTCATCTATTCCCGAGTGGCGCGCAAAATAAATGACTTATTCAACTCGTATTTGTGTAAAAACTTCCTTAGTATCGAGAATTTAACATAGGGTTGGTTCTGCTCTTATCGATTCCGTTCCACTCCGGGCGGAGATATATGTGAAATTTCATAGGAATAAGGGATATCGGGGTTATTTGAAGATATTTCCATTTTTAAGGCCGTGCGGTGAGCCAAATCAGCTCCATTCGATACTACGGAAGTTTTTACACAAACACGACTTAAATAAACCATTTATTTTGCACTTCAGGAATTTTCGAAAAAGGTGAAAAAGTGAGAGAGTGGGGCAAAACGAGCTAAATACATTGACTTCTAGTATCGTGCGGCGAATGACACTCTCCTTATCTGCAACTATAGAGAATTTTACAGTTTGTGTCAAAAATTCATTCAAATCCATTCACTCTGAGCAGAGATTTTGAATTTATTCGCGTTTTATACCTATTTTTTCCCATTGTGCAGTGGTTCAGATTCAGCTGCATTACCTGCACTGTGATTTGTCAGCTGTGGCTCTTATGAAGGCCGGTCACCTTGGACCACCCGTTTGGTGTTTGCTGTTCGCGGATTTCCCCGAACAAATCAAACACTTGGGTGGACTCATGCAGCCTTGTGCCTTGTGGCCTTCACCACCACATCGATGCACAGCTTGCTTCTGTCAGGGCCTTTACAGTCCCATGACTTGTGTCTTAGATCTTGACACCTGAAGCAAGCTTCCGGTGGCTCGTGCAAAGTCACTTGTCATACTGACCAGCCCACATTGAGCATCGCTACTTTGACGGACTTGTTAGCGTCCGCCACAGGTAGCTGTACTAAGACTACCCTCCGTAACCGAACGGCTGCGGTGGCCACCGGAACGAGGAGCTCTTCAGCGTCAGTGATCTCGTCTAGGTTTTTCACCTTCACAGTCGCCTCTGCTCACTTCGACACCCTCACCAAGGACCTTGTTGGCGGAGAACAAGTTGAGAACGCCTGTCGGCACCGGGTTGTCAGCAGCACATATCATACACACAAATGTTGTACTGGTGTTATGCAGCTTTAAACTGCAAACATGTAAATATATTCATCATTTAGGATATTATAATACACTTAATAATAACTTACACGTTCGGTGTTTTGCTTAGGAAAATTTCATTCTCGTGTTCCCGACGCAACAAATTATTAGGCATTAACAAATTAGTAATAATACGAGCACTTTCTGCTCACACAGAAAAAAATATGTAATTAAAATTCAGCTAGAAATCATGCACATAAAGGGAATGCTAGAGTTAGTGTATTTTTACATGAGATATAACGTAAAATTACATTACTATCATGTAAATTTCCGCCAACCATCGCGTAAACCACCATGGACTCTAACCGATTACGTGACTATTAGCGGAAATTTACACGATTGTAACGTAATTTTACATGATATATCGTGTAAATATGCACTAACTCTAGCATTCCCTTTATGTGCATGATTTCTAGCTGAATTTTAATAACATATTTTTTTCTGTGATGATTTGCTATCTTATTGTCGCGTTAGTTTTCTCTTCTTCTGCCTCTTCATATGTATGTCAAAATCTGTAGTCCCGCGGTTACACAGAAAAAAATAATTAAATTTAAACGACATGTAAATGGCAAACGCTGTGAATTTAAACGAATTTAAACTAAAAAATGATTGAAAATTGAGTCGAATTTGATGCACATAATTAGAGCATAGAAAAAATACAATTTTACACTTATATGAACTTAAAATTCAATGGCACATCAATTTTATGTTCAAATTGAAAAGTGAATTAAATAACATTTGATTTTCTGTTATTTAAAATATAAATTTAAATTGGCGTGTAAATTTACAGCGACACTCGTTTACCATCAATACAAATGGCGTCTTTGTTTCAGTTTTGTTCTGCCGACGGCCGGAGGGAGCTGTTCATGTGAGAAGCACCGGAAGACGCACTGATAGTTTGTTTTGTGCCGCGAATATCTGTTATTTGTAACACCTTATACGTACCCAAATCATTGATACATGTGCAATCTTCCAACTAGAGAATGATGATAAAAATCTATCCTAAAAACCCCTCATCATCAGCAGCAGCACCTCGCAGTGCGTCTCCCGGTGCTCCATTTTGCGATGCTGTTGCGTCGAGAGCAATTGCCCAACGTTGATGAGGAAACATTTGCATGACCGAACATCTGATTTCTGTACGCTAAGTACCACATCGTCGCAATGATTATCCTCACAAGACGCTTTTCCGAAAGTCGAAAATCAAATGCATAAACAAACATTCATGTCAATATACAGAAGCGTTGGAAATTAATCGTTTAAATTTAAACGATGTTTAATTTTACACGACTCTCACACGAGACATGAACCGTGTAATATTAAAATCGTGTAATTTTTATGTCTAACTCAATTTTGCGTTTATTTCGATGCTCCAAATATGTGCATCGAAATAAACGCAAATTTACACGAAATTTTTAAGTGTGTATATCGTTTTTACAGATTAACTGACACAGCACAAGCAATCAGACGGTTTGCAGCAGTGTGGCCAGCGGCAACAGACCTCTTCCGCCAGCCTTTTGTAGGCGTCGTCCTTACGCTCCTTGTCGCGCTTGAGCTCGATGATCATTTCACCTGTATGAGTACGTATGACACTGCGCACGTCGGCTCCAAGATTCACGAGCTTGGCGTCATTCCTCATCGCCTTCAAACCTTCCGAGAACCGTAATCCGGGGTTAAATTGATCACTTTAAAACAACTTTTGCGAATAACATTAGTTGCAATTCAAATATTGCCAAAAGACACATTCCACGCGTTACGTTTTGCGCGAGAATCAAACTTTCGCTTCTAAAAATCGTTATGTTGCTAAATACATGGTAACTAGCATATCAAACGATCAGATTTGAATAGAAGATTCATTTTATGCTTTCGGATTGGGAATTGGACTTTTGTACTTCGAAACAAATCAAGAAATACAGCGTAACGGGACACCATCGCAAAAAAATGACGAATTTCGCCCGAACGCCAAGAAATTTGCTACTTTCTAGAAGCAGTTTTAAAAGTTTCAGGTACTATTCGAAAAATATAAGTAATTATCTTCATTTTGGTGCACAAAGAATCAGAATCGACAGCAAGAGCCCGGAAATCTCGTTCATCGAAGTTCAAAAACCGCGGTGTAGAAGTGCGTGGAATGTGTCAAATGAATTTCTGTAAAAGCAGTACCGTGTGGATCTCTATAAAACTACTTGACAGATTTTTTTTTCAACCAATTTAAAAGTTCAATAAATCCAAAAATCACAACATTTAAAATTCCACTTTGATGCGAAATTGGAACATCGGTAAGAATAGAAAATTGCCTTCTCCGCTTAATTGTGTGCATCTAAACCCGAATAACACGTCAAAACTCTTACAAATAGTGACTTCATATGTTAAAAAGCAAAATTGAGTTTTGAAATTGCCTCTGTAACGTGTCAGAGTGCCCCCATTAGAATTTGGAATTTCCTAGACCAAACTCATGCTATGTAAGCAACCTACGCTGCGAACAAAAAGGCAATCCGCCAGAAGATATACGATTACAGGATTGACTGATGGACCAAGAACAATAACGAAACCTCGTCGTTATCTATTTGGATAACAGGAAACAATTTATGTTATGACAGGAGGCAAACCAGCTCTCAAGATTTTCAGCTAAAAGTAAAGACAAATATATAATTTTCTATCAAATGACTGCTTTGAATCGATTGGTTTAGTTAAATAACTAAGTTCTCCAGAGCAAATAGCTCAAAAGTAGTGTGTTTTAATTTGATTTTGTCAATTAACTTTGAAAAATGCGTAATAATTTAAAATTCTTTCTTAGGCAAAGTTGTGGCCCCTGTTCCACTCTACAATTCGTTCTTTGACATCAAACTTCTATCTCTTATCGTTTTCTTGCAAATTCGATTTAAATATCGCATTTCAGATCATAAATTTGCAACTGTCATGGTAAGCACTTTTTTGCGCACTGTGCCGCACATTTAAATCAAAATTGCAAGAGCTAGAGTAGAGAACGAATGGTAGAGTGGAACAGTGGCCACAACTTTGCCGGAGAAAGAATTCAAATTTATTACGCATGCTTTAAAGATAATTGACAAAAACAAATTAAAACACACTATTTTAAGCTATTTTGCTCTAGAAAACATAGTTATTTAACTAAACCAATCGATTCAAAGATGACCGCCTTGGGGACGAACCAGAACAATTGTGCTGGTACCACTTTGACCACCCAGAAATCTTCTGCTTTTCAACAAAGTACCACCTTTTCATCGCCGTTTTGCAAAACTACTCTTTTTCTATCGATTTTTATGTCTGCATACCTGGGTTATACAAATATTTATAAAAATACGACAGATAAAACTTTTTTAATTTCTAGGGTGATTGTTTACTTTTTGTTTAACTTATTGTGGCGTTTTGTATAAACAATTCCAATCAAAGCTGTGTCTCAGAAATACAAGTATAAGTAATCACTCGATGATAAAAAATAATAACATCACATAGGGGAAATGAGCTATTCTCGGCCGCTTTGTTCTCTTCGTCTTGGGGTTTTTTTTTGAAACCTATTGAACTCACAGTTGGCCTTAAATCCTTCCCAATCAAGGTGAATTATATGGCCAGGTTTCAGGCAATTTGGCTGACAAAAACCCCCCATGACGAAGAGAACAAACCTGCCGATAATACCCAATGTCACCCTATTTTGAGGGTAAAACAGTTGAACAAAATATGTAGAACTAATGCAAAAAACAGCACGATTGTGCTGGTTCGTCCCGAAAGGGATATACAATATGTGACGTGCGACATATTTGTGTTTTGAGCATTTGTAATGTTCCATTTTATTTTTTTGTATCTATGTTACCAAACATGGGGCGTTGCGCCTTTGTAGGGATCCTATGATTTTTGTTTTGTTACATTGGCCAATATTACGTAATCGTAGACTAGCTCAGCATCTACACGCAAAACAAGAAATCCTATCAATTATTGAGATATGATGTTTCTACCAGTTTTTGTCAGAGCTGCAAAATATCAGTCATGTCAGTTGACTACTGATTTTGCACCACCGTCTCTATCACTGTAGGCCGATCAATATCAAAACGATAGTGACCGGCAACTCAAAACTCAAAATTTTTAATGACTAACATGCAAAACTTGTTATTCTGTACCACATATTCAAATTTCATCACGATAAGTTGTTGTTTGTTGTTTGTTTATTACCAGGGATTTTAACCTTTTATGGGTCATTCATCCCGTATCACGATAAGTGTTTATTTTGATTTTTAAACGAATTTCAAAGAGGGCCTATCAGTGATATCTACACAGATCGAAAAAAGAATGTAAAATTGTGTGACATATTATGCACATGATTGGAGCGTGGGATATCACAGAAGTTTACATGACATATCATGTAAATGTCATAAAATATCATGTAATCTTACATTATATGTCAGGTAATTCTGCATGACTCTGAGTGTTTACATGACATATAACGCAAATTTACATGATATATCATGTAAACCATCATAACAGTAAGTTTACATGACTAAAATGAAGTTTACATGACGTGTAAATCTCATTATTTTTATCTGTGTACCCGCCATCGCAATCAGTCCATTTGTGATGGAAAAAGGAAAGTGACGGTGACTCAACAGAGCACACGCTGACTTGGATCACAGTCAGCCTATCAAAACCGGCGGTTCGCCTACCATTGATAGTGACAGAGAGCAATTCTGGTTTTTGTACGCGAACATTACAAAAGATGTGTGAAATCATCATCCGCTCGTTGTATTAAGAAGCGCTATTGTCAGATTTCTTGAAACGTAAACACCGCGCGGTCGTTGAAATGTTTCAAAAAAGGGCTTTTGCACAAAAGTTCACGCGGTCTATCGTTTTCGAAAGGAACAGCCGCACCGTAGGAAACGCCGCAATGTTATTTCCCATAAGGATGAAGTAAACAGGGAGTGAAAACCGCGGCTGTACCTTTCAGAAGCGATAGGCCGCGTGCACTTTTGTTCAAATCCCTCAATACATGGTTCTATAC
This sequence comes from Aedes albopictus, assembly GCF_035046485.1. Taxonomy (NCBI): domain Eukaryota; kingdom Metazoa; phylum Arthropoda; class Insecta; order Diptera; family Culicidae; genus Aedes; species Aedes albopictus. The sequence goes on along the minus strand of NC_085138.1, from coordinate 76,754,152 downwards.
CACTACACACAAACACTTTTTTCCAATCCGAACAAACCAGGTCGCGTCTTGAAATAACTTTCGCTTTGCTTTAAGCGGGCCCCAGACGACAGAAGTATTGTCAATATTTTTCTTGTCGATATGGCTGACACAAATTTCGATTTTCTCTAATGTCACCCCCCCCCCCCCCCCCCCCTCGGGAATTTTTTGTTGGAATTCGACATTTTGAGGGGGGATACAAATAAATTATTCAAGAATTTTAAAAATTTTAAGGTGAAATCAGAGTCGTCGAGAAAATTTCTTAACAAATCCGATGAGTTTGACGATTTTGTCTAATTGTTCGGATAATTTTTCATCAAATACATTTATTATTTATCATCCCCCCCCCTTGACGAGTCTATGACCAAAGTGACAAAAGAAGAAAATGAGATTTGTTCCGGCCTAATTCTCGACAATATTTTCACTGAAACCGACCCGGGTCACAAACACTAAGTCGCTCCACACAAAAGTCGATTTTTTTTATGATGCCGATCGAAACAAATACCGGTGACATGCACAAAACATACCTCGCTTCGGCTGCTCTCGGCTACCGCAATCGAACTGAGAGGGGAAATGAGGGGAAATATTGAATCGCTAAATCAAACTTTTCTGATTTCCCTCAATATTTGCATCAATATATTGATGTCGCCTTCACACGACATCAATATATTGATGTGTTTCTTCAAACCAACAATATATTGATGTCGTCTGGGAGCCGCTACGAACGACGCGCTGGGCTTTGTCTGATGATACTTTTCCGTTAGCAACGAGAAGAGCTCGTCGCCGTTGTGGTTTCCAGTGCACAATGGGTTGATAGCCGTATTTGCGAAGACAAAATGGTTTGTGCCTAAGTTTTTTGGTTCTAGATTCATGTTGACTTTGAAAAGTTCTTGCGTACCTATTTTTAAATATCGTCCTATAGATTAAAGTAGCTTGATGAATGTTCACCCTTTTAATTTTGAAGTCAATGTTTATTTATCGCCGTCAAGACACAATGATGACTGCTGGTAAGATTTTCTAAATTAAGTGACTTTTGCAGGTTTGCTGGTTTATTAATATCAACATTTGTCAATGAGTGACATTATTTTTATCCAAGAATTAGCAGCTTGATTGATGAACAATGGCTCAAAATCCAATTCTTGTGAAGTTGAGAGTATTTTTGCGTATAAGTCATCTAATTTATTTGAAAAACATATCCTTTCAGTCATTTCTGCATTGAGTCATGTTTAAAATGATTTTAATCAATCTAAGTTTCTTTAGATCATTCCTTGTCAAATATTTGATCCTGTGAACTTCAGGCCTCACTAGCGGGGCACGAAGGTTCCGGGTCATTTGGCCGAACGCCATTTGGCCGAATGCCGTTTGGCCGAACGCCATTTGGCCGAAAGGGTCATTTGGCCGAATGCCATTTGGCCGAATGCCGTTTGGCCGAAAAATGAATGATGAACTTAGGTAACCATGCCCCCGTTCCCAGCCTCAGTGTCACTTGAAAGAACAGCCTATGAGTCAAAGAAGGAAAAATCTTTGATAAAATATAGGCAGTTTTAACGCCAACTAAGCACTGAATATCAAAACTAGAAAGAATAGCCTATTATTAAAAGAAGGAAATATTTCTGATGATCATATTGGGAATAAGAATGTCGAAGACTTCTTCTGAATTCTTTTGATCACGATTCGGCCAAACGGCATTCGGCCAAATGGCGTTCGGCCAAACGGCATTCGGCCAAACGGCGTTCGGCCAAATGGCCGGACACCGGGCACGAAACACGAAAACCCTCAAAAAATTCTGCCGGCCTAAAAACATGGAATGTAAAGTTAAAGTCTGGGCAAATTTTACTGAATGTTGGACCACTGTTGGACCCACATCGGATAACTGTTGGGTCTATGTCGGGTTTGGTGGCTAAAGTATAAACAGGTGAATGATAGGTTTTTGTCGGGTTAGACGCCATTAATAACGATTCAGTTTTAAACTTGCGACATCACATTTTATACTTTTGCTAGCTTGGGTTGATGTTATTTGAATGATCATAGTTCCTCTTTAACTAATTGTGGAAACGACCGACTAAATGACAATATTTTGGTTCCCTTTTTGGTTGGCCCTTCAGCCAGGATAAAAATATAAGCGGAGTGATATCAGCTTATAATTTTATCCTGACTAAAAAGCCAACTGAAGAAGTTCCTCCTTAACTTTGTAAATGTTCTAACTCGTTTAAAGAATTATTAGGAAGCCGATATTTAAATCAGCTAAATTAAAGGGTCCACCCAAACATAAGAATTTTGAGGAATAAGGCGCCGCACGGTGTCAAAATTTTGATTATTATCGAACTTTTATGTACCTCGGATTTTTCTTCATAGAATGTTAGAATTTCGGCTATAATTTATAAATGCAAAATTTGAAAATATTCTATCGGGGAAAATTTGAGTTAGATGAGTTTTTAGCTATTTTCCATACTAAAAATCAATAATTACTATTTTAGCCCAAAAAACGTCCCATGGAAAAATTTTCGCCGATGAAATATTTTCTAGTTTTCCGATTATGAATATATAGCCCAAATACTAATCATTTTCGAAGAAAAATCCGAGGTACATGAATGTTCGATAATAATCGAAATTTTGACACCGTGCGCCGTCCACAAATTACGTAACGCTCTAGGGGGAGGGGGGGAGTGCGGCTGAGCGTTACGGTCCATACAATTTTTTTAGGATTTTCATACAAAAAAGCGTTACGGTGGGGGGAGGGGGGGTCTAAAAATGTCAATTTTAGCGTTACGTAATAAATGGATGCTGCCTAAGGACAACAAATAAGATGAAACGTTCTAAAAGATTGAAATTAACTTAAAATTAAGGTTTACATTCAAACACTTTGTCATCGCAAACTCGGCTCTGGACCCATTGTACAGTGTGGCGCCTGTATCACTTCTATCACCAAGCCACGTTTGTGTTGTTAATGATGGCTTTCAGCCTTTCGTCTATCCATGTGCAGTTGTAGCCATGCTGGTTCAAGCGCAGGATACTGTATATCACCTTGATAGTGTCTCGGTTCGATTCCCGCCACCACTCGTTTTCTTTTTAAACATGTTTTGGTAATTGATGCCGCCGCTGCTGCCATGACCAGTCCGAAAATAGAACAAATAATGAGAAACCAGTGCGACAGAGCACACTCCCACATGCGAAATTTTCCTTTTCTAGATTCCAGGAAGCCAATACAATTTTTGGTATAATGCCACCTACCAATTTTTGTATTTGCAACGCTTTAATACAATATTTGTATATGTCTTATACCGCATTGTAATAAAATCTGCTGATCTAATTCGAATCTGATTCTAATATCTCTTAGGCAAAGTGTATTTCGATGATTTTCTATTGCATTTGTTAATCGATTCAAGATCTTTTGGCAGTTAACAAAAAATACAATATTCCAGAATATGTAAGCTATTTTTAAGTATTGTATACAAGATTCTAGGAGTTGCCTGGCACGTCTGGTAGTTTAGTCTATGGTACATGATGCTATTTTGGAAACCAATCCCCTAAATGCCAAACCCACAATATTTTCTAGAATGACCAAAAGGCGCAATCACAGAAAATAAATATGTTAAATACAGGTATGTTCCGTTTTTATCAACACGGTCCGCGATTTTCAGTTGACAAAAACGGAATAGTGATAAAAACGGAATAATTTTCTTTGACAAAATATTTTGCAACATTTTAAAATGAATTGGAAGTTTTACTGTAGAACACATTCCAAAAGTAAAAATAAGCAGTTTACTATGAAATTTAATTGTTTTTAATGTCTTTTAGCACATCTTGGTTGCACAATTCAAATAACATTTTTTTGATTGTGACGCCGACAAGAGGTTTTCACCACATTTTTGGAAATCTATTTTCGTTAAACGCAAGAATGACACATATTACAGTTCAAGTACCCGGATCGATGTTTTAAAATATGACATACTTCCAGGAATGATTTATCTCCAGGAACGTAATTTCGATATCCTAACAAAAAGTATATGTTCACTTCCTCCCGGAAGGCATTTCTCCACGAGTATCTTCTTCACAGATTCCTGTAAATGTTTCGTCTAGGATACTTTTAGGAAATCTCCAGTAATTTTTCTAAGCAATTACATGTAACTTCTCCAGAATATTGGATTCTCCAAGAAGCTCCTCAATAATTCTTCTACGTTACCTTGAACCATGCCGATTGTTTATTTTTTGGAATTCGACAAGAATTTTTAGAGAAAAAAGGTTCTGTTCCACATGATTTTTTTTCAGAAATTTCTCCTCGGATCAACCTAGATATTTCTTTTGAAATTTCTCCTGAAGTTTCTTTGGGGATCCCTTCAAATATTTTACCAGGAATTGGAATTTATTAACTTTCCTTATGCATTACGTTAGGAACAGCTCGATGACATAGTGTACGGTTTGGGTCTAGAATGGCCCTATTGCACAAGGTGGGCTAAGAAAATCATCCTGGTATTTAACCTAGACTTCCTGTAGAAATTCATCCAAGAGATTCTGGAGATTCACCAGGATTTTACATTTGAAAAATGTATAGGAGTTTCTCCATTTCTTTAGAATTTCCTACGGGAGTTCCTTCAAGATTACTTTCTGAAATCCCTCCACAAAATTTCTCTGGTATTTCTCCAAAAGGTTCTTTCTGGGGTTCCTCCAGAATTTCTTTCTGGGATACCTTCAACAGTTTTTCTAGAAGTTCGTCAGAAGTTCTTTCTTTGATTCTTTAAAGAGTTTCCTATAATATTTTTCCCTGGAATGTCCTCCATCAAAAAATTTCTTTAAAGGATTCCTACATGACTTTGTTTTGTTGTTTATGCGTAGTAGAAACACCTACACCTACTGGAACTTTTATTTCCCCATGGCCACAAGATGAATGAGCCTTGGGCTGAAAATCTCGTAAATAAAGATAATACATATAATAATAATAATTCTCTCCGATTTCTTACTACGTTTACTGGGAATTTTCCAGAAGTATCTAGTAATCTTCCAGAAATTCTTTCCTCAAATCCTCCAGTAGTTTCTTCAGGGAGTCCTCCTGATCTGCCATTCCACGCCCAATTGTCCCATGTTATATGGGAATCCCATATAACATAGGACAATTATGCGTATAACGGCAGTGAGTTTCTGTATAGAAATCTCGTGGGAATTATTCCTGAGAATCCTCCAGATGTTCCTTGTGTGAATTCTTGAGAAACTCCTTCTAGGAATCCTGTATAAGTTCTTTCAAGAAATCATCCAATTGTTCTTCGAAAGATACTTTCAGAACTGATGTGATTTCTTTAGGTTTTTTTTGGAATCCTTAGTTTCTTCAGGAGTTTCTGGAGAAATCCCCAGATTGTTTTCCAAGATCTCAGACTCCTCTTTCCTAGAGAAACATATGTCTGAAAGAATAATTCATCTGAAGGACTTTCTGAATTATTTCCTGACGATTTCTTAGAAGAAATCTATTAAGAAATCTGGAGGAATACAAGGTAGAATCGCTAGAAGGAATGACTAAAGAAAACCAAGGATAACAAGAGAGATCTCCGGTAGAAATTTAAGCCTCGTCGGAAAGAAATGGCGACCAGGAGAGAAGAATACAGCACGTCGCGTAATTTCAAGAAAATCGTGTGAAAAATCGCGTGAAATTTATTTCACTTAACAAAGTTTTGTAAAAAAGATTGTAGTGTGAAAATTCAGGCAATGACAGGCAAAAAAGCCTTAAGCTGTTAAATTTCTCGAACAACACTTGAAGCGGCAGGCCAAGTTCCGGTTGGTACGTAGAGCCGTAAAGATGACGAAGAAGAATGATCTTCAGAAGGAAGCTTTGGAGCAATACCCAGATGGACATCCTGGAGCAATCCCCGGAAGGGACACCAATTAAGGTGCCTTAACACAATCAGCTAATGAAAAAAAAAAGTTCGATTATCCAGGGTGATTTTTTTTCTATTGCCGAATAGTCGAGTCTGTCCTTTGATGGTTTTATATGCACTGATTGAGCCATTTTACAAAACGAAAAAATTGAATGTTAAACTATAAATAAGGCTGATACAAATTTATTTTTTACTTTTTGTCTGCCCCTCATTCAAAAATTTTTGACTGGATTTCGCATTTTGAGGGGGCAGATGAAAAATATTTATCAAAATATCAGGTCTTGCTGGAAATTCTTTAACAAATCCAATGAGTTTTTAATATTTTTCAGAATAAATGCTTTATTATTTTTATCCCCCCCCCCTCGACCAGCCATAGAGTCGTGGGATAAAAAGTGAAATGAATATTTATAACGGCCTAACTCGTTTTTGAAGAAACAAATTTGACAAAAACTTTAGTGTTGACAAAAACGGAATGAAATGTTGACGAAATCGGATAGTGACAAAAACGGATACATAGTGATAAAAACGAATAGTGACAAAAACGGAACATACCTGTACGAATAATAAAACAATAGGGGTATTCACAAAACAGATTAAATTGCTGCGTAAGCCATGATTTTCTGCTTATTTGAAATGTTTCATGATTTTGCGAATGAAATAATCGAAGATTGCCTTGGTGATCGCGACGTTTAATCAGTTTAATCAGTTTACGCTGTTGAGTGAATCCCCCTAATAATTTTAATACGTGGATTAAATCGGGTTTTTATTTGATACAAACGCCTGGACTCATACCAAACAGAACAGGTCATCCGTACACGGAGTCGCCAAACTAGCGAAATTTGAGTTTTATTTACGCAGCCCCATAGTTTGGCCCAATAACTCAAATTTGAGTAAATCGATTAAACTCACAATAGGTAGTTTGCCTTTACCTCCAGCAAAAAAATATACTCAACAGTAGGTAAATTCAACCTCAACCGTGAGTTTTTGCAACCCAATTTTGACAAAAACGATGTTTACCCAAAATTGGCATATTGGGCCAAAGTACCCCCGGTGGGTCGATGCAGCCCGCTTTGTTTTTGACAACATCGGTGGGAGAGAAAGAGAAAACAATCTAATTTTGGGTAGAAAGTTTAATCAATATACTTACTTTTGAGTAAAATAAACTCATAAAAATAGGTAGTTTTAGTTCTCCGGGTAGTTCTATTCTTAGCCGCAAATACACGGCTGACTCGCAGAAGGAGGGGAGGGGGTTGATTTCGTCAAACCCCAGGACTGATGTCTCTGCTGCCCCGGACTCCGCCGTCAAGTTTTTAATATTCACAACTGCTGATCTGGTATTGAAATAAAAATTATGACGTGTGAAATGAGGTAGTGGGACAGGGAACGCCGTTCTTGCAATTTCTCGTCGATTACATTCGGCACGCCATATTACAACGAATAGGTAGTACCTATTCAATAGGTCGTTCTCACAGTCTCACGCCGTTATAGCGGATGGCATTTCATTGAAGTTTTTAATTTCAAGTGCCGGAGCGGTTCCGCTTAAAACGAAACTCGACGATAAAGAGCAGGAGCAAGACCATCCTGGCGATTCGTAAATTTCGAGGAACCGTCATTTTTTCCACCATATCATCTCGTGTATAAGCGTGAAACGCCGCTTCTGTCTGTCGATGCGTAACCGTTTGAAGTAGCAATGCGTGAAAACGGGCGGCACGAGGGATTTGCGCTAGAGTTTTGATTATGCTTCGCGTTGGGAATCAACTTTTTTTTCAAGGAACGCTGCTTGTAGAATTTCAGTATGTTTTTTTCTTTTTTCAGCAACCATATATGATGACTAGAAACAGTATCCAAGTGCGTTTGAAGCTTGATAGCATCATTGCGTGAATTCTTCTGCCAAATGTTGACGTTGAATGAGACAAGACGGTCAAAGAAGACATATATGTAGGCTAACAGGTTTAAGTGATACGATCTGTTAGGCATAATGCTGTAAGGCATGTCTAATGATGAAACCTACGGATGATATAGAAGGCCAAATCATTCGAGTGATGTAAAGAATGTAGACATTTTTTATGCATGATGTATATTTTTTTGGAAATTCTTTTGAATTCCTTATCTTTTTATTCTTGACACCGGCATTCGATATGTGGGTAACATTTCAGCAATTTACAGCATTTTTGAGAGTTGTTTCTACAGATTGTAATAGTAGAACATCGTTGCTTGTCATTGCATGAATGTGTTCCATATATGGTATGAAACAAGGGAAAAAAACTTAATAAGACCGAGTATTTAATATACATATATTGCCTCTGGTTTGGCCATGCAGCGCGTTGCAACGTCGTGTTCTTGAAGGATAGTTATCTACATTGGAAGCTGCAGAAATCCTCCGAAACTATTTCTTTGCGTGCCAAGCTTGTAAGTGTCTCTGTATAGATTGATGTGTGACATGTAACACAATATCTATTCTATCACCAAAAAGTATCACTAAACGATGTGCGTGAGCAACAATATTTAGACAGATAGTGTCTATTTTGTTACAGTAACAATAAACATTGTAAGAACTTGACAAAAACCATGCTGTGCTAGGGCCTATCCCTATCGCTCGTCACACCCGGTGCTTAGGGAAATTGGACACCCATGCCGAAATCCTCTCGATAGGCAAGCAGCGTGATTTGTAAACAAATACTCAACCCGTTGGATTCAGTAGCCGGCTGATAGCGATACAAACTATCTATTTTCCATTCGCTATTTTTCACCCCCAAAAAAATGAAACACCCAATTGGATACCATACGCGTCGTCACACAACGGGAGCTGCCCTTCTCCGTCACCAGAAAATCTCTGCTGGGACTCTCGGTATACCTACTAACAGACCGACCGAGACGCGGAGAACGAACTTTGGTGACGGTCAATGGCGACATATTTCACGTGCTGCCCAACCCTGTAATGAATGACAACTCAAGAGGAGCTGGTGGTAAAATGCGCCCCACTTATGGTTCTATGACGATATCTTCAAGTCTCATGAATCGCTTGACTCCTAGTCATAGCAAGTTGCATTATATTTCTGAAGCTCAAAACTCGCCACTCGCTATGTCAATGTAGAAAGGATCAACTGGCAAAGAATGCATTCAGTTAATAAATGTGTAAGTGCTCTTAAAACACTAAACTGAGAAGCAAACAAAATAGAAAAAAAAAAGACAAAAAGAAACGAGAAGAAGTAGAAAAAAAACGAATTGTAGCCGTATATTTCGGAAATATACTACAAAACATACTTAATTGCCACATGTAACATTTAACAGCATTCTCCTCAACAACAACAACGGCTACTGCTGGCAAGCAAATGTTTTCAGTTAGTCACCTACCTTGCCACCCAGCTCGGCGACACTATGCGGCGATTGGCGAAGCGACCAACCGACCGACCGACGCGACGTCCGGTTCTGTGCTCTGCTCTCTCTGTGTGTCCGTTGAGTGAAATCTATTTTCGTCCCACCAAAAGGTTCCATTGCTGAATGGGATATTATAAAACGTTTTCTCATGTCAAAAAAAAAAAAAAAAAAAAACTAAAGCAGTCATCATCGGCAGTTACAGAGTGCCAGCGACTGATCTTCACCACCAGCAGTGAAATGTCGTGAATATTGGCATAACGAAGGCTAGTTTCTCTCTGTGGAACGATTCGATTCGAAATGATTTCAGAATGATGATGGTCTTTTAAAGAAACTGAAGCTATTCGTTCGGTCAAGTGACCTACAATATCGAAGTTAAAATGTACTTTATAATTTAGATCAAATAAATATGTTGGGTTTGGTCCCACCAGCTGACGAACGAGAACGGTCTAAGAACATGGCCATACGAGGCACATTATTCCAACACAATTCTTTACCTATAGTTATACCTGGAACTGCAGACGGAATCACAAATCGAGCAGGTTTTGACAGATGAACGGCACTTCTATTGCAAACCTGAGCGTCTGTTCTCCAGGAGGAGCGGCTCACAACAGCGTCTGATCCCCATATTAGGGGCGGCTGATCCGCCACTGGTCCGAGTGCCAGTGAAGGACTCTAAGCTCAACTGTGCACTATGGTCTTCCGAAAAGAAGGAGGTTGGTGCCCGATCCTGTGATAAACAGAATACTTACTTACTTTCAGTCCTAGGCACCCACAGTGCACAGTGGGAAAAATCGACCCAAAAAACGGATCTTTTAACGCCGCTGGTTTCGGTACGTGATGTTGACAATTTCTGACGTAAAAAAGTACGAGAAATCGATTGGCGCCAAATTCACGGCACGGGAAGTGATCCATTTTGCCCCATTTTGCCCTTTTTTCATACAAAAAGAGAATTAAAATGTACTTCCAAACAACCAACACGACTGTAGATCGTTGAAAATAACTGCAGGTGTAATAAGAGGTTAATAGCAATCATAAAAATAAATGAAAGATCCTTTCAAACGTTTATTTTGCCCCATATGCCCCAACAACTGCTGTAAATTGTGAATTTTACATAACTATGAATAGATTTTTAATGTTGCAGATTTGAAGTTGATTTTTTTTACATAAACAAAAAGCGCTAGATCTATTATTACCAGATTCATCTTCAGGAGTTGTCCAATCCAATTTACCACATGTTGCCCTATTAACATAGAAAAATGAGATTTAAGGCCCAAGCAACCGTCATCATTTTTTGGAAATAGAAAAGCAGTTTTTTCGCTGTAAATCAAAACAATGACCATGAAAATATATTCACTGTATTCTATTCTTCATATGGAATACAGTGAATCCATTTTCGTTGCAAAAATGATTGATTTGAACGAAAAAACTGCTTTCAAATGTTTGATGATGACGATGATTTCAATGACGTATGGTTCAACGTTAAAAAAGGTATTTATTGCTGTGTGCATTCAAAATGCAAATATCAAATGCGGGAGCACCAAATGCGGTAAGATTTTCTAACAAGTAACCCGATGTCAGTGGGAGCTTTCGGATCCTAGGTTGGCGGTGACATTGGCTATGGTTGCTACGTTGCCTTTGGTAACATGTGTTACCGCGTTTGAAGCGCATTTGGGCACGATTTGCATCTTGAACGCACACAGATACTGCTATGGAACGTTGAAATTAATTTTAGTTGCAATTGGAAGCTAACAGTAATCATGCGCGTATGTGAAAGATCATTTCCCTATTTTACCCTACATGCCCCAAAAACTGCTGGATTATAACATTTTTGTATTGTTTGAAATGTCACTGGTTGCAATACTTGAAGTCATATATAGAACTACGGTTAATAGATTAGCTTTAGAATCATTCGCGGGAGTGTGCAAACAGCTGTCCATTTTACCCCAATTTGCCCTGTTTTTTTGTCGCCTCATGAATAAATTGATTTCCCGTATTTTCTTATGTCCGAATTGATGGACCTCTGGTACTGAAACCAATGTAATTGAAAGAACAGTTCAAATATATGACTTTTTCTAATCCCAGCGTTTGGTGGGGTATTCAGGGTAAAATAATCATTAATCCTAAGCTTAATATGTGGCAAATATGCAGACAAGTGATTAAATGACGCATCTTAAATATATAATCTGGTGCTTTAAGACGCCCTATTTAATCAGTGTAGTGCATATTTGACATATTTTATAAAATGCCCATTATGTCCTTAATTCCCCATCAAAAGCTGAAATTAAAGAAAAAGTCATATATCATATAGTCTTTATTTATATGTCTTTTGATAACATTGGTTTCATTACCAATGCAAATAAGGGCAATTAATTGATTAATTACATGACAACTCAGGGCAAATTGGGGTAAAATGGACAGATATTCATACCAATCCGAGAAAAATTCTGGTATTAATCGATAATCCGCATTTGTATACATCAAAAATGATCAATGCCTTCATGTTTTGCAACCAGCGACATATCAAAACCATACAAATTATGTTGTTATCCAGCAGTTTTAGGGGCATATAGGGTAAAATTGGGAAAAGATCTTTCATATCTGCGTTGATAACTGTTAGCTTCAAATTGAACCTAAAAACAATTTCAATGTTCCATAGCAGAATCTGTTTCTTATAAATACATATAAAATATAAATTTTCTACGAAAATAGGACAAAACGGGGCAAATTGGACAACTCCCGAAGATGATTGTGGTGGTAATAGTTCTAGCACTTATTGTTAATGTCAAACAAATCAACTTAAAATCAGAAATATTAAAAATCCATTCATAATTAGGTAAAAGTGTGAATTTCCAGCACTTGTTGGGGCATATGGGGCAAAATAAGCATTTACAAGGATCTTTCATGCATTCTTATGATTGCTATTAACCTCTAATCACACCTACAGCTATTTTCAGCAATCTACAGTACTGTTGGTTGTTTGAAAGTACATTTTGATTCTCTTTTTGTATGAAAAAAGGGCAAAATGGGGCAAAATGGACCACTTCCCGTGCCGTGCGGTGAATGAATTTGGCGCCAATCGATTTCTCGTACTTTTCTAAGTCAGAAATGGTCAATTTCACGTACCGAAACCTGCGGCGTTAAAAGATCCGTTTTTTGGGTCGATTTTTCCCACTGTGCAGTGGTGCAGAGGGCCGAATTTAAAGATCTCCATCCTGGGCGATTGCCCGCCATCGCCTTGACCTGTGGCCAGGTCAAATTTCTGTCGACTTACTTGATTTCGTCGTTGAGGCTATGCCGCCATGAGCCTCTGGGTCTGCCTCTGCTGTGATGTCCTGCTGGGTTCCAATCTAATGCTTGCTTGCAGATTTCGTTTCCGCCCCTGCGTAGAGTATGGCCGACCCATCTCTACTATCGAGAGAAAATCGTCATATTCAGACATTTGTTCTTAAAAAAATATGCATCCCAAAGTGTTTTATTGATTGTCACATGATGAAGCAATGCTTAATTCATCTTCAAATAATATTAGGCTTTGGAACCATGCACGAATTATATATCGCAGGCATCTATCGATGAAGACATTCAGCCGTTGAGTGTTCTCCACTGATACACACCAGGTTTCACTGGCGTACAGCAGCACAGATTTCACGTTCGATCTAAAAATTCGGATTTTGGTGCATCGTTCTTACCTTACTTACCGATCAGGCTAAGGCCGGGGTAGCCTCTGCTGTACATAGTAGCCGTCTCCATTCCACTCGGTCCATGGCTGTTTGTCTCCAGTTCCGCACTCTGCGTAGGGTCCGCAGATCGTCCTCCACTTGGTCGACCCACCCAGCTCGCTGCGCTCCACGTCTTCTTGTACCGGTCGGATAAGTCTCGAGAACCATTTTAGTCGGGTTGCTATCCGACATCCTGATGACGTGACCCGCCCACCGTAGCCTCCCGATTTTCGCGGTATGGACGACGGTTGGTACTCTCAGCTGCTGATGCAGCTCGTGGTTCATTCGCCTTCTCCAAGTCCCGTCTTCCATCTGCACTCTGCCGTAGATGGTACGCAACACCTTCCGTTCGAAAACTCCAAAGGCGCGTTGATCTTCTGCACGTAGGGTCCATGTTTCGTGCCCATAAAGGACTATCGGTCTAATCAGCGTTTTGTAGATAGTTAACTTCGTGTTACGGCGAACTTTATTCGATCGTAGAGTTCTGCGGAGGCCAAAGTAAGCACGATTTCCTGCCACAATGCGTTTCTGAATTTCTCTGCTGGTGTCGTTGTCGGCGGTCACCAGTGAGCCCAAGTACACGAATTCTTCAACCGCCTCGATTTCATCACCGTCGATATAAATTCGGGGTGGCGGGCGCGGAGATTCCTCCCTGGAGCCCTTTGCCATCATGTACTTTGTCCTCGACACATTAATGACTAATCCGATTCGCCTGGCTTCACTCTTTAGTCGGATGTACGTTTCCGCCATCGTCTCAAATTTACGAGTAATAATATCAATATCATCAGCGAAACCAAGCAGCTGAACGGACTTCGTAAAAATCGTTCGACTCGTGTTTATCCCCGTTCTCCTAATTACACCCTCTAAAGCAATGTTGAACAGCAAGCACGAAAGACCTGCCGTAACCCTCTGCGAGATTCGAAGGGACTCGAGAGTGTCCCTGATACTCGAACTACGCACATCACTCGATCCATCGTCGCCTTGATCAATCGTATCAGTTTATCCGGGAATCCCTATTCGTGCATAATCTGCCATAGCTGTTCTCGATCGATTGTATCATACGCCGATTTGAAATCGGAAATTTGAACAAGTGATGTACGGCATTTCTGCAACACCTGGCGGATGGCGAACATCTGGTCCGTTGTATGCCCGTTCACCCATAAATCCAGCCTGATATTGCCCCACGAACTCTCTTGCAATCGGTGATAGATGGCGGCATAAAATTCGAGAGAGTATCTTGTAGGCAGCGCTCAGTAGTGTGATCGCGCGGTAGTTCCCGCAATCCAACTTGTCGCCCTTTTTGTAGATGGGACACGCGATACCTTCCATCCATCCCTCCGGTAATACTTCCCCCTCCCAAATCTTTTTATTTTTTTTTTATTTTTTATTTTTTTTTTTTTAGCAACACCGTAGAAAAACCTCATTCTGCACTACCTGACCTTGCTCCGCGGCACGCCCGTTAGGGATTACTTCGTAGAGGAGGGGGGGACTGTGCTTTCGCACTCTCGCTATCATCTGTCAGCCGTCACATACGGCATTTCTCTAGGGGCCAACTCGACTGACTGTTGGTCGGCCCGCCATTTCCTCTGGGGGTGGAGCACGATTGTGGATACCGTGGTCGACACGGCATTCCACTCGTCCACCCTCGTACACATCCTCTCTATAATGTTATCGGGAGTAGTATCCCTGCCGCATACCTCTAACATCGACCTCTGCTCCGCAAAACGCGGGCACTCGAAGGCACATGTTCCGCCGTTTCCGCCCTGTTTACACACTCCGGGCATGAGGGTGAGTTTGCATGCCCGAACCTGTGCAAGTACCACCTAAAGCACCCATGGCCCGACAGGAATTGTGTCAGGTGAAAGTTCACTTCGCCATGGGGTCTACACGTCCACCGGGACACGCTCGGTATGAGCCTGTGTGTCCACCTATCCTTGGTTGAAGAGTCCCAGACTCTTTGCCATTTCACCATAGACGAAGTTCTGGCGTTTCGTCGCGCACCTCTAGTACCTCTTTTACCGTAGCACTCAACATCCTCGGCCAACACCAGTGCTATCGGCATCATGCCCGCTAGCACGCATACCGCGTCTTTCGAGACGGTCCGGTATGCACTGGCCACCCTAAGACACATTAGCCTATGTGTACTCTCTAGTCGGTCAACATTCCTCTGCACCTTGAGCGCGTTCGACCATGCGGCGGTGCCATACCGTAGTATGGACACCGCTACTGACGCGAGCAGCTTTCGCTTACTCGAGACAACTGCCGAACTGTTTGACATCATCCTAGATAATGCCATAACCGCTACACTCGCCCTCTTACAAGCATACTCGACATGACTACTGAAGCTCAACTTGTCGACGACCATGACTCCAAGAAGCTTCAGTGAGCGACAGGACTCGATCGAGCACCCGCCCGTGGTGACCACTGCCTGCTGTGCAGACTGGCGGTTGTTCACCACCACCACCTCCGTCTTGTGGTGTGCGAGTGTCAGTTGCCTCGACCTCATCCAGCCCTCCACTATGTCAATCGCATGCGCTGCCGTCAATTCCACCTCTTCGAGCGACTCACCGTATACCACCAGGGTAATGTCGTCAGCGAAGCCAACCAACTTTACTCCCGGTGGTAGTGCTAGCCTCAGTACTCCATCGTATGCCGCGTTCCACAGTACCGGACCCAAGATGGATCCTTGCGGTACCCCCGCGGTGACATTGTACTGTTTTTGGCCTTCCTCAGTGTCGTACATCAGCACCCTGTTCTGGAAGTAACTACCCAGAATACGCCTTAGGCCAGCCGGGACACCTAAGCGAGTTATGGCGCTCTCTATGGCGGCCCAGCTTACACTATTGAAGGCGTTTCTAACGTCTAGCGTTACGATCGCGCAGTACCGTATGCCTCTTCTCTTTTTCTGCAGCGCAATTTCGGCCAATCCAGTCACCGACCTAATGGCATCCACTGTCGATCTACCTTTGCGAAACCCGTACTGGCTGTCTGATAGCCCCGCGTTGTCCGACCTCTCGGTATAGATCAATAACCTTGACAGAATGATCCGCTCTAGGAGTTTCCCGGCCGTGTCTAAAAGACAAATTGGTCTATAAGCCGACGGGTCGCCTGGTGGCTTCCCGTGCTTGGGCAGTAGAACCAATTTTTGCCTTTTCCACCTCTCCGGAAACTCGCCTCTATCCAAGCATCTCTGCATAGCCGATCTGACCATGTCAGGGCTAGCTTCGATGGCCGCTTTAATAGCCACCGTCGGAATGCCTCCCAAATCTTGGTAATGACCCAGTATAGTGCTCTCACCAGTGCTTCTCCACCGTATTTTAGAAGCTCGCTTGGTAGTTTATCTACTCTAGCGGCTTTGTTGTTTTTCAACCGGCCAACCTCCTCCTCAATCTCTTGGAGGTCAGGGGCCGGAAGTCTTTCGTCCTGTGCACATACTCCTAGATCTGTTACCACGCCACCTTCGGTACTTGCAACGTCGCCATTGAGGTGCACATCGTAATGCTGCCGCCACCGCCACCAATTTTGGTACATCGACTCATCTGGTTGTTTTTCCATACATTTCTTACTCGCAAAAGCAGCCCTCGCCTTGCATCTATGTCGATCTTGGTGTCGCCATCGGCCGCCATTTGGCTACCAAGATATTGGAAGCTTTCAACATTCTCCACTGATTGCCCAGCTAGCGTAAAGCTGGAAGGGTTGACCGTGTTTATATCCAACGATTTGGTCTTGTTGGTGTTGATGGTAAGATCTGCCGCTGAGGAGCGATCGGCAAGATCATCGAGCTTGCTCTGCATATCAGAGCGCCGTTGAGCTAGGAGAGCAACGTCATCAGCCAGTTCGAAGTCATTTAGGTGCTTCATGGTAATGGGTTGCCACAGCAATCCACGATTTGGTTCACGGTCAATCGCACCAACCAGGATCTCGTCGATTACGATGAGGAACAGTGGCGGTGATAGTATACATCCTTGCCTCACTCCAGCAACGACCGGGATGGGATCGGACAAAATACCGTTGTGCAGTACTCTGCACGAAAGTGCCCCCTGTGCTGTGCTTCAGGGAGACCCTTGCGCCTGAGGGCTTCCCACATGTTTTCGTGATTGAGACGGTCGAAAGCATTTCCGTAATCAATGAACACCAGGCAGAGAGACTCTTGGAGTTCATTGATTTGCTCCAGAATGATATGGAGCGTGACAATATGGGCCACACAGGATCGTCCGGCACGGAATCCTGCTTGCTGTTGTTGGAGAGTTGCGTCAATCATCTCCTGTATCCGGTTAAGGATCACTTTGCAGAGGGCTTTGAGAACGATACACAGCAACATGATAAAAAGAATAGCAACGGAAAATCAGCTACAGAATAATTCAGACCGAGACCACCGGCAACGACCCCAGCGACGAAACAGGACGTGCGATTGGAAACTCGGCACGTGGAACTGCCGATATCTCAACTTCACCCGTATACTCGCCGATCTACTGAAGGATCGCGGGTTCGGCATCGTAGCGCTGCAGGAGGTATGTTGAACAGAATCCATGGAGCGACCGTTTAGAGGTAAGCATACCATCTACCAGAGCAGTGGTAACACACGCAAGCTGGAAACAGCTTTTATCGTTATGAGTGATATTCGGAGGATCGTTTGCGATTGGTGGCTGACTAACGAAAGACTGCGCAGGTTGAGGATAAAAGGCCGATTGTTCAATTTCAGCATATCCAACGTGCACAGTCCTCACTCCGGAAGCACTGATGATGATACAGACGTATTTTATATAGGTAATTAGGATTTTGGATGAGAGGAACGCAGCAGACTCGCTTTTTTGGGAGTTAAAAACGCCGTCTGGAATACGAGTAGTGCATACACGGTAATGGAACTGCTGTGCCATTCCCAAGAAACACGAAAGTTCTACCTAGTTTAACATAACCCGTAACGTAACGGCTTCGTGCCGCGAGCCGAAATATGCAGGGATGAGTACGGGGGCCTCTTGACCAACGGGCGTGAGGTAATCGAAAGGTGGAAGTAGCGCTTCGATGAGCACCTGAAGAGAAGTATTTCAGACGGCATCGTATGTTACACTGATGGCCCCCTTCACGAAGGTCGAGCTGGTGCTGGTGCCTACTCTCGTGAGCTAAGGCTACATCAGTCTTACTCACTTGGTATTGGTAGACACTGCACCGTTTTGCAGGCCGAAATCTTTGCTCTTTTGTGCGGAATGCAATCAGCACTTCAGCAACACGTAATGGGCAATGCAATATACAGTCGAGTCTCTTACTAAACGAATTCCTATTAAAAGGACTCCTATTAAACAAACTCCTACTAGACAGGGGTGAGCAATATAGGAGACTAATGCCGTTTTTCTTTTTGATTCAGTTCCAACCTGGGTTGGAACTGGATGAGATCACAGTTTGAACCCCAACCCGACTTCGGTTCGCTTGTACTAAAGTTTGTTTGAGTTTGTTTGACGTTTGTTTGTTTACACATTTTCCGCCAATCCAGTTCCAACCCAGGTTCAAAAAGAAAAACGGCATAAGAGCTTATGGGATTTCGGCTTTTTGGGGGTGTGGCCTATTATCTCGGGTGTGTTAAGAGTTAGCGCAATGGTCCACTGCACGAATATATTCTGGCCTGCTTACTCTCACAGAAAATTTGACACCTCTCAAGTCGGCACCGCTCAAACGTCAAATTTCGTGTGAGAGTAAGCAGGCCAGAATAAATTCGTGCAGTAATCCATACTTTCTTCGGCAAAGTTTTAGGGCTTGATAAGACCTACCATTTAGAACTTTGATTCATATGATTAGTTGGCAACTTGGCCGCTAGAGGGACCATCAACAGTTTGATGCTAAATTGCACTACTGGAACCATATCAGGTTGTCAAGCAAACGTTACGATATGCGACAGCTCAAGACCCTGGTAATTTGGAAGGATGGTGTCTTCGGAAAAGTTGTTGGGTAAGCCAATAACTTACTGACGATGAGTTGCGAAGTTCGAAATTCCTCCACTGGGCGGCTTTAGTGAGCAAGTAAATTTTCAAAACCTCATATCTCAGAATCCCGATAACTTAGAAAGTTGGTGTCTTCGGCAAAGTTGATCAGTATGACATAAACTTACACAAAAATTAACACTTGTTTCGCAATTCTGCCACTAAGCGGCGCTAGTGAACATGCAAATTTTAGAAATCTCATAGCTCAGAATCCTGATAACTTAGAAAGTTGGTGTCTTCGGCAAAGTTGATCAGTATGACATAAACTTACATAAAAATAAACATTTGTTTCGCAATTCTGCCACTAGGTGGCGCTAGTCAACATGCACATTTTAGAAATCTCATAGCTCAGAATCCTGATAACTTAGAAAGTTGGTGCCTTCGGCAAAGTTGACCGGTATGACATAAACTTACATAAAATTCGCAATTCTGCCACTAGGCGGCGCTAGTGAATATGCAAATTTCAGAAATCTCATAGCTCAGAATCCTGATAACTTAGTACTTCTGTTTAGATAACCATTAGCGTTGGGAAATTTTAAATCGATGTTCGCAACATCGATGTTTTTGTTTCGATTAACGTTATATAAATGTTCGACACAGAGTCGTAAAATCATTTGCGAAGTTAGGATTTTCTTTTGGAGGAGGCCCAGGGCTGGGGTGGGGTTGGTGGTGTGCTGACTCGAGATGACTTTTAAGTGGCCTGGGGGCGCCCGATAGCATAGCATAGCATAGCACGAATACTTGCACAAATCGTGGATGGAGTTGCAAAGATGAGCATATCCATTGCTATTGTAGATTTCGCTACTGTCAACACAATAACATGGAAACACTCATCTCCACACACCTGGCCAAGTGCTTGCAAGCATTTAATAAATCTTATCATCAACTTAGGTCCGAAAAGATGATACGCTTGTTCGGAGTTGGATGGATTGTTAACCTTCTTACTCGGGGACACGCTGGTTCGGATGTTGGGTGGTTACTTTGGCTCTGTCGTCGTTCTGGTCCATTCGAGGTTCGGGGTCGCTTGTCTGGAGATCGATCCTGGGGTTTCCGTTCGATTGGATGATTCGGTTTGTGGTCGCTTCCTAGCGGACAATCCTGGTCACTGCACCATCGAACTTTCGCAAAAATTATACTTGGAATAATATAATCAATTGAATTAAAAATTAAGAAATTTGAAAAAATTGACGGATGGAAATTTTTACATCCACTCTTTAACACAGCACACTACGATACCGGATGCGGAAGCGTTTAAGCGGCATGGGCGCCCGATATGTGAATATGCAAACGGGCATTGCAGCTTTGAAGAATCAAAATGACTGTTTAAGATTTGTTTCTAGCTTCGTAAACCATATGAGTATGAGCAATTCCACTAGGATTTTTTCCATAGGTTGCTGCAGTGATTCCATCTTGAATTCCTCCAGAGATTCCTTTAAGAATTCATTTGGGAATTCCACCAGACATTTCTTCGGGAATTTGACCTGGGATATCTATAAAGGTTTCTCCAGTGATGGTTCAAGTGCTGTTTTCAAGGTTTCCTTCAGGAATTTCTCCAGAGTTCCTTTAAGGTATTTCTGCAGGTATTCCTTCAGAGACTTCTTCAAGGATTTCTACATATATTCCTTCCAGAACTTCGCTGGAGATTGCTCCAATAATTCCATTTGGAATTATTCGAAGTATTTCTGCAGGAATATCCTCAAGAAATTCTTTCAGAAATTTTACTAGAGATTATTAAAAGTTAATCCAGGAACTTCTTAAAAAATCCATTAGGAGTCTATCCAAGCATTCCTTCAATAATTCATCCAGAAATGACTGCAGACATGGTTTTCTTCAATTTTTTATCCTGGGATTCCTACAGATATTTTTTCAGGAATTCACTAAGAATGTTCTCGTGAGATTCCCTGAGGAATTCCTCATAGGATTGCTTCCGGGATTCATCATGGGGTTTTTTTTACAAATTTCTCCAAGATTCCACAAGGGATTCACCTGGATATTCCTTATGTGATTCTTTCGGGAACAACTTCCAGGATTATTTTGAAACTGCCTCCGAGAGCTCTTCCTGGGATTCCTTCAGGAATCCCCCCTGGAATTCTTCCAGAAACTTCTCCAGGAATTCATCTAAGAATTCCTCCAGGAACTGTTTAGAGATTCCCTTAAGAATTCCTCTTAGGATAGGTTTCAAGATTGCTTCTGGGGTTTCTTCAGGAACTGCTTCGGGGGTTGCTCCAAAAGTTCCTCTGCTTACTCTTTTTTGGAGTCCTTCAGGATTTCCTCTGGAATTTCAGCGATTTCAACAGTACTTCCTTCTGGGATTTCTTCAGAAACTCCTCCTAGAATTCCCTCAGAAATTGATCCTTGGATTTTTTCAGGAATTCTTCCAGGGATTCGTCCAAGAATCCCACAAGGGATTCCTCTGGGAATTCCTACATGGATTCCTCTAAAAGTTCTTAGGATTCGTCCGGGAATTCCTCTACCAATTTCTCTAGAGATTCCTCTAGGAATTCCTCCAGAGATTCCTACAGGTATTCCTCTTGAGATTCCTCAAGGAATTTCTCTAGAGATTTTCCCAGGAATTATTCCTGAAAGTTTCACCATACTATACATTGCATGGTGAATCCCTGGGGGATTTCCTTGAAGATCTACTGGAGCACTTTTAGGAGGAATTCCTGGAGGAATTTTGTGTGTTCAATTTGTGCTGAAAGAATTAATTTTTGACAAGTTTTATTGTAGTTATGATTTTTTGAAGTTCGAAAATAGTCGAAAAACACTAAATTGATTTGATGCATCTCTGAATTTCAATGGATTTGGCTGAAATTTTGACCAGTTACTTCTTTTAGGATGCCAATCAAAATATGGGGTTGGACTTGAGAATCAGAGAACATTTTTGAAAAAGTGGAGAGGCCTAAACAGGGATTGCTCCAGGATTTCCTCTACAGATTTCTCAAGGGATTTCTCTAGAGATTCCTCCAGGAATTCCTACAGGCATGTCTCCAAGAATTTCTCCAGGGGTTCCTCAAGGCACTCCTTATGAAGTTCCTCTTGGGATTGCTCTAAGCCACCAGGAATTCCTTAAGGAATATCTCCACAATTTCTCCAGATATTTCTCCAAAAAATCTTCATGGATTCCTTCAGAAATTTCCCCAGGAATTCCTCCCGGAGTTTATCCACGAATTATTCCAAATTTTTTTCCAGCTATTCCTGCATGAATTCCTTCTGAGATTCTCCTAGAAATTCCTTCAAGGATTTTTTGAGGAATCCCCCAGGAATTCCTTCAGAAATTCCCCCAGGAATTCCTGTCGGAATTTATCCAGGAATTATTCCAGGTATTCTTCCAGGCATTCCTCCAGGCGGTGTCAGGCCATTCGACCGAATGTCATTAGGCCGAAGGTCATTAGGCCGAATGGTCATTAGGCCGAATTGTTATTAGGCCGAATGGTCATCAGGCCGAATGGTCATTGGGTCTTCTTTTTGCCGTTACGTCCCCACTGAGACAAAGCCTGCTTCTCAGCTGAACACTTCCACAGTTATTATTATTTTTTTTATCTGTATTAACGAGATTTTTAGCCCTTGGCTAGTTCATCTCGGGACCCACGCTTTACTTCTCTTCCTAAGGAAGAACTCACATTTTGCGAGTTTGTCGGGAGTGGGATTCGATCACAGGTCCTCGGCGTGATAGTCAAGTGTTCTAACCATTACACCAGGTCCGCTCCACCTTCCACAGTTATTAACTGAGAGCTTCCTCTGCAAATAATTATTTTGTATGTGTATATCGTGTGACAGGCACGAAGATCCTTTTTTGATATTTTACCCATGAATTTTTCCATCTTTTAAACATAGGCTGTTCTTTCTAGTATCATTGCTAAAATAGTTTCTGGCGCTGAAACTGATGATATTCAATTCATAAATTTTTCCTTCTTTAAAACATAGGCTATTTTTTCTAGTTTCATTGTTAAACTAGATTTTGGCAAAAATTGTAGGAAAAGGTAAAAACAACAGATCCCTTTACAGGCTCATAACTGCTGACTTCAATTCGTCCTGATGACCATTCGGCCTAATGACCCAGCATCCCTCCAGGTATTCTGCCAGGACTTCATCCAGGCATTTCTCCAGGGACTTTTCCGGGAATTCCATCAAGAATTTCTCCAGGGATTACCCCAGGTATTTCTTCAGGAATTCCTCCATGGATTGCTTCAGAAATTGTTTCTGGAATTTATTCAGGATTTTTATCAGGGATTCCTCCGGGGATTCTTCCAGGGTTTCCTCCAGGAATTCCCCTGGGAACTCCTCCAGGAATATCTTCAGAAATTTCTCCAGGGATTCCTCTTAGGATTCTTCCAGACATTCCTCCAGAAATTTCTTTGACGATTTATCCAGAAATTACTCCAAGAATTCCTCCAGAAATAATTCTCGGGTAATTCTTCTAGGAATTTCTTCTGAAATTTCTCCAGGGATTCCTCCCAGAATTTCATCAGAGATTCCTCCAGGGATTCGTTCAGGAATTTCTTCAAGAATACCTCTAGGGATTTCACCAGGAGTTCCAATCAGGAAATTGTCTTGAAGATCCTTCGGGCATTCCTCCTGAGGTTCCTCCAGAAATTGCTTCAGGGATTCCTCCAGCGATTTTTCCAAAAAGTCTTCCAGGAGTTCTTCCAAGAATTTCTCCAGAAATTTCTCTAAGGATTCCTCCAGGAATTCCTAAAGATGTTTCTTCTCCAGGGATTCCTCTCAGATTTCCTCTAGGGAATCCTCTAGGAGTTCATCCAGGAATTCCTTTGAGATTTCTTCCAGAATATGCTCTAGGCATTCATCCAAGAATTTCTCCAGGGAGTCCTCCAGGAAATTCGCCTGGAATTCCCCCAGGGATTCCTTCAGGGTTTCCTCCAGGTATTCTTGCAGGAATACCTCCAGGAATTTATTTAGGATTTCCTCCACGCATTCATCCAGGAATTTCTCCAGAGACGGTTCGATGAGCAATCTCAATTTTTGATATTTAGTTTATTAAGACAAATACTCCAACTTGTACTCCATGCTGCTAACGGATAATTTTATGGTTTTGCAACATTTTATAACATCGAATCGATGTGAAAACATCGAATCGATGTGAAAACATCGATTCAAAGCATTCGATTAAATCGGTGAATCGATTCTGCTGGTCCGATTCGAATCGATGTCTTAGCCAAACTTGCCCAATCCTAGGTTACACAATGACAAAAAAATACAGAAACTAAGAGCTAACATTTTATGATAAAACCCACCCAGTTTCCCCTGAAGATGGCAATGGACATTTCTGAAACTTAGGGACGAATTAAATCCGTTGTCGTTCCAAGGAGCTCGTTGACTGCATTGTAGAAAAATACAACATCCAACCAACAATCGAACACTCAAACCTCCAATCACAGATATCCAACGTCATGATTTTCCATGTTTATACTTGCATAAACATCGATCTGCCAACTGTTAGCATAGGTTAGCATCAATCAGGGAGAGAGAGTATAAATTCAGTATCTGTTCAGCAGCTTTCCTCATTTTATAAAAAAAAAACTATTTAATTCAGTCATGCTTTCCAACAGAATCTTTAGGTGTTCAGCAGCTTTGATTTCGATTTCACAGAAACGAATCGCCATAATTATCTTCTTCTTCAGCATCGTTGACAGCCGACATGAGTGGTAACGGATAGACGACATATCGCACCGATGCGAAAGAATCTAGAAACAGACTGCCAACTACCATCACCGTGACAAATTTAATTGATAGAGAACTTCCCACTGCGTTTCAATGCCATCGAGGAGCGAGCGGAGTGTCGTTCCAGTAGAGCGGCATTTCCCGATTGATAACAGAACCGGTCGTTGTCGTAGTCGCCGTCACCGGCGTAGTCGTCGCTAATTGAGTTGAACTAATCCACTCTGGCGATTTCATCTGCGTTGCGTGTCGATAGTATACAATCCAGCCGGGCGGCGCTCTTCGGTGCCATCAATTCTCGAAGTACCGACACGTTTCGTCTCATTCCGTAAATGTCCACTAAGGGATGATAATCCTCGAAATGTGAGCTGAATTATGTTCCGGTTGGAGAGTTAATTTGAACAAATTGCCCACGTCCCGGTGATCCAATACGGCGATATACGTATTTGTGGTGAACTAAGTACGGCACCACTGACTTTCCATCAAAACCACGACATCTGAATGCCATTTTCCACGCGCTGCTGCGGGGTTTAGCTAGTGACTAAAGCAAGCAGAGTGGTAAGAGGATCAGCTGCCAAGCACAGCTCACGAACCATCATCAACCGACCGAAGCAGGAACAGGTGTTTGTGATAAATGCATAGCCAGGGACGATTACGCGCGTTCGGTAAGGCGAGATGTTTCACGCTGACAGAGTGCGGCGCTCATCGCCCCTCGTCATCCATCCTCCACCGCGGCGACCAGAAGAATGGCTCCAAATGGTTGGCGTTCAATTTTGCTTGTACTGCTGTTGTTGTATTTTTTTTTTGCGTTTTCATTTAGCTTTTCAATGAATGGGAAAATAAATCCCCGACTATTTGAAGGCAGGTTCTCTTACACGCGCTAACATATTCGAATTCAGCGGCGTGGATGTCGTTTTAAATAAAAAAAATTATAAAGAGAACCACTGCAATTGAGGAGCTGGGGTTCGCTTCTCAGGTGATGGGTGGATCCTTTTTAACTTTCTCGTTCACTAAGCGTACTGGATAGGCTCTGTAATGACCCTGAAAATGGAGGGGACCCAGAAGACCGAATCTTTAGGTAAGGTAAGCGCATTCTTAATAGTCGGACTGCAAAATGGTGGGTGGACAAGGAGCGTCCAACATAGCTAATAACTATGATCCTTCTGAGTTTCTACCTCATGCTTCCACGGGTCAATCGATGACAAAGATCGTCAGCTAAGAGTTGTGTGCTTAGCTGATACAGCAGCCTGGGCGATGTTGTCCTTTTGACTTCAGCTAGATTGAGGAGGTACGACCCGAGCGTATGTTCACCAAGGAGGTGCGACTCAAACAGCGTCTGTTCTGCCATCCAGCAGCGGCTGAGTAATAAATGCTGTACACTAAAACCTCATTTTTAATTTATGCACCTTTTTTATGCCCTGCATAAAAAGAGGGAAAGCTACTCAGGCTCGATATTGTGCAGGAGAAAATTTAATGTGGCTGCTGGTAAGGAAAATTCAAATAATACCTATCACCAGACATCAAATTCTGAAAATGCAAGTGATTCAGGCATGTCTGATTCCGATTTTGAATATGTATCTGAACAATTGCAACAAATCATCGATGCAATGTTCAAAACTCAAACTATGGCTGAAGCAGTCCAAGTTGGAGTTAAATTTACAAACAAAATTGCAATTGGATTACGTTACAATATTTCGATAGCCCCTGTTGGGCAGTAGGTTCTTCGTAATATTGTGAATTTATTGATGGGAAAAGAAATTACAAAATTCCTGGAGAAAAAGCTATCATTAGAATTCATTCTTAACTTTAGATTATTAATGAAATTCTTACTGTAGTGTCTTCTACCGCGCAACTAGATGAATCAGTTGATAGCTGTATCGCTTCCTATAAATATTGAACAGGCTATCTGTGGATAATCAAGAACTCGGTTTCCTTAATGTACATTATAAGGTTGAGGTTAGAGGTTAGAGTATCCAGTGGGAGTGGTGATTGTCGGATTTGCCGACGACATTACGCTCGAAGTCTACGGTGAAACGATCGAGGAGGTAAAGTTGACTACCAACCACTCGATCAAGGTTGTGGAGGCGTGGATGCGGTCCAGGAAACTGGAGCTGGCTCACCACAAGACAGAGGTGACGGTTGTTAACAACCTGAAGTCGGGGCAGCAGACAGAGATCAGTGTAGGAGAGTGTATTATCCTGTCAAAGCGCTCCGTCAAACACTTGAGCGTGATGATCGACGATAAGCTTACCTTCGGTAGCCACGTCGATTATGCCTGTAAAAGAGCCTCCACAGCTATTGCGGCACTGTCCCGAATGATGTCCAATAGCTCTGCGGTGTACGCCAGTAAGCGCAAGCTTCTGGCTAGTGTTGCTACGTCCATACTTAGGTATGGCGGCCCGGCGTGGGGCACCGCGCTAAGTACTAAATGCTACCGACGGAAGCTGGAAAGTACTTACAGGCTTATGTGCCTGAGGGTTGCGAGCGCATACCGTACCGTCTCACACGACGCTCTCTGCGTCATTACTGGTATGGTGCCTATCAGCATTCTTATCAGTGAGGACATGGAGTGCTTCGAAATGCGCGGCACAAGAGGCATACGCAGGACTGCCAGGATGGCCTCTATGGTCAAATGGCAGCGCGCGTGGGACAGTTCCACCAAAGGAAGGTGGACCCATAGGTTGATACCGAGGGTAGATAGTTGGATTAATAGGCGCCATGGGGAAGTTACATTCCACCTGACACAGGTCCTTACAGGTCATGGTTGCTTCCGACAGTATCTACACCGTTTCGGGCATGCGGATTCTCCCGAATGCCCAGCGTGCAATGGTTTAGAGGAAACGGCGGAACACGTTTTGTTCGTGTGCCCGCGTTTTCGCACAATGCGTGACCGCATGCTTGCCACATGCGGGGAGGACACAAACCCGGACAACTTGGTCCAGAGGATGTGTAGGGATGAGTTTGGCTGGAACGCCGTTTCAACGGCTATCACCCATATCGTCTGGGAACTACAGAGGAGGTGGCGCGTGGACTCGGAGAGTGGCTAGTCCAGATGCAGTACAAGAGGTGGTCCAGGGGTTCGGAGTCGGCTTCGTAGGTCATACCGGTGCCCTGCGGTCGAGATCGACCCTTGCAACGATTAAGTGGCCGCGGAGAGGAAGTCCCGGTAGCGGTGCTGTCGTGGCGTCGGTCTACTGGGTTGGATCCGAGCCCGCGGTTGGAAAGGGGTCCCCGGCAAGGGTCGGGGTAGGTGAGATCCTGCTGTCTGCAACCTACGGGTGCATCTGATAGGGCCTGAAGGGTAGTGATACCCTTCCTTACGGGCAGGTCAGATCGGGTTGCACGTGGGCATCAGTTCTTGATGTCCGCTCAGCAGTAGGGCGCGGGCGGGGTTGACCCTGCCCGCCTTCCGAGGACAAAGGGAGTGGCGAAGACCACTCGGGAAACTGGCTAAGCGCCAGCATGCTACTGTGATGGACTCTCCAAAGCGAGTCATCGATGTTCGTTGCTGCAGGCTACGCAGCTAACCTTGTGGGTGCGATGTGCACTAGCCCCTCTCTGAAGCAATACCTTCTTGGTGGTTCCGGAGAGACCTAGGGTTTGGCGACCATAGGAATGGTTTAGTGGGTTCGAGGAGAGAGTAGTCCTGGATTTTACTTTTGTTGTAGAAGACGGCCTGTCAGACCTACACTACCCTAACCTTCTGTTAGGGTGTCTGTTGAGCAGATTATCCCCCTATGGTTTAGAAGGAAAAAAAAAACATTATAAGGTTAGTTATGTTTTTCACCTTTCAATGAGTGTGGAGCAATGTACACGATAATTTTAAGAGTTTCAATTTACTTAATCGCTAGGTGTGATTAAACTGGCCGAAAATATAAATTCCATTAATGGACTGCAAATGAATGCTAATCTCTTTTCACGACCTTACCGTTATTAACCGCTTTGGCTACGAGTTCAATGCTATTAACGTTATCTAAATGGACTAATTTCAATTGTTTAGCTGCAATTGATGAATATTAGGTTGTAAAATTGTAGTTCACAAAATAACAAACCAACCTCACCATTCATAAGGCACTAAATTCAAAGGATGTGCGTACTTAAGAAAAAATCATTCATCTGAAGGAAATGAGCGTGCTGCTGTAAACATTAAGCATAAACATAGATGACGAATATAACATGTTCATAACATCACTGCCAGTACCTGCTAACACCTGAACACTTTTCACGAATTCAATTAATTATTCTAGATTTAATTCAGTGGTGTTATAAAGGTAACAAAATAGTTTTTTCAGCATTCGTACTGATCAGCAGACAAATGGCACTTCATCACCTATTGTGTTTTCTCTTCTGATGGATTCTGCCCACGGTTGCTATCTGACACACTTTGTTCACGGTCTGCTGCCGGTCCCCCTCGTAGATAACGGGTGTGGCATGAGATGACCTTCAGCTCTGGATACATTGGGGCATGCGGAGTACAGCGAGTGCTGATGTGGCGCTACCAACAGCCCCACTTGTTATTCTTCTGCTAGAAATACCTCAACAGTTGATTCGGTCTTAACTGACTCAAGTCAGCATTGTAGCCAATTGGTTACTCATGCTGACTTCGATTCTGACCATCCTCCTGTAACATTTCAAATTTCCCGTGAAGCGATTTTTAATCCCATCAGTTCTACTTTCAATTATCACAGAGCTGACTGGGATACATATAAAACATACATCGATAGCCATTTAGATGTTAATGTTTCATGGGAATCACATTTTGATATTGACAATGCCCTCGATACTTTGACTAGTACTACAGTCGAAGCTAGAGGCGCGCCAATACCAATCAGGTATCAGAAGGCCGGCTGCAGAGGCATGTTATCCTCCATTTGGGACATTTGTGCCATCGCCATAATAGGGTATCGGTATGCTTCGTTGGCATAGTCCCCTCGTTCGGCCTATCTTAACGTTAACCAAAAACTCAAACAAACATGCCGAACTGGATATCGGAAAAGCTTTGCGCCAAACAACTGTAACATTTCGTTTCAATTTTAGCACTTTGGAGTATTAAAATTGTATGAAAATGTCACTTTGTTTAGCTTTTGTAGACGCCATGATTCTTCAGCTTAGTGGGTAGTCTATACACATGGTCATAAATGGCATGATTCTGGAATATTTCGAGTTGTCTTTTCAAAAACTGAACATTTGATGCGACGGTCAAAGATGCTAGTTTGAATTTGTATGTTTGTTTTTAACGAATAATAACTATTTTACAAATTACATGTGGGCCGAATATTGAGGACATTTTTTTTCACTATGTACCCAAATCTTGGCCCATCAGTAAAGTGACGTCAAAAACACCGATAAAGTGACGCCAACAACATTGCTTGCGTAAAAACCAGAAAGAACGAACAGAAAAATAGATTTTGTGTGCGGTGACTGTAAAAATATAACACAAAAATCGGGTTGCATTGTTTTCGTTACTAAAAAAGAAAGAACTTTAGTTTAAGTGATTTATTTATAGTTTTTTGAAAATTTGGCTCCGAAAATGTAATTTGAACGTATGATTGGTGAACAAACAGAGATAATACCTCAGCAGAAATATTGAAAAATAAGATCATAAGTGGTTCTAGTGCATGGAAAGCAATAGGCCTACGTTGTATCCACTAATAGGCCAATTTTTGTACCATAGACCAACGTTGCATACCATCACATCGAATCTTTTCAACTTAAATAAGTAAATTCTTGAATATTTGCGTTAGTTTACTTCCAATTGGTGAAACATGCGTTGCCTAGAGTGCGTAATAGGGTCAACATATTATTTATAGTGCTATTAATTCATGAGTTATGGTAAAAATTGTCAAGACGGTTTGCAAATGAGGCCAAGGAATGATCCATATACCCTAATAGCCTATTTCATCATCTACCTGAGGGAAAAGGAAGGAAACAAGGATAAGGATGGGGATAAGGACAGGTAGGGAAATAGGAAAAAGAGAGCCTATAGCACTTTACCACAGCGGGTTAAGAACAACAGAATATCCTGACAATTCCGGTTTCTGAATTCTGTTTCACTTAATAAGTGTTTACCGAGTACTCGGAAACGCAGTTGCGCAAAAACTGGACAGTTACATATCAAATTATACGAAGTTCCATAATCGGATTCACAGCTATCACATGCAAATGAATCAGTTTGCTGAATATTCGCCATGTGATAACTGAGTCGGCAGTGGCTAGTCAATACTTTGACCAGCATGCTGCAATTCTGCTTTGACATATTTGTAAGATACTTCGCTACCCTTGAAGATGGCTCAGACGACATGGCTCCAAACTATTCCAGTATTGTTTGTGCTGAGTGGTAGCCCAGGTGTGAATCTGAAGCTTTACCCAACACTTCGATATCGGAATAGCTGGCTCAGGGCCAATGAAGTCATGTGATGCTCCAGTGCGAGCTAACTCATCAGCCAATTCATTTCCAGCGATGGAAGAATGGCCAGGTACCCATACAAGGTGAACAGCGTTTGCTGCATTCAGCTCCTCGATTTGATTTCGACAAGCGATAACTATCTTCGACCTGGAGTTGGCCGACGCAAGTGCATTAATAGCAGCCTGGCTATCTGAACAGAAGTATATTACTTTGCCCATTACGTGCTGCTGAAGTGCCGATTGCACTCCGCACATAAGAGCAAAGATTTCGGCCTGAAAAAACGGTGCAGTGTCTACCAAGTGAATAAGACTGATGCAGCCTTAGCTCACGAGAATAAACACCAGCACCTGCTCGACCTTCAAGAAGGGAGCCATCAGTGTAACATACGATGCCATCTGAAATACACTAAGGTCTTTTTTTACACGGGGGATACGTCCCGTGTAAAAAAAAAACCGTGTAAAAAAAAAACCGTGTTAATTCGCGAAACCGTGTAAAAAAAAACCGTGTTAATTCGCGAAACCGTGTAAAAAAAACCGTGTTAATTTGAGAAACCGTGTAAAAAAATACCGTGCTAATTCGGGAATCCGTGTAAAAAAAAACTAAGGGAAATCTGAAAATATTTGATATATCCTCACCTTCAGATATTCGAGGTTTGTTTTAGAGAGTTAATAAGGAAAGGAAGGGGGGGGGGGTAGTGGGGAAGGGGACAAGGGATGGGTTATGGGGAGCAGAGTGCATACTGTTTCAAAGGAAGATCGCAAAGGATATTTTGGGGTGTTAAGGACTGTCTAGACGGACAAAATGAAGAATCAAGGAGACTGTCAACACCCTACAGGTCCACGAAGCATGGTGGTGTAGAGAAAGATGTTCAAGGACACCCAGGAACTTTCGCGAGTAAAGGCTTCAATATCTACGAGCGTAATCGATTGATTGTTGTTACATCACTGATACTGTTCAACATCCTACAGGTCTACGGAGCATTGTTTTGTAAATAAATATTTTCAAACTTGACCTCCAATTTTGATCTCCAAGAACTTCCGCGAGTAAAGGCCACAAGAACTACAAACATAGCCAATGGTTTCTTGCTACATTACCGATACGTTGTAACATCACAGAGGTCCATTGAGCATTGTACTGAAGAGTATTCATTTCTAAAGATATGCTAGGTCTTCCATGAACTTCCGCCAGTTAAGGCCTTAAGATCTACAAGCGTAATCAATGGATTGTTGTTACATTTCTAATATGTTGTAACATGCTACAGGTTCAAGAACATTTTTCTGTAAGAAACTAATTTCCACAGATGTTCTAGGTCCTCCAAGAACTTCCATGAGTAAAGACCTGAAGATCTACGAGCGTTATCAATGGTTTGTTGTAATATTACTGATACAGTGTAGCGTCCTACAGGTCCAGGGAGCATAGTTCTGTAGAGAAATAATTTCCAAAGATGATCTAGGACCTCCAAGAACTTCCGCGAGTAACGGCCTTAAGATCTACAAGCGTAATCAATGGATTGTTGTTACATTCCTAATACGTTGTAGAATGCTACAGGTCCATGAACCATTGTTCTGTATAGAAATTATTTCCACAGATGTTCTAGGTCCTCCAAGAACTTCCATGAGTAAAGAACTGAATATCTACAAGCGTTATCAATGGTTTATTGTCACATTACTAATACAGTGTAGCGTCCTACAGGTCCAGGGAGCCTAGTTCTGTAGAGAAATAATTTCCAAAGATGATCTAGGACCTCCAAGAACTTCCATGAATAAAGACCTGAATATCTACAAGCGTTATCAACGGTTTGTTATCACATTATTAATACAGTGTAGCGTCCTACAGGTCCAGGGAGCATAGGTCTTTAGAGAAATAATTTCCAAAAATGATCTAGGACCTCCAAGAACTTCCGCGAGTAAAGGCCTTAAGATCTACAAACGTTATCAATGGTGTGTTGCCACATTACTAATAAAGTGTAGCGTCCTACAGGTCCAGGGAGCATAGTCCTGTAGAGAAATAATTTCCAAAAGTTGATCTAGGACCTCCAAGAACTTCCATAAGTAAAGACCTGAACATCTACCAGCGTTATCAATGGTTTGTTGTCACATTAATAATACAGTGTAGCGTCATACAGGTCCAGGAAGCATAGTTCTGTAGAGAAATAATTTCCGAAGATGATCTAGGACCTCCAAGAACTTCCGCGAGTAACGGCCTTAAGATCTACAAGCGTAATCAATGGATTGTTGTTACATTTCTAATACGATGTAGAATGCTACAGGTCCATGAACCATTGTTCTGCATAGAAATAATTTCCACAGATGTTCTAGGTCTTCCAAGAACTTCCATGAGTAAAGACCTGAAGATCTACGAGCGTTATAAATGGTTTGTTGTAATATTACTGATAAAGTGTAGCGTCCTACAGGTCCAGGGAGCATAGGTCTTTAGAGAAATAATTTCCAAAAATGATCTAGGACCTCCAAGAACTTCCGCGAGTAAATGCCTTAAGATCTACAAACGTTATCAATGGTGTGTTGCCACATTACTAATATAGTGTAGCGTCCTACAGGTCCAGGGAGCATAGTCCTGTAGAGAAATAATTTCCAAAGTTGATCTAGGACCTCCAAGAACTTCCATAAGTAAAGACCTGAACATCTACCAGCGTTATCAATGGTTTGTTGTCACATTAATAATACAGTGTAGCGTCATACAGGTCCAGGAAGCATAGTTCTGTAGAGAAATAATTTCCGAAGATGATCTAGGACCTCCAAGAACTTCTGCGAGTAAAGGCCTTAAGATCTAAAAGCGTAATCAATGGATTGTTTTCACATTTCTAATACGTTGTAACATGCTACAGGTCCATGAACATTTTTTCTGTAAGGATCTAATTTCCATAGATGTTGTAGGTCCTATAAGAACTTCCACGAGTAAAGACCTGAAGATCTACAACCGTTATCAATGGTTTGTTGCAACACTACTGATACAGTGTAGCGTCCTACAGGTCCAGGGAGCATAGTTCTGCAGAGAAATAATTTTCAAAGATGATCTAGGACCTCCAAGATTTTCCACAAGTAAAGGCCTTAAAATTTTTAAGCGCAATCAATGGAAGTTCCCAAGAACTTCCATGAGTATAGACCTGAAGATCAACAAGCGTTATCAATGGTTTGTTGTCACATTACTGATACAGTATAGCGTCCTAAAGGTCCAGGGAACATAGTTCTGTTGAGAAATAATTGCCGAACATTTTCTAGGTACTCCAAGAACTTCCATGAGTAAAAGCCTGAAGATCTAGAAGCATAATCAATGGATTGTTGTTACACTACTTTTTTATCTGGTTCATTTATTTGGGGCTCAATCGCGTATAACGCTTTACGGAGCCGAGGATTTAATAGTATACATTATACAGAGTAATAACTTTTTAATGATATCTGTTAGTGATGGGTGGAAGCCAGTGTACTCATGGCAGCTCGAGGATAGAAGGTCACATTTTGAGGGATGGACAGGGTAAGGATTGAGCCAAAGGTTTCACTGCAGCTCATCCGGGGGTGAATCGCATCTTGCTAGCGTATTCGGTGCAAGATCATAAAAGAGCTGAAGAGAACAAATCTCCAAAGATATTCCAAGTCCTCCAAGAACTTCCGCGAGTAGAGGCCTTAAGATCTACAAGGGTAATATGTGTAATTTATTATATTTTTGATGCTGTGCAAGATCCTACAGGTCCATGGAGAATTGTTGTGTAATGAACTAATTTCCAAAGATATTCTATGTTTCCCAAGAACTTCCGTGAAAAAAAAAACCCTTAGGATCTCTATGCGTAATCAATGAATTGTTGTTTCATTACTGATGCGATGCAACATCTTTGAGGTTTACCGGTTGTCAACTGCGACTGCGTATTGGTAAATAATTCAAAAGAGAGATGATTGGGTAATTTCTGTTTGGGTTTGGTCGCTACGAAACATAAATGTTGCTGACTGATAAGTTAGTTTTATCGATTATACATACTCAATAAGTACCCCATTATACTCCAAAAGTGAGATGCTTTGGAAACAAAACTCGAATGGCATTCGTCCGAATTCCAAATACCTGAATAATAAACGCTCGAATTTCTTTCGGCCAATAAATCACTCGCCCGAAAATAACGTTTCCCGCATAATAAATCTCCAAATGCATTGTTGCAATACTACATCTGGAATTGCGGTCCAATTGTTTACCATAATGCAAATGTTTGAAATTTTAATCCCAATGCCTGCATATCGTGCAGTGATAATCTGTGATTGAAAAATAACGTTTATTACATACATCAGAAGCGTGATGTTACTGTCGATAGTTGTTTGTTGAGGTCTATATACGCAAGAGTACTTGGAAGCATTCTTGGAAATCAAGACTCTACAGAACTGCCTTCCATGGACCTGTAGGACGTTACACAAGATCAGTAATGCAACAAAACTCCATTGATTATGCTTATTGATCTTAAGGCCTTTACTCGCGAAAGATCTTGGATTACCTAGAAAATATTTGAAAATAACTTCTCAATAGAACCGTGCTCCATAAATCTGTATGATGTTACACATAAGTAATGTAAAAGCAATTGATTAATTACACTACTAGATTCAGGCCTTTACTTGCGGAAGATCTGGATGACCTAGAACACGTTAACGGAATCTTGCGCCAAGGACCTTTAGGAAGTTTCACCGCATCAGTTATGTAACAACATTTCATTTTAATACTTGTAGACCTTACGGCTTTTACTTGCAGAAGTTCTAGGATGATCTAGATTGTTTTTGGATAGTAGATCTCTACAGAACCATGCTTCATAGACCTATAGGATGTTACATGGCATCAGTAATGCAACAATTACCGATCGATTTTGTTTATAGATCTTGAGGCCTTGACTCGTAGAAGTTCTTGGATGCACTAGATCATCTTTGAAAATAACTTCTCTGCAGAACCATGCTCCATGGACCTGCTAGATGTTACACCATATTAAAAATGTAGAAAAAAAATCCATCAATTACGTTTGTAGATATTAAATTCTGCACTCTTGGAAATTCTGGATGACCTAGAATATATTTGGAAAAAAGTTCTCTACAGAACCATGCTCCATGGACTTGTGGGATGTTGTACCGCATCAGTAATATTACAATAATCTATTGATTATGCTTAATTCTGATCTTAAGACCTTATCTCGCGGAAGTTCTTGGATGACCTAGAACATCTTTGCAAACGACATCTCCGTGTTCAATAAATCTGTATGACTTTACACCGTATCAGTAATGTAACAACAATTGATTGAATACGCTAGAAGATCTTCAGGCATATACTCGCGGAAGTTCTTGGAGGTCCTGAATTTCTTGGAAAAGTACGTCTCTACAGAACTATGCTCTGAAGACCTGTAGGATGTTACATCATATCAGTAATGTAACCACAATCCATCGATTACGCTTGTAGATCTTAAGGCCACTACTCGCGGAAGTTCTTGGTTTCCCTAGAATATCCTTGAAAACAACATCTCTTCAGAACTATGCTCCATGGACATGTAGGATGTAGCACCGTATCAGTAATGTAACTACAATCCATCGATTACACTAGTAGATTTTAAGGCCACTACTCGCGGAAGTTCTTGGATGCCCTAGAATTTTCTTGAAAAATACTTCATGGACCTGTAGGATGTTACACCCCATCAATAATATAGCAAAAAATAATTGATTACGCTCGTAGATCTTCAGACCTGAACTCTCGGAAGTTCTAGGAGGTCCTAGAATATCTTTAAAAACTACGTCTCTACAGAACTATGCTCTAAAGACCTGTATGATGTTGCACCGTATCAGTAATGTAACTACAATCCATCCATTACGCTTGTAGATCTTAAGGCCTTTATTCGCGGAAGTTCTTGGATGTCCTAGAATATCATTGAAAACAACATCTCTTCAGAACTATGCTCCATGGACATGTAGGATGTAACACCGTATCAGTAATGTAACTACAATCCATCGATTACACTTGTAGATTTTAAGGCCACTACTCGCGGAAGTTCTTGGATGCCCTAGAATTTTCTTGAAAATTACTTCTCTTCAGAACTATGCTCCATGGACCTGTAGGGTGTTACACCGCATCAATAATATAGAAACAATTAATTGATTACGCTCGTAGATTTTCAGGCCTGAACTCTCGGAAGTTCTAGGAGGACCTAGAATATCTTTAAAAACTACGTCTCTACAGAACTATGCTCTAAGGACCTTTAGGATGTTGCACCGTAATGTGACTACAATCCATCCATTACGCTTATAGATCTTAAGGCCTTTATTCGCGGAAGTTCTTGGATGCCCAAGAATACCCTTGAAAACAACATCTCTTCAGAACTATGCTCCATGGACATGTAGGATGTAACACCGTATCAGTAATGTAACTACAATCCATCGATTACAATTGTAGATTTTAAGGCCACTACTCGCGGAAGTACTTGGATGCCCTAGAATATTCTTGAAAATTACTTCTCTTCAGAACTATGCTCCATGGACCTGTAGGATGTTGCACCGTATCAATAATATAGAAAAAATTAATTGATTACGCTCGTAGATTTTCAGGCCTGAACTCTCGGAAGTTCTAGGAGGTCCTAGAATATCTTTAAAAACTACGTCTCTACAGAACTATTCTCTAAGGACATTTAGGATGTTGCACCGTATCAGTAATGTGACTACAATTAATCCATTACGCTTATAGATCTTAAGGCCTTTATTCGCGGAAGTTCTTGGATGCCCAAGAATATCTTTGAAAACAACATCTCTTCAGAACTATGATCCATGGACCTATAGGATGTTGCACCGTATCAATAATATAGAAACAATTAATTGATTACGCTCGTAGATTTTCAGGCCTGTACTCTCGGAAGTTCTTGGAGGTCCTAGAATATCTTGGAAACGTCAGTCTCTACAGAACTATTCTCTAAGGACCTTTAGGATGTTGCACCATATCAGTAATGTGACTATAATTAATCCATTACGCTTGTAGATCTTAAGGCCTTTATTCGCGGAAGTTCTTGGATGCCCAAGAATATCTTTGAAAACAACATCTCTTCAGAACTATGATCCATGGGCCTGTAGGATGTTGCACCGTATCAATAATACAGAAACAATTAATTGATTACGCTCGTAGATTTTCAGGCCTGTACTATCGGAAGTTCTTGGAGGTCTCAGAATATCTTGGAAACGTCAGTCTCTACAGAACTATGCTCTAAGGACTTTTAGGATGTTGCACCGTATCAGTAATGTGACTACAATTAATCCATTACGCTTGTAGATCTTAAGGCCTTTATTCGTGGAAGTTCTTGGATGCCCAAGAATATCTTTGAAAACAACATCTCTTCAGAACTATGATCCATGGGCCTGTAGGATGTTGCACCGTATCAATAATATAGAAACAATTAATTGATTACGCTCGTAGATTTTCAGGCCTGTACTCTCGGAAGTTATTGGAGATCTAAGAATATCTTTGAAAACTACGTCTCTACAGAACTATGCTGTAAGGACCTGTAGGATGTTGCACCGTATCAGTAATGTGAATACAATCCATCGATTACGCTTGTAGATCGTAAGACCTTTGTTCGCGGAAGTTCTTGGATGTCTTAAAATATCCTTAAAATAACTTCTCTTCAGAACTATGCTTCACGAACCTGCACGATGTTACACTGCATCAGTAATATAGCAACAATTAATTGATTACGCTCGTAGATTTTCAGGCCTGTACTCGCGGAAGTTCTTGGAGGTCCTAGAATATTTTGGAAACGTCAGTCTCTACAGAACTATGCTCTAAGGACCTGTAGGATGTTGCACCGTATCAGTAATGTAACTACAATCAATCGATTACGCTTGTAGATCTTAAGGCCTTTATTCGCGGAAGTTCTTGGATGCCCTAGAATATCCTTGAAAATTACTTCTCTTCAGAACTATGCTCCATGGACCTGTAGGACGCTGAACCATACTCCAGAAATCACCTTTAGGAAACCCCCCATTTAACCCTCCTAGCCCCCCATGTATTAACCGCCCCTCCCCCCTTCAAGAAACAGACCCCCCCATACATCCCTTTCCTGCAGACCTCTTAAATCATCATCCGCCTTCACCACATACCACTTATCAACTCCCTTGCAACCCTTTCCCATAAATCCTATTTCTTCCTTTTAGTAAGAGTTTCCTTCTAGACACTTAGCGCGAGAAAGTTGAAAAAACCGTGTTAATTCGCGAATCCGTGTAAAAAAAATCGTGTTAATTCGCGAAACCGTGTAAAAAAAGCCGTGTAAAAAAACCGTGTAAAAAAACCGTGTAAAAAAACCGTGTAAAAAAACCGTGTAAAAAAAGACCTTAGTGTACTTCTCTCCAGATATCCAGATGTCCACTCTTCCCGAGAAGGGAATTTCCTGGAAAATGTCCTATATGGGAAATTACAAGCAATTGTAAGATCGCTTGGAGCAAGGACAACATTGTCCCAATTCACCAAAAGTGGGAACAATGAGGTGTGTGTTGATGTGCGGTTCACAGGAGTTTCTTCTAGTAGACCGAGTACCTGTAGACGGTAAGTGCAAAACAAATGCTTCTTGTTTGAGATGAATGTGTAGTGGGGCAACGTCAAAGAGAACTTCGAGCGCTGCCGTGGGAGTTGAAGAGAACGATCCAGATATCGCCATTAAGCACATCCTTTGGAGATGGCCTTATTTTGATGGGACCGTTCTCACTTCACCCTTTTGCCACCACACAAGACATCCATAAACCAATGTTGGACGAACAACAGTTGTGTAAATCCACTTGATATACTTGGGTT
Source organism: Aedes albopictus (assembly GCF_035046485.1). NCBI lineage: Eukaryota > Metazoa > Arthropoda > Insecta > Diptera > Culicidae > Aedes > Aedes albopictus. The sequence goes on along the minus strand of NC_085138.1, from coordinate 76,714,320 downwards.
TCATTGAGTTGCCTCAATAGCGTATCTGCTACGAGATTCCACAAGAGTGGTGATAAGACTACCCCTTGGGGGCATCCACAAACACTCAATTTCCTAATCCCTGCTAGACGCAATGTCGAGGAGAAGAGATATCGGTTTTTGAGCATTTGGTGAATCCAATTGGAAATCATTGGAGATATACCATGACTCCGTGCGACTTCCAATATGGCATCGAAATGCACGTTGTCAAAGGCACCCTCGATATCTAAGAGAAGACTCAAACAAGATTACTTTTGAGCAAATACTTTCTAGATATCGTAAACAAACTTGTGTAAAAGAGTCACAGTGAACTTACCAGATTGGTAGGCATGTTGGTTCACATGAAGAGGCACGTTGACCAGATGAACATCACGGATGTGATGATCCACAACGCGTTCTAAGCACTTCAGAAGAAAAGAGGTCAAACTGATAGGTCTGAAACTCTTTGCTTCTTCATACGACACACGACTCACTTTCGGAATAAACTTCACAGTAATATCCCGCCAAGATTTGGGTGTATACCCTGAAGCAAAACTGCAAACAAGTATTTTTTTCAAAACATGTTTGAAATAAAAAAATCCCTTCTGAAGCAAAATAGGATAAATCCCATCCGCCCCAGGAGATTTGAAAGGAGCAAAGCTATTTAGTGCCCACTCAATCGATTATAAAGTTATGATACCCCGAGCCGAAGCCAGAGAGTCATAACTGCAAGAAAAGACATCAGGTTCATCCGAAGATGTACTATCCACACATCCGAGGAAGTGTGTACAGAATAAACATTCCAAAACTTCCTCATCAGAGGAACTGAAATCACCATTTGGCAAACGAAGTTCGTTCACTCGGAAATCCTTAGATTTCGCAAGGATTTTGTTTAACCGACTGACTTCACTCAAACTGGTTATTTGTACAAAGGTTTTTCCAGCCGGATCGTTCAGCAGACCGAAGAGCTTTCTGGTAGGCCTTGCGAGCCGACCTGAAAGCCTCCGATCCAGCCGAACGACGTCTGTTCCAACTCTTTCTACATTGTTTCCTGAGCTTCGCCAGATCAGCGTCCACCATGATGAAGGCCGTTGTAGTATCAACGGCATCATCTAAATCACTTGTAGTGTCAATGGATGGTGAGTATCAACACAGATAAAAATAATGAGATTTACACGTCATGTAAACTTAATGCTATGATGGTTTACATGATATATCATGTAAATTTGAGTTATATGTCATGTAAACACACAGAGTCATGCTGAATTACATGACATATAATGGAAGTTTACATAATATTTTATGACTTTTACATGATATGTCATGTAAACTTCTGTGATATCCCACGCTCCAATCATGTGCATCATATGTCACAGAATTTTACACTCTTTTTTCGATCTGTGCATGAAATTTGGCTGCAATCAAATCGGTTAAGAGATCCCAGTTGGTAGACGTGAAACGCAAAGTTTGCGAAGTAACATTCACATGTTCAAAAAAGATGTAGCGATGGTCAGATAAAGATTCTTCATCTGACACATGGCAATTGGTCAGCTAGTGACTGATTCTGCTAGAGCAAAGCGTTATGGCTAACACTTCCTCTCTAGCAGATACCATAACGGTTGGGCGGTTGCCTATGTTAAGTTATCCAAGATCTGTACTACTTAAGTATTCCATCAAACTAGAGCCTCTCAAATTAATGTCTGAGCTGCCCCAGATGATATGGTGAGCATGAGCATCACTACCAACATTTAGCGGAAGGCCTTTTGAAGTGCAGTATGCGATGACTTGCTTGAAAGCATCCGTAGGGGGTGATTCATCATTCGGTAAATAAACCGAACAATAAACGTATTTCCAACAGATACATCGATTGTGATAGCACATACATCTCTAGTGGTTAGTTCAGAGATGAGTGTAGCAACGATTGCGTTGTTGACAAGCACACATGCTCGAGGCATGACACGCGAGTTTGCCATTTCATGTTTACTGAAAGTAGCAAACACCGGATTCACAAGGTTTCCTAGATAGAAATTCCCCTTACGAAAGTAAGGTTCTTGGATTAACGCCACTTGGGCTGTACCATTTTGCATAATTCTGCAGAGAATGATCGTTGCTGTTCTTTTATGCTGAAGATTGATCTGAGCTATCCTAACTGTAGCCACTACCCAAACTAGGCAAGATTAAACTCTTAACAATCACAACAGAAAAAAGAACAGCAACTATAAAACCAGATCGGTATCGTTTGGAGAACGCCAGAGGCGAGGATACACAGAATACACGGTGTGCATCGCATAATACGAAACTATGTAGGTGCATATTTAAACTAATCAACAACATCTACATAATCCCGCCCTTATTTAGCCTCAAGTTAGAGACTGAGGCAGCTGATTGTCTCGGAGAATCACAAGGTCCACTGCACCATTGTTCCGGTTTGCGCAGTATAGGCTAAATACTGTGGAGAGTGCCCTGGTACTCCACAGGCTCCGTTAGCGGTTATGTTTTTATTAGACCTTCCTAGCCATTCATTTCTAGGCACGGTAAGCATATAGCGGCTATATTATAGCCGCATAACACCATGAATTACGGGTCACCTGTTAGTTGACTCTTACCACCGAAACAGGCGGTCCGTAGTGTTATTCTTAGCCAATTAAGACAATCGCTACCGACACTACGCAGCTATCTAGGCTGATCGAGAAAAGAAGTTAATATTGATGATCAACTTCATACGGGCACGAACAGTCGACAAAAAAAAAATCCTTAGTATTCCCTGGCAAAATTTTCCAATAGATTTCTCGAGGAGTCCTTGGAAAAATTTCCGAAAGAATCACTGAAGGCGTAGATGTGTTTTTGAAAAAAATCCATGGAAGAACTTCTGATGAAATCTCTTGCTGACCATCATGGAAAAATCCTCAAACTACTGAAAGAGTCTCTGAAAATATTTCTGGAGGAATTCTGGAAGAAGTTTCAGAATGAATCCGTGGAGGAACTTCTAAAAGAATCCTAGAAAGATTTTTTGCATAAATTTTCTTTTTTATATCTGCAGAAATCTCTGGAGATATTCGTTTAAAAAAGCCTTGAAAGAATCCCAGGAAAATTCCCGAAGAAATAGGGGAGACTGGGGAGACTTGATCCCTTTTTCTGAATTTGCCTGTAACTTTAAGAAAAAAAAACACAAAACTAGATCCATTTTTTCGTACAGAATAGCAGGTAAACATCTATTGCAAGTTTATACAAAACAGAAGGACTTTAAATTATTGTTAAAGTTTTCAAAACTGTGTTTTTATCGAGGCATGTCTTATGATGTATTTTTCAAAAATGGGTCAAAATTGATCCCCTTTTGAGCACATGATTAATTTAAAGGGAAAATAACTCCAGATGCATCTTATTCATTTTCTTTTCAGGTTTTCTTGCATTTTTGATGCATACGGTGTATTTGAAATTACAAGATTTCCTTAAATTGTTAAGCATATGCCGTAACTTGAAAATGGGGAGACTTGATCCCCCTTTTCATGGTTTGTACTAAAATAATAATTATCTGACACGTTTTATCATTGAATATACTACAATTCCGAGTAAATAGAGGCTTCCAAATTGAATTTTATTTTTCACATGTATAATGTGTGTGTAATCCTCGAGGGATCAAGTCTCCCCATGTCACTGTTGTATACACTAAGCTACATTAATTGAAATATTTATATAACAGCCTTATTTGAATAAATACGTTTGATAATACTTTATTTACACTATGTACTGTGAAATTTTGACAAGATTTGGTTCAATTTTCGCAAAGCTATTGAGATTTTTCGGAATCGTCTAAAAGATTTCTGAAAGACTGAAAACAAACCATCAGCCATTAAAAAATAATGCAATACACAATCAAAATCAATTGTAGCCAAAACATTGTCGTCTGTCCAGATGTCGTTTTGGAAAAAATTTGCTGAAAGAAAACTGTTTTTGATTCCGAGAAAATATGGGGGAACAAGTCTCCCCAGGGATCAAGTCTCCTCAGTCTCCCCTACTAGAAGGTATTGCTGAAGACGTTTCTTGAGTAATACCTGCTCAAGAAACCTGTTGTGAAGAATTAGCAATAAGTTTGAATTCACTAATAAAATAAATAAATATAAAAATGCTTGAGAAACCCTTAGTGGATTTTTTTTATGAATTTGTTAAGAAATATGAAAGGAATTCATGGACGATTTCTAAAAGAATGCCTGGAGGAATTCGTGGGAGTTTTTTTTTAAGGAAATCCTGGAAGAATGTCTAATGGAACACTTAAACTTTTGTAAAATATAATAGAAAAATTTCAAGAGAAATTTTTAAAGGAATTTCTGTAGTAGTTTCCAAAGAAGATTTTTAGAGAAATTCCTAAAAGCATCTTTGAATGAAATCCTGAAAGAATTTCTGAGAAAATACATTGAGGAATACCCGGAGGATCTCCTGAAGGAATCTCTGTATGAAATTCTGCAGGAATCTCTGGAGAAATGCTTGCGTGGAGCCGTGAAGAAATTTATTGAAGAATCCCTGAATTAATTGTTGAAGGAATTGATGGAGGAATTCCTGAAAGAATCCTTGAATTACTTTATGAGAAATTCCTGCAGATATTTCTGTAAGGAAAATGTCTCTAAATGTCTCTATATCTATAGAAATTCTTAGGAAAATTTATGGAAAAATCTCTAGAGAACCTTTTAACGAATCGCTGGTGATAGAGAATTTCTGAAGAAATTAATAGATAAGTTTCCGAAGGAAAATTCATGAATCTCTAGAAGAACTCCTGAAAAAGCCCGGTATTATATTGAATATTTTTTGGGATCGTCGGATAGGCGATTCCAACCATCAGGAAAACGGAAGTTTAACCGGAAATCTGTTGAGGGAATTGTCAAGAAGTCCCCTAGAATACGAACGGAAATCCTCTGAGAATGTCATACGTAAATTACTATATAAATCTTTTAAAGCGAGGATCGTCAAAATATTGCAGTAGAAAATGATGATCATCATTATCAACTCATAAATAAATTTGCAAAAGATTCATGGCAGATCTCAAGAAAAATACGACAAAAATTTACAAGAAAACAAATTCAAACTGTTTAAAAATTTCCAATATTATTGCTATCAGGTCTTAACAGGTGGTTTATAAAGTGCTGGCGAGAAAAAATATCTTAGTCGTTTTCTGATCGGCGTGGGAAATTTTGTTCGGCGGCGTAGATAAATATGAACAGCGGCGCGCCGGGTAAACTAAACTGGCGTGGCGGCAGCGGCGGCGTGGAAAAAACGTCGGCGACGGTGGCGCACACGTCTAGGGCCAGAGTTATTTTCGACGTTCATATTTCGACTCATCATTTTGAAGTCCAGGAACACCCTCAACTGAAGATAATTGACAGCACTACACTGCCAACAATGTTTATACGATTGATTTAAAACGACAGTTCTTTAGTTATTCGCTCCATATCCTCTTAGACCCATGCCATGGTGCCTGGTGACTAGACGGCAGTAAAAGGCGGAGAATGATCTTGGGGACCACTTTGTAGGTAGCTGTGACATACAAAATGCTAATCTATGCAGATGTTGAACCGAAAAATGAATAAATAAGAAGTATCAAGCTAATCAATGTTACCCCGTTTTATAAAATTCTAATCATATTATATACAGGTTGCCGAAAAGCGTTGAGATGGAATGCCGTGAACCGATTTACTGTTGAGAAAGGTTCCGTCATCGCCGTATCTTTTAACGATACTATCGCAGTGCATTTTTGTGTATAGGGAAACAAAGAGTAAAATTCCAAGGCGAGGCAAAATGGCCCAACTCATAAAATCATTCCTGAATTAGACCTGTGCGCCGACTATATTTTGCTCGGCGGCGCCGTGAGGACCATTTTTGGCCGGCGGCGGCGGCGTCATCGGCGTCACGCCGGTGGCAACTATCGGCGGCGGCGGCATGAATCGGCGTGACCGTAATTTCGCCATGAAGTCAACATTGGCGAAGCAAAAAAGTTGTCAGCACGCTCTAGAATTTGATTTTGTAGAAGCTTCAGAAGCTATTAAAGGTTGCACTACCCAGTAAACATTTTGGTCTGTATAATTTATAATATACACAACCATATAAGAGCCAAATCCATCGTATAAAATGCACAAAACTGCTCTATACGTACCAAAGTGGAGGCCATATACATACTCTTGATTGCTTTTCCTGATTCCTCATAACTAGTAATACGATGTCCCAAATCATCGATGAAAAGTGAACAAATACGACGAGATCTGATTTTTATACGATTGCCGAAGAAATGAAAAAAAAAAAATAATAAGTTGATATCCAAAAGCCTCGAACATGGGACCCTTCGATTCCTGGTCCAACTCTTTACCACTGTACCAACCTGTCTTTCTTGAACAGGATGTGAATTTTGCCCAATATAAATTTGAAACTAATCCACTTCAGTAGCCTTATCATAAATATACAAAGATTGGTTGGCATTTATTTCCTAAGTCATTGCGATTCCTTTCGATACTTTTCTAACATGATATATGCCACAATGATTTCTGTCAGTTTATACGACTTAATCTGACTTCAGATTGCGTGTATTTCGGCATGTTTTGTTTACATCACAACAGTTCCGTCTCGCCTACACGTCGTCAACGTCGTCGCGACGAAAAGTTCCTCGCGAAATTCATTTTATAGTTGATACCTGATTGAATTAACTACCATCTGCAGCATCATGGGGCAAGGCCACTGCAACGAAGAAAATAGCCATAGGAAGATTGAAAACTGGAGCAACGTATCACCAAGGATGGAAAGGAGATTCCCACATCAAATACCGGGCACGGTCAGGAGAAAATATCGTGGTTTGCTGCCATAGGTTGGCTTCCAGAAATTCTAAGCAATTTGATATTAGTATATTTGCAACCGCCCCAATCTCGAGCGATTGTAAAAAAAAAATTAAAAAATGTACTTTTCGGATGTGATATTTTGTGGATAAGCTAAATGAATCCTTAAAATAGATTATTTATTAGTTCTTATACTTAGCTGCGTTTTCCATGTGCAGATTTTCAGGATTACTCTTCCTGTTTTTCTTCTTTGTTTTTCACAAAATAAAAACGAACTTCCTAGTCTTCACTATACACTTCAATATCGCTTACTAAGAACTCCCTAAATAACTCAATTTCTTAATAACAACTCTTAAAAAAATTCTAAGCACTTCCTAGATCAAGGGTCCGGCAGCGGATTTTATATCCTGAGATTTCAACCTACACATCAACTCTCATTACAATACATATGCACTACACTTTTCAATCATCCCCACTCTGGAATCAGAAAAGAATCCTGGAGTTCCTGAGCTGGAAAGAGATGTGCATATATCCTTCTTTCATTTGTGCTGTTTCCCCATATGATGTCTTTTTGAATCAAAGAGATTCATTTGACCAATCATATTCATCATATTTCCCCTTTTGGTTGATTACATGAACTCAAACGGTTCATTTGACCAATCGCATTCCAAAATTTTCCCCCCGAACTTGCATGCGTTTCAGCCCCTGCGCCTAGAAAAAATCTTGAGCTCGGGATAAACTTTGATTTTTCATGGCGAGTTAAAAACAAATATTCAAATATAATGAAACTTCGATTCTATTGGAACCCAACCCGTTTCTACACACCAAAAGTATATTTTCAAACCGATAGTTTTTCTCGTCCTTAAAAACTAAACATCATTCCATATCACTTGTGTTCCCATAAAATTCGAACCCATCATTTTAAAATTTGAAGGCAAACCATCCTCATGAAGTCCGACCCTAAAGGGGCCTTTTCTATTTTTCAATCCGACCACGTCCAAGATAATTATCTATGACAAAAAAAAGTTTTCGTTCAGCATCGGGATAATTCGGGTCCCTAAAAAAAATGGTGGGGAGAGATCGGGTCAACATCGGAATATTTATCCGTGACGAATGGAAGTGAGAGATCGGATCCACGATCGGTCTTGATCGGGATACGAGTCCTACAAAATATCCTCAAATAGTGGTGGGGAGAGATCGGTTCAACTTCGGAATATTTATCCGTGACAAATGGAAGGGAGAGATCGGATCTGTATTCGTTAAAGATCGGAATATTTATCCGTGATGAATGGAAGGGAGAGATCGGGTTCATATTCGTTCAACTTCGGAATATTTATCCGTGATAAATGGAAGGGAGAGATCGGATCTGTATTCGTTAAACTTCGGAATATTTATCCGTGATGAATGGAAGGGAGAGATCGGGTTCATATTCGTTCAACTTCGGAATATTTATCCGTGATAAATGGAAGGGAGAGATCGGATCTGTATTCGTTAAACTTCGGAATATTTATCCGTGATGAATGGAAGGGAGAGATCGGGTTCATATTCGTTCAACTTCGGAATATTTATCCGTGATAAATGGAAGGGAGAGATCGGATCTGTATTCGTTAAACTTCGGAATATTTATCCGTGATGAATGGAAGGGAGAGATCGGGTTCATATTCGTTCAACTTCGGAATATTTATCCGTGATAAATGGAAGGGAGAGATCGGATCTGTATTCGTTAAACTTCGGAATATTTATCCGTGATGAATGGAAGGGAGAGATCGGGTTCATATTCGTTCAACTTCGGAATATTTATCCGTGATAAATGGAAGGGAGAGATCGGATCTGTATTCGTTAAACTTCGGAATATTTATCCGTGATGAATGGAAGGGAGAGATCGGGTTCATATTCGTTCAACTTCGGAATATTTATCCGTGATAAATGGAAGGGAGAGATCGGATCTGTATTCGTTAAACTTCGGAATATTTATCCGTGATGAATGGAAGGGAGAGATCGGGTTCATATTCGTTCAACTTCGGAATATTTATCCGTGATAAATGGAAGGGAGAGATCGGATCTGTATTCGTTAAACTTCGGAATATTTATCCGTGATGAATGGAAGGGAGAGATCGGGTTCATATTCGTTCAACTTCGGAATATTTATCCGTGATAAATGGAAGGGAGAGATCGGATCTGTATTCGTTAAACTTCGGAATATTTATCCGTGATGAATGGAAGGGAGAGATCGGGTTCATATTCGTTCAACTTCGGAATATTTATCCGTGATGAATGGAAGGGAGAGATCGGGTTCATATTCGTTCAACTTCGGAATATTTATCCGTGATAAATGGAAGGGAGAGATCGGATCCACGATCGGTCTCGATCGGGATACGGGTCCTACAGAATATCCCTAAAGAGTGGTAGGGAGAGATCGGTTCACCTTCGGAATATTTATCCGAAATATGGTATACTCCCCACCATAGTCCATATTTGCAACCCCTACCCATAAATAAAATTTTCACACACTATCAATATAAAGTGGTGGGGATAAGATCTAATTCGTGATGAAAATGAAGTTTCCCAATTGATTGATTCGTACTCAAATATATGAAGAAAATGTCTCGTACTCAAATTCGTTCGAGAACCCCTGTAGTACGAATACTCATAATCACAGTTGGATCGATTGTTCCTAACCCCAGGTTCTCGCCTTGAACGAGTGGCTAAATCTATGCCTTAAATGAATCAGTAGATGGATTCCTGTCTTTATCCATCGATACATAGGCCATATTCCATAAGAGGTAATCTGTTCTAAATGGAAGAACAAAAAGAAAACCCAAGACGGACTGTCGCTTGCAACACGCATTGCGTTTTGATCGCGCGTCCGATCGATATTTCTCCAAACATAAACAACTCTCAGCTAAACGCCATACTATCGGTGGTCGTTCTAGAGGAAGAGTGTTTATAAATATTGTCGCATATGGTGTATGCAAAGTTTTCTCCCCTTGAACTTGAAAAGTATTCAAAGTCAGGGCTATATGTGGCTTGTTATGCTCGCAGTGGCGAGTGGATCTAGGCCAAATCGATTCAATTCTAATTGATTGGTCCAAAGTAAATTTGGACACTCAAAAATACTCAACTACTGCTTTTAATCAAATATGCCAACTTGTAACAAACTGCCTTTTTACAATGGGCAGTTTGTTGCATATCCTTACCGCCCCCCAAAAAAAAATGATTGTTTATCGAAATAATCATTTTTTGCCTTTCTCGTACACTAAGTGTACTGGAAAGGCTATATGTTCACTCCAAAAATGACTTTTTGATAGAAGGCCCGGAGGGTCGAGTCACATATACCAATCGACTCAGCTCGACGAATTGAGGTGATGTCTGTGTGTGTGTATGTGTGTGTGTGTATGTGTGTGTGTGTGTATGTGTGTGTACAAAAAAACTCACATCACTTTTTGGCAGTAAACCTCAACCGATTTTAATGACCGACGGTTCATTCGACGCGGCATGTAGTCCCATTGTTTCCTATTGAAAATGGTTTGGATCGGTCCAGCCATTCCGGAGTTATGGCCATTTAGGTGTTCCGGATCGGTACCTCTGGGAGGGACCAGACATGAAAATGCAACAAACCCATGCATGCGACATATCAAACCACGGCATTTTCAACCATCGGATGAATGGAAAGCAGGAAAATAGTCTCAGACCATATCAGAACCGGTAGTGTTCCGGAACCGGTTCCGGATGCCTCGCCGGAAGTTGCCAAATATAAAAGAGAACTAAACCCATGCACGTGACACATCAAACAGCGGCATTTTCGGTAACCTGATGAACAGCTAGCAGGAAAATAGTATCAGATCATATCTGAACCAGTAGTGTTCCGAAACCGGTTCCGGATGTCCCACCGAAAGTGGCCAAATATAAAAGGGAACCAAACCCATGCATGCGACACATCAAACCGTGGCATTTTCGATAACCTGATGATCGGTAAGCAGGAAAATAGTCTTGGACCATATCTGAACCGGTAGTGTTCCGGAACCGGTTCCAGATGTCCCGCCGGAAGTGGCCATACACAAAAGAGAACCATACCCATGCATGCGACACATCAAACCACAGCATTTTCGATAATCTGATGAACGGTAAGCAGGAAATTAGTCTCAGACCATATCAGAACCGGTAGTGTTCCGGAACCGGTTCCGGATGTCCCGCCGGAAGTGGTCAAATATAAAAGAGAACCAAATCCATGCAAGCGACAGCGGCATTTTTGATAACGTGATGAACGGTTAGCAGGAAAACAGTATTAGATCATATATGAACTGGTAGTGTTCCGGAACCGGTTCTTGGTGTTCCCCCGGAAGTGACCACATATAAAATTGAACATAACTCATTCATGCGACACAACAAACAGCGGCATTTTCGATAACCTGATGAACGGTTAGCAGGAAAACACTATCAGTCCATATCTGAACCGGTAGTGTTCTGGAACCGGTTCCGGGGGGTCCTGATGGGTGAATGCAAACTTTTTAAGGAGTGATGTGTACGCATATGGTCAAATCTCAACCGTTACATAGTAATTAACTTTAGATGTTTTTGACTTTGCTTGTCTAAAACTGGCTATAACTTGAAAATGGTCAAACTTATCGCAGCTTTTTATCCCTCATTCGAAAGTTTATTTAATTTTCCATCAAAAACAGATCTTTTAATCTAATGGTTTAGTTAAATATCTTAGTTTTCTACAGAATTTAAGCTCGAAAATATTGTTTTGCCTTTCTCGTGCACCGAAGTGTACTGAAAGGCTATATGTTCACTATATGGTTATATGGCGTCTCAAAATTCAAGATAGCGGTAAAAATTTCGGCAGCTGTTTAATGGAGGTTTACGCTCTAAAACCATTCAATATGGGTGTATCTGATATGGGGAAGAAGTCTGGAGTCCAAAAATAGCGACCAGAATATCCAAGCTGTTGGACATAAATCCTAAATGGCGGCTCAAAATTCAAGATTGCGGCTGTTGTTGAGGAGTTCAAGGCTCAAAAATCAAAAACCAGATATGTAAATGATATGATCTCTGATGCCATGAAATGGATTTCTGTTAAACGTATGAGAGTACGATATTCATCAACATGTCACTTGAGTTGTGTTGAAATGTGTTTTCGAAGGCAGGAGAAAGGCATCATCACCGCTAGGTGGATTAATTAGGGTTTTTTTTAATAAATTCTGATTTGTAATAAAAGTTGACTTACATACTGCTTTCCTGCTGCTTATGAATAGTTTTATAGTGCTCTTCGTTTTTTTTTGTTTCTGATAAATCTGATTCAATAATATTTCTGGCTGTCAGCTTAGATTGATCTTTAGAAGTTTAAGAAATCAGTTTTTTTTTCTTGGTATTTATATTTTTTAAACTTAGCCGTAAACTTTTGATTTAAATGGCAGCTGTCGATTCCGTATTCCGCTATCGTCTTCGCCGTAAAATTGTGATATAAAAATAATTTGATCTTGATCAATCCAGTTGTCTGTCTCTATGTTGCCGATCATGGCTGAGTCTTTCAGTGAGTCATTAGGGCGGAAACCAAGTATATCCTCCTAGGTACGTCGTTTTTTTGTCTCGTTGATTCTCGTTCATTGTTACTCGATCTTCATGCAACTTCCTCGATTCCTTCTATCGGTTGACCTTTTTTAGTTGCGATAAATTGTTTTGTTTGGGACTTCTTCATGATTCTTTTTTTTTATTTTTATTTTTTTTTTACCTATTACTGGTAAATCCATGAGAAACATAAATCTTCGTGCCAACTTGCTTAAATAGCTGTTCAGTTGAGAACAAGATGTTCTTTCATACTGGCTTTTCATTTCCAAATTATGACTCAATTGAAATCGTTGTGATGAAAAACGTGTTTTCACGATTGAACTTTTTTTTGCTTCGTATGTCAAAATTGATGTTTAGTTCTTACTGCCTTAGAATGCTGTTCAGATTTATATATGTGACGACAGTCAGAAAATTTGTCTTTTTTTGCTGAAATGGTTGATGTATCTGTTGTTAACGTATTCTATGGCATACTTCTTCTATTTGATGGTTTCGTTGTTACTTGTTCAGCTAAGAACATGTTGACTATTGCTTTGGTGGAAATTGTTCTAGGTAAGTGGCAAATTGCAACTTGTAGAGTAGAGTTGCTTTTGAATCATCTATTTATAAATACTGGTTGAAGTATTCGCTTTCCAGGTTTAGTATTATCGTAAACAGTTGATGTGCTTGTAAAATATTATCCGGTCTGTTGTAAAGTATTTGTTATCATCTTCCGTCTCAAGAAGTTGAAAACCGCATATTGACATCTTCTTTTAAAAAAAATGCATTGACTGTAGAAGATATGATCCGTTGACCCTGATGTTCGATGTTCGATACTCAGTTTACCCTTCAGACCAACCTACTCGACTCGCCAATCATGATATCATTGTTGATGCTGGAACTTTTTCTTTCAGTTACCGTACATCCATGTTAATACGGTTCCGGTGTTGCTTAGTGGTCTGAAGTTGTTGATTTCTGGAACTTTTTCTTCAATGTACCAAACACCCATGTTTGCATGGTTTAGGTTTAGCTTGATATTTTTGAATAGCTGCCTTATTATTCATGACTAATGACTTATGATCCTAAACTGTCCTAAATCTTCAAATGACTTTTATTCTTATGAATCATGAGCACTTTACAATTTATATATGTTTTATTGAACCCATATTTTAAATAATTATTAAGAAAATTTTCCAACAAATCCCTTAAATGACACAAAAAAAAATATTTGTCATTTCCCAGTATAAATGAAAGAAAAATTACCCTTTCAACATTTAAAATGGTTGAAATTAAAATAAATATCCTTTCCTAATGTTTTATGTGAAACATGTAAAACAATATATAAATATTCATATTTAACAAACCCGCAGTTCATTAAAACGTTTTTGAATTTAACATTTAAAATTAATTTCGTAGAAATAATTCCCATATTCCCACATTATTTTATTTGACGATATTTTCTCATTTTTCTACTTTTTGGTAAAAGAGAACTTAGCTCTTATAATTGCTCCTAAAAAAATATGTTGATTAGTCTACCGATTACTTACCCATAATCGTTCCATTACATGATCTGCCTTGATCATCCTTGACTTCCTTGGGCATAGAGTATCTTCGTGCCTGCCACACGATATACACATGCAAAATGGTCATTGGCAGAGGAAGCTCTCAGTTAAAAACTGTGGAAGTGCTCATTGAACACTAAGCTGAGAAGAAGGCTTTGTCCCAGTGAGGACGTTACGCCAAGAAGAGGAGGAGGACATGATCTGCACGATTGCTTCTTCTTACCGTGTCCGTTGCTTTGACATATCACCTCTTCGTCTCCTTCCTATCGTGTTTGATCTTTGTACTGTTGAAAATCAAATAAAACTTTTCTATGCGTCTTCTTTCTGTAGGAAAATAAATAATTTATTACATTTTTTCAGCGCTTTTTATTTTTATTTTTTTTCTAACATATTGTTTTCAGGCAATAACTTATAGATTGAGTCATTGATGCATGTTAATATTGAACTTTTTTATATTCTTGATACTTTGATATGATCTCTTTCTTATTAAAAATCTTTGGAATAAACAAGATCATCATTCTTCTTATTATCTTTGCGAGCTATATTTGGCTGTTTTTTTTTTTCATTCAAGAACTTTATCGTACTGTCACAGTACCGTACCTTGATGAAATCAGGAAGTTTGTTTTTCCTGGTGGTAGCTGGGTATACCAAACCGAACCATTTTTCATTTTTTTTTATTCATTTCAACGCTTTCTTTTAGGATTGTTTCTTCTTTTTTTTCATTTTCCATGGTCATGATTTTTTGTTATTCATTCAAGTATTACTGAATTCAGTGTCTTGATGAATCAGGAATTCTTTTTTTCCTGAGGGTAGCTTGGTTTACCAGACCGGACCATTGATTTATTTATTTTTCTTTTCTGGACCCAAGGTATTGATTATTGTTTAATGGCTTATTTATTATTCATTCAAGAACTATGTGTATCAATGGATACAGTACCTTGATGAATCAGGAATGTTGCATTCCTGGGTAGTAGCTTGGTTTACCAGACCGCGCCATTTTTTACGTTTTTAGCATCGTTTCCTTTTTTGTATTGTCTTATATTCCATGGCATGATTGTTTTATTTATTACTTCTTATTCATTCAAGAACTTTTTAGTATCCTAAGATACCGTATCTTGATTAATCAGGAATTCTGCATTCCTGGGGTAGCTAGGTTTACCAAACCTTTGATATTCTGTACCTTCGTATTGTTGGCAAAACAATTTCATATTTTACATTCTCAAACATCTCTTTCAATATACTCTGCACACTCATCCTGGTCTGATCACAACCTTGTCCAAACATTCATTTTCGCAAACGAACTAAACAAATTGATAAAAACTATTTTCTTAATTTCGCTCAAATTGGTACAGAATTCGACGTTTATTTGGAAAAATCCGTGCATGCATTTGTTAATTATTCAGTGATAATTCGTTCGCCAAAAACATAGTTTCAATTATATGCCACGTTTTTTTTTTTTTTATTAATTTCCGATGTATATTTTCATCCTTATCTATATCCCTTGGTGTACCTTGGTTGCTCACATGACTTTGTGTCGTACTGTTTTTTTCCTTATTAATGGTTTTGTATTAGCCTCTACTTTCGTGTGTCTATCCCATTATTTTTCTTGCTTCTTTCAAATTAGGATTATTCATCGCTCGACTTGTGAATATTTTTTTTTTTTTTTGAATGATCGAATATGTTCGTCCATTCTCCAAACGTATTTCATTCATTATAGGAATCACTGATCCATTTTCGATAAAACTGTCCATAACTTTATTTATTTTTTAATCATTTTAAACATGCATCAATGTTCGTTATTCTGAGTAGCTTAGATTCTCGATCAAATTATTAATCGATGAATAGGTTTGTAAATCTATAAGACCTTGTCTTTTGTTCAAAGCATAATTTAAGCATTGATAGCGTGCCTGATGCAGAAAAAAAAACAGTAAGTGTATTCATTTCTTTTTACCAAACTTTTCTCGTAATAGCCGCTAGTGTACCTCTCAAACCTGTTATTATATGTTTTCCTTATTAAAATCTCAATGTTGATAAATGTTGTAAATTATACAATATCTCTTTTTCAATTTTAATTATAATGCAAATGTTTATTTTTTTTATTGTATTTATCTATAAAAAAAATATAAGTTTTGATTTGTCTTTTTGTTCAACCAGTTGTATTTGTTCCTGTATATTAAACAAAATCACAAACTTTACTTATATTGAGACCTAATCAATATATTTTCTTAAGCGATTGTTATGGATTTTTTCTAGCTTATTTCCCACTTTAATAATTGAAGTTTGTTCGCTTGGCAAATCTACAACTTCATATGGACCTCGCCATAATTTTTGCAGCTTTTTACCTGCTCCTATTGGATTGGTTTTAACCAAAACTAGTTCTCCCCACATTGGTTGCCAATTACTAGATTGCTGATCATAAATTTCCTTTCGCTTGATTTTAGAGGCAATCAAGTTTTCTTTAGCTTTACTATGAATATTTCTGAAATTTGCCTTAAGTTCATCAGAATAATCTGCGTAATTTAATTCATTATTATTTGAACAGTAAATAGAACTTGGGATTCTTGCTTTTCTCCCGTAAAGTAATTCATATGGGGAATAGCCCGTTGAAGAATTGATTGTCGTATTATATTCGAATGTGAAGAATGGAAGCAGTTGATCCCAAATTAACGGATTACTTCCAATGTACTGTCTGAGGTAAATTTTCAATTCCCTGTTCGATCGTTCCACTAAATTAGCTTGTGGATGGTATGCGCTAGTTGTGATCTTTTTGATTTTCAATATTTTGCACACATTTTTCATCAACGAACTTACGAAGTTTGATCCGTTATCGGTGACTAATTCTAAAGGAGTCCCGAAACGACAAATAAAATTTTCAACGAATGCTTTTGCAACTGTGTAACTTTCCTGATTCTCCATTGGCACCACAGTTAAAAACCTTGTTAAATCATCTTGTATTACCAAACCATATCTATTACTTTCATCGGATACTGGTAAAACCACAATGTCCATGTAGATTTTCTGAAAAGGTTCTTCTGAAGTTGTTGTGATTTTCATTGGTATACGATTCGTGTGCCATATTTTATTCTTTTGGCAGGAGTCACATTGTCTAACATAATTCTGAATATCTTTTTTCATATTTTCCCAGACAAACAATGGGCTTAAACGTTTAAACATTCTTTCACTTCCAACATGGCCTCCTAGTGGAGCATCATGAAATTCATTCAGGATTGTTTCTCTATTTCTTGGCTCGACAAACATTCTTTCTGAATTGGGACTATGTAAATGAAAGAAAATATTGAATTTCTTTGCAATATGACACAACATATCTAAATTTTGAGCAGCTTTTATTTTTCTGAATGCAATAAGTTGAATGTTTGTGACGGAATTTGAAATACTCAAAATATCTTTCAAGATGTTTTTCAAACTGTTGAATAAATCACCAGAGTCCAAAATGGATTGTTTCGATCCATTCATAATAATCCCCCAGAGTTTTTCCTTTGGCATGGAAATTACGTCGCCTGTACGAAAATCTTTAAACCCATGTGGTAGATCAATTAATTCATGCAGTTCTTTGAATGCAGTCCTGCTATTTAAAATGACTATTGTAGCATCAACTTCATCCAATTCCATTTTATTTTTATTGAATTTAAGCAAATTATAATCAACTTCAGAATCCAAAGTTTCTTCCTCATCTTTATTTTGTTCCACATTTAATGAATCATCAAAACTGATATTGATCTTCGTTAGATCGTTAAATGCTGTGTCATCGTCACGGCTTCGTATCTGATTATGATTCTGTTGATCATCACTTGGGCTTTGCTTGTCATCAGTTTTCTCCAAATCACTTTTATTATCCGACAAATGCTGTGACGGAGATTTAACAGTATTATTCTGAATCTGACATCTTTTTTGAAATCGTGTCAAAACTCCAATTAAATTAGACTCTTGTTTTGATACTTCCTCATTTTTGTATAGTTGACTACTAATTTTCTGTTTACCTTTTGGTTGTTCAAGCCTGGATAAGAAGTCTGCAACTACATTTTCCTTACCTTGCTTGTATCTTATTTCACAATTAAAACCTTGAATTTTCAGTCTCAGTTTAGAAAGTGTCGGAGAGTTTTCTTTTAGTCTCCATATGGCAATCAATGGCCTGTGGTCCGTGTACACAATAAATTTTTGATTGAAAACAAAATGTTTAAAATAGTCAATAGCCCATACAATCGCAAGTAATTCTTTCTCAATTGTGTAATATTTTAATTCGGCACCAATCAATGCTCTACTTGCATAAGCTATGGGATGATCATTGGTTTTTTCATTAGATAAAACTGCTCCAATAGCGTAATTGCTTGCATCAGTTGTGATAACAAATGTATCATCATAATTTGGTCTGACTAAAATAGGTTCTGAAATCAATGCTTCTTTTAATTTGTTAAATGCCACATCACATTCTTCGTTCCAGACAAATTTAACATTTTTCTTTAACAAATTATTCAAAGGCTTTCTTAAATCTGCCATGTTAGGAATAAATTTACCATAAAAGTTTACTGTTCCTAAGAACGATCGAACGCCTCTAACGTTTTTTGGTTGATCCATTTTCTGAATTGACCTAATATTTTCATCTGTAGGTCTTATTCCATTTTTGTCGATAGTGTGTCCTAGGTACTTGACTTCAGTTTTTAATAAATTGCATTTCTCTGGTTCTAATTTCAAATTATGTCTTTCAAGTGCTTCTAATACTTTGTATAGATTTTCATTATGCTCTTCAATTGTTTTACCGAATATAACAATATCATCCAGGTAAACAAAAGCTTTAACTGGCTGAATTTCATAAAAAATGGTGTTCATCAATCTTTGAAATGTTGATGGACTGTTTTTCAATCCCATTGGCATGCGATTGAATTCAAAATGGCCTTTTGATGTGGAAAATGCTGTTTTCGGAGCATCTTTAGGATTAATTGGAATTTGGTAAAATCCAGATTTTAAATCTATTGAAGAAAAGTATCGACTGTCACCTATGTTATCTAGAATTTCATTTATTAAAGGAATGGGAAATACAAACTGTTTTGTTATTGTGTTTAATGCTCTATAATCTACTACAATTCGGTATCTTTTATTTCCATTTGCGTCATTTTTTTTGGGCACACACAAAACTGGAGCATTCCATGGACTTTTACTTGGCTTTATAATGCCTAATTTTAGCATTTCATCTATTTGTTCATCGATGTGTTTTTTAGTTGCTTCTGGCATTCTATATTGTCTTTTGTTAATTGGTATATTTGTAGTTGTTTCGATTTCGTGTGTAGCCATGTTTGTATGTGTTAACTTATCTCCGTTAATATAAAAAAGTTTATTAAAACGATTAATTGTTGATTCCATATCTCCATATAAATCTTGCTCGAGATGATTCAAATTAATAATGGACAATAATTTATTAATACGTTCTTTTCCTTCTAATGGTTTAAGGTTTTTAAATTCTACTAGATCACAATCCTTATCATGATCTAGATCTAATTCTGTTTGATATTGATTATCGTCTTCTATATAATGTGAGGATTGTTTGTAATAATTTATAAAGTGATTTTCTTGATTAAAAATATTCTGTAAATTATCTTTTTCTAGTTCACCCCTTATTTGCTTATAATATTTAGGAATTTCAATGTTTTTGATTTCAGTAGGTTTCTTCAATACAATATAATCAAAATTTTGACTAACTAACAAAGTATGTTGTTTTAGAAAATCAGCTCCAATAATTCCCGAAACGGGAAGATTTTCTACAACATAAAATTTTGTAATGTAAACTGAATTTCCCAAAAGTAGTCGTAACTTTATTGAACCAAGAGATGATTGGGAAGTACTACAAATTCCTGTTATTGAGATTTTATCTTTTCTATTAATATTATAAATTCCACATGCGTATAAACATTTTTTAAGGATTAAATTTTTACATGCTCCTGAATCAAGTAAAAATTTAATTTGGTTCTGTGATTTGTTTGGCATTGGCATTCTTAAAAAGAATTGTTTTCTTTTTGTATATAATATTGGTAAAATTTCATGAGGTTGATTTAAATTGGAGAACATTTTTATGTAACTATTAGGGATATTAAATGTTCGTTTGCTACTATAGTTATGAATGTAATTTTTGAACGAATTGTTATCGATTAAGCGTCCATTGAATAATTTCTTTGTATTTTGGGGATTTCGGACGCTTATATGATCGAAAGCCCCATATTTCAGTTTTTTTGATGATTATAACTGGGAATTTGATATTTGGTATTATATTGTCTGTTGAATCTTTGATTTCGTGGATTCATTCGGTTCCCGAAGTTGGTTTGATTATCCTTGGAAAACTGTTGAACATGTTGTGAATAATTATTTCGGTAGTATTGTGGATGATTAGTTCTGCCGACATTTTGGGGTAAATATTGTTCGGAATTATTATTTCTGCGTGTTTGATCAAAACTGTAATGATAGTTTTGGTTTTTGAAATTATTCCTAAAATTAGATTGATTGTAATTCTTGCCGTAATTGTTTGTACGATATTGATTTGAACTAGACGCTTGATTTCTGAAACTATCATTGAAATTCGTGTAATTTGTATTCAAATGTTGTTTAGAGATTCTGCATGATTTAAGTCGTTGTTCTATATCTTCCATTTGCTCACATTCTATACATTCTTCTTGTAAGAAAAGTAAAAGATTTTTAAAAGATTGTCCTCTTTGGGTTTTAGCTAATTGCTTTAAGTTTGAATTGCGTAATCCGCTCAAGAAATGAATTTTCAAACTTCGTTCGGGGAATGAAGGTTGAGCTTGTCCTAGGGGTTCTATGGATTGAATAGATTCCAGAATTTCTAGTGCTCTTTCTTTATAGTGTTTGAAAGATTCATTATATCCTTGTTCAAGAGTTTCAATTTTTTGTAAAATTTCTTCTGCAGAGGAAATTATTGAAAATTCTTTAATTAGGTTTCTTTTCACTTCTGGCCATGTTTGTCCTTTAATTCTGTTTATGCATTTCAAAGCTTTTTCTTTTAATTTTAGAAGAACTACATTAATTAATGATGCATGACTATCATTAGGTGGAATTTGTGCTGCGAAATATTCTATTTGGTATATAAAAGGATCTAATTCTTCAGGCAATCCAGTAAATTCAGGAATGCATTGAATAGCAAGTTGCATTGGAAAAGAAAAATTTCCAGTTGTGTTATGCATTTGAAAAGCTGCTTTAAAGTTATTATTAAATAAATTTGAAAAACCAGGATCAAGAGTATTTGATACTTTTTCTTCACTTCCTCCAGATGCATTTTCTTCATCACCTTCATTGGATAAATTCGTATTTTGGGTATTTGTTCTTATGGTATTGCTCAGAAAACTCAGTGCTTCTTCAATTTTTGCTTTTACCCTTTTGTGGTTTTCTAATAATTTACTCTGTTGACTTTCGTCAGCCTTTGTCATGTATTTCCTAACAGTGCTGTCATATTCTTCCCACCTATCTTTAAAATATGTTATTTTTTCATTAGTATTCTCTGTACTTCTTGAGCGATTGATTGATTTTTTCAAATTATTCAATTCGCCTGTAATGTAGGATTCAATATTTTCCAAAATAGACATTTTGTAGAAAGAAACGATCCAGTTGAGAAATATGCAAAAAATAGAATTTGTTTAGGAAAATAATCGGTACTTACCAAATTATTATTGAATTATTCATTTTATGAATTCACAAAGATTTTATTAACTATTTTTAAATTAACGGTTAAAATCGCGCACAACAAAAACTTTTTCACTAACGAGAAACGAAAAAAAATGTGCAGACACTCTTAAAAAAAATCTGGAAAGCAACAAAATCGGGTTAAATTTGAAATAAACCTGGAAGAATAAAAACAAAAAAAAAATATTTGATTTAAAAAATGTTATTATCAAATTTACTTTTCTCTTTTTTTTCACATAAATAATTGTATAGATATGTATATGTATATATATATATTTTTTTTTTTTGAAAATCGGAATAAAATGAACCAGTAGTATAACGAAAAATGAAAAAAAAAAATAAAACAGGATGACTCTTGTCGTTGGTTAGCAAAAAACAGGCCAGAGCTCTACAGGTAATCCGTTGAGGCTCGAAACGGTATCCGTAACAGATTACCGGAAGGGTCCGTTTACGGATCGAATCGATGAGACACACTGTTTGAAACTCTTGTTAATGCTATGTATTTTTTTTTTCTGGCAATAGGTTATCCGTGTGCAGTCGTCCGGTATCCACTTTAGATTACCTTGGGTAGGGTCTAATCATGGAGCGGAACGAAGGGATTAACTTGTATTGCCTGGCAAAAGTAATCCTGATTCATTCAAAATTATACTAAGATTATCACTTTTCCTTCCGAATTTCACAAAAAAAATCCACTGAACACTGGTTTTGATTTTAAACGCTAGTCAAAAAGGCGTACCAAATCCGAAAAAAAAAATATTGCGGAAGTTTCCGCTGTCACCAACTTGCAACCGCCCCAATCTCGAGCGATTGTAAAAAAAAATTAAAAAATGTACTTTTCGGATGTGATATTTTGTGGATAAGCTAAATGAATCCTTAAAATAGATTATTTATTAGTTCTTATACTTAGCTGCGTTTTCCATGTGCAGATTTTCAGGATTACTCTTCCTGTTTTTCTTCTTTGTTTTTCACAAAATAAAAACGAACTTCCTAGTCTTCACTATACACTTCAATATCACTTACTAAGAACTCCCTAAATAACTCAATTTCTTAATAACAACTCTTAAAAAAATTCTAAGCACTTCCTAGATCAAGGGTCCGGCAGCGGTTTTTATATCCTGAGATTTCAACCTACACATCAACTCTCATTACAATACATATGCACTACACTTTTCAATCATCCCCACTCTGGAATCAGAAAAGAATCCTGGAGTTCCTGAGCTGGAAAGAGATGTGCATATATCCTTCTTTCATTTGTGCTGTTTCCCCATATGATGTCTTTTTGAATCAAAGAGATTCATTTGACCAATCATATTCATCATATTTCCCCTTTTGGTTGATTACATGAACTCAAACGGTTCATTTGACCAATCGCATTCCAAAATTTTCCCCCCGAACTTGCATGCGTTTCAGCCCCTGCGCCTAGAAAAAATCTTGAGCTCGGGATAAACTTTGATTTTTCATGGCGAGTTAAAAACAAATATTCAAATATAATGAAACTTCGATTCTATTGGAACCCAACCCGTTTCTACACACCAAAAGTATATTTTCAAACCGATAGTTTTTCTCGTCCTTAAAAACTAAACATCATTCCATATCACTTGTGTTCCCATAAAATTCGAACCCATCATTTTATAATTTGAAGGCAAACCATCCTCATGAAGTCCGACCCTAAAGGGGCCTTTTCTATTTTTCAATCCGACCACGTCCAAGATAATTATCTATGACAAAAAAAAGTTTTCGTTCAGCATCGGGATAATTCGGGTCCCTAAAAAAAATGGTGGGGAGAGATCGGGTCAACATCGGAATATTTATCCGTGACGAATGGAAGGGAGAGATCGGATCCACGATCGGTCTTGATCGGGATACGAGTCCAACAAAATATCCTCAAATTTTGGTGGGGAGAGATCGGTTCAACTTCGGAATATTTATCCGTGACAAATGGAAGGGAGAGATCGGATCTGTATTCGTTAAAGATCGGAATATTTATCCGTGATGAATGGAAGGGAGAGATCGGGTTCATATTCGTTCAACTTCGGAATATTTATCCGTGATAAATGGAAGGGAGAGATCGGATCTGTATTCGTTAAACTTCGGAATATTTATCCGTGATGAATGGAAGGGAGAGATCGGGTTCATATTCGTTCAACTTCGGAATATTTATCCGTGATAAATGGAAGGGAGAGATCGGATCTGTATTCGTTAAACTTCGGAATATTTATCCGTGATGAATGGAAGGGAGAGATCGGGTTCATATTCGTTCAACTTCGGAATATTTATCCGTGATAAATGGAAGGGAGAGATCGGATCTGTATTCGTTAAACTTCGGAATATTTATCCGTGATGAATGGAAGGGAGAGATCGGGTTCATATTCGTTCAACTTCGGAATATTTATCCGTGATGAATGGAAGGGAGAGATCGGGTTCATATTCGTTCAACTTCGGAATATTTATCCGTGATAAATGGAAGGGAGAGATCGGATCCACGATCGGTCTCGATCGGGATACGGGTCCTACAGAATATCCCTAAAGAGTGGTAGGGAGAGATCGGTTCACCTTCGGAATATTTATCCGAAATATGGTATACTCCCCACCATAGTCCATATTTGCAACCCCTACCCATAAATAAAATTTTCACACACTATCAATATAAAGTGGTGGGGATAAGATCTAATTCGTGATGAAAATGAAGTTTCCCAATTGATTGATTCGTACTCAAATATATGAAGAAAATGTCTCGTACTCAAATTCGTTCGAGAACCCCTGTAGTACGAATACTCATAATCACAGTTGGATCGATTGTTCCTAACCCCAGGTTCTCGCCTTGAACGAGTGGCTAAATCTATGCCTTAAATGAATCAGTAGATGGATTCCTGTCTTTATCCATCGATACATAGGCCATATTCCATAAGAGGTAATCTGTTCTAAATGGAAGAACAAAAAGAAAACCCAAGACGGACTGTCGCTTGCAACACGCATTGCGTTTTGATCGCGCGTCCGATCGATATTTCTCCAAACATAAACAACTCTCAGCTAAACGCCATACTATCGGTGGTCGTTCTAGAGGAAGAGTGTTTATAAATATTGTCGCATATGGTGTATGCAAAGTTTTCTCCCCTTGAACTTGAAAAGTATTCAAAGTCAGGGCTATATGTGGCTTGTTATGCTCGCAGTGGCGAGTGGATCTAGGCCAAATCGATTCAATTCTAATTGATTGGTCCAAAGTAAATTTGGACACTCAAAAATACTCAACTACTGCTTTTAATCAAATATGCCAACTTGTAACAAACTGCCTTTTTACAATGGGCAGTTTGTTGCATATTGAATCGTGCGAGTGGAATCACGAATGACTGTGAGGTGGCTAGACGGACCGGACCATCACGGTATCCGTGAAAACAGTGTGAAATTTCAACCAGCTGTTGTGATGTGGGGATGTTAAAAGTGAGTAAAACTGTGCATGAAAAATAGTGGCAATAAAACATTTATTTTATCTTCAAGGATGACTTCCAGAAGTCGTTTCCTTCTTCCTATATGATCCGAAATAAAGATCCCTATGGCGTAAAAATCAGGAATAAATGACACACACATTGTTCATAGAAAAATCTCTTCTTTTCAATGGTTTCCTATTTAAGACTTTACGATTCCATTTCACACTTTGCTGACTTGACTACGATTTGTTTAGTTTATAGAACCAGTGATGATTTTGATTTGTGCTATATACGGCTGTCTTTGGTGGTTTGGCAGTTTGTCGTTCATAAATCGCAAGGCTGATTGATATACTACTACATTTATCATTCTTATCGCAAGATTCACCATTTTTTACGATTTTGATTTTGGTTAGATAAAAATGCGATTTCGCTTGCACATCCTTTTACGATGTGTGGTTTACTGGGATACGAATGAGTGTAACCAACTTTTTAGCTTTTAATTTCGCCCTCTAATGCTTATCCTTTGACAGATACGCGTATTTCGATTACCACTTGTAATCTTCCTCAGTGTCAGTTATCCATCCAGTGGATAACTGACATTGAGGAACATTACAAATGTCAATAACGCGTATTTGTCAAAGGATAAGCATAAGAGGGTGAAATTAAAAGCTAAAAAGTTGGTTACACTCATTTAAGAAGGATATTCTCCTTAAAGGGCTCGAAAAGTCAGTACAAGGTCGCCCAATTTAGACTTATGCATCCCTTAAGGATTTCCTGGAGAAATCACGAAGGAATACCAGGAGGAACCTTGAAAGAACAATAGGAGGAATTCCCGAAAAAACTCCTGAGGGAATCTCTAAAAGAACTCGTGATGGAATACCTGAAGGAACTCCTAGACTAATCGCTGCAGGAACTGCTGTACGAAACTCTGTTAGAATTCCTGGTAATTCAGCAATCTCTCTAAGAGAGATCTCTGCAGAAACTTCTGAAGACACCACTAATTGGAATTTGAAAGGAGCTCCAGAAGGACTTCCAGGAAGAATCCCCAACGGAATTTCTGGAGGAATACCCGAAAACATTCTAGGAGGAATCCCTGAAGAAATTCCTAGAGCATTCTCCGAAGAAATCCTCGAAGGAAATCCAGGATGAATTCCTGAAAGAATTCCAGCAGGAATCCTCGGAAGAATTTCACCAGGATCCCCAATGCAGTTCCAGCAGGAACCATCGAAGGAATTCAAGTGGGAATCCTCAAAAAAATTTCAGGAGGAATCCCCAAGGGATTTCTAAAAGAAATCATCGAAGAATATCCGGGAAGAATCCTCGAAGGAATATTTGAAGGAATTCCAAGAAGACTCCTAGAAAAAAAAATCCAAGAGGAATCCCCGAAGGAATTCCAGGAGGAATCCTTGAATGATATACAGGGGAGTTGTTACAGGAAGGGGGTAGGATTTCCGGGAGGAATCCCCGAATGATTTTCAGGAGGAATACCTGAAGGAATTCCTGAAGGAAGTCGAGAAGGAAATCATGGAAATATTCTTGCAGGAACTCCATGAAAGATCATCCAAGGAAATTCTGGAGATATGCCTGATTTAAGTCCTTAAGAAATTCTCGAAGGAGCTCTTAGAAGAATACTTGAAGAAACTCCTGAAGGATTTCCCGAATAAACTTCTGGAGAAATCTTTGATGTCTCCAGAGGCATCCGCGCATCCAACTCCTGGAAGAACCTCTAAATGAACTTCTCGAGGGATCCCATAAGATAGATCCGGAGGAATCTTAGAAGGAACTCCTGCAATAATACCTAAATGAATTTCTGTAGGAAAATCCCCGATGGAAGTCCAGGAGGAATCCTCGAAGAAATTCCAGATGGAATTGCATAAGGAATTCCAGGTGGAGTCCCCGAAGGAATTCCAAGAGGAATCCCCGAAGGAATACCAGGAGAAATCTACGAAGGGATTTCAGGCGAAATCCCCGCAGGATTTTTAAAAGGAATCTCCGAAGAAATTTCAGGAGCAAGTCCAGGAGGAATCCTCGATGAAAGTCCAGAAGGAATTCTCGACAAAACTCCTGGGGGAATCGCCGAAGCAAGTCCTCAAAGGAATTTCAAAAGGAATTTCAGGAGGAATCCCCGAAGGAATTCTAGTAGGAATCTGTGAAGGAAGTCCTGGAGGAATCCCCGAAGGAAATCCCTGAGGAATACCCGGAGGAAGTCCAGGAGAAGTCCTCGATGGAAATCCAGAAGGAATTTTCGACAGAAGCCCTGGAGGAATCCCCGAAGGATGTTCAGGAGGAATCCCTGTAGGAAGTCCAGGAGGAATCCCCAAATGAAGTCCAGGAGGAACCCTCGATGGAAGTCCAGAAGGAGAATTTCTCGAAAGAATTGGAATCCCCGAAGGAATACCAGGAGGAATCCCCGAAGGATGATCCCGGAGGAGTTTCAGGAGTAATCTTCAAAAGACCTCCAGGTGGAATCCTCGTGGAATGTTAAGGAGAAATCTTCGAAGGAATTCCAGGAGGAATCTTCGAAGGATTTTCAAGAGGAATCCTCTCAAGAATTCCAGGAGGAGTCATAGAAGGAACTCTTGGACTAATCCCTGAATGAAATTCTGTAGGAATCCTCGAAGAAACTTCTGGGAGAATCCCTGAATTATGCTGGAGGTGTCTGTGTGATAGCGGGTTTAAATTATTATACTGCTCTTTCTCCGACGACTCAAGGCAGGCGATCAAGTAGGCCTAGTAAGCGATACACGCTCTCATGTCACTTCTCCAGTAACGCAAAAGCAGACAGCGGCATCTTCTGCCGAGCTCCCGTTTGCTCATACAAGTTACAGAGCTGCACTTTCCCTAGGAGTTTCCCTCAACCCGTCTATCTAAACTGCACAGTGCCCTTGGATCCTCCTGTAAGAATCGCTGAAGGAAATCCTGGAGAGATCTCTGAAGAAACTTCTGGATAAATCCCTGAAGGGATTCTGGAGAAATCTTTGAAGAAACATCTGCACGAACCCCTGAAACTTCTGGAGGAGTCTCTGAAGTAACTCCAGGACTAATTCCTGTAGGAACTCCAATAAGAATTCATGAAGGAAATTCAGAAGGAATCCCTGCAGGAGTCCCTAGACTAATTTTAAAAGGATTTCCTGTACGAATTCCTGTAAGAACTTCTGGAGGAATTTCTGATAGATCTCTGAAGGAATAGCCGGGGCCCGTGGCACAATTGGTCACTCGATTGCTTCATAAGCAGATGGTCATGGGTTCGATCCCAGCCCCGGCACTTTCGTCAGTTGCCCCCTGAGAGCAACTGACACTGTCCCTCTTCTGAGCCCCATGGCTCAAATGGACCCGGATACTTGGACATCGGCGAATGGCAACTCATAATGGACCCCCATTCAGACTGGAAACAGGAACAACCTACAGCCACACATCAACATCCTCGTGCTCATCATTCTACCATGATAGGGTAGAAAGTGAAAGCAGCGCAACGGCAAGCAGTTCGATATAGTACAATTAGAATAGAATACATTTAGGGGCTCTACAAAGTGTAAGTACAGCTTCCAATTGGAATCGCTCACGCAGTGCCCTAGTGGACAATAGAGTTGTAAATTAGGTTAAGCGATTCAAGAATTAAAAAATCTCTGAAGGAACTTCTGGAATCTAGAATAGCTGAGGAAACTTCTGATGGAATACCTGATGAAACACTTTGAGGCATCCCTGAATCCTCCCGTAACTACTGAGGAGATCTCTGAAGGAACTCCTGAGAACTTCTACTCACTTAGAAATCACTGCAATAGTCTATAGACTAAACTCTGTAGGATCTCCTATGGTAATCCCATCTGGATAGATCACTCTGATAGATCTCGAGGAGGCATCCCTGAATCCTCTTCGAAGAATCTCTGATAGAACTCCCGGAGTAACCCCTGAAGGAACTCCTGTCGGAATTCCTGAGAGATCTTCTGGAAAAAAAAAATCCATGATCATCAATGAAACTCCTAGAGGTATCCTTGAATCCTCCTGTATGAATTTGTGAAAGAGTCACCTTTCAAGGAACTCCTGGAGAGATCTCTAAGGGAACTTCTGGAGAAAACTTGATTGGAGTTTTAGAGGAATCTTCGAAGGAATTTTAGGAGGGATCTTTGAAGATATCCTGTAGGAATCTACATAGCTATGCATAGTCTGCATAAAACAATAGACTCATATTATATTATGAACAAGGTAGAAAATGGATGATGAGAAATCAATTATTGCAGTTAAACTGTTATGATAGTGATAAACTTAATCCTGTTCGTGTACTTATCAGCGGCGCGAAAAATGGAAATCGGCGGCGTGACACACAGCGGCGTATGGTGCGACGTCGATACACCGTTCGGCGTCGGCGTGAGACAAAAAGTGCCGGCGGCGGTGGCGTGGCGCGGCAGCGCACAGGTCATCTCAGGAGTACCTTCAGGAAAAACTTCAGGAGTTCCTTCAGAAATTCTTTCAGAAGCATTCAGGGATGCCTCCTAGAGATACATCAGATATACATAAAGAAGATCCTTCAGGGATTCCCATAAGAAGTCCTTCAGAGATTAGCCTGAGAGGGATTTCTTTTGAAGTTCCTTCAGGAATTCTTTCAGCAGCTTCTTTAGGAACTAGTCCAGGAGTATCCTCCAGGCGATTCTTCAGAAATTCCAGTAGAATTCCAACAAGGGTTTTCTCCCGACGTTCTGTAGGGATCACTAAAGGAGATCATTCAGGGATCACTCCAGGAGTTACATCAAGGGTTCCTACAGGAATTCCTTCTGCATAGCATCCCCCCTGAAATTTCTTCAAGAATCCCTCCTGAAATTCTTTCGGGGATTCCTCTTGAAATTATTTCGGGATGCTTCGTTAAAATTTTTCTGAGATTCAGAAATACTTTCAAGGTTTGCTCTAGAAGTTCCTAAGGTGATCTTTCCAGGAGTTCGTTCAGGGATCTCCCTAATAGCTCCAGGAGGATTCAGGGATGACTCCAGGTGTTTATTGTGAACTCCTTCAGAAGTTCCCTAAGCTATTTTAACAGGAGTTCGCTCAGGTATCCTTCCTGAAGTCCCTTCAGAGATTCTTTCAGGAGGAATCGTAAATGCCTCTTGGAGATCCATCAAGAATTCCGTAAGAAGCTTCTACAGGAATTCATGCAGGAGTACTTAGGAATTTAGTGTAGGAGTTCCTGCAGGCAGGGTTGCAACAAAACGAAAGCATGCAACGAACGTGAGTTTTTGTTTTTGTCTTTTCACCACACCGCTTCTGACGTAGAAGCCTCTTTCCTTCACGGAGGCGGGTGAGAAGAGAATAAAAATTCTCTCGTAGCTCACATCGTGGCGACCGACGGCGAGATTCAATAACAACATTTTCCCTGTCATTGGCACTCAAAAAAAAAAAAAAAAATTCACCACGCTTGCTAATGGGCCAGTCGCATTCATGCGGCCGTTGTTGACATGAAGCATCCATCAGCGCAGAGAGTGTGTTGATGATGGTGGAGTCATTACGTCCACACAGTAGTTGAGTTTTTCTGTGTTCACTTTCAAGTATCTCACAGCGGAGCTGAAAATGAATGCATAATGCATTCAGCTCAGCAGAATTTCATTCAATTGAATGTGATTTTTTCAACCCTGCCTGCAGGGATTCCTTCTGCAGTTCCTTTAGAAATTCCTACAGGAGTTCCATCAGAGATTCCTCCCGAAGTTTCAGGGATTCTTACAGATGTTTCTTCAGAGATTCCTCCTGAATTTCTTCAGGGATTCCTACACAAGTTTCTCCAGAAATCTATCCGGGAGTTCCTTCAGAGAATTTTATAGGAGTATCCAAGGATAAATAGGAGAATTTTATAGGAGTATCCAAGGATTAAGGACGAAAATTGACAATTTCTTCGTAGCTACTGCAGATACTGACTACGACGTGGTAGTACTTACCAAAACTTGGCTAGATGACCGGATCTTATCTGCTCAATTGTTTGGTAACCGGTTTACCGTATTCCGGAATGACAGCAACCCGTCAAATGGTAATAAACTACGAGGCGGTGGAGTGCTGATTGCGGTTTGTAAGCGCTTCAGCTGTTTTCTGACTCAGCTCTTGTTAGCGCCTCGGTTGAGCAACTATGGGTTAAAATCAAGTTGTCTGGACGAACTGTAAGCATTGGTGCCCTGTATTTACCGCCGGATCGTAAAACTGACATGGTATACGTTGACAACCACATCAACTCAATTGGTCCTGTATTGTCTAGGTCTAGACTGGGCAACAATGGTTTGGCTCTTCTCTGTGGCGACTAACCAATCTGGCTTAGTGTGGAACGTGCAGGAAAACGAAGTACCATACATTGGCGTACTCCGTTCTAGTATGTCAGTAACAACATGCATCTTTTTGGATGGTTTAGACTTCCACGGCTTGGTCCAGATCGCAATTCTCGGATGCTTGACTTACTACTGGTGAATGGAACTGCTCTCTCTGACTGTTATGTATCCGAAGCGCTGGTGCCCTTGGTCAGTCTTGATGCTGATCATCCCGCATTAAAAATAGCGATCAATATCTCTGTTCGTATTCTCTACGAAAATATCGGAGATGCGCTGGCTCTGGACTTCTCCAGACCGTATTTTGATTCCATAACGCAAGCACTCACGCAAGTTGATTGGAATTTTCTCGACACGTGTTCTTGTGTTGATGAGGCTGTTAACAAATTTACTCATACAATGAGTCAAATAATTGCAGATCATGTTCCTCAAGGTTAAGGTTAGGAATTCGTGCAGGAATTCGTTAAGGAATATCTTTTAAAATTTATTTGGAAACTACTTCGGCAGATACTCTAAAAATTTTCTTCGGAAATTGGTTTGAAAATTCCTATTTTTTCTGAATTAATTCTTCATTACTTGTAGAGAAATTCTTTGGCAATACATTTGGAAATTGTATCAGCTATTGTGTTCGCAATTCCTATGGTAGCAAGTTACAAGTTTCATTGAAAATTCCTACGGTAATTCTTTTGAGAAATTGTTAGGCAATTCCTTTGGAAACTTATTTAATTAGTTCTCGGCAATGCTTCATCAATGGCTTTGCGAACTTCTTCAGGATTTTTTACGGAACTTTCTTTGGAAATTCCATTTACATTCATATTACGTTTGGCGGAGTTTTTATTTTGGCAAATCCTTTGGAAATCCTTCATTTTTTTTACTATTTCAGCTATTCCTTCGACATTTGTTTCGGTAACTCATTCGGAAATTTCTGGACAATAATATTCGATATTGATTTAAGTTTTTATTTTTGCAAGAAGTTAACAAACAATTTCCTAAGAAAAATCGCAAAATTTGTTGATGGCATACTAGTAGAACTTTTTGGGGGAATTTCTGTGAGAATGCTTGAAAAAATTCTTAAATTTTTTATTTGAATCATTTGAATCTTTGGAGAAATCGCAAAAGAATTATTGGATAAACTGATAAAAAAATCATTGGAAAAACTCCTAAAGGAAGTATGGGAGGAATTTCAAAAAGCCTCTTTGAATGAATTTCTTTAGAAATTTGAATAGAGCCTTGGTAGAATTCTTGAAGCGATCCCTAGAAAAAGCCCAAAAGTGATCCTCTGTAGAGCTCTTGGATGAAATTATTGAAAAAAAAAATCAAGGAATGCTTCATCTAATTTATGAAACCTTCGCAGAGGTTCCTAACAAGATCTTTGAAGAAACTCCGAAAGATTATTTTGAAAAAATATTTAAGAAATCCTTGGAAAAAATCCCGTATGAATTCTTGAAGCGATTCCTTAAGAATTTGATTGGAAGAGGGATATCCTATATGAAGTCTTAAACTTACATTAATTACTTTAAAGATGCTTCTATGCATTCTTTGAATGAATTTCTTTAGAAATTTGAATAAAACCTTGGTAGAATTCTTGAAGCGATCCCTAGAAAAAGCCCAAAAGTGATCCTCTGTAGAGCTCTTGGATGAAATTATTGAAAAAAAATCAAGGAATGCTTCATCCAATTTATGAAACCTTCGCAGAGGTTCCTAACAAGATCTTTGAAGAAACTCCGAAAGATTATTTTGAAAAAATATTTAAGAAATCCTTGGAAAAAATCCCGTAGGAATTCTTGAAGCGATTCCTTAAGAATTTGATTGGAAGAGGGATATCCTATATGAAGTCTTAAACTTACATTAATTACTTTAAAGATGCTTCTATGCATTCTTAAAGAATTCCTGAAGAAAGTGGCAAAACAGTCTTAGGAGGAGTCCTTGGAGAAACTTCTGAAGAAATTATTTGATTTTATCTTATCAAACTGTTATCTGTTCTTTTACTATATAAGCATATACGCTCCTGTTTTCATCCTACTGAAAACAAAGGAATGAAGCGCTTGCTTGTTAGAAGTGGCACGAATGATAACAAAAATTGCGTAATCAATCAGTGCCGTAATCGCTTTGTTTTCGAATAAGATGAATTTGGGATTGTAAGATTACTAAAGCACGTTGACCCTACCAGGAATCCTCAGAGATTTTTTTTAACAAATTTTCGGAGGAATTTCTGAAGAAATCATTAATAACCCCCGGAGAAATTCTTGACTGAGATGGCTTGATGGAAACTTAGAATGGTTTTTCAAAAGGTTTTTCGAATGAATTTTTATGGATTTTTATCAAAAGTCGCAATAGTCATTTTTAGAAGAGTTCCTAGAGGTATGCTAGCAAAAATTCCTGAAGGAATCCGTGGGGGAAACTCCTAGAGTAGGTGGATATTTCAGAATTCGCGGTAAGATATCCAAAAGGGTTTTTGGAAGAAAATCCTACAGAAGTTCCTCTAAGAATTTTCTTAGAGGAACTCCTGTAGGGATCTATGGTGGATTTTTTTAAAATTATTATCCAATGGATTCTATGGAAATTTCTTGGTGGATTTCTAGGATGAATTTCTTAATGAAACTTTAGAGAAACTCCTTATAGAAACCTTGCAGATTTTTTTTCGAAAAAAAGCGTTGCAGTAATTCTTGAAGAAATTTCTAAAGGAATGCTTGGAAGAAATTCTAAGAATCTTCAAAGAAACGCCCAGATGAGTAATAAATGCTTGAGGTAATGCCGAGATAAATCTATGGAGAAATGCTTGACTACCGTGGAAAAATCATTTAAGGGATATTTAGGGGATCTCCTGAAAGAAATCATGGAGGAATGTTTGAAGAAATCCAAGAAGGACTTCTCTTCCGAATTCCGGAATTCCGATGTAATTTCTTGGAAAAATATCTGGTTCCGAAAAAATCTTTGGAGAATTTTTCGTAGTGATTTTTTTTAGAATTTCTTAAGAATTCTTTGATCTTATAGATAAATCCTCAGAGATATTATTGTTAGAATTCTTGGTGAATTTCCTGAACAAATGTTTCGAGAAATACTCGATGAAGCCTTTGCAAGAATCTTTTTAAGTGCTCTGAAGTACTTTTGAAAACTCCTCCAACACTGTAAGAATTCCTGAAGGAGTGTTTAGAGAAATACTGGATGACACCCTTGCATTAACCACTTGAACGATTCTTGAAGAGAAATTATTATTCAAGTAAGAAAATATTTTTTAACCTTCCATCAGTTAGTTGGCCACCAGCATCACGCTAATGCTGAGTACAAAAGTCGAGAATTTTTCAACGTTCTGTACAAAATACAACGGCGTGATCATTTAAGAGTTAGTAGGATAGATATTAATCATTGTAAAATATGTTCATTTGTAAGGGAGACTGAGAAGACTTGACCCCTGGGGAGACTTGTTCCCTCATATTTACTCGGAATCAAAAACAATACTCCTGAACAAATGACTATGTTTTGGCTACAAGTGATTTCAATAGAACATTACATCATTTTTTTACGGCTGATGATTTATTTTCAGTCCTTCCGAAATCTTTTAGGTGATTCCGAAAAATCTCAATAACTTTGTGAAAATTAATCCAAATTGTGTTGAAATTTCACAGCCCATAGGTTAAATAACATACTATCAAACGAATCTATCCGAAAAAGGTTGTAATAAAAATACTTCAACTAATGCAGCTTAGTATACACAACAGTGACATGGGGAGACTTGATCCCTCGAGGATTACATGCACACACATTATACATGTGAAAAATAAAAATTCTATTCGGAAGCTTCTATTTACTTGGAATTCTATTGTATTCAATGATAAAATGTGTCAAATAACTTTTATTTCAGTACACACCATGAAAAGGGGGATCAAGTCTCTCCATTTTGAAAATACAGTATATCGTTAAAAATTGGAGGAATACTTACATTTCAAATCAAATCATATTCAACAAGAGAACTTGAAAAGAAAATGCGCGAATCATGCGCTCAGAAGGGGATCAAGTGTTACCCATTTTTGAAAAATACATGGTAAGACATGCCTCCATAAAAACACAGTTTTGGCAAATTTAATAATAATTTAAAGTCCTTCTGTTGTGTATAAACTTGCAATAGATGTTTACCTGTCATTCTGTATGAAAATCGGATCTAGTTTTATGTTTTCCTTGAAGATACAGGTAAATTGAGAAAAAGGGATGAAGTCTACCCAGTCTCCCCTAATTTTCATGGGGGGCCCACAAATTTGAATCCGCACCGGGCCCCCAAATTCCTAGCTACGCCACTGGACCGTCGTCGTATGTGAGTGTTTCGTGACGTATTTCTCGTCACTTGCGTGTGTCTAGAGCATTTTGATCAGTTGTCAGTTGCCCCAACGAACGAACACGATTCGCTAATCGGGGCACAGTCGTGACCCAACCAGCGAATTCGGACTGTACAATGAGTCAGATAATTTCAGATCATGTTCCTAAAGGTTAAGGTCCAAAGCATTTCGGAAATATAGTGTAAACAAGAATGCATTCACTAAACGCGTCTTTGCCCTGGCAAGCAATGATTATCGCAGCTACAATCGTTATCTCTACAAACGCTACACAAGACGCATGCAGTATAGGCTCCGTCGCGATCCTAAGGCATTCTGGTCGTTTGTGAAAACCAAGAAAATTGAGGAAGACCTTCCTGCCGAAATTTTCCTGGGTGAGAGACGAGCTCATTCTGCACTCGACAAGAGTAACCTGCTGACACACCGCTTTAAACAAGTATTCAACGACACCACTGCCACCAGGGCGCAAAATTTTCGAGCAGACCAGCTGAAGTTCACCGTGAGGCAATTTTCATTCACTTGCCTGCATATTCATATTCAGCTGCTCGATACTCGTTTGTCAACTGAATGAAAGTCAATGAATATTTGTAAACATCTTACAAAGTGTTAAATTGCTGATATAATATTAACGTTTCGATTACATTTAACGGTGCTTTACACAGATCTTTTCCAATTTGATTGTTGTGGAGTGTTTTTGGAAGGAATCGTAGCCATAAACGTTGGTAATTATGAAGATGTTTCTCGATCGGCTTCATATTCAATGACTACGAATTGACTGACTGCGTGAAGAGGGAGAGTGAAAATGAATTTGTTTGTTTTGAATATTCAGTGCAGAATCATTCAAATTCGTGCTTTTTTCAGTCAATGACTATGATCATTTGGCACCCTAACTGCCACTACTGATCAAGTAGATCTGGCACTCAGTAATACACCTAGCGATGTCTTTGCCTTCAACGTCTTCACCATTACTCCAGAAATGGTTGATTTGGCTATCAACAAGTTGAAGCATTCTAATGTTGGAGGACCAGATAATTTCCCACCATGTATCCTGAAGAAGTGCACTGCTGAGCTCATCTTGCCATTAGTTAAGCTGTATAATCTGTCCTTGCTTCAGTGCACATTTCCGGACCGGCGGAAATCTTCTTTCATCTTTTCAGTTTTCAAGAAAGGTAACAAGCAAAACGCAGAGAATTACCGAGGGAAAACATCCTTCTGTGCTTGTTCTAAAGTACTGGAGATAATCTTCTGCGATGCTTTCTTTGGTCACTGCAAGAACTACATGTCAGCACTACCGGATCAGCACGGCTTCTACCCGAAAAGGTCGATCTCGACGAACCTTGCTCCTTTCATCTCTCTTTTGTCTATGTAATATTGATTCAGGAGCTCAAGTGGACACCATCTACACCGACCTGAAGGCTGCTTTTGACCGTGTGGATCACTCCATATTACTAGGAATGCTGGAAAAACTTGGGGTTTCCTCGAGCCTGGTGCAGTGGTCCAGAGCTACAAGATTAATTTGCAGATATTACCAGACTCCAGGAGTCCTCATGAAAACGCATTGGCGAAATTACCCCAACTCCTTCTAGGATGTAAAGAAAAAAATTGGAATGATCTCACCCAGTTCCATGTCGTCGGATGACCGCAACCACTCCTTATCTCCTTCAACTTTCTGTAATACTGTTGGCTACCAAGTGTGCATCCATATCACTTCACGAGGAAGGACAATGTGCACCTGCCCCAAACACGCGTCACTTTTCACTTTATCCTTCGATCAATGCAACCCGATCGAGATCCCCATCGCAACTACCGTTAAGGTTTTCGTAGTAGTAGTACCACCGTCAAGCCTCTAATACCCAACCCCGCCTTTAGACGGGGTACAGTTTGAGCATTTTTGTAATTTTTGTTTTGTGCAAAAATTTATTTTTTATTTTTTGGCTGATATTTAGGACTGTTTTGTATATCACAAAATGGTTTTTGGTGTATTTTAAAGCGTATTTACATTTTTTGAATATCATTGAAAAATTAATTTTTTAGTCACCTTTTAGAAGTTATTGTTTATTTTGTACTTAAACGCTACAATTAAC
This sequence comes from Aedes albopictus, assembly GCF_035046485.1. Lineage (NCBI taxonomy): Eukaryota > Metazoa > Arthropoda > Insecta > Diptera > Culicidae > Aedes > Aedes albopictus. Next base: position 76,676,574 of record NC_085138.1, on the reverse strand, counting down.
ATATTTTAAATTTTTCCCAAACCATTCTATCCTTGTTTAATAGTTTAAGGGAATCGAATACACTCTAAAATTATTTTCCTTGAAATTACACGTAAAATAAAAATTTATATGAAATAAAATAAAAATAAAAATATTTCAACAATAATCATAAAATCTCAAAATGTTTTCATCTCAAAAAATCCGTACCCCAAATAGGCTTCCAGGAAAAATATAAAAGTGTGGGGATGTTCAAAAATAAATATTAGAAAAATCAAAAACTGAAATTCACGAAATCAAGAATTAAAAAGAATCATCTTCCAAAACATGTTTAAATCGATTTTAGATGACGAAAAATGATATTTAGATCAAAATCAAAAATTTGGGTATTAGAGGGTTAATCTGAGGGGGAACAGTTTTGAAACACCACCATCATGTCGGTTCGTCGGTGGTAGTACGATGCCTTCTGGATTGTTTGCAGCTGCAGGAATTTATGAATGACTTCAGTGAATGGTGCAGTGGAAACTTCGTCACACTCAGCGTGCACAAATGCAACTCCATTAGTTTCCATCGTAGGCAAAAACCGATATTGTTTGATTATACGATCAACAATGTGTCACTTCAGCACGTGGAAATCCGCCTGGAATTCCGTCAGGTATTCCTTCCAGCCTTCTTTCAGGGTTTCCTCCTGGATTTCCTTCCCAAGCAACACACATGTTATAATAGAGTTACGACAGTGCAAGTTTTGGTTGTATAGAAGTTTATTTGACGTAAATCCAACAGTCTGTTAAAATAACGTAAAATAAACTTCTATACAACCAAAACTTGCTCTGTCGTAACTCTATTATAACATGTGTGTTGCTTGGGTTCGGGGATTCCTCCTGCAGTTAATACAAAGATTGCTCCTAGAATTTCTTCGAAGCTTCCTCCTAGAATTTCTTCGGGGATTCCTTCTGAACTTCCTTCGAGGATTCTTCCTGAAATTTCGTCGAGGGTTCCTCCTGAAATTTCTACGGAAATTCCTCCTGGAATTTCTTCGAAGATTCCTCCTGGTTTTCTTCGAAGTTTCTTCTTGGAATTCCTTTGGTGAATCCTCTTTGATTTTTTTTTTTTGAGATTTCTCTTGGAATTCTTTCGGGGATTCCTCTTAGGATTTTTTCGAGAGTTCTTCCTAGAATTCCTTCGGGAATTCCTCCTGGAATTTCTTCGACCATTTATCGTGGAATCATTTCGGCAATTCCTGCTAGAATTCTCTCAGGGATTTCTCCTGGAATTCATTCTGAGATTCCTCCCTGAAATCATTCGGGGATTCCTTAGTGTAAATGGAGCGACTTTATTATCAGAAATAAAAAATGCATTCATTCAAACGTAATAGTTTATGTCATCAATGATCATGAAAAAGCTCAACAAATTCTAGAGTGTAATGACAACTTCTTTGCTTTGCTAATGTTGACAGTATGGTCGACTTTTTGTCACGCCCAGGGATGTCAGGTGTAATTTTCAAATGTCTTCGCGAGGCAGGCTGAAATGTCTTCACATGACTTCACACTCCGTGTTGTGGCTTTGGTATAAAATTAATGTTAAAAATAAAAAATTATGCTATGTTATCTCACTGCGCTGTATATCAAGTAATATAGAGTGACGACCTATGGTGATGATATCCTATATCAAGAAAGGCGATCACACTACGCCGACATGATACAGCTTATCGTGTATGTTGTTGAACTAAAAAAAAACGTAACGCGTAAACCTACAGAAAATGTTTATTTATGTCGATATGTAAATTTATTAATTCCTAAAGAAACTGTGAGGGGATTTCGGAGATATTCTGATTTTAGACAAATTTCAATGGAAATACCTAAACATTTTAATATTATTTTCATTCCTGTGTGGATTCCACAAGGAGTTTCTTTAGTAATTTTCCCAGGAGTTAACAAGCAACTTCATTCATCTAGAACTTTCCTTTGTAATTCCTCCAGGAGTCTGGAATCCCTTCAATAGTTTCTTGTGGAATTCCTCCAGTTTTTTTGTGATTCCTCAAGGAGCTTCCCAAGATTTTACTCAATTCACCGGGAATCCTTCCTGAAATTTCCCAAGAATTAGTCTAAGTGTTCTTTGGACATTCCTCCAGGAGTACTTCGGGAATTGCTTCCTAAGTATCCAGGAAAATTTCTCCAGGAGTCTCCGAGAATTTCTCCAAGAGTTTCCCAGGAATCCCTCCCTGATTTCCCCACGAATACCATGGAAATTCTTGCAGGAATACCCAGAAAATGTTTCCATGATTAGACTGGAAATAACTACATAAATTATCCGAAATTTCCCTCCAGAACTTCCATAAAATTTACTTCAAGAGTTCCCCATTACCCATTATAGAAGATTAGCAATAATGCATGGTTCTCTCAGGATTTCTCTCGAATATTTCCCGGATTTTACCAAAATTCCTCAAGAAGTTCCTCGGGTTTATTTCCAAGAGTTCCACAGAAAATCATTCAGAAGATGCTCGGAAATCCATCCAGAAGTTTCTCAATAATTCCTCCAGTAGTTCCTCGGGAATTTCTCCAGGAGATTCTCGGGAATACTTCCAGGAGTTCTTCGGGAGTTATTCAAGGAGTTTTAAAGGAACTTCTCCAGGTGCATCTCGGGAATTCTTCCAGTAGATCCTTGGGAATTCCTCTTGGACATCCTCGAGAATTCCTCCAGGAGATGCTTGGGAATTCCTCTGAGAGATCCGCGGGACTTCCTACAGGAGATCCTCGGATATTCACGGGAATTCTTGCTGTGCTTTGGGAATTCCTGCAGGACTTTCTCGGGAATTCGTCCAGGAGTTCCACGGAAATTCCTCCACGAGTTCTTCGGAAATTACTCCAGGAGATCCTTGGGAAATCCTCCTGGACTTCCTCGAAGAATTTCTCCAGGAGATCCTTGGGAATTCCTCCATCAGTTCTTTAGAAATTCCTGCAGGAGTTTCCAGGCAATTTCTACAGAAGTCCCCGAGAGTGTATCTTGGAGCTCCTAGGAAATTCCTTTAGGAGTTTGATGGAAATTTCTCCACAAGTCCTCGAGAATTTCTCCAGGATTTTCCGGGAATCCCTCCATGGGTTCCCCTCGGATTTCCCAGGGAATTTCCTAATGATTTTTTTTTAAATTAACTACATAAATTATCCGAAAATTCCATCCAGAATTTTCACGAAATTTACTTCAGAAGTCTACAAGAACTCCTCCAGCAATAATTTAGGTCCCCGGATTAATTTCCAAGAGTTCCACAAGAAAAATCCGGAAATTCCTCCAGAAGATCCTCGGATATTCAGCCTTGAGTCCCTAGGGAATTCCTCAAAGAGTTCTTCGGGAATTCCTCCGTAAGGATAATTGGGAACTCCTACAGTAGGTTCTCGGAAATTCCTCTAGGAGTTTCTCGGAAATTCCTCCAGGAGTGCTTCGGGAATACCTCCAGAAGTATCTCAAGAATTCTCCAGGAGATCCTCGAGAATTCTTTCACAAGTTCTTCGGGACTTCTACCAGGAGTTTTAAAGGAACTCTTCCAGAAGTGTCTTGGGAATTCCTCGAGGAGATCTTCGGGGTTCCTCCAGCAGTTCCTCGGAAATTCCTCCAAAATTTCCTCAGGAATTCCTCCAAGTTCCTTGGATATACCTCCAGGAGTTCTTCGGGTATTCCTTCTAGCGTTGGGCAATTTTAAATCGATGTTCGCAACATCGATGTTTTTGTTCCGATTTATCGATTTTTTGAATCGATGTTGAAGCCCCACGAAATCGACCGAATAGATTTTTAACATTCGATTTTTCTTTCGATTCAAACATATTCAACTTCTTTTTTTTTTTTCAGAATGCAATGCACACCATTGAGAAAATGTACATAATATCGAGGGTCTATATAATGTAGGGTCCACTAAATCGAGGTATAACTGTATATCTCAGGTTTCGTAGACAATCCCTCCCAGGAGTCTAAGTGAATCTTTCTCAGGATTCTGGAGAAATCCTTCTTATGGTCCAGAGAGTTCAGGGTTCTGCGCATCCTTCTCAGGATTCTAGGTCAGTCCATCTTTGGATTCCAAACATTTTTTTTTTGAGAATCCCTCTCAGGATTTTAGATGAATTTCTTTTACTAATGTGGAAGATCACCTCTTAGGATCCCTCTCAGGGTTCTGGGGCAATCTCTTTCAGGATTCTAATGGGTTGTCTTACTGCAGGATACTGCAGGAGAATTTCTCTCAGGATTCTAGGAGAATCCCTCCCAGGATTCTGGAAGTATCTACCAGGGAGTTCTGGTGATATCCGTCTAAGCATTCTGGGGGAATCCCGAGGAAAAACTTCTCTCAGGATTCTGAGACAATCCAACACAGGATTCAGGAAGAATGCATCTCGGGAATTTGAGGAAAGCCCTTAGGTTTCTGTAAGAATTTCTCTAAAGAATCTGAGAGAGTCCATCACAGAAAACTGGAGTAATCTTTTCCTGGATTCTAGGGAAATCCTTAATATAATTCAGAAAGAATTCCTATTGGAAGAGTCTTTCTCTCTTTTCTGGAATAAGGTCTCTCAGGATGCTGGAATGATAATTTTCAGCATTTTGAAGGAATCTCTCTCAGAATTTTAGAGGAATCCTCAGAATTATGGAAGAGTCCCTAAAAACATTCTGGAGGAATTTTTCTCAGCAGTATTATATGGGGAATACCTATCAAAATTCTAGAGAATCTCTGGATTCTAAAGGTCACATTAGACATGACAAATATTTGGCCAAACAAGCCCAACAAATGACCAAAACAATGTGAATCATAGCAACCTTGGATGAATGTCGGGCTTCGATGGCAAATATTTGTCATAATGACAAACAGTCTAATGGCACCTTAAGGGAATTCAACTCAGGATTTTGGGGTATTCCCTACCAAGGATGAAGTCCTTTCCAGGATTCTAAGAAATTTCTGGATGATCTGGGTTGACTCCTCTAAGGATTTTGGAAGGCCCTCACTTTGAACCCCACTCAGAATTCTGAGGAAATCTTTCTCAGCATTCTCAAGAACTCCTCTCAGAGTTCTTGGAGAATCATACTCAGCATTTTCAGAATCGTGGCGTAATTTCTTTCAGAATTCTGGGAGAATATTTCTTAGGATTCTGGGGGAATCCCACACAGCATTGTAGTGGTACCCTTCTCAGGATTCTGCGTAAGATCCTTTTAAGATTCTGGGGGAATATCACTAATCATTCGGCTTTCTGGGGTAATCCTCGTCAGGGTTCTAGGGCAATTTCTCTCAATATTCTGGGAAATTTGTCTCATGATTCTGAAGAAATCCATGGGATTCTGGGGCTATATTTTTCAAGATTTTAGGGCACTTTTTTCTGAATTATTAGGAGATTTTGAGCACAATTCTCTAGAGAAATTTGGATTTTGGAGAATCCCTTGCATAGATTTTGAGATTTCTCTTAGGGTTTGGAAGAAATCCTTCTCAGCATTCTACAAGAATCCCAGTAGAATTCTGTTTTCTGTATTCTGGAGCAGTTGCTTCCAGAAATCCCTTTCAGGATTCTGGGAGAATTCCTCTTAGTAATCAGGGAAAATCCCTGACAAGATTATGGGAAGATACTCTTGAGATTCTGGTGTAATAATTTAAAGTATTCTAGTTTGTACAGAAATCACCCTCAGAGTTCTGGGACAATCCCTTTCAGGACTTTAGGGGAGTCCTTTCAAAGATTCTGGGGGAATGGCTCTCAGGAATCATGAGTAATTTTTCTGTTTTATGTGGGAAGTCCATTGTAGAAGTTTTCGTAATTCCTTCCAGGGCGAATCCTTACCAGATTTTCAGAAAAATCTTTCTTAGGTTTCTAGATATATTTTTCTCCAGAATCTGGAAGAACCCCTCTTATGATCCCTCTCAGGAAATTTGGGGAGTACCTTACGGGATTCTGGCAGAATTATTCTCAGCATTCTGAAGGACCCAGGATTAGGGGAATTCTGGGAGAATACTTGGAAGGATTCTGGAGGAATTCTCAGGATTCTGGGAGAATCCTATCACCCAGAGTTCTGTGAGAGTATATCTCAGGTTTCTTTGGCAATCCCGCCCAGTATTTTGAGCGAACCTTTCTCAGGATTCTGGAGTAATCCTTCTTAGGGTTCAAAGCTACCCTTTACAGGATTCTGGGTCATTTCTTTTAAGTTTCTCGGGGAATGCATCATAGAATTCCATTTTTTTTTGTGAGAATCTCTCAGTATATTCTAGATGAATTTATCTCAAGAATGTTGAAGAACCGCTCTTGAGTTTCCTCTCAGGATTCTGGGAGAATTCATCTTAGGATAATCCTATTCAGCATTCTGGGATAGTCCCTCTTAGGATTCTGGAACATTTTGGGAGAATCCCAAGGGTAAGCTTCTCTTAGGATTCTGAGGCAATCTATCACATGATTCTGGGAGAATTCCTCTCGGGACTCTGAGACATTCCGTCTCATAGATATGGGGTAATGTCTCTCAGGATTCTAGGAAAATCCTTATTAGAATTCTGAGAGAATTCCTATCAAGATACCGGAAGAGTCTTGCTTTCTTTTCAAAATAATGTCACTCAGGATTCTGATGTAATCATTTTCAGCATTCTGAAGAAATCTCTCTCAAATTCTAGAGGAACTCATTTCAGATGGAACTTTTTTTTCTGGATGAGTCTTTTTAAAGATTCTGGTGCAATTTCTCTCAGCAGTCTGCGGGAATTTATCTCAGTACTTTATGGGAATACTTCCCAGAGTTCAGGGGAATCTCCGAATCTCAAGATTTTTTATTCGATTCAAAAATATAAAATTTCATTTTTTTTTAGAATGCACTGTCTTAACGTTATATCCATTTTCGAATCAGAGTCGCGAAATGTTCGATGTGCAATCTCAAATTTTGATATTGAATTTATTTAGACAAATAAAACATACCATGAACTTGAACTACATGTAGCAAACGAATCATTTTACAGTTTTGTAATATTTTATAATATCGAATCGATGTGAAAACATCGATTCAAAGCATTCGATTAAATCGGTGAATCGATCCCATTGATCCGATTCGAATTGATTCACAAAAGTCGATGTCTCAGCCAGATTTGCCCAATGCTAATTCCTTCATGAGTTCTTCTGGAATTCCTCCAGGAGATCCACGGGAATTTCTTCTGGAATTCCCGAGAATTCTTCCAGGAGATCTATGGGAATTCCTCTAAGAGATCCCCAGAAATTCCGTCATCAGTTCATCTGGAATTCCTGTAGGAGATTGCAGGACATTTCTATAGAAGTCCCCGGGAGTTTATCTTGGAGTTACTAAGAAATTTCCTTTAGGAGTTTCATGGAAATTTCTTCACGAGTCCCCGGGCATTCTCCAGGATTTTCCTGGGAAATTTCATGCAAAATTTCCATGAAATTTACTTCAGAAGTTCACCAAGAACTCCTCCAGGAATAATGCATGGTTCTCTCCAGGTAGTATTCTTCATGGTTTTTCCGAAAATTCCTGAAGAAGTTCCTCGTATTTATTTCCACGAGTGCTTCAAAGCAATCCGAAAAATCCTCCGAATAACTCCTGGAGTTTTTTTGGGAAACTTGTGCCGAAATTCCCGAGGAACTCCTGGAAGAATTCCGAGGAACTCCTAAAGGAATTTTCAAGGAACTCTTGAAGGAGTTCTTGTGGATCTCCTAGAGGAATTCCCGAGGAACTCCAGGCGGAATTTGCGAGGAGCTTATGGAGGAATTTCCGAGGAGCACCTGGAAGAATTCCCGAGAAACTCCTGGATGAATTTCTAGAGGAATTCCTGATGAAATCCTAAAGGATTACCCGTGGAACTTCTGGAGGAATTCCCGAGGAACTACAGGAGCAGTGAAGAGAATTGTCAGACAAAAGAGGCACAAAACAAGCAACAAAGACGGTGCGACGATTACTCTTTATCCCTACTGGTAACAGATAATGACATGATCTCGAAATTTTTTGTTGCAGACAAAACGGAAGCTGAATTTGTTGCATACTTTTCAACTCGTGAATAATCAATTATTGCTAACCCAAAGTAGAAACTGTTTGATGATAGAGCTTCACCAGAGTTGCAGTGTTTACCGACTTGAAGTTAGCGTTCGAAAATTGAAATGCAAGCAGGGATGGGAACACTCACTTGCAGAGAGTTACACTCACTTGATGTTTTCTCAGCTCAGAAGCGTGCAATCAAGAAATGATGTATGGACGACTTTTGCCTTGTGGTTTTGTCTAAAAGTTTGCCGAATAAAGTAGGTGTCGCACACGCATATCAAAGTCGTGACAGAGCTGTGAAAGCGACTCTCCACGAGGTGAGTGTAATTTACATTCACCTCGTGGAGAGTTGCCTTCGCAGTTCCTTCACGGCTTCGGTATGCGTGTGCGACCCCTACTCTATTCGGCAAACTTTGAGACAAAACCACAAGGCAAAAGTCGTCCATACACCATTTCTTGATTGCACGCTTCTGAGCTGAGAAAACATCAAGTGAGTGTAACTCTCTGCAAGTGAGTGTTCCCATGCTTGAATGCAAGGCTTAAAAATCTCTAAACTCGTGGTGTACGATGTTAATCCCATTATTTTCAAGTTGGGACAAACTTATGTCGCATGGGTTTGTTTGTCGCAACAAATACAGGTTGCGACATTGTCATTATTGTTGCGCGATGGTTGAATTTTGATTCACTGTACAGGAGAAATCTTAACCACGGTGTGCCAAAAACCGTTATTAACAAATAAAAATGTCCACCCAAGTGGCACCCAACATTCGAAAGATACACTATTCTAGTATCTCCTCTGAAAATTTGAAAATGTTTCATCGAGGGAAATTAAAGTTTTTATGATTTGAAGATTTTGAGCCATTTCTATAGGATGTTCATATATGAGTGAATATGCACGCACGGTGAGCCTGATACCACTATTAACAAATAAAAATGTACTCCAAGCTCTCACCCGGCATTCGAAAGATATACTATTCTAGTATCTCCTCCGAAAATTTGAAAATGTTTTATCTAGGGAAACCAAAGTTTTTACTGTTTGAAGATTTTCCTCTATTTTTATAGAATAACCTCATATATATCAATATTGTCATAGGATGTTTCATTGGCTCTTCAAATAATGAACAAATATTATTCACAAGCACCATTCCAAAGATACAACATTCAAAGAACTTCTCTGAAAATTTGACAACATTTCATTGAAACGATCGCAAATTACAGTGGTTTGAAAATATAAGATATGTATATTGAAAATGTAATAACTTCATAGAATATTATTTCAATTTCTCATGTTAATCATTCCTCGCAATGAATATATATTTTGTAACTCATCTAAAACTTTGATTTTATATCACATTTTTTGCGATACTATTACAAAACTCAGTAGGTGTTTTTAACGTGTTTATAGAAAAAAGCGATAGTATGCATATCTCCAATGAAATTGAAATCAATGCTTAAAATTGTTGTTACTGATGATCATTCAAATGTAAAATTTCTAAATTCACGGAAGACACGTTAGTAACATGACGTATAAAAGCTGGGTAGTAAAACGATAAGCATTTAGGTTTACTTTAAAAGCTTCAATATCTTAAACGTTATACCAACGATTTACAAAGCTTCCTAGGAATACCAAAACCTTGGGCTGTTAATTTACTTTGACTCTCGTTTCATCATGAAACGTTTTCAAATTTACCGACAGGATACCAACATATTTATAGCGTGCTTAAAAACACAAAAAAAACGGTGCCAAACACTTAGAAAGTTTATATAATTAACGCTCACGGCGTGCCACATTTTTATTTGTATTCGAGTAGCAGGTAGATCTATGAAATATTAATTAGATTCTCAAACTACGGTAATTGACATTCCTCTCAATGAAATGTTGCCAAATGTGAAGCGGACCTGGTGTGATGGTTAGAACACTTGACTATCACGCCGAGGACCTGGGATAGAATCCCACTCCCAACAAACTCACCAAATGTGAGTTTTTTCCTTCGGAAGGGAAGTAAAGTGTGGGTCCCGAGATGAACTAGCCTAGGTAGGGCTTAAAATCTCGTTAATACAGATAAAAAAAATGTTGCCAAATTTTCAGAGAAGTTGCTTGAATATTTATTTTACCTTTCTAATTTGTGAAACTAATGACACAGTTCAACACTAGTTCGCGTTATGGAATGAGAAAAAAAATAATGGGGGTTTTTGACCCTAGAAACTCAAATGCGTATATCAATTGAACACCCCAAGTTATCAATTCAAACTTCAGTCTTGAACTGTGAAGTCCCGTTCCAATATTTTTCGAAAATTCTTTCACTATGACACTTCTATGGTTCCAAAACCCTGTTCTTTTTTTCCATCTCATAATACGAAGTTTTTTTTAAATATTGTTTAGCGATGTTATTTGTTTAAGATATGAAGAGCACCGTATGACAATATTCTTATATCACGGTGCTTCATTTACCGTTATTATCAAAAAAAATATACCATCAAAACCTGAAACGCCATTCTCTTTCTTCATCATTCCTACACCTCTGGACAAATTTTAAAAAAAATCGTTAGACGAAATTTTGAGTTACGCCCTTTTAAAGGGCCTAACCCCTAAAAAATCAGGTTTTCTATAGAAAAACATCATATTTCTTAACAGAAGCATGTTTCTGCCATCAAAATTTGAAACGCCATTTTCTTTCTTTATCATTTCTACACCTCTGGACAAATTTTGAAAATAATCGTTAGGCGAATTTTTGAGTTACGCCCTTTTAAAGGGCCTTACTCCTAAAAAATGAGGGTTTCTATAGAAAAACATCATATTTCATAACAGAAGCATGCTTCTGCCAACAAAATTTGAAACGCCATTCTCTTTCTTTGTCATTCCTACACCTCTGGATAAATTTGGAAAATAATCGTTGGACGAAATTTTGAGTCACGCCCTTTTAAAGGGCCCTACCCCTAAAAAAATAGGGGTTTCTATAGAATACCATCATATTTCATAACAGAAGTATGCTTCAAAGTCCAAAATAATTAACAGTATCATTAATAATGCTACAATTTGATACTATACACTAATATTGAATGCATTGTGTATAAAAATTAGCCATAACGCCAGTATAAGGGAAGTATTCATTAACCTGTAGGATACAGACGTTGTTGGCTTCATTTACTATTATAGCCAGAACAATATACAATGAAAAACATAAACGACAGTTCATTTACTTTTTCATTTATATAGTTAAAGCACACCAATAAACTGAATTTCAAAATTAATGTTGGTCAAATTCTCCAGTTACGCCCATTTGAAGGTCATAAGTACTTATATTAGAATTATTATAAAACTTAGTTTCATTTAATTACGTTTATTCTTCGGTAACGTAGTTTAGCAGTTAAATATAGAACTATCATTACAATTGATCATCTCAATCCTTAGTTTTGTATGTTTATTAAATGAAAACAGCATTCACCAAAAAATCTAACGAATGAGATAGGCACATGCCATCGCTTGTTTTGTCTTTAAAAAGCAATACAAAAAACTTACGTCCCACGCTATAAATGGCAATTGATACAAACATGATTGCTTCCTACATGTTTGAAAATACTTCCCTTATATTAGCGTAATGGCCAATTTGTATACAAACATCAATACAAATAGCCAATATTAGCATATAGTATCAAATTGAAGGATTATTAATAATACGTTTTATTATTTGGGACTTCAAGGCATGCTTTTGTTATGAAATATGACGTTTTTCTATAGAAACCCTGATTTTTTAGGAGTTACGCCCTTTAAAAGGGCGTAACTCAGAATTTCGTCTAACGATTATTTTAAAAATTTATTCAGAAGTGTAGGAAAGATAAAGAAGGAGCATGGCGTTTCAGGTTTTGATGGCAGAAGCATGCTTCTGTTATGAAATATGATGGTATTCTATAAAAAAAAACCTGATTTTTTAGGAGTAAGGCCCTTTAAAAGGCCGTAACTAAAAATTTCGTCTAACGATTATTTTAAAAAATTATCCAGAGGTGTAGGAATGATAAAGAAAGAGAATGGCGTTTCAAATTTTGTTGGCAAAAGCATGCTTCTGTTATGAAATATGATGTTTTTCTATAGAAACCCTCATTTTTGAGGGGTTAGGCCCTTTAAAAGGGCGTAACTCAAAAATTCGTCTAACGTTTATTTTCAAAGTTTGTCCAGAGATGTAGAAATGATAAAGAAAGAGAATGGCGTTTCAAATTTTGATGGCAGAAACATGCTTCTGTTATAAAATATGATGTTTTTCTAAAGAAACCCTGATTTTTAGGGGTTAGGCCCTTTAAAAAGGCGTAACTCAAAATTTCGTCTAACGATTTTTTTTAAAATTTGTCCAGAGGTGTAGGAATGATGAAGAAAGAGAATGGCGTTTCAGGTTTTGATGGTATATATTTTTTATAATAACGGTAAATGAAGCACCGTGTATATATGAGCTAATTCTATGAAAATATAGGAAAATCTTCAAACAGTAAAAACTTTGGTTTTCCTAGATAAAACATTTTCAAATTTTCGGAGGAGACACTAGAATAGTATATCTTTCGAACGCCGGGTGTGAGCTTGGAGTACAATTTTATTTGTTAATAGTGGTATCAGGCACACCGTGCGTGCATATTTACTCATATAAGAAAATCCTATAGAAATGGTTCAAAATTTCAAATCACAAAAACTTTGATTTCCCTCGATGAAATATTTTCAAATTTTCAAAGGACATACTAGAACAGTGTATCTTTCGAATTCCGGGTGCCACTTTGGTGGACATTTTTATTTGTTAATAACGGATTTTGGCACACCGTGATAACAGGCTTTCTCGAGCAAATCTTCAGAAAAATTTGCGGGAAATTCTGGACGTAGCTCTGTTTGAAATTTGAACGAAGTTCTCGTGAGAATTTCCGAAAAAAAACATCGGTAATACTTTTAGAAAGAACCTCCATTTTTAGAGATTTTGAAAAACTAGAGGAGAGCACCCGAGAGATTACCTAGTTGAATAGCTGGAGGAAACTAAAAAAAAACTAAAAATAACGTCTTTCAGAATCTTTGGTGACATTAAAAAAAGTCCTTGAATGATATTTAAAAAAAAATATTAACAAATATTTCATTGCTCTGAAAGATATCTTGAAGAATTCATGGAATGTGTTGGCTGGCTGTTTCTTGAGAATTTGCTTTCTTTATAAAATTGCTGATCTAAAATTAATTCAATAAATTATATCCTAAAATTTCCAAGAAATAACTAAAAACTGCTTCAAAATTTCCACTTAAAGACCGAAAATTTAAGAATTTGTAAGTTTTTATCAACAAAAATTTAAACGCATTTCATCTGAAATTGTTTCAAGATTTGAATTATTGGGTTAGATCAACAATATAAATATTATTTTTCGGCTTTCACAAGTCTTCACATGATTTGAAATGTCTTCAATATGTCTTCACAAAAAATAAATGTCTTCACAGAAGTTCAAAAATGTCCTCACATCTGGTATCCCTGCACGCCGATTCACGCCGCCGCCGAAAGTTGCCACCGGCGTGACGTCGATGACGCCGCCGCCGCTGGCCAAAAATGGCGCTCACGCTGCCGCCGAGCAAAATATAGTCGGCGCACAGGTCTAGTTCAAAGTCTGGTGCTCTGTACCTATATACCTATTGCATATTCTGTTGATTCCACTGTTATTATTTAATTCGTCTGTTCCAAGTTCTTCAAACCGGCCGGTTTTGGCATCCCTTCTGAGTACCACCGGTTCTCAAGCATGCGCACGGAACCGCCGGAGAACCCACCAAATGCCGGCAACAGCCAAACATCCACAAGTTGTTGTTAGTTAGCCCATCTCCATCGGTAGGTGGGTATCCATCCATCCATTGGCATTGACGCCGGCTACCGAAACTGGTCAGCTGTTCCACGCTCGTATTATCTAATCGCTCACTTTACCGAGGACGTCGAAAACGACGACGGTGGCGGTCGTCGTCGTCGTCGTCACTCAAGCGGGTGTTCATCCACACTACTGTGTGTAACAGCCATAGCCAGAGTGTTTGAGTTCAACCCGCGCGCCCGAAAAAGAGTGTGAACGAAAACAGAGAGATCGCGTGAAATCCATCCATCCGTACCTACATCCAAAAAAAAAGTTCAGCGCGCGCGTTTGCTTGCTTGGAGGAGCTAGCTGGTCTTGGACGGGCATCGTCGGTTGTTCCGTTCGACGCGTTGCATTCCGCCTCAGTTCGGTGTTCGCTAATCGAGTGATAAGACGCGTTATTCCGCCGTTACACTACCAAGCTATTCGGGGTGGACCAGAAACGACGACGTGTGTGGATGGAGAGTCCAGTGACCAGTGCGTAGTGCGACGCGATGTTCTAGCTCCCGAGGGAAAGGTCAGGATCAACTATCGCCGGGGTCGTCGGCGCGCGAAAATTCACGGTCAATTTGGGGATTTGGGGAGGAATTTTCGACAGTGGGAAGAGACCACATTGTGCGAAGTTGTTACGAACGGACGAATTTAGGTCCTCATCAGTCAGAAGATCAGAAGAAGGTGTTATATTCGGGGGATGCTGCTAAGTAAGTGGATGCTGGGAGGAAAACGTGACAGTGAATAGCGCGTGGAACTGAGGCGCGCAAACAAGTGATGATTGTTATTTTCGGTTGTCCCCGCCGTGGTTTTTTTTTTCTGTGACAGCCAGCAGCTACCGGCTATAATAACAGCAGCGTTTGTAGTGGGTTCTGGTGAAGGATCGACGTAGAGGACCGACGGTCACACTGTGTCGGCGCTAGTGGTCAAATGCCTGTCTGATTGTGTTGGTTGTGGGTATCGAAGAAACGACCGCTGCGGGAAAAATAAGATCAAACGGTGCGAGTGATTGTTGTAAATTGTTGTTGTTTAACTGTGTTTAGTGCCCCGAGATGAGTGGTTCTCAACTTAACAATTGTAAAAAAAAAATCTGCTGACTTCATCCAAATTATCAACGATATATGCTATGTAAGTGTTATGTGTCAAGCAAATGTGATTGTTAGTTATGTTAGTTATGCCAAAGAATAATGCAAAACATAAAAAAAGATTTTGCCTCGTTTTCTCTAAAGTGGTTATACACAACATTCTGATTTTATGCGTTGAATGCGTGCGGGCAAATAAAAAATCGTGTAACTTCGAGTAATCGCGCAAAAAAGTTTAATGGATTTTTTTTACGCGATATGTCATCCGCAAATGTCGAAGTCGCGTAACTTCGACAAACTCGTGCAAAATACGACAATCATGTAAAAATGAACCGTGTAAAAAAGAATTCAGGTTATGTTACTTAGGGTGACCGATCCTACTCAAAACAAAGGAGTAAAGCACTGTTTGATTTTTTTATATTATGGATTTTTTATTAGCAGTGAGTTATATTCTGGAAAAAAAAATCTCAAGTGGTAAAATTTATTTTCTGTGGCAAGTTATTATAAAAATATTAAAATTCAGTTCACAGGTTAATAATGGATTTCTTCAATTCAGCGTACTGATCATTGAATGTGTAAATGTGTGAATACAGGTATACCTCGATTTAGTGGACCCTAGATTATATCCCAAGTAACAATTTTGATTCTATTTGGTTTTATTTGTTTGTTTGTTTATTTGTTAAAAAGGGGAAGCGAGACAAGACGCATCCCAAAGCATACAGGCCAATTAGTCTTTCTTCAGTTTTGTTGAAGACTATGGAAAAGGTTTTGAAGGATTTTATCAATTCTTCTTACATAAAAGAGCATCCCCTATCTGACTTCCAGTTTGCTTATCAATCTGGTAAGTCAACGATTACGGCACTTCATTCGCTAGTAACAAAGGTGAAAAAAACGTTTTCAGCAAAAGAAATAGCTCTATGCGCCTTTTTAGACATAGAAGGAGCATTTGATAATGCCTCCTATTCATCTATGAATCGTGCCATGGAGAACAAAAACTTCGACCAATGTATCATACATTGGATTTATACTGTGCTTGCAAAAAGAGAAATCACCTCTGAGCTGGGAAGTTCTTCTATATCAGTAAGGGCAACGAAAGGTTGCCCTCAAGGAGGAGTCCTCTCACCACTAATGTGGTCCTTAGTTGTAGACGATCTTCTAAGAAGCTTGAAGGAAAAAGGTTTCGAAGTTGTGGGCTTTGCAGACGATATAGTCATAATAGTGAGAGGAAAGTATGACGAAACTGTTTCGGAGAGAATGCAAAGGGCCCTAAACTACACACATTCATGGTGTATTAAGGAGGGCCTTAGCATCAACCCGTCAAAAGTCGTAATTGTCCCTTTTACTAGGAGAAGGAAGATCAACCTTAAAGCTTTTCGGCTTGGAGGAATACAAATTCATCCTAGTGATCGAGTCAAATACTTAGGTTTGATACTAGATGCTAAACTGAACTGGAGTGCTCAAATTGAGTCCGTGATCGGTAAGGCAACAAGTGCGTTCTGGTTATGCTTCAAAACTATTGGCAGGAAGTGGGGCTTGAAACCAAAAATGATAATGTGGCTTTATACTGCCATAATCCGCCCAAAAGTGACGTATGCTTCGTTTGTCTGGTGGCCAAAAACAAAAGAGGCTACCACGCAATCAAAGCTTGCAAAAATTCAACGTCTTGCGTCCATTGCTGTTACAGGAGCAATGCGAAGCACTCCATCAAAAGCTTTAGATGCGATTCTCAATCTGCTACCTTTGCACGAGTACGTGCAATTAGAAGCAGAAAAGGAATTGCTGAGAACGAGTTGAAAAGTTTATGCCAGGTGATCTTGTAGATCACCTGAGCATTTCACAATACTTCCAAAATAGGCCAGTAATGAAAATGATTAAAGACTGGATGAAACCTGTGGAGAACCATGATGTTCCTTACAAGTTGCACGAAACAACTCGTGCAGATTGGGAAGTCGGAGGTCCCACTGTTAGTCAAGGATCAATCAAATTCTGTACAGATGGCTCAAAAGTTGGAATAAAAACGGGAGCAGGCATCTACGGTCCTGTAATACATATTTCAGTGGCGATGGCAAACTATCCTACAGTGTTTCAAGCAGAGATTCTTGCTATTTTGAAATGCGCAAATATCTGCCTTGAGAGAAAATACAGATATGCAAATATTTGTATTTTCTCAGACAGTCAAGCTGCACTAAAAGCATTGTGCGCTTACAAATGTACTTCAAAGCTTGTCTGGGAATGCATTCTTTCACTGCGCAGTCTGTGCGCAGTCTGGCATTGAAGGGAATGAAATGGCAGACGAGCTTGCTAAAAGTGGTTCCAATTTACAGTTTGCTGGCCCAGAACTATTCTGCGGTATATCAAACTGTACAATAAAAATGGACCTGAACTGCTGGGCTGAGAAGAGGCTGATATCCAATTGGATGGATGTCAAAAATTGTGGGTTACGTACAAAAGGCTGAATCACATAAGGCTGAATGATTAAAAGGCTGAAACACATAAGGCTGAATGATCAAAAGGCTGAAAGGTATCAAAAGGCTGAAAGATATCAAAAGGCTGAAAAGTTTTGAAAGCTGTAGAGAATCGAAAGAAATGACATTTTGAACATTAATGGCTAATCTATTGATCTTTGAAAAACATTCGACTCGACTTGAATTGATCATAGGAAATAAAAGAATCTTTGGAAATTTGGTCGAACGGACATTTGGTCAAATGAAAATTCGGTCAAAACCCATTCTACGGAAGAGGAAGTATATGACATTTAGTCGATTGGACTATTTATCGAATGGACATCTGGTCACGTGAGCTAAGGCTCTAACTGATGAAAAGACATTCGAGTGGATCATAGTATTATGGATTTCGTTATCATAATGTCTATGTTAATGCACTTTATTCATTTTTCAAGTATTGAATGAATCATAGATGCAAACAATTGTAATTTTTGCTCAAAAATGTTTGAACTTTGTTCAGTTCAAAATTTCTAACGCGTACGAGCTCCAAATTGAATGCCAGCAGGGTACCGTGGGATCCGCGAAACTGAAACCGTTATACCTCCACCATGTTTCCACAGATTTCAAACATTTGGAGCTCATTAGATTCAGAAACTCTTCTGCTATTGGAATCATATCTGAGCGTACCAGTCCGGTCAACATGGGTTTTGGAAAATCCAGGTTTCCAATCATATAATTTAATACAATACAGTAACGGAGTTAGCGGCATGAACCATCGAAAATCATAAAATTGCCTAAACGAATAGAGTCTGGTCGTCAGTCCATCATTTGGCCATTCCTGATTAAGTTTCTCAAGGAACCATGACAGGAAATTAAAACTTTCTTATACTTCACCCCTCCTCACCCCAATAATGTATTAATGTAGGAGATTTTCGGGTTTTCCAGAACTCCGGGACTATACCGCTTTATTCGCGTCGACAGAAACTATTTCTTATATATGTCAAGCAATGTTGTGCGCATAAGAGTTCAGAACCGAATTGCAGCACCACAGTGTGAACGCGATCAATTTGCGTTGAAGTTCATACTCGGCACACTGCGATCAAATATATTTGAACATGCAAATTGAACGCGGCATAAACTAATGGAAAGAACTGCATCCGTAGCATGCTGACTAACATGTTACCCTGGTATCTGTGAAACTAAAATGGTTATATTTGCGCCATTTTTTCGTCAATTTTAGCAATCTTTTGAACTAATTCTCGCGTTTAGTATCATACAGGCGTATCTACAATGATCGATTTCTCTTCGTCGATCTTCTCTTCGGATTATTCCGGAAAATACGACCAATATTCGGATGATCTCTCGGTGTATTTCGGTGAAGGACGACTAGGACTAGCATCTAAAACAACAAAAACAACCAAAAATGGTTTGCCGGCCATAAGTTATTAGCCGAAGAGAAAATCGATGAAGAGAAATCGATCATTGTAGATACGCCCGTATGATACTGAGCGCGAGAATTCGATTAAGAATCTCCTTCTATTGAGAGAGTGAACAAGCCCGACTATCGTGTGTTTCGAAAAATCCGAATGCCTAGAGCTGTATTTCAATATCCGAGACCACAATGTCGTACCAATGTGACGCATTTTCCCGTGACATAACATAATAACGTCCAAACATGGAGATGCGGCACAAGGTCCTAGTCATTAGAATAACTAGCCACAGAAGTCCATTGTCGCGACTGTTCGTGTGACTAACATCTAGTTTGCCACGCCCTTACAGCGTCAGTAGTGGTACTACTACAGCGCCATTGCAGTTCTAGTGTATTTCTATTTCCTAGTCCAGGCACATACGATTTAATGATGAAGATAAGCGCATATGAACTCAGAGCCAAATGATGTTCTTAAGCAGCAAAAGCTCTGACAGGCAAGTTCAATTCATTGTCGTCCAAAAAAATTAAAGTGTTCAGTTCATTTTTTGCTCGCGTTCAGTTAGAATACAATACTATTCGAAAGAATAGCCTATGTTTAAAAGAAGGAGAAACATCTGGTAAAAAGTAAGCAGCTTCAACACCTGAACTTAAATTATTGTTCTTTCAACATTTTAAAAGAAGCAACATCTTTGAGAGCTGCAGCTATAACATCCAAACACAGTAAGAACAGCCTATGTTCAAAAGAAGGAGAAATCTCTGATAAATCGTTTTTAAGGAATATGCGCACGCAGAAGCTCGCTGCATTTTACACATTTGGTAAGAATGCCAGCACTGAATATATGCATATACCACAAAAGAATAGCCTATTTAAAAAAAAGAAAAAAATCTATCATGGAAGAGTTATTAGTATGTGGATATTATCATCAAAGCTTTCCACTTAGTCGTTACACTGTACTATTTGCGGCCACAATACTTACTCTCCCATCAGATATTTTTCCCGCTTTTTTAGATAGGCTGTTCTTTCGAGGTATATGCATAGATCATAATTTAACCGTTCAACTAGGCTGTACATGGGACAACTAGTAATATTGTAATATTATTGTAACTAGTAATATTGTACAACTAGTAATCCTCCTTAGAATTAAAATCATTATAACCCATTCGGCTAAGTGACATTTCAGGCCTGAAATCCATGTTTTTCAGCCTTTTGTTATTTCAGCCTTTTGTAATTTCAGCCTTTTGATACATATCCATAGTTTCAGCCTTTTGTATTCAGCCTTATGTGCATTCAGCCTTTTGAAATTCAGCCTTATGTCACCATCCCTCACACATATCCTGCCTTAATATATTAACATCAGTTGCCAATTATTGAAAGTTGCATTTAACACTTCGTTTGAATGCGGTAGAACTTTCCCTAAAAGACCTTTTGAAGCTTCTGCACAATTTGCTATATTTTTCAAAAACATCGCTTAACAAATTGTTTTCTACGCATGACATTAAGCTCGATAAAAATTGCAAAAAATATATCCGTGTATTTCTACATGCATATCTATTATACATCTATTAGTTTGAATTGCAAACATTTACTTTTGAACCAGAAAATGAATTGAAACACCAAAATCGATATTTTTGAAAACCCGTTTTTCAAATAGTTGAAAACAAGCTTCTAAATATATATCACAACAAGCTGAAAATTACATTTTAATTTCACTACATATTTTTAATATAAATGCTCCAGCTTTATAAAGTGTAGATTGAATTATTTTTACTCTCGTTAAAACATGTTTGAAAACTCGAATGTCTGTGGGCATGTCTTAACCAGAAATAGAAAAGGCGAATAACAAAAAAAAAAAAATAACAAAAGGCTGAATTACGAAAGGCTGAATCTCAAAAGGCTGAAAATGTCAAAAGGCTGAAATAACATAAGGCTAAAATAATGATTCGACTAGTTTTCAAACGGCGAGCCTAAAGGCAGTCATGCGAGCCTAAAGGCAACACTAACATCACACATAACACTCTAATTATAATATAATGATCTTTATGAAAATTTGCTAGTTGGTCGACCACTCAGCCCTGACACTTGCATTGGTTTTGCTTGAGTTTGACATTTGACGCACACTACCGCTCATTGGTTGATGGTTCATTGGACGAACATGCTTCCGTTACTATGTTCGAAATCGGAAAGCGTTAGGACTGTTTTTCCGCGCTAAAGTATGCATTATTGATCGCCTACATAACTATGACGGTATTTCTCCAAAGAATAGCACATATTTAAAAGAAGGGAAAATCTCTGATCACATTGTTGGCAGCTGTAATGGCAACCAATCTCCATAACAGTATGACTCGAAAGAATAGCTCATGCTCAAAGAAGGAAAAATCTCCGATTGAAATACCATCAGTCATTTTTTGTGTTAGTTGGTATGCTTCATTAGCCTCTTCACTAAGCACATTCTATGACTAGGACTCATATATGTAGCCGATCTGGTTAGCGAACGGGTAGTCATGCTGAGGGTGACGGTTCGATTCTCCCTCGGGCCAGAAACTTTTTGTTATGAAAAATTCCTTGACAATCGCGGGCATAAAGTATCTTCCTGCCTGTCACACGATATACAAATGCAAAGTGGTCATTGGCAAAGAAGGCTCTCAATTAATAACTGTTAAAATGCGTATAGAAGCTGAAAGCAGGCTTTGTCTCTGTTGGGACGTTACGCCAGAAAAAAAGAAGAAGAAGAAGTACTATAACTCATTTCCTGCATTTTTGAAATTTCAGCCTTTTGTGCATTCAGCCTTTTTAAATTCAGCCTTATGGTAGCATCCCATTTTGTTACTTGGGATTGACCCTCGCTTTTATCTATTTACTTAGATTTTATGTACATTTATTTAGTGGTAAAATTTTGAGTATCCAACCAGATAAAAAGTTGCAGTAATAGTGTCAAAGCATATCTCATGATATACTTATATACATTTACCTTAATATCATACTTCCCTTTCTAACTTCATAAATTTTTCATAAATATCTCTCGCTTTGTCGATAATCACGATGAGCGGAGGTTATTCTCTGGTGATGTTTTTTCTTACAGATTCCTTAGCAATGACAACATTTTTGGCGGATGCATGCAAACTTCCTATTCGCCAGATTTTTCCTCAAAGCTTTGTAACAAACTTCTTTCAAGATTTCGTATAACTTCCTCACCGAGAGTTGTAACATATTCCAGATATTTTTTTAGATCCCTGGCGTGTACTCAGCTGATCAAATTCCAAAATTTTTACCTAATTCCATAAAAATGTCATTGTAATGCTTCGGCAGATTACAGACTAAATGTGTGATAAATTATTTCCAGTGCTGTCATGGTAAAATCAGAGCTAGTTAGTCGAGGTGTCCCTATTTCAGCGCTCCTTCAGTGGTACATTCCCATGGCTGAATTCCTGGAGGAATCTTTAAAGAAACCGCTTGTGCAATTCCTGAAGGAACTACTGAAACAACTTCTAAAAGAATCCATGGATCAACTTTTGAAGAAATCCCTGATGAAATTTCTGAAATGATTCTAAGAATGTTGCAGAAGTCTCTAAAGATATTTCCGAAAGTATCGCTGAAACAATTTCAGAAGGATTTAAAAAAAATCTGAAGAAAAATCTAAATGAATTCCTGAAAAAATATAAAAGAAACGGTAATATTTTAAGAATTTGTTGATGGGTTATCTGAAGAAATTCCAGGATGAATACCTGAAGGAACACCTGGAAACCCCTGGTGGAATACCTAACCAACTAATAATAATTCTAAACTTTTTTTTTAGAATTTCTGGTGGAATCTCTAGAGAAATTCCAAGAGGTACGCTTGAAGGCAATCCTGGGAGAATTTCTAAGAAAATACATAGAGAAATACTCGGCGGAATTTCTGATGAAATCTCTGTGTGAATTTCTGGAGGAATCTCTACAAGAATGTCCTCCAGCCTTTCCGTAAGAATCCTTATAAGAATCTCTGAAGGAATTTGTAGACAAATCCTTGGAGCAATTTCTGGAAGAGAAATGTCTTGAATATCTAAAGCAGGGCTGCCCAACCTTTTTCGCTTGTTTCATACATTTTTGGTTCGTACAATCGTAAAAAGGGTCGGATATTAGATATTTTAGCATCAAATGGAAGCATGGTATTAGGGCTAATGGTTGCATGTGTTGAAATTCAAATTTAACGTATCCGCTTAGCTACCGTGACAATTCAGTCAAGAAATCCATCCGGCCCGCGGGCCGGACTGTTTTTTGGGTTCAACTGCACCGGTAGCTAAAAATTGTCAAGAAATTCTAACTTTTACGCTTGGATGAGTTAGATGCAACACTAAGCTTTCATTTGATGCCAAAATATTCCATGTTTGACTTGTTTTGCGAACGTACCGATTGAGAATGTCTGAAACATGCGAAAAAGGTTGGGCAGCCCTGATCTAAAGGAATGTGGAGAAATCTTGGGAATTTCCTTGACCCTTCAGGACGCGCGCCGTTGTAAAAAGTACAACACTTCCAAAAAGCCTCGCACCTTGTATTCAGCGCGAGCGCGGTGCAGTTTTGGGGTCAAACAGGCGCGCGTCCTGCAAGGTTAAAATCTCTTGTTGAATTTCTAAAGAAATTTTTGGAGAAAATTCTTTAGAAAGGTTCTGAGAAAATTTTGAAGGAATCCTGAATTTATGATTCTAAATGTATCCGTGAATTATTATCTATAAAAATCCATGGAGTATTTTGGAATTCTGGAAGTATTTTCTAAAGGAATTCACGCATTATTTTTGGAAGTTATCCGTGCAAGACTTTCTTAAGGCGAAACTGGAAGCATTTTCTCACTTTTTGGTTTTTGATTTTTTATTACATAACGAAGCAATATTTTCAAAATCGGTTTTCGTGCACATGTAGAGTATGGATCAAGGTATCTTCTGATTTTTTTTTGTAGTGGAAAATGTTTTCCGTTTTTACAGAAACCATTTTTGAACAAAATTTCACAAAAAAAATGGTTTCTACAAAAATGGAAAACATTTCCACCTCAAAAAAATCAGAAGATACCTTGATCTATACTCTACATGTGTACGAAAACCGATTTTGAAAATATTGCTTCGTTATTTAATAAAAAATCAAAAACCGAAAAAATGAGAAAATGCTGCCAGTTTC
Source organism: Aedes albopictus (assembly GCF_035046485.1). Lineage (NCBI taxonomy): Eukaryota > Metazoa > Arthropoda > Insecta > Diptera > Culicidae > Aedes > Aedes albopictus. Next base: position 76,652,677 of record NC_085138.1, on the reverse strand, counting down.
GCCTTAAGGAGTTCTTGAAGAAATTTTTGGAGAACATTCTAAAGTCTAAAGGAATCCCTAGAAGATTTTGTGAAAGAATTTCTGACTGACTTTCTTTAGGATTTCCGGGATGATTTTTTAAAGTAAATCTACGAGGAATTTCCAAAGGAGTCCCTGCAAGAATTTCTTAAAGAATCCCTGGAAGTTTTTTTTTCTGAAACTCGTGAAAGATTTTTTAAATGAATCCAAGGATGGATTTCAGCAAGGCTCCATGAAAGAATTATCGAAAAATCAGAGGAAGTTTTTTTTAAATAATCCTTGAAGAAATTTGTAAAGAAATCTCTGGACCAATGTTTCGTCCAGCGGTTGACTAGGCCCCCCGTTTTGCACTTTTATTCCCCCGGAGGACAAGATGAGACAAACCATAATAAAAGCCATGGGAGATCTTCCAAAATAATCCCTCGAAAAATTTGTTAAGTAACCCCTAGGGCAGTTTTTATAGAAATCCCTGCAGAAAATTACCGAAAGGATCTCACATTTTTTTAAAAAGAGTCCCTGGAGAAATTTCTGAACAAAATCCCAAAAAAAATTCCGACAGAAATTCAGATTTTCAAAAAAAAAAAACCTTGGAAGAATTATTAAAGCAAACCCCGGAGAAAGTTTTGGAATAAATCCTTGGAAGGTCTTAAATGACCTTAAACGACGAATGCTAGAACTTCCGAAGGACTTTTCAGAAAGAAAATCTGAAAAAGTCCCGAAAAATAGGGAAAATCTCTGGAGAAATTTCAGAAGAAACTCATACTTTCTTACACAACTGTTCATGAAACTTCTGGAGGAAACCATAGTGTAACTTCTGGACGAATCCTTAGTGGAATTTCTGGAGAAATTGGAAGTTACTATGGGAATTTCTGGTGAAATTTTTGGAAAAATTTCCTAAGGGTACGGCCAGAGTGGACACGTCACGCGACGCGACGCGGATTTCCCATACGATTTGACGGCTCCTTATTATTGATTGTTATTCCTTTGCGTGCAAATTTCCGCATCGCGCCGCGTGACGCGTCCACTCTGACCGGTACCTAAGTAACCCCAGTACAAACTTTTGAAACATTTTATAAAAAAAACTCTGGAATCGCTGAAAGTTTTATAAGAGAAATTTCTGGAGAAATTTCTGAATAATCTTCTAAAGCAATTTCTGAAGGAATCTTTAAAGAATTTTTGAAAGAATCCTTGGAGGAATTTCTGCTCAAATTCATAGATAATTTTTTGAAAAAAAAAAATGGAAGAATTTCAGAAGTTAATCATGCAAGATGCTCTGAAAGAATTCATTGTGGAATTTGTAGAATAGGAGGAATTTCTAAACAAATTCCTGAAGAAAATTTTCGAATGAATCCATGGAAGATTTTTTGAAAAAATCCGTGAGAGAATTTTGGGCCAAGTACTCGGACAAATTTCCGAAAGAGATTTTTTAGAAGAATTTCTTAAGAAATTTTTGGTAGATTTTCTAAAAGAATCTCCAATAGATTCTCCAAACGAATGCCTAGATATATTTCTGAATAAATATTCAGAGGAATTCCAGAAGTAATCCCTGGGCGAATTTTTCAAACAATCTCTGAAATGATTTGTAAAAAAAACCGGATTAATCCACCTAGTGGTGATAGTGCCTTTCTCGTCGAATATGTACTCATGATCTTTCCGTCGACGTAAGTCGTAGTCCTGAATCCTGTGAATACTTTATTTATAAAAGCAAGACTTTTATCCAAGCCATCATCGAGTTGGGAAATTTATTGATAACACATATTCCGACGTTATGTTCAATATATAGGCAGAACTGAAAAATGTCAGACCTTTTTGTTGACTGCTTGACCACTATTACTATTAGTGGAGGCTGGTCAATACCAAGCCGATAATAACAAGTTTAAGTATAACTTTTTTCACAACCAAAAATCAGTTTTCAATAATGTTTTACCTGTACACTTTAGGCTAGGGTAGGACGGGGTAAAATGGCCACCCGGGGCAAGATGAGGACCCCTCTGTTTTACTACTTTTATGATGAATTTTGTCCAAACAACTTCATAATCCGTTAGAATAAAGTTCATCCTGTTTGTAAACCTGATAAAAGGTACCTCATAACGAACGAATTGAAAAATATCGTCAAATTAGTCAATAGCATGGATTTTTAGCATTTTCTTATAAGAAATCATCAGAATAAAATAAGGTTTTTATTATTCCTAATCACTTAACCTAATTTACAGCTCTATTGTCCACTGGGGCACTACGTGAGCAATTTCAATTGACAGTTGCACTTTTTGTACAGCGCCTATATTCTATTCTACTTTATCGAACTGATTGCTTTTCTGCTGCTTTCACTTTTTCTACTTTATACCTAGTAGAATGATGAGCACAAGGATGATGATAGATGGCCGTTGTTCCTTTCCAGTCCGATTGGGGGTCCATTATGAGTAGCAGTTCGCCGATGTCCAGGTATCCGAGTCCATTTGAGCCATGGGGCTCAGAAGAGGGTCAGTGTCAGTTGCTCTCGGGGGAAAAGCAACTGACGAAAAATTGCAAGTGCCGGGGCTGGGAATCAAACCCATGACCATCCGCATATGAAGCGAACGTGTGACCAACTACGCCACGGGCCCCGGCTAGGTTTTTATGTGAGAATCAAATTTTTACCATAATTTTGATTATCATCGAACATTACTAGCTTACTGCAAAGCATTTTAACTTGCATTAGGAAATATGTTCTTAAAACAAACGTTAAAATTTATTCAATTTTAGTTATTTCCATATAGTGGGGTAAGATGAGCACCCCTGATGGGAATATAGAAAATATTTTGAAAATTATTGGGTTTCCGTATTCTCTGTAACTATTTGGTTGCGTTAATTTCTATAAGTAAGCCACTTAATAATCGTTCATTGCTTTTCGGGTCATTTTGTATAAAGTGTTATAAAACCGCATTTTTTTTAATAATCGAAATAAAACTGATCATTTTAGAACGTGATACCATGGCAATAAACAAGATTTACTATTTCAATCACTGCATAGCCAATGTATAGTTAAAATATTTTGATTTTAATGAAGTGCTCTTCTTGCCCCGCAGCATGTTTGAACTGACCATAAAACATCTTTTTTGTTTAGTCAAATAAATCATCCTTATTGTGAATTTTGAACCCTGCCATGTTTATGGGCGGTGGAAAACATGATATAGAAAAGAACTACTGAGAGGTACTTTTAAAAATTGTGTTAACTTTCAAAAAACTCAACGTGATCCTTAGGGTGCTCACCCTATATTGTATTATTATTGGTTACTAGATTCATAAAATTGGACCAAAAAATGCAAGCAAGTGAAGTTTTTCATACTAAATCCACACAGAGCACGAGGAGCAACCAGTCGAATCAACATTTTGCGCAGTAATTTTAGACGCAAAAGGGGATTGAAAAACTTTTCCCATGCAGCCCCCATCCTACTGTATATTTACACCTACTTAATTTGAAAAGGTGTGATTTGATGAACCTGCTTCAGTTTTGTCAAGATTTTGTTCTCTTACACATATTTATCGCTTGCATTGATTATTTTTACTGTTTTTTTTACCACTTCCTGTGAGATACCCGGAACCGGTTCCAACCAGTACCTATTGACTCAAAGATGGTCTGAGACTAGTTTCTTGCTAACTGTTCAACAGGTTATCTGAAAAGCCGCGAATTGAGGTGTCGCATGCATGAAATTGATTCATTTTACATTTTGGTCATTCTGGCGGGACATACACAACCGGTTCAGGTTATTGAAGAAGCCATGATTTGATGTGTCGCATGCATGTGTTTGGTTCACTTTTATGTTCGGCCAGTTCCGGCAGAACACCTGGAACCGATTCCAGAACACTACCAGTTCAGCTATGGTCTGAGATTTTTTTTGTCTGTATTAATGAGATTTTTAACCCTAGGCTAGTTCATCTCGGGACCCACGCTTTACTTCCCTTCCGAAGGAAGAACCCACATTTTGTGAGTATGTCGGGAGTGGGATTCGATCCCAGGTCCTCGGCGTGATAGTCTTGTGTTCTAACCACCACACCAGGTCCGCTCCACACTGGTCTGAGATTATTTTACTGCTTACTCCCATCTACATTTGACCACTTCCGGCAGGACACACGGAACCGGTTCCGGAATACTACTGGTTTCCCCAACTATGGTATGTAACCATTTTCTTGGTAACCGTTCATCAGGTTATCTAAAGAGCCGCGATTTGATGTGTCGCATGCATGGGTTTGGTTCACTTGCATATTTGGCCACTTCCGGCGGGGCACCCGGAATCGGTTTCAGAACACTGCCAGTAGTATCTGCTGGATCTAAGGCTATTTTCCTGCTCACTGTTCATCAGGTTATCGAAAAAGCCGCTATTTGATGTATCACATGCATGGATTTGGCTCACTTTTATATTTTACAACTTCCGGCGGGACATCCGGAATCGATTCCGGAACACAATCGGTTTAGATATGCCTGAGACTATTTTCCTGCTTACCGTTTATCAGGTTATCCAAAAAGCCGTGGTCTGATGTGTCGCATGCATGGTTTTGTAGCATTTATCGGGCCCCTTCCTGGGGTACCGTTGCGGAACACCTAAATGGCAATAACTCCGGAACGGCTGAACCGATCCGAACCATTTTCAATAGGAAACAATGGGACCAGATTCCGCGTCGAATGAACCGTCGTTCATTAAAATCGGTTGAGGTTTACTGCTAAAAAGTGATGTGAGTTTATTTTTGTACACACACATACTCACACACACATACACACACACATACATACACACACACACACACACACACACACACAGACATCACCTCAATTCGTCGAGCTGAGTTGATTGGTATATGTGACTCGACCATCCGGGCCTTCTATCAAAAAGTCATTTTTGGAGTGAACATATAGCCTTTCCAGTACACTTAGTGTACGAGAAAGGCAAAAATATGCAGGAATTGATGAAGCAATTCATGCCAGACTTCGTAAAAGTATTCTTTGTGAATCTTCTGGAAGAACGCATGGAAAATTTTCTGAAATAACTGATTGGGAAGGTTTTCTACTGAGACCGTCGTAATAAATTTCAAAATGCTGGGTTGACTTACTTTTATTTAACACCGCAGAATTGCGACACAAGGCGACCGAGATCAAAAGGCGGTACAAACCTACACTACTCGTAAAGAAAAACAGTTTGACAAATACAGCACAACCAGTTACCACGCTCTATCACGAATCTCTAAATTTGCGAAGGAACTCCTTAAGGAATTTCAAAAGCAATTCGTAAAGAAATTTTTTTTTAAGCATTTCATAAAGGAATTCCAGGGTAAATCCTCGGAGACATTTTCCAATAAAATTTTGAACTTTTTGAATTTTTAGGACATTTACGCAAATAAAGTTATTGTGTATGTCCGTCTATTGCCCAAACTATTGTTTTTTGAATCAACCATACATATTTTTGGAGATTAAAGTTTTCGATCCTAACGAGATAGTGGTTTATTCGTTATTTAGCGATAAGTATTTTCTAATATATGCCAAAATCTCCGAGCCTTTTATCGAAAACTCAGTTTTCATGCAGTTTTTATATGTAATTGTACATTTTGGTATACAATTTAAATGAAAATAGAATAAAAAAACTGCTTTGATTTAATGTAAAATTCGATTTTATAGACGTTTCGAAAATTAAAATGTGTACTTAATCGAGGTATACCTGTACCAATCCGGAAGACTTGTATTTTAATTTAGCTTTTAATTTTTTTTCAATGCTTCCTTAAGATGGTATGCTGCCCTTGTCGTGTTTGCCACCGACAAATTCGGAAGTGTTAATTTTGATTTCGATCATGGGTCTTTGTTTTACTATTGTTGAGGTACGTCATCAACTGTGTTGGTTCACATTGATCGTTTGATCGTTTCACCCGCACGGTGTGCCTAAAACCGTTATTAACAAATAAAAATGTCCACCCAAATGGCACCCGGCATTCGAAAGATATACTATTCTAGTATCTGCTCTGATTTAAAAATCTTTCATCGAGGGAAACTAAAGTTATTGTGATTTGAAGATTTGGAGCCATTTCTATAGGATTTTCTTATATGAGTAAATATGCACGCACGGTGTGCCTGATACCACTATTAACAAATAAAAACTTACTCCAAACTTACAACCGACATTTGAAAGATATACTATTCTAGTATCTCCTCCGAAAATTTGAAAGTGTTTTATCGAGGGAAACCAAAGTTTTTACTGTTTGAAGATTTTCCTCTATTTTCATAGAATTAGCTCATATATGGCAATATTGTTTTAGGATGTTTCATTGGCTTTTCAAATCATAAACAAATACTAATAAGTTTCACAAACACCATTTCAAATATACTGCATTCAAACAACTTCTATCTGAAAATTTGACAACATTTCATTGAAACGATCGCAAATTACAGTGTTTGAAAATATAAGATATGATAGGGTATAATGAAAATGTAGTAACTTCATAGAATATTATTTCAAGTTCGCATGTTAATCATTCCTCGCAATGAATATATATTCTGTAACTCATCTAAAACTTTGATTATATATCACATTTTTTGCTATACTGTTACAAAACTCAGTAGGTGTTTTTAACGTGTCTATAGATAAAGCGATAGTATGCATATCTCCAATGAAATTGGAATCCAAGCTTCAAATTGTTGTTACTGATGATCATTCAAATGTAAAATTTCTAAATTCACGGGTGACACGTTAGTAACATGACGTATAAAAGCTGGCTGGTAAAACGATTAGCATTGAGGTTTACTTTATAAAGCTTCAATATCTTAAACATTTAACCAACGATTTACAAAGCTTCCTAGGAATTTCAAAACCTTGGGCTGTTAATTCACTTTAACTCTCGTTTCATCGACAAGATACCAACATATTTATAACGTGCTCAAAAACAAAAAAAAAAACGGTGCCAAACTCTTAGAAAGTTTATGCAATCAACGCTCACAACGTGCCAGATTTTTATTTGTATTCGAGTAGCACGTAGAACTATGAAATATTAATTAGATTCTCACAATACGGTTATTGACATTCCCCTCAATGGAATGTTGCCAAATTTTCAGAGAAGTTGCTTGAATATTTATTGTACTTTTGGAATTTGTGAAACTCATGACACCGTTCTACACTAGTTCGCGTTATGGGATGAGAAAAAAATAATAATAGGGGTTTGGGACCCTAGAAACTCTAATGCGTATATCAATTGAACAAGTTCTGCATTCCAACTTCGGTCTTGAACTGTAAAGTCCCGTTTTAATATTTTTTTCGAAAATTCTCTCACTATGACACTTCTAGGGTTCCAAAACCCTGTTTTTTTTCATCTCATAATACAAAGTTTTTTTAAATTTTGTTGAGCAGTGTTATTATTTGTTTATGATATGAAGAGCACCTTATGGCAATATTCCCATATGCAGTGTCGGACAAAAGTCGGACGAAAAAATAAGACCACCAACCATTTTTCATACAAAATGGCCAAGTTTGACGATGTGATGCTCGGTTTCTAGTGAACCAATTTGGCTGAAATTTTGACTGTCGCCATGGAGTGAATTTTGATTTGTATTTAATTGATTGCGTTCTGTTCACTACATCAAAAGTTACAGATATTCAAAACGACAAAATAATAGGACCGCTTTCAGATTGCCATTACCAAAGGATATATCAGAGTATCTGATGATTGATGATTGATATACTAGTACTAAAATTAAGGATGCCATTTAAACTTGGGGACACTTTTATAGAATCGACCACAAATAACCAGCATAAAAATCTTTTTTTTTTTGTTTTGTCGCATCGTATAACTGTGACTTTGGAAGCTTTGAACAGAATTCAATCAATTTAATACAAATCAAAACTCCCGTAAATCCATGTCGGCTGCCAAAATTTCAGCCAAATAGGTTTACTAGAAATCGTCAAACTTGACTATTTTGTATGAAATAGAAGCGGTGGTCTTATTGTTTTGTCCGACACTGTATGAGCTAATTCTATGAAAATAGAGGAAAATCTTCAAACAGTAAAAAGTTTGATTTACCTCGATAAAACATTTTCAAATTTTCGGAGGGATACTAGAATGGTATATCTTTCGAATGCCGGGTGTTAGTTTGGAGTAAGTTTTGATTTGTTAATAGTGGTATCAGGCACACCGTGCGTGCATATTTACTCATATAAGAAAATCCTGTATAAATGGCTCAAAATCTTCAAATCACAAAAACTTTGGTTTCCCTCGATGAAAGATTTTCAAATTTTCAGAGCAGATACTAGAATAGTATATCTTTCGAATGCCGGGTGCCATTTGGGTGAACATTTTTATTTGCTAATAACGGTTTTTGGCACACCGTGACCCGATTTTCTGTAGGGGAAACTAGGGAGACATAATTTTGTCCCCAGTAGTCGATATTTCTGTTACTCGATGCCTCCTTTCAAGATATCCTAACCATCATAATAGACTGAAGTACGGTGTGTGAAATTCCGGTTTCCGGTAGATTGCCTTGCGCTCAATGGATGTTGTTGGGTGGTGCGTTGAAATACAGGTGGAATTTGTGTCGGAATGTGTGTTGAAATTTGTGACAACATACGTGTCACTTGGCGTCCTACGGTGTCGTACCGGTCAGCTGGCGGTTCTCGGGGACCCCGGGCAACGGAGATTCTCCGGCTCACAGCAAGTTGTTAGATGGAAACCCAACCAAGATAGTCGCCAGCAATTCCAGACGGCGTTGTTAAGCGACCTTGAGATTCCTCCGACTCCGACCGTGTAGTGATCCGAGAACGGCTGGGTTGTTCGTGGCCTTTTAAATAACGTAGCCGCACGCATAAAAATCCGTACTAGAAATCGTCCACAATCAATCACAATTCCTGGAACAATAGGGTGGGGCTAATTTTAAAAAATCTCTCCGGGATATGATTTCCCAAGTGCAGGGCTGTTATAAAAGTGTAGATTTAGAAACCGCAAAATCCGCGCCAAGCGATTTGAAATCCGCGCCGAGGTCATCAAATCCGTGTCATACAAAACATATCCCAAGTAACACAGAAAACATCTTGGGAAATCAAATATTCAAGAGATGTATTATAAATGTATTATAAGCACATCAGAATACATCTTTAGTTATTCTCAAGGTCTTATTAAGTTGAGCAGTAACAAATAGCAAAAATATGCGATTCTTCGCTCATAGGCTTTACCATGTACAACATACGTTGATAACAGAAAAATACAACCATTTTAGAGCTTTAAACAAATGGATCAAGACAGCAACTAACATTCTCGTCTTACATAACCTTACATATTTCAGGATTACTTTATCAAATTACAATATGTTGGCTTAAACCTAAATAAGACGTGACACATGTAGTTTGCTACCAAATCTCTCACATGCTACTTCCAATTACATACCCAGCATCGATGAACTATTGGCAAAACCAAAACAGGTGCTAGAACTCAATCTGTAGGTCCACTCACATAAACCTACCTTAAGAACTACAAAGTATGGATTAAGCCGACTGTTCCAACTAAATTCCTGAAATCGTAAAACCACTTCTTGCATTTTAAACCGTTGCAGGACACATTGCACAGGACTTTCGAACTCCAGCGTGACCCTTTCTTCCATAACAAAAATGTTCGGGGCTGCTGAAGTCAAATGATTGAGAACCAAATCTATCCCCGTCAAATGTGTTTTCCGCCGGGATGCCGTCTTTCTCTCACTTTATTTACGCCTTCCAAATCGTCCACGGATTATATCAAACCTTAAATACCGGTTACCGATTGAATAATCGACGGTCGTGCTCAGAAATCTCGCGGAAACTGTAGAATAATCCGACGCGGTCGTGATCTATCCAGTGCAGTGTCAACAAAATAAACAGCTCCAATATTTACAACAATTGTTTTGACAATTTGACAGTTTAGGTTCGGCAAAGATAAATACAAGTTATATAATAGTTATCTTGGCATAGTTTTTATGTTTGCTAAACATGAATGAATGAGTATGTTTAATAGATGTTATTTCTAAGTTATTCCAACTTTAACGTAACATCTGCAGAGATATTTTTGTGCCTTAGAAAAAAAAAACATTCCCATTACAGTACCGGCTTAAACAATAAAGACAAACTTAGAAATAAGACACAAGTTGGCATTAATATATCCCTTGAATTTTAATGATGCAACAAAAAAACATACATGATACAAATCAGAAATTAGCCATGAGCGCAATCATAAATTCGTTAAAATTGAATAAGTTCTTGAATTTTTTGAACGGCACTGTGAGATTTTTATCAAGTCTGCCATATTGTTTCATCGTGTAGTTTTGAGAAAAGTATCCAAAAATAGGCATTATAAGGGTTGATTTGGGAAAAATATTTATTTGTCTGAATGCATTGCGTTGGCGCTTGGAATGGTCAGAAGTACTATTAGCAGTTTCACCACAAATCTTGAACGGCAAGAAAAACAAAACTATCATTACTCAAAAAAACCAATTTCATAATATCTTATCCGAATACTTAACATAACTTGACTCCATCATTTGGGAACTATTCTAGGTTTGAGAGCTATAAATGTAATTATTAACACAATTTGTTTTGTTTTTTTTTGCTGTCGGTATTTACGCTCAAGTGAATTCACGTATAAATATGTCACATTCACTTGTTATAAGAATGGTTTTTGCCAATTATATCACTCTAATATAACTTAAATTAACCGCTTGCAAGTGGTAAGTACTATATATGTTTTCTATGAGTTATATCACTCGCAAATAGCTTAATGGCAACTAATTGTAGCGGTTATAGTATCTAAGTATTTTGGCAGTTACTGTTATTGGCGAATAACTAGATTGCAACTAATGATTTTTCGCAAGCTGGTTGGAATGTACCATGACCATAATTATAAGCTTTATAAGTGAATTACAATACATGTTATACAACTTCTAAGATGTTTTATAAGCCGCCATTTTTTGCGCTGTTTTGATTATATAGGTGACGAATTTTGAGTAAATATTACTAGAAAAATACTATCAGCTAAGTATGAAACGTGAATTTTAAACTATTATATAACTAGTTGTGTTACTTGGGATGGCTTTGATGACTCATAAAAAGCCAGAATTTTTCAGAGAAAATCAACTATTATGACTTTTGTTGCACTCCAGGTGACGAGCATTTATTTTGATAAATTGATTTTGAACTATTACTAATCCATGACTTTGGATGACAACATCCAAACTAAATCAAACAAGAGTTACACGCTGCAAATAGGCTAGTTTTTTAAATTGGAATTACAATTTTTGGATCAATAGTACTTTGATTGCTTTTGCTTATCAATCAGGATGTCTACTATTTTACGAGAAAAAAGGAGCATTCTTGGCGAAACTTTTGAAATAGTTTATGATCAACATTATGGTAGAAATCCTGAAAACCCAAAAGATTGTTTGAGAGAATAGCAAGTAAATTTTCAAAAACTTTTTGAGAAATTCATGGAATTTTAATATGTAAAGATACATATGGAGTAATACTAGTGAGATTTATTGATTAAATCACCACGAAATTTTATACCTAAGGATGATATTTACGAAAAGAGAAGCATTTCATAAAAAAATCTCTGGCAATTGTTCTGAACATTAAGCAAAAGATATGTAGGAAAGCATAAAGCATTGTCCAGTTAGAATCTTTTTTTTTTATTTTTATTTATGTGTATTTTAACTTAAATGCTAATTCTACACTCCAGTTAGAATCCGGACACAAAGTTTAATTTATTGTGACGCTCTAAATTATCTCAATCAGCATTCTTTTGGAGCAGTCTGATCATGAATTAGTCGTCTATTAGTGGTGAAAATTTCATCAATTTTTTTGCAACGAATGAAACGTTATTTCAGATTGAAGACATGTGAAGGAAAAAAGTCTTGCACAAACACGTTGAAAATTTAGCGTGGTCAGGAACGACAGTCGCCAAAAATTATTATATCTCCAAATCCATTATGTGTGATGTGCTCAGATGTTGTTAACCATGCCATGAGGAAGGATCCCAGGAAGATTGAAGTTTATGTTCATGGATAAACCTGCTTGGAATTCTAAGATTTGGATGGAAGTTCGATCTCACATCACGATAATGACACCAAATGTATACATGGATGCTAGCCTCAAGAATCACGTGCTGCTTTTCAAAAATGCACACGATGGATTTGTAGAGGTTTAAGCTACTTTAGTGAGCTGTCACGACAGCCGGAGATGTTAAATGGTATCATCACGGATGGAGAGTGTTTACTAACGAAAAAAAACACTCAAATTTCTCCTCTTTGGAATTAATCGAATTGCCCTTAATTTCTTTGGAATCCTCATCAGATTGGTAGAGGGTCTTAGGACACTATAAAGATGACAAATACGCCGAATGAATTTAAATAATTTCAATGATATTTTTCCATGAAACTACAGTAAATTATCTTTGTTTTGAGTGCTTATCCTTTTCTGTTTATTATTCCACCTCTGAAGTATAAATGATTATCTGCGTCCGGGTTCTAAATGAACAATGCTTTAATGTATTGGAAAACGCCTGGGAAACATCATATAAGAGTTTCTGGCTACACAACACCTTTGGAAAATCAGTGAGAATATCAGCAAGAATGTCTTCAGTCTTGGGATTTCGAAAGCTTCAACGATTTCTTCAAGTAAAAAATATCTCCAAAAAGTTCAACCAAGACACCCTTTACAGTCTAGTTACTGTGCCCGCAACGCCCCTCTCAACGAGTGCTTCGACTGGAAATCAAAAATGTCCACCTTTTCAAAAATGTTCTCTGATTCTCAAGTTCACCCCCATATTTTGATTGGCATCCTAAAAGAAGTAACTGGTCAAAATTTCAGCCAAATCCATTGACATTAGGAGGTGCATCAAATCAATTTTGTGTTTTTCGACTATTTTCGAACTTCAGAAAATCATAACTACACTAAAACTTGTCAAAAATTAATTCTTCCGGCAGAAAATGAAAGATATACTTGTTTGCTACAAGTTCTCCAAACAACGTATCCCAATAAAATTTAAGAAAATATATGTAACTAGCTGTCCCGGCAAACTTTGTCTTGCCCTCTTGTGGTGATTTGACAACTGTTGAGCTCAAAATATCACCGCACTCTAGATTGATCTCATTTCGGTCGTGTTGATTTCCTTCCCAGCTCATGAAAAATCAGCATTTTGTCAATTTTCTTACATTTTAGTTCATTTTCCTAACCTTTTTACATATAAACACAGCCACCATGTATACGAATCTAACCATGCAAGAGTCATCCTGATCGGTTCAGCCGTTCGTGAGTTTTGTTGCCTCAAAGGAACTTCAAACTCATTTTTATATATATAGATAGATGATAATCTATATATCTACATTTGAAATCAGAAAAACCTTAAAAGTTGACTTTTTGATAGATTTTATTCTGGAACACCCCAATATACGTAAGAAGTTGGATATTTAAAAACGGCATCATATTCTCCAATGCTTTGTGGTTATTTGTTTCTTTAACATCAATACTGTAGGAATTGAGCAAAAATTGTTTAAATTCGGGAAAGCCAAAAACGTCCCAAAAACTAGCTTTTCGGGGACAATCACGCTGTGGCCATTTGCGCACCGCTCAAGCAATTTTGTAGCGGAATCATTATTTGAGCATTATTTGTCCTATCTTTTTGTACAGTATATACTAAGTGGAAACTAGTCTTAAAAAAGTAATCTGTACTAGAGATGTTTGAAAAAAAGGAATAATAAATTATATTACCCTGGAATCTCTTTTTATGCTATTGGCTAGGGCATAAAAAGAGAGAAATTTGGGCATAAACTAAGTCGGGGCTTTAATGAGGGAATCCAAGTCGTGTGAAGAGGTCTTGCTCCTGGGAAGTTGAGATGGGACCAAGGGGATTTCCAGGAAGCACCCAGAAAGCCAATCAAAAGGGGGTTCGAAGGACGTTTCAATGTGAATACGAGGATTTTATGGATGTTTCAATAGAAGGTTTCAGGGGCGATTTAAGGCATTTCTGAGAGATGCAGGGTCGTTGGAATTTAAGGGTTTTTTTTTAAATTTTATTATAGCTTCAATGGGATTACGGAGATTTCGAGGCGTTTCAGGTAGGGTCATATCAGGCGAGTTTCAGAAACATTTTAGGGTTTCAGGGACATTTCAAATCGATTACGTAGATTTCAAGGGCATTTCAATGAGATTGTGGTAGTTTTAAGGGCGTTTCAAGGCATTTCCGGGGCGTTTCCAGGGTTTTCGTGAAGAGGTATCTGAAAATCTCCTGAAATTTCCTGAAACGCCTCTGAATTCCGCTTTTGAATGCACCAAAAATATCTGAAGCTGCCTGAAAACCCCCTTAGACCCATATAATGCACCTGAAACCCTACGAAGCCCCCGAAAACGCCTGTGCAACGCCTCTGCAACGCGCTGAATATTCTCTGGAACTTCCTGCAATGCTTCCGAAATTCCCCTACAACCGCCTCAGACCGCCCTCCGAAATCCCCGAAAACGCCTACGTTACGCCTCTGAAACCCGCCGAAAATCCTTTGAAGATTTCTGATATGCCCCCGAAAACGCCCCTGAAACCTGTTCCAGTTCGAAACCACTTGGAACTCCAGGTTCACATTGCGAAACTATATTTGTTTGCCAGAAACACCTCGAAGACCTCTTAGAACGCCCCTTAGACCCCCTGAATTGCCTCAGTGATTCCCTTAATCTCTCCTGAAAGCCCCTGGAAACCCCCTAAAATGCTCCTGAGACCTTAAGGTAGCCCCCCTGAAAGCCCTTGAATCCCTTGAAACGCCCCTGAGACACCCTGAAACCCCTTGATACCCCCTTAAACGCCCCTAAGACCTGTTAGTACACCCTGGTACCTCCTGGAATGCCTCTGAGACCCGCTAGAACTCCCCTGGAATCCCATGAAGCCTCATGGAACCCCCCTGAGACTACTGAAACTGCCCCTGAGACCTTCTGAAGAACTCCTGAGACCTCCTAGAATCATGAAGCCCCCTGAGAGAATCCTGAAACGCTCCTGTGATCTCCTAGTACACCCTTCAAAAACCCTTGCAATCTCCTGGTTCCCCATTTGGGGCCTTCCTGCAACCTACCTTTGCTCACCATCATAAACGCGCTCTGGCCGCCGTTGCCATAGTTACCGTCATTATTACATTCAAATAAGCTCAATATTGGTTCTGAGTATAGCTCACCCTCTTATTATATGGCAGAAAAACCCGATTTAATCCACCTATGGTGAACAGAACCCTTCTTACACTTATTAAAATTATTGTTGTATTATTTGTATTTAACATATTTATTTTGTGTAATTGACCAAAAGTTTTATAAAATATTGTGGATTTTGCATCTAGTGGATTGGTTTCCAAAATAGCATCATGGGCCATGGACTAAACTACCAGAAATGCCAGACACCTCCTAGAATCTTGTATGGAATGTTTAAAAAATAGCATACATATTCTGGAATATTGTATCTTTTGTTAACTGCCAAAAGATCTTGAGTCGATTAACAAATGGGTAAGAAAATCAGCGAGATACACTTTGTCTAATATCTCTTAATCAGTCGAATAAATTAGCTCCGAAGTACTTGGTGTTCATGGTTATGGTGTAGAAAGGACAAAAATGATATATCTACTAAGTTAATCAGTTTTGGCATTAGCTAGTAATTTTGGCTGTCCGGTTCTTGCATTTTTCCCACAATATATAAATTCAAAGCTGTCATTTAACATATTGTTAGTTTTCATAGAATTCCTGTTTATTTGTAAGTTGTTATTTATAATTTTGTTGAAAACAATAACCTGCTAGTAAACACTTTGTATGAGGTCAGCATTATATATTGAAAAATAATGTCCCATAGACTGGTCAAAAACTAATGCAAGAAACAAGTGAATATAATAATAAAAAAGAATTTATTGAAATACTCTTCGTAAGATATCTCAGTAATCAAATGTCGAATCGAAATAAAATTTCAGGGCCTTATACAAAGATATTGTAGCTTCATTTGGTGATTAGAGAACCCAAATTGATTGACAGACGACTGAGATATATATTATGGTACCCTTGGTCAAAAATCTCTCAAAAAGTTAACCTGTATTACTCCCAAGTACTCTTTGAAAGATATCTCGGTAACCAAATGTCCACTCCTAATGAAATTATATAGGGTTCTACTAGAATGTTGTAGCTTTTATTTGGTGCCAGGATAACCGAAATCGGTTGACAGACGGCTAAGATATTTATTATGATACTTTTGGTCAAAAATCTCAAAAGGTTTTGTTGTATAAATCCGAATTACTCTTCGAAAGATATCTCTGTAACCAAATGTCCAATCGAAATAAAATTTCTGGGCGATCTACTAGGATGCTGTAGCTTTCATTTGGTGCCAAGAGAACCCAAATCGATTGACAAACGGTCGAAATATTTATTATGATACACTTGGTCAAAAATCTTAAAAAGTTTAGAAGTATGACTCATAAGTACTCTTCGAGAGATATCTCGGTAACCAAACGTCCAATCGAAAAAAATTCAATAGCGTTCTACTAGGATGTAGTAGCTTTCATTTGCTTCCAAGAGAACTCAAATCGGTTGACAGACGGCTGAGAAACGTGCGTGACTTTTTTTTGTAACGCACATACACACACACACACACATACACACATACACACATACACACACACACACATACAGACATTTGCTCAGTTCGTCGAGCTGAGTTCATTGGTATATGAGACTCGGCCCTGCGGGCCTCGGATCGAAAGTCGGTTTTTCGAGCGATATTTATACCCTTCTTATGGGTGTAAGAAGGGTAAAAAAGGAATTTATTGAAATACTCTTCGTAAGATATCTCAGTAACCAAATGACCAATCGAAATAAAATTTCAGGGCCTTTTACAAGGATACTGTAGCTTTCATTTGGTGCTAAGAGATCCCAAATCGGTTGACAGACGGCTGAGATACTTATTATGGTACCCTTGGTCAAAAATCTCTCAAAAAGTTAACCTGTATTACTCCCAAGTACTCTTTAAAAGATATCTCGATAACCAAATGTCCAATCCTAATATAATTTTATAGGGTTCTACAAGGACGTTATAGCTTTCATTTGGTGCCAGGAGAACCGAAATCGGTTGACAGACGGTTGAGATATTTATTATAATACACTTGGTCAAAAATCTCAAAAAGTTTAGTTGAATAAATCCTAAGTACACTTCGAAAGATATCTCTGTAACCAAATGTCCAATCCTAATAAAATTTCTGAGCAATCTACTAGGATGTTGTAGCTTTCATTTGGTGCCAGGAGAACTCAAATCGATTGACAAATGGACGAAATATTTATTATGATACACTTGGTCAAAAATCTTAAAAAGTTTAGATGTATGACTCATAAGTACTCTTCGAGAGATATCTCGGTAACCAAACGTCCAATCGAAAAAAAAAACAATAGCGTTCTACTAGGATGTAGTAGCTTTCATTTGCTTCCAAGAGAACTAAAATCGGTTGACAGATGGCTGAGAAACGTGCGTGACTTTTTTTGTAACGCACATACACACACACACACATACACACATACACACACACACACATACAGACATTTGCTCAGTTCGTCGAGCTGAGTTCATTGGTATATGAGACTCGGCCCTCCGGGCCTCGGATCGAAAGTCGGTTTTTCGAGCGATATTTATACCCTTCTTATGGGTGTAAGAAGGGTAAAAAGAATTTATTGAAATACTCTTCGTAAGATATCTCAGTAATCAAATGTCGAATCGAAATAAAATTTCAGGGCCTTATACAAAGATATTGTAGCTTTCATTTGGTGATTAGAGAACCCAAATTGATTGACAGACGACTGAGATATATATTATGGTACCCTTGGTCAAAAATCTCTCAAAAAGTTAACCTGTATTACTCCCAAGTACTCTTTGAAAGATATCTCGGTAACCAAATGTCCACTCCTAATGAAATTATATAGGGTTCTACTAGAATGTTGTAGCTTTTATTTGGTGCCAGGATAACCGAAATCGGTTGACAGACGGCTAAGATATTTATTATGATACTTTTGGTCAAAAATCTCAAAAGGTTTTGTTGTATAAATCCGAATTACTCTTCGAAAGATATCTCTGTAACCAAATGTCCAATCGAAATAAAATTTCTGGGCGATCTACTAGGATGCTGTAGCTTTCATTTGGTGCCAAGAGAACCCAAATCGATTGACAAACGGTCGAAATATTTATTATGATACACTTGGTCAAAAATCTTAAAAAGTTTAGAAGTATGACTCATAAGTACTCTTCGAGAGATATCTCGGTAACCAAACGTCCAATCGAAAAAAATTCAATAGCGTTCTACTAGGATGTAGTAGCTTTCATTTGCTTCCAAGAGAACTCAAATCGGTTGACAGACGGCTGAGAAACGTGCGTGACTTTTTTTTGTAACGCACATACACACACACACACATACACACATACACACATACACACACACACACATACAGACATTTGCTCAGTTCGTCGAGCTGAGTTCATTGGTATATGAGACTCGGCCCTGCGGGCCTCGGATCGAAAGTCGGTTTTTCGAGCGATATTTATACCCTTCTTATGGGTGTAAGAAGGGTAAAAAGGCTTTTCCTACATACATTCCGTGATATTTTTGCTACTGTTTATTAAGCTCAAATATTACAAAGAGATAGTAGCTTTTATATATTTGATGCAATTGCATTTTCATGCAGAGCTCCTTGAGAAACCAAATTTGATCATAAAAAAAGGCTTTTCCTACATACATTCCGTGATATTTTTGCTACTGTTTATTATGCTCAAATATTACAAAGAGATAGTAGCTTTTATGTATTTGATGCAATTGCATTTTCATGTATAACTAACTTGTGTAACCAAATATGATCATAAAAAAATATGTTGACAAACGGCTGAGAAATGTATTATGATACATTTTATCAAAAATCTCTCAAAAGCGTAAATTTCATTACTCCTTAGTACTCGTGGAAAGATATCTCGGAAACAAAATGTCCAAACGGCATGAAATTTAATAGCATACTACTTGGATGCTGTAGCTTTCATTTGATGCTGAGAGAACTCAAATCGATTGACACACGGGTGATTCATTTATTATGAAGCATTTTGTCAAAGACCTCTTAAAAAGTTAAGTTGTATTACTCCAAAGTACTCCCCGAAAGATATCTCGGTTACAAAATGTCCAATCGGAATGAAATTCAAAAGCGTTCTTCTAGGGTGCAGTAGCTTTCGTTTCGGGCCTTAAGAACCCGAATCGGTTGATAGACGGCTGAGAAATTTATGGTGATACACTTTGTCAAAAATATCTAAAATAATTAAGTTGTACTACTCTCTAGCACTCTTTGAAAGATATCTCGGTAACCGAACGTCCAATCAAAAAAAAATTCAATAGCGTTCTACTAGGATGTAGTAGCTTTCATTTGCTTCCAAGAGAACTCAAATCGGTCAACAGACGGCTGAGAACCGTGAGTGACATTTTTTTGTAACATACATACACACACACACATACACACACACATACACACACACACACGCACATACAGACATTTGCTCAATTCGTCGAGCTGAGTTGATTGGTATATGTGACTCGGCCCTGCGGGCCTCGGATCGAAAGTCGGTTTTCCAAGCGGTATTTATACCCTTCTTATGGGTGTAAGAAGGGTAAAAAGGTGCATGAATTGAAAGTGCATTAAATATAACCTGCACAAAACTAAAACCAGCATTCAAACTAATTCAAATTGGATCATACATTTTATGTGGTAAAAATGATGATATAAATGATGAATGATTAATGATTGATTAATAGTTATTTATGTAACGAGTTGCGAAAAGTTGATTTTTTCAGCACGAGTCGTACTCGGCAAGCCTCGTTGGATAAATACGAAGAGTGCTGAAAAAATCGAGTTTTGCAACGAGTTCCATACACAATTTTATGCGATGATTTTTTTATAATGCAACGCATTTGAGTTGCATAATGTTCATAATGCAACCCAAATAAGTTGCATTATGAACATTATATAACTATTTTTCATTATGCAACTCATTTCAGTTGCATAATGAACCAGTGTGGAAAATATGACCATTATGATACCAAAATGAGTTGCATAAAACACAAATTATGATACTGAATTGCATAAATTATTTTTCTTATGATTATGATTACTGATTAATGATTAAATAGCGAAATCAGTGTGATTAAGATTAATGATTAATGATTAAACGACATTTTTGCCTTTCTCGTACACCAAGGTGTACCGAAAGGCTATATGTTCACTTCAAAAACAAAAATTTGATAGAGCCTCCGGAGGGGTCAAGTGTTATATACCAATCGACTCAGCTCGACGAGCTGAGGTGATGTCTGTGTGTGTGTATGTATGTATGTGTGTGTGTATGTGTGTGTACAAATAAACTCACATCACTTTTTGGCAGTAAACCTCAACCGATTTAAATGACCGATGGTTCATTCGACGCGGCATCTGGTCCCATTGTTTCCTATTGAAAATGGTTCAGATCGGTCCAGCCGTTCCGGAGTTATGGCCATTTAGGTGTTCCGGACCGGTACCCCTGGAAGCGGTCATACATGAAAATGCAACAAACCCATGCATGCGACACATCAAATCACGGCATTTTGGATAACCTGATGAACGGTGAGCAGGAAAATAGTCTCAGACCATATCAGAACCAGTAGTGTTCCGGAACCGGTTCCAGATGTCCCGCCGGAAGTGGCCAAATATAAAAGAGAACCAAAGCCGTGCATGCGACACATCAAACAGCGGCATTTTCGATAACCTGATGACCGGTTAGCAGGAAAACAGTATCAGACCATATCCAAACTGGTAGTGTTCCGGAACCTGTTCTGGGTGTCCCGCCGGAAGTGGCCAAATATAAAATTGAACATAGCTCATTCATAAGACACACCAAACAGCGGCATTTTCGGTAACCTGATGAACGGTTAGCAGGAAAACAGTATCGGACCATATCTGAACCGGTAGTACATTTAATGGGTCGTGTGCTGCGTACATCTCGGCGATTAACTTACCGCTTACCGGGTTCTAATTAGTACACCAAGAAAAAATTCTACTCAGTGACTGAGATAATCTTACTCAGAAATCGAACAATCGATTATTTTTCTTACTCCGTTTTAGCTAAAAGTGGGACAACCCGTTGCCAATGAGTTGTCCCACCATTAATGGAAACTGAGTAAGAAAACAAAGGATTTTTCGATTTCTGAGTGAGATCAACTCAGAAACTGAGCAAAATTTTTTGCAGGTGTACACGTTACGCATAGTACACATATTAATGTAATATTTTTAAGCGTGTGCTTCGCTTAGGCAAGGGAGCAATCGTGAATCACGACACGCTTTAAGAGGTACTCACAAAGTGTAATAATTCATGCACACATTTTGGAGATGAAAATGTTATAATGTTGACGTAGAGGGAGAAAAGTGGTTTAGAATGGAAAATTTTTATGTGACGTAATTTATGAACGTCTCGAACATATTAATATATTTAGTGGTTCGTGTGTTGCATACATCTTGGCGATTAACTTACCTACCACTTAACGAATAAATGTACATTTGTTAGGTTCTAATTATCACCTACCGAGGAAAATTTCTACTGTCACTGGGTTGATCTTACTCAGAAATAGTTTTTGTTTTCCTACACTGAATAACGGCTTGCGGTTGAAATTACTATGAGCCATTTTACGAAGTGACAACAATGTTGATGTTGATATCGATTTTCACGGGCTTGGACGCTATCTCCTGCCAAAATTTCATTCATAAAAACGGCTCGTAAAATGAACTATTCTGCAGGATCCATTTAAATATACATCGCCACTAAATTTGTGCAGACTGATGCCGTTTTTCTTTTTGATCCAGTTCCAACCTGGGTTGAAACTGGATGAGATCACAGTTTCAACCCCAACCCGACTTCGGTTTCGCTTGTACTAAAGTTTGTTTGAGTTTGGTTGACGTTTGTTTGTTTACACATTTTCCGTCAATCTAGTTCCAAATCAGGTTCAAAAAGAAAAACGGCATGAGTTTCGCTTCAATCGAAGACCACTTTATTGGGGACTACGAAGGTTGATGAGCCGGGAAACACTCTTTCTTCCTACGGGGTTTCTTATGGGAGTATGAGTGAAAAAAAAGCAAAAAATCTTCCCTCCTTCACTTTCTCACAGAAAACCGCAAACAAAATCATCACCTTCGTAGTCCCCAATCAAGTAGTCTTCGCTTCAATTCAACAGATACACGGTCAGAAAATTCACTCATTTTGGAGCTAAAGTGGGAAAACTAAAAAATGAGTAATTTTTTTCCAGCGATAGCGCTGGCCCAAGTGTGAAAATCTTATCAGTTTAAGTCGTATAATATTCTTGCTGATGTGAAGAATATTATACGGCCTAAATTGGTTGGATTTTTACACTTGGGCCTGCGCTATCGCTGAAAATACAATTTACTCATTTTTTGAGCTGTTCCAGTTTAGCTCAATTTTGTGTGAATCATACTCATTTTAGAGAAACATTTTCTTAGCGTGTAAATACTGTCAATTTTATAATTGACCCAATTTACAACTAACCCTTTACACTGGAATTGATTTTGTTGTAAAAACTGAAAGACGGCTTGCGGTAATGACCAGCATAAAAATGTTTTCAAATTTAGGGAACGTTCAAAAATTACGTCCAACATTTGGGGGAGGGGGGGTCTAGAATAGTGTGACAGTACGTGTATTGGGTATAGGGAAATTGCGTGACAGAGGGGGGAGGGGGGTCTAGAAATCCCGAAAAATGATGGACGTAATTTTTGAATCTTCCCTTACCATGGCAAAAGAGGTGATCATCGACCAACAAACGCTTGTTGTCTGCGTTTTGTTCCCTCTCATATCAACTCGTTCGATAGCCGAGTGGTAGCGTGCGAGCCAGTTGATCTCAGGCTTGTTGGTTTGAACCCAGTTTCCATGGTAAAATTGAAAACATGTTGAAATATGTTGAATTGAAACAAAACTCATGCCGTTTTTCTTTTTGATCCAGTTTCAACCTGGGTTAGAACTGGATGAGATCACAGTTTCAACCCCATCCCGACTTCGGTTTCGCTTGTACCGTAAAACGGGTGAATGTTTTGGATTCCTGTATAAAAAGGACCAAAAATTTTGTGTTGAGACTGAATCACCTTCCTCAGCGTCATGCTCAAACTACTATTCTTATACAAGACTAGCTGTCCCGGCAAACTTTGTCTTGCCAAGCTGTGGTGGTTTGACAACTGTTGAGTTCATTGCGGCACAGCACTCTAGATTGGTTTCATTTCGATCATGTTGATTTTCTTCCCAGTTCATAGAAAATCAGTATTTTATCATGCTTTCTTAGTTGATTTTCGTATTTTTTAATATTTATAAACACAGCTAGGGTAGGTAATCAAAATTTGAACCAAATTGCGGCTTTCTGAAGCAGTGCAAATTTTAAGTGATTTTTTCTCCCCCATGGAAATAATTTACTACGGCAAAATCGTATGTACATGAAAGCCACGGGTATAAGCTTTCTGTTAAATGGTAAAAAGTTTGTATTTGCACCGAATTTCATTGAAATATTTGATTTTTCATCAACAATGATTTTAATCTTAATTTGAACCATCGTAATCATAATTTGAACCAATTTTAATCTTAATTTGAACTACTGGCAGCAGCAGCTCGAGCCTCTCACAAAACAGCCAATTCCATGCTAAACAATAAAAAATCACATGAATTTGCTTATTCTCTTACCTATTTTTCATTAGGCAGTGGAATCTCAACTCAGAATGTTCGAAATTCTTTAGGAATTTGGAAACTAAATTTGGATTTTTTCCTCCCCCAAGAGTAAACAAAGCAACCACTAGCGCAATCTACAGGCCAACACTAGAAGCTCATCCCCGTTTACTAGTTCAAATTTAGATTACAAATGGTTCAACTTAAGATAACATTCCCCAAGTAAGAATCACTTAAATTTGATAATTTTATGACGAATAATGCGGAATATTATTCGGTTGGTCGATTCTACGATAAATAAGCTTTCATTTGACGTGTTCACATATTGCGTGTGATACAATGCACGAGCTGTACGAGTGCACCGAAAATGTGCTTTCTTTTGGGGGGAATGGGTGAAATCACAGTGATTTTTTAATTGCCTGTTTTCCATGACAAAAACGATTTTTTCAATGCTTTTAAAGTCCATGTTATCAGGTTATATTACGGAAAGCTGTTGACCATCTTTTTTGGGACAATATTTGCCAGAAAAGTACGTCGTTTTAATGAATTTTGAAATGGTTCAAATTAAGATTACAATTTGACTAGTTCAAAGTTTGATTTCTTACCCTACCATGAATACGAATCGAACCGTGCAAGAGTCATACTGATCGGTTCACCCGTTCGTGAGTTTTGTTGCCTCAAAGGGACTTCGAACTCATATATATATATATATATATATATATATATATATATATATATATATATATATATATATATATATATATATATATATATATATATATATATATATATATATATATATATATATATATATATATATATATATATATATATATATATATATATATATATATATATATATATATATATATATATATATATATATATATATATATATATATATATATATATATACAGGGTGTTAGGTTCCTGAGTGCAAACTTTTTAAAGTGCAAGAAAACGATAAGAGATAGAAGTTTGATGTCAAAGAACGAATTGTAGAGTGAAACAGGGGCCATAACTTTGCCAAATAAAGAATTTTAAATTATTACGCATTTTTCAAAGATAATTGACAAAAACAAATAAAAACACACAACTTTTAGGCTATTTGCTCTAGAAAACTTAGTTATTTAACTAAACCGATCGGTTCAAAGATGCCATTTGATAGAAAATTCAATAATCTTTCGAATAAGGGTTAAAAAAGTGCGATAAGTTTGACCATTTTAAAGTTATAGCCAGTTAAGGCAATAAGAGTCAAAAACATGGGGAGTTCAATAACTACGTAACGGTTGAGATTTGACCATATGCGTAGAATAATTTTTTTCACCATTTATGGTCCTCTATCACCCTTTAAAAAGTTTGCACTCAGGAACCTAACACCCTGTATATATATATATATATATATATATATATATATATATATATATATATATATATATATATATATATATATATATATATATATATATATATATATATATATATATATATATATATATATATATAGATGATGGTAACGATTTTCGAGCTTTCGGATATGGATGGGATAGTTCATTTTTTCAAAATTGATTCATAAAGTTACACTCAACACTTACATTATTTTTATTTTTAATTCTTATCATTAAAACTCCTTTTTATTGTTTTATATACAAATCCTCTTGTAAAATTCACTTTAAGTGATGAAAATTACTAAAAAGTTGATGAATAATGAAAACTACAATAATGGGCCAATATTGGCTGTGTAACAATTATGGGTCAACTTGTTGTCTATTATGAGTTACTCAAGTTTTGTCTATTTTGTCCCTATTTTATTAATAAATGATCACTTATTCTCGTTAGATCAACTATAGTAGAATCTAAAGCTGGTCTCAAATCTCTTAACGAAGCGTGTTTTCATAATTTGAAATCAATTTTTCAAAATTGGGACCAAATCTCCATCCACCCACACCACCGATAAACGCCTAAAAGTATGCAAGGGTGCCTGTACCAATTATGGCACTACCTAAGGAAAACTATTTGTACAAAAATAACGAGAAGACCAACGAATTTCACCAATATGTTAAAAGATGTCCCAGTTATGGCTACATTTTATAACTTCGGTTCCTTTTCGCACTATTTGCATGCATTTCTTATGGGATTAGCCATAACTGGTACACTATGGCGAAAAAGGGTGCAAGGAAGCCAAAATTTTACGGAAAATTATTTATTTCTACCATAATTTGAGCAAAATGTGGACTTTAAATGAATGCAATCATCTTTTGTGAACGCGATCTGTTGTTAACATTTTTTTTATTGTTGATATATATCGTTAAAGGGTGAAAATCAACTATAGCGAATAAATGGTACTATAGCCATAATTGGTACACTTACCCAATGTCTATGTACGCAGAACTCTCAATTACATATATGCTGCACAAAAAGTCACCCATAATTGTGTGATTTTCACGCAACAATAATGAGTCACTTAAATTTTGTCTGAAATTAGCATTAATTAGCTGCAATCACATTAGTTTCCACATTAGGAACTCAAATTTTACCATTGCTCTGGTGGCGATACCATTTCGTACTTGAAAATCACTAAAGCTCACTTTAACAGAGCTTACGAAAGCAGTGCACACACTTTCCTATATTCACAATCGAAGCTTACTTTGACAGATGGTTTTGCACCGAACAAAAATTATTGAAAATGTGTATGTTATTATTGGAAATACTGTTACATGGGAAAATATTAAGAAAATTTGCTAAAAAACTATTGAAGATACCCCATTTTACTGTATATATACCCTTAAAGAATCTAATTGCTATAACTATTACAAGTTCAAGCTTCTATGTTGCAGGAGCTAGAGAGCGTATTCTACGAGAAAGGCACTATCACCACTAGGTGGATTAATCTGGTTTTTGTGATTATGATTAATGATTTTTGATTAATATTAATCATTAATCATTAATCATGATTAAATTTATGATTAATCATTAACGCTATGGTTTTACCCGCAACATTTTTTCGCAGCTAAAAGGTAACACTATACAATAATGCTGAGATACAGGCTTTATTAAAGTGGGCCTCAAAACAGGCTTCATCCAAACCAAAGAATAAAATATTTATCGTATCAAACTTTATTCATCATTCCATAATCCTCAGTAACAGCTGCTTCAAAAGTGATCTCATTATAAAATATCTCTCCATTCATCACTGGTATTTAATTTTGGCTAGGCTGCAGTAAAAACCTACTTGAAAAGGCCCCCGGAAAAGAATGGCCCAGAAAACCTATTATGCAATGGAAACATTTCCTTTATTTTCGGTTGGTACTTCAAAACTTTTTCGATTAGGCGCACACAAGAGAACTCCGGAATCATCATTCTTTTCGGTGCATGTCCGTCCATCCTGTTAGAGGCAGTATAGTTATTCTCTCCAGTTGATACGTATAGCTACGTACCATAATTTGGTTCACTGGAATGTTATATACTGGTACAACACCACCTAGAAAAGGGATTATTTCCATTGAAGTTTTGACCTTACCGAGCTATTATTCAAAGGTTTTGATATTTTCGAAAAGGGAGAGCTTTGATATTTTTTGCATTTTTTTTCGAACTACTTGAGCACCCGCGTCAATTCCTGGCACCTCACAGCGAAACAAATCGAAATATCACTTGCCGCATATTTTCCAAACGCACTTCCGTAGGTAATCATCTCCCGCAACATTTCCGCAACGGGATCCACAGTAAATGAGCTACACTTTCACTCTGAAGCCGCACAAGTGCTCAAAACAAATATTACACGCAGGCAGACGAGTGCACTTCGGCAGCACAAAGATGGGTGCCGAAGTGGTTTCCCATTTGATTTTGCTGGAAGTTCGCCACTGGTGCCGAGAATAGGCGCTGGACTAGGTGCAGTAAACTCATTGAAAATCAACTTTCCGGCAAAAAATTTTCACAACTATCACTGTCAACAACAAGTTCACGCAATAAGGTATCTGATTCAGATGAAAGAAGTGGACGAAAGCGGTCGTTTTGTTGTGAATTTAGGTAATGCACAATTTTGTTCACCTGTTGTGCCGGGAATGGGGTCAAAAACCCTATAGGGTAAGCGTGCCCATCGTTGTGGTAATAAGGTTAACTCATTTTTAAATCAATGATCGTACCATCTAATGAAAGGTTTCAAAACGTTAGTCGGTAGTTTTCTATCCAAATTTGCTTGGAAAAATATGAAAACTATCGCTTCTCTCGGTTTTCGATTATACATCGCTTGCCACAACATTAGGCACACTGTTCCTATTGTGGAGGTAAAATTCAATTTTGGTTCCTAATGTTGCGGTATCCCATTGAAATCGTATGGGATACCGCAACATTAGGAACACTACCGCAACAATAGGAACACAGCAGCATAAATATTAAGGAAAATATTTTTTTAAATAGGATTTTGGGCAAATCTTAAACACACAATTGGTGCAATCTCATAATTTGAGCATAATACATCTATTAAAAATACCTTTTGGTAACATTTCAGTCGAAAATGTGCTGAATTGCCATTACCGCAACATTAGGTACTACCACAACGAAGGGAGCAATTGCCCTAGCTGCTCAACTGATAGGGAACCGTACCTGTCATCCTCAGCATGGCCTTGCTAAATGGTTGCGAGATTATTGCCTGAAATATCCCATGTAGCATTTCAAGTTTCTTACTGCCCTATAAGAGATTTTTGTAACCATTTTTTTAAAACTTCCAATAAAACTGATTCATACTTCAAAACCTCTTGATAACCTCTTCAAGAGCATCTCGAAAAGGTTTTGCAAACCGTATTAAGAGCAGCTTTGAAACTTAGTTGAACAATTTGTCACCCTCTAAAACCGGCTATGATGATGACCATGTTTGTGTGTGTGAGTGTGTGTGTGTGTGTGTGTGTGTGTGTGTGTGTGTGTGTGTGTGTGTGTGTGTGTGTGTGTGTGTGTGTGTGTGTGTGTGTGTGTGTGTGTGTGTGTGTGTGTGTGTGTGTGTGTGTGTGTGTGTGTGTGTGTGTGTGTGTGTGTGTGTGTGTGTGTGTGTGTTTAAACAAAAAGTTTGACAGCTCATCATTACTGTTTTTTCTATCTTGATCGAACCCAAAGATGCAGGGAAGTTTCTTGAATGGCATGAATAGTTTATAAGGAGATATCATTCGCAAGTTGCAAGCGATAATTTCAAAGTAATATTTTAGAAGTTATTCTGCTCTGAGGTTTATGCGCGTTCATTTTTACCGTGAATATTTGGGATGTAGAAGCATAAAATTGATGCGCCTCGAAAACGGTGAATATTATCATCATGAAATATTTTTTTTTTCATTTCATGTTCTTCAACATGGCAACATCCATGATTATCGAAAATCGAACGCACGCAAGTGTTGTCATAACTTTTGCCTAGTTACCAACAGATGTCGTTTCTAATCGAATGGAACGCCAGCTGTTGAGAGTTATGACAGTTTTATTGTTAGTTTAAAGCGCTCATGAATTTCCCATATTGAAGAGTTTTGTTTGCTCTTGATATATTGGTTTTATGGATAGCTTCAAGAATGCAATGAAACCTTTCATCATTGCAATGGTTTTGATAAAAGAAGCCATAAAATTGTGAGTGTCTGCAACTGCTGTAATCAAACCGTAATAAAAATAAAACAAAATCAATCAGCAATGAAATTGTTACTTGGGGTATGCCGAAGTAGCAATTTAAAATAATATTAGTTTTGCGTAAGTTCTGGGAACCGTCACCTAAACGATTATATTTATTGAACCAAAAACTGTAGAATAAGGGCTTCCCCTTTTAAATGACTACATAAGTTGAGACCACTAGAGTTTATCCAGTACTTATAAATCTAAACATCTTAAGCAACTAACCTAATTCTAATTCCTCCTATTAAACCACGCAATACAGTCTCGACGGAAAACATTTACGGAATCAATATTTTTCAATTCGTTTGGAAGTTGGTTCCAATAAGCAATTCCTCTAACAAATAAGGTGTTCCCGTAGTGAGACGTGTTGTAACTCGGTATCACAAAATTGCGAGTTCTAAGACTTTGGAAGCGCCGTAATTTTTCAAATAAGTATGTTGGTGAAGATCTATTTACTATTTTATTCACACGCAGACAGGAGCGAAGCTTAGCAAACTCGTAAAATGGACATTAGACTGGGTCAACAAAGTCGATTTTTTGGAACAAAGCTTTTCGATTCCTTTTAGCGTCCAAAACAACTGTGCAACATTTGGGAGCGATTGGTTGCGTCTCCGTATTCCGCATTGCGAATGAAATTTGTATGGAATTTAGTATGGGAAAACGTGCTTTTTTGCATTTTTCTCCTAAATTGTATTTTTTTTGTCCAAAACGATCTAACTAATGACATTGAAGTATAGCCTAGAATATGCCGAAAAACTTCGCCGAAGACCGCAAAGTGATCCGACACTTGTGAAAAAAGTTATAACGCACAGATTGCCCGGTGGTGCTTATCATTTAACACAGCGCTACCCAAACTCGGTTTTCGCTGCGCCCCAACATGTCACAGGCTCGCTTTTTCTACTCGTTTAAGCGAGCCTGCAAGAGGCTAGTGCGCCGCGTAAACAGAGTTTGGGAAGCGCGGATTTAACATGTAAATAAATAACATCAATCTCAGTTTTTGGCCTAAGTTACCAAGCGAATAACTTTTAGACGGGCTTTGTGGTCTAGTGGCTACCGCTTCTGATTCGTATGCAGAAGGTCATGGGTTCAATCCCTGGCCCGTCCCTTTTCATCCTACTTTGTATTTTTCTATACACTTCCTCTTACTCTCTCTCTCTCTTCTCTACATATACTACATGAGTTGTTTCATACGTTCATACGTTCATAGCCATCGCTAGAACCAGAAACGAATTGGAAAAAAGTCGTTTCCCTCCCTTCAAATTTCCACTCACAGCACAGTGTGTATTCTTTATTACACCAACGAACCTAACCTCAAAATGACTGACAATTCACAGGTCATTTTGACAGATATAACATGAGCATGAAAAGGACGGCAACAAGATCGATAAAGTAGAATACATGATCCGTCTTTTTCATGCATGTGTGTGGTCTGTCAAAATGACCTCAGAAGTGTCAAACATTTTCATGGCTAGCTTTGTTGGTGTAATGAAGAATATAACGCCTACAAGTTATGCAACCAAAGCGTGCTGGGCCGCTTGACCTTATTCACCTCATTCACCACACAATCTATCACCTTACGAACACTATAAATAACCCCCTATCCATGGATCGCATCACCGACCCAACGGTGACTCCCAGATCTCCCATCCTTTCCGTCTAACAAATACCCCAGTCCGTGCTGGATGTGGGGATGCAGAGGTGATCTCGGTCTTTAGTAGCAACAACCAGCACACTCTAACATTCCTTTCCCTTCCCAACTGACTATAAGGACGTGGCCGACGTCGGTATTGATCCAAAATGTATGAGCTGCTAGAATTGCACTTTGAGAATAAGTGGAGTGTCCCAGCCCTTATTCATTTGGATCTCAGTGCAATTGGTACCAGCTCAGATCAATAACGGAGTAGCAACCATTGACATGTATAGTCAGATTTGTTCGTTTTTTTTTTATTTAAGTTACCAAGCGAATAACTTTTTTCACAAGCGTCGGATCACTTTGCGGTCTTCGGCATAGTTTTTCGGCATATCCTAGGCTATACTTTAACGTCATTGGTTAAAAGG
The DNA here is from genome assembly GCF_035046485.1 of Aedes albopictus. Taxonomy (NCBI): domain Eukaryota; kingdom Metazoa; phylum Arthropoda; class Insecta; order Diptera; family Culicidae; genus Aedes; species Aedes albopictus. Next base: position 76,621,225 of record NC_085138.1, on the reverse strand, counting down.
TATTAAACAAAAGAATTCAACTTATTAGTATAATGCAAAAAAGTACGTTTCCCCATACTAACTTCCACACAAATTTCAATCACATTGCGGAATACGGGGACGCAACCAATCGCTCTCAAATTTTGCACAGTTGTTTTGGACGCAAAAAGGAATCAAAAAAGCTTTGTTCCGGGTTAATGCGATCAAATTTAAAGTTTCTCCATACAACGTTGACCCACTCTAATGGACATCCTAATAGCTTTGGTTGAAGATGAGTAACCCTTGAATATCTGTTTAAGTTAAACACATAGCGTACACAACAATTGAGAGCTACTCTTAAACGATCCCAGGACCTTGCCGAAGCATTTAACAGAAGTTCAGCCCCGTTCATAAAATAAGGCAAAATAAGGCTTTTGAAAAGTTGCATTTTTGTTTCACAATTGAGCATGCTCGAAGTTAATCTGAGCTGTCGAAGGAAGGCCCTTGTAAATTTTACTGCACTGAGAATTTACATGTTAGTCCCACTCAAGATTCTGCTGTATAACAAAACCAAGGAGTACAGCTTCCGTCACATATTCGATAGTATCTTGCCCCAGATAGATCCTTGGCAAATCGAGATCAAATCTTGATCTAGTTATAAGCATAACCTTGGTTTTATCGGCATTTATAGGAAGAAAATTCTGTTGAGACCAAGACAAAAGGCTGTCTAGATCCTCATTGATAAGCTGAGCCATTGAATCAACAGAAAGTTCAGTAGAGCACAAATACAGCTGAACATCGTCTGCAAACATGAGGATGCTACAGTGTTTTAATATTGAAGGAAGATCATTTATAAACATTGAAAATAAAAGTGGACCTAAGATAGACCCTTGAGGTACTCCAGATAGAATAGATATCAGCCGCAAATCAGTATTATTAATATGGACAACTTGAGATCGACCAGATAAATAAGATCGTATAAGGTTAGATGCATTCTGAGAGAAATAGAACTGAGTGTTCAACTTATTGATAAGTTTTACATGCGAAACGCGGTCAAAGGCTTTTGAAAAATCAATTACATAGTAGAAGGAATGCCACCCCTTTTTTATCAATGGTTTTCAAAATGTCATCAGTAACTTTTAGAATCGCAGTGGTAGTACTGTGAGCTGATTGATTATCGCTAGGCAGATTAAATGGTTCAACAAATTGATGAATGTGACCTTTCAATATTTTTTCAAATACTTTTGACAGCCCACAGAGAATACTTATAGGTTTCAGATTATTCAAACCATTGATTCTAGGCTTTTTTAATTGGAATTATTTTGGCAGCTTTCCAGGATTGTGGATACTTCGAAGATGTTATAATTAAGTTAAAAACATAACGAATCTCAGAAATAATGAATGGTAACAACAGTTTAATGAAACGTAACGAAATAAGATCCATTCCAACCGCGTTTGATTTGATGACATTCATAGCGAGGAGAACATCACTTTCTTGATACTTCGAAGATGTTATAATTAAGTTAAAAACATAACGAATCTCAGAAATAATGAATGGTAACAACAGTTTAATGAAACGTAACGAAATAAGATCCATTCCAACCGCGTTTGATTTGATGACATTCATAGCGAGGAGAACATCACTTTCTTCAACGAACCAAAAAACCCATTTATATCATCTGCACTATTTGTTACTTCTGTCGTTGGAACAGAACTACTTTTTACGTTCAACTGCTTTAGCTTATGCCACAAATCTTTATTGGAATTAGAAGATACTATTTGACTCGAAGGTAGTGTGATTTGGCAACATTAATCAAATGAGTGACACGATTTCTCAATCGCTTGAAGTTGTTGAAGTCATCGCTATTTTTCGTACGTTTCACAGTGGTCCAGATTTGAAAATACCTGGCAAAAATTGCCAAATCATAGTAGTCTGCAAGTTTTAGCCTATATGAATGTATTGAAACATGATTTAGCGCTCAATTTGATTTTAAAGACATTTTCATTTTTTGTCGATTTCTTCGAACAAAATCAGTACAAAATTGATGTTCTTCATACAATTTTACTATACACATATCATGATGGCGTTATTATTTTGGCAGCTCTTGGCAGTTGCATTTTTCTTTAACCAATTCTGCATACATAAACGAGCATTTGAACGGAATCTCCCCGCGGGGAGTAGCGGGGAGCGATTTGTAAGACACTTTGAAGTTGAACTGTAAGAATTTCTCATACTAATGACATGTAATGTCAATTTTGAAGCCAAGTGTTATTTTGATCTCTTGCTCCATTGCAGATGTCTGATATACATAAGAACTTACAAATAAACTTTTGAAAGCAATTGTATTACTTATATCAATAGACTTTTGTAGCGGTTGAACTTGTTTGTGTTCTTTATCAAAAACTCAGCATTTTTCCATCAGCAGCTATTCAGTGCTGTAACAAGATACAAAATCAATATTTTCAAATTTTTTAAATGCCAGTTAGTGCTCCTGGTATTATGGATGAATGCTCAATATACTGTATCCCATATATGGCATGTTCAAAAATTGAGTTTCTGCCAGCTTTTCTCAAAATTGGACCTCTGTGCGTTTCCACAAATTGTAAGAAACATCTCTGCCAACCATTGCGTTAAGGATTTCTTCATTGAACCATGGATTTTTCTTCGCTTTCAAAGTACGTATCGGAACAAAAGAGTTAAAAAGTGCTAATAAACGGTCATTCATAAAGTTCAAGGCCAGATCAGAATCAGTTATTGTTATTCCCGCCACGTCAACAGACGCGTCTAGCCCCAGCGGCCCCACATCTACAATACCGTGACCACACCCATGCGTTCAACAGAGGGATTGGAATAGATAATAACGAGGAGGAAGGACACAGATACAGCGAATGGAGAAAAACAATTGTAAACATTCGAGACTAAGCAGAAGCGCTGTGAAGTGAAAGAATTTATATGAAATTAAGCCTATGTTCTATTGTAAACCTACTTAAATCTATATTTGCTATTATTATAAGAAGATTTCGTACCAGGTACGGCAATTTGAGAGCTTATTCTATACCTATTTATGCAGTTAGATAACGACCTTGATTAAGACTAAATGATGCTTACTTTACTATGATTACTTGCAGCTAATATAATTCATCTAGCTCAAATATTATTATTGCAACTAATACTGCAAGATTATTGCTAGAAACTGTTTATTAAAGTCTAAGGTGAGCATACGCAATATTCAACATATAGGTAAAACTCAAACTACCTTATTTATACATCTAGGTGCTAGGCCTTCAGTTAAAAGTGAATTACTGCTGCAGTTTACTATACTTTTGTTGCTTAACCCTAAGGTGAGCGTATCCCTAATTGCTATAAATAGAGCTCACTAAAATATTTTTCTAAATCTAGGTATTTAGTCTGAAATTTGTAATCCTATCAGCTTCAAGAAAACTTTATCGCGGAAACGAATCATCAAACGTAAGAAATACTGTAATTATTTGAAACTATGTTGATTAATTAGTTAATTGAAATCTCCGCAGGAATTTGTAATTTACCTTCAGTCGCCCGAATAAATTGACAAAATCACGATTCGTTTATCGCTCGCCAACAGTTATACTATGAAGCAAATTCCAATTGACCGCTAGAGCAGCACTACTCAAAGCAGGCATATCTATATTATAGTAATCCCTAAAAGTGGGAGCACTAGTATTTTTTTCTTTACGCGAAATGTTCAATGATGAAAATATTATATCGTGCTTAGAAAAGGCAGGTGCTGAGACCTGGTTGAAATTTAGCACAAAATCAGGATCATTAGTTATCATTAAGTCGATGAGGGAACAGGAGTTAGATAGAAAATGAGTGGGCGCTTCATTAACGCGGAGAAAGCCGAGACTATCCAAAGCACCTCTTAAATTAACAGTTTTATCATTTGATTTCAACATGTTCGTATTAAAATCACCCAAAACGATAGTCTTTGGGTAATGAAAGGATAAATCAGACAGCTTATTATACAAAATTTCAGAACAATCATTCCGAGGGGGATTGTATACCACCCCGAGCAAAAACTTGTCTTGCTCAAATCGAGTTTCCAAGAATAAATATTAAGTTAGGTTGGTGTGACCCATACCAACGTAGAGCTCAGAATTAGAAAGTACCGTACACGGAATTCCATCCCTATAATATACGCAGACTCCACCCCCACGGCTATATTGTCTATCATTACGAATCAACTTAAACCTATCAATAGCTATTAAGTCATCATTAATACTGTCGCTAAGCCACGATTCTGTTATGCACACTATGTCTAGTTTGCTTCCAGCTATACACAATTTCAATTCGTTGAATTTGCTCATTTGCCTAGCGCAAATACTTTGAATGTTGATGTGGCATATATTGAGCTTATCCGAATGCAAAGCACAGTTCATCACAACACGTTGAATACATGCAACACCTACATTTGAAGAGGAACTTACGGTATCAACCGACATCAAGGGAAACAATTGTATACGACATCAAACAAGAGCAAGACAGTAAATGCGTGGCTGTGAAGGAGGAAGTAGGATAAAAAAGAAAATGTGAGTGAAACTTCATTACAATAAATTTATCCACACAACTAAAGCTCTATTAATTTGCAAAATACTCGCTACGTGGCTCAACTTGATAAGAATCAATGATACAGTGTTCATCCAAAAACTAAAACTACCAGGGGGGGGCCTGACTTGAGATGAATTTTAAGCGGGATGGGCGCCCGATATGTGAATATGCAAATCGGTATTGAAGTTTTGAGTAATCAAAATGACTGTTTTTGATTTGGTCATAGTTTCGTAAACTATATGAGTACGAACAATTCCACCAAGATTTTTTTCCATAGCTTGCTTCAGAGATTCCATCATGGCTTCTTCCAGAAATTCAATCAAGAATTCATCTAGGGATTCCACTAGACATTTTTTCGAGGGTTTGTCCTGGGATATCTTTAGAGGTTCCTCCAGTAATTGTTCTAGTGCTTTTTTCGATATTTCCTTCAGGAATTTTACCAGAGATCCTTTAAGGTATTTCTGCAGGTATTCAGAGATTTCTACAGGGATTTCTCCATATATGCCTTCCAGAATTCCACTAGAGATTGCTCCAATAATTACATCTGGAATGATTCGAAGCATTTCTGCAGGAATATATTCCTGAAATTATTTTAGGAAATTTTACTTAGAGATTATTAAAAAATACTCCAAGAATTGCTTGAAAATTTGTAAAAAAAAACCTTTAGGGGTCTTAGTATTTTTACAACAATTACTGCAGACATTGATTTCTTCAATTTTCTTTTATCCAGGAATATTCCTACAAAAAATCTTCCAGGTATTCGCTAAGCAAGCTCTCCTGAGATTACATAAAAAGTTCCTCATGGAATTGCTTCCGGGATTCCTCATCGGGTTTCTTCAGAAATTACTTCAAGAGTTCCTCCAGGGATTCACCGGAAATTTCTTCTGTTATTCTTTCAAAAACGAATTCCGGGATTATTTTAAAAATTCCTGCAAGAACTCTTTTTGGGATTCCTTCAGAAACTCCCCCAGGAATTAATCCAGGATTTAAGGATTTCCTCAGGACTTTCAGCGGTTTCATCAGTATTTCCCCTGAGAATTCTTCAGAAACTCCTCCTGGAATTCCCTCAGAAATCGAACTTTGTATTTCATCAGGAATAAATCTTAAGATTCCTCCAGGAACTCCTCAAGGAATTCCTTCGGAAATTCCTCCCAGATTTTTTCCAGAATTATTCCAGGTATTCCTCCTGGCATTCCTTTGGGATTTCATTCAGGCATTTCTCTAGGGACTCCTGCAAGAGTTCTACTAAAAATTTCTCCAGGAATTACCCCAGGTATTTCCTCAGGAATTCCTCCGGGAATTTATTCAAGAATGGATCCAGGAATTCTTCCATGAATTCCTTCCAAAATTCTTCCAGGGTTTCCTCCAAGAATGAAACCAGGAATTTCTTCTCTAGGGTTTCCTCTACACATTCCTCCAGGATTTATTTCATGGATCCCTCCAGAAATTCCACCGATGATTCCTGCAGTAATTCCTCCAGAAAATCCTTCTGTGATTCCTCCTGGAATTCCTCTGGAAATTCCTCCTGGAACTCCACCAGAAATTCCTTTCTGAATTCCTCTAAAAATTACTCCAGGAATTCCTTCAGAAATTTCTCCATGGATTCCTTCCAGAACTCCTCTAGACATTCTTCCATGAATTCATTGAGGGATTCCTCAAGGTATTCATTGAGGGATTCCTCCTGAAGTTCTTCCATGAATAGTTCCAGATAGAGGGTCTTGCCCGGGATTTCCCGGGACAAAAATCCCGGGAAATCCCGGGATCTAGAAAATCCCGAATCCCGAGATATTATTCCGGAATTCTCGGGATTTCCCGAAAATTCAAATAATGACAACAAAGGCCAAAACTTTCCGAAAAAATGATTGAAATGTGGATTTGGTGTATTGATTTTTGGCTATTACAAGGTTGTTTTCATGTGGATGTGGCATTCTTTCTTGCAGCATTTTAAGAAGCAAAATTTGTCAGTATTTGTACGAAACGTGTAGAATATTTCCAGGTGGAACTAATGCGTAAAACTCCTTAGAAAATTAAGTGCTAGAGAAAGACAGATATCGGAAATACTACAGATGTTTCACGAGCAACATCCTGAAAGTAATTAATTGTTATATTTTCATGGTCAGAGCAATTGCTTAAAGCATTTTTAACATCATTTTGGTGAAATTTCGCTCACACAAATTTTGATGGAAATATTTGCAGAATTTTTGAGGGCTGTAGTTCAGAAAATTTGGTAATCAATTCCTGACGAAGCTTATGCGGACTATACTACCTCTGGAATATTTTTCCGATAGAATTTCTTGAGACATTTTCGTTTGAAGCCAAGCCAAAATGTCATACGAAACTTATGAAAAACATCTGGACAAAATTTAAATAGAGACATTTCTAATAGAAATTTTGAAACAATTTTTATGATAATATTTGAATTAGTTTCCAGCATAAATGGTACTCCGTGCTTAGACTTTCTACAGAATTTATTTCTGAGATGTATGTCAACAAAAAGAAAATACAGAGCGATATGTATTACATAGCCGAGGTAAAAACACAGCCAGCAGTAGATGTGATATTATTGGGCTGGCATTCTTTCAACGTCCCAGAACATAAAATATAATCTTGCATTCTACTGAAATGATGTTGCAGTGAATTTTTAGATTGCCGCAAGTTAAAACATTAATTAATGCGAAACCCAATAGATCAAAATAGGATTTTTTGGAAGCAATTGTAGAAGTCGTATGTTTCTTCAATGAGTTTTTAACCTTTCAAGACGCGCGCCATCAAGCAACCGAAACTGCATCGCGCTCGCGCTGCATACGATGAGCGAGGTTTTTTGGTAGTATTGTACTTAGGGTCAATAGCAATTCCACAAGAATTTGTAAGAAGGACGCGCAGTGAATTACTTCCAACTTTTACCACTCAAGCTTTGTCAGAGAAGTTGTCTAAGTTGCTCTCAGAAATAGTATAAAATACCCTTTGGATTTATACATTTTTTATCATCTTCCCAGGAATGTAAATTTTATCTTTATGAGAAATTAAATTAGTCGTCAAAATTTGTTTAAAAACGGTTTAAAGATGGATTCATCACTTTTTTTATTGGTCATGGGAAATTTTGATTTTTTCCCGGGATCCCGGGAAATCCCGGGATTTCAAAAATAAAAATCCCGAATCCCGGGATTTTTTTCAGTTCGGGAAACAAGACCCTCTAGTTCCAGATGAATAGTTGAGATTTGTCCAGGAATTCCTCCTGAGGTTCCTCCAGAAATTGTTTCAGAGATTCCTCCAGGTTTCTTTCCAATAATTCTCCCAGGGATTCTTCCAAGTAATTCTCTAGAAATTCCTCTAAGTATGCCTCCAGGAGTTCCTCAAGAGGTTTCTTAAGAATTACCCCAAGAATCCCTTCAGAAAGTCCTCCAGAAATTGATCCAGGAACTCCCATAGGAATTGCTTCAGAAATTACTACCGCGACTCCTCAAGGAATTCCTCCAAAACTTCCTCTGGGAATTCCTCTAGAAATTTCTCTTGGAATTTCTTCAAAAATTCCTCCAGTTATTGCTTCCAAAATTTCTCTCCAGATTCCTCCAAAAATTCATTCAAGAACTCCTCCAGGAATTCTTCCAGGGATAGTTCCACGGAATTTCCCCAAAAATTCCTTTACAAATTTATCCAGGAATTCTTCCTGGGCTTCCGCAATTAATTTGTCCAGAACTTTCCAGGCATTCCTCCTGAGGTTCCTCTAGAAATTGCTTCAGGGATTCTTCCAGTGATTTTTCCAAGAATTTAACCAGGGATTCTTCCAAGAATTTCTCTAGAAATTTCTCTAAGGATTCCTCTAGGATTTTTTTAAGAGGTTTCTTCATAAATTTCTCCTGGGAGTTTCTCCATGGACTCATCCCGGGATTTCTTTAGGAATTCATCTATAGATTGCTGTGGGAGTTCTTCTAGAGGTCCCTCCCACAATTCTTCTAAAACCTCCACCAGGAATTTATCTAGGAATTTATTCAGAGATTGCGCCAGGCATTAGTCCAGGACTTTCTTCAAGGATTCTTCAAGGAAATCCTCCACGGTTTCCTCCAGGGATTTCTTCCGGAATTTTTCTAGATTCCTCCAGGAATTGATACAGGCATGTCTCCAGCAATTTATCCAAGAGTTTCTCCAGGCATTCCTCCAAGATTCCTTAAGAAATTACTACCACAATTTCTCCAAGAATTTATCTAGAAAATCCTCCAGGGATTTATTAAGAAATTCCCCCAAGAATTCCTCCCGGAGTTAATCCAAGAATTATTCCCATAATTCTTCCTGGGATTCCTACATGAATTCTTCCTGAGGTTTCTCTAGGAATTCCTTTAAATATTTTTTCAGGAATCCACCAGGAAATCCTCAAGGGATTCTTTTAAAAATTTCCCCAGATATTCTTTCCGGAATTTATTCAAGAATTATTCCAGATACATATTCCTCCTGGCATCCTTCCAGGATTTCATCCAGGCATTTCTCCAGGACTCCTCCTGGAGTTCTACCACGAATTACCCCAGGTGTTCTTCAGGAATACCTCCGGGAATTTATTCAGGAATGGATCTAGGAATTCCTCCAGGAAATTCGTACAGCAATTCCTTCAGGAATACTTCCAGGAATTCCTCCAGGAATCCTTCCAGGGTTTCCTCCAAGAATAAATCCAGCAATTTGTTCTCCACGGTTTCCTCTACACATTCTTCCAGGAATTATTTCTCCAGATTCCACAAATGATTCCTCAGGTAATTCTTTCAGAAATTCCTTCTAAAATTGCTCCTGGAATTCCTCCAGAAATTCATCTGGAAATTTCTCCTGGAACTTCACCAGAAATTTCTCTCAGAATTCATCTAGGAATTTCTCTGGGAATTTCTTCAAAAATTTCTCCATGGATTCCTTCCAGAACTCCTCTAGAGATTCTTCCAGGAATTCATTGAAGGATTCCTCAAAGAATTAATTAAGGGATTCCTTCTGGAATTCTTCCATGAATAGTTTCATAGAATTTCCCCAAGATTTTTCTTATAGAGATTTGTCCAGGAATTCCTGCTGGGATTCCGCCTGGAACTTGTTCGGAAGTTCCTCCAGGGATTCCTCCGGGGTTCTTTCCAAGAATTTCTCTAAGGTTTTTTTCCAGGAATTCCTTAAAAGGTTTCTTCAGAAATACCCCAAGAATTCCTCCAGAAATTTCTACCGCAATTTCTCCAGGAATTTCTCCATGGAAGAAATTCCCCCAGAAATTCCTCCAGGAGTTTTTACATTTTCATTATCATTTTGCAGCAGTTGGTGGGGCAAAAAGAGCGCAAGTCCATCCAATGCCGAAGATCAAGGAGGGGTAATGGCCGTAATAGTCCGTGCGGACCACATGAACACCGTCGGAAGGGAAAAGAAATTCCTCCCGGAGTTTTTACAGGAATGATTCCAAGAATTCCTCCAGAGGTTCCTGCATGCATTCCTCCTGAGATTCCTCTAGGAATTCTTTCAAGGATTTCTTCAGGAATCCTCCCGGATGTCCTCCAATGATTCCTGCAGAAATTCCTCCAGAAATTCCTCTGGAAATTTATCCAGAAATTATCACAGGTATTCCTCCAGGCATTTCTCCAGAGACTCCTCCAGGAATTCCACCAAGATTTATCCCAGATATTTCTTCAGAAATTCCGTCCTGGAGTTATTTCACGGATTCCTCCAGAAATTCCACCAGGAATTCCTTCAGGGATTCCTCTAAGGATTTTTCCGTGAGATTCCTCCAGTAATTCCTTCAGAAATTCTTCCAAGAATTCCTCCAAGAATTCCTCCTGGAATTCCTCCAGAAATTCCTCTGGGAATTCTTCTAGAAATTTATCTTGGAATTTCATCAGAAATTTCTCTAATGCTCCAGTCATTACTCCAGGAACTTCTCCAGGGATGCCTCCTTCAGAAATTTCTCCATTAACTTCTTCAGGGATTCCACCAGGAATTTGTCCATAAAATTCTCCAGGATTCCCTCCACAAATACATCTAGGAATTGCTGAGAAAATTTGCTTATGATTTCACAAGAAAAATGTGTCTACGATGCTTTGTTCTTGAGTAATGATTTTTCAAAGTAGGTATTGTCTGTGGAAAATGTTTGTTTTGCACTGGAGTTTTCCGGAAAATTAGGCGACCCTGATTTTTTTCAATTTAGTATTTGTTCCTATATATTATAGATCCCTATCTATGAAAAAAATTTCATCAACCTTCAGAACCTTCGTACCAATTTGTACGATAATTAAAAAAAATCCCCCAATGCTCCAGGCATTAGTCCACGAACTTTTCCAGGGATTCCGCATGGAATTTGTCCAGAAGGTTCTCCAGGATTTCCTCCAGAAATACATCTAGGAATTCCTCCTGTGATTTCTTGAAGAATTCCTTCAGGGATTCCTCCAGGAATGCGTCCAGAATTTCCTCCAAGGATTCATCTACATTTTTTTTCTAGTAATTTCTTTTTTTTTCTTCAGCTTGATGACATGAGCCATGATTTGACGCGCAAGAATGGTGAGATTTTCGTTCACGTAGATGCGCTTATTGATGCTGAATCCAAGGTTGCGACCATTCATTTGCAAAGATTTACATTCATTTGATATTATCTCAGTTCGGAAGCATGCTATCGAAAAACAATGTATGGATGAATTTAACCTTGTAGTTTTATCTGAAAGTTTGCCGAATAACATTGGGGTCGCAAACGTATACCAAAGTCGTGAGCGAGCTGTGAAGGCAACTCTCAACGCGGTGAATGTAAATTTCATTCACGCTGTGGAAAGTTGCCTTCACAGCTCGTTCACGACTTTGGTATGCGTGTACGACCCCAATGTTATTCGGCAAACTTTCAGATAAAACTACAAGGTTAAATTCATCCATACATTGTTTTTCGATAGCATGCTTCTGAACTGAGATAATAGCAAATGAATGTAAATTTTTGCAAATGAATGGTCGCAACCTTGGCTGAATCCAAGATGATTCAGTGACAAATTTCGCGAAGACAGATACCTTTGATAGAAGTCATCACGAACATTCTTAAACGCGAATTGTAGCACTATAGGCGGAGAAGCTCCGGCTTCAATAGGGAGACGAGCCAACCGTTTGGTGTGAATAAGTGGCAAGTTCTGTTCAGTGTAGCCAAGCGCCGATGAAACCTTGCTGATGTAGTCGACCAAGTCCTCATTAGGTTTGTAGGGAACGCCAGACAGTAGCAAGTCGTTCGTCCTCATCGAAGCCAGTATTCGTTCCTCATTCATAAGTACGTTAGGACGAATAACATTAACTGATTCCGTTAACCGTAGCACCTCGTTCGAACAGTCTTGCTTGAATTTTTTGTACATCCTCACGCAGATCTGCTATTTCGTTCCTCAAATCACACTTACTCTGCTCGATCCTGGAGTTCGTCTTGTTGAACATCTGCTGCATCCGAGAAAGCAGATCGTCCAAGCTTTCCACATGATCATCCGAAGAATCCAGATCTTCCTTCGACCGCTTACAGGGATTAGATTTTGTTTCGCTCGTTAAAGGTGCAAGGTTGTTTGTTTTGGTTTTACCCATTGTGTATCAGTGAACACTTGTTTTGCTTAGCAAGGTAGGTGAGCGGAATGAACTTTTTGTGAGTGCCTTTATAAGCTATTTTACGAGACGTGCTACCGATGGGCCGCTCATTGTTATTGTTTACATTTGATGTTTTTGTTTTCGCGAAAAGTAGCATAACATGTGATGAGCGCCAATCAGATTTTTGCTGACAGAAATGTTTTGATTTCTAATGTGGCATGTATCAATCCCCCGAAGTGCATGATATCACTAGCAGATAAAAAAACCTCCCCACGGTCTACGGATATTGATTATAGTGGGCGGATTGACGCATTTTTGCAGATGAATGAACCCCGTTTATTTGATGGGCCTGTGTCACATGTTATGCTAGCGAAAATGTAAATAAATGGGCCCAGCGGTTGGACTTCAAAACTGGAAAACATTCAAAAAACAGCTGATTTGAAACGTCTCATAAAATGCCTTATGACTGGATGTTCGGCATAGATATGACGTAACAAGCAATAGCGAGATTGGAAGTGAAATGCAGGGAAAAAATATGGAATAACTTCGCAGCCTGCCAATCAGTCAGGTGGATTCCATAAATCACTGAATCCGCATCCTCCGATGAGACGTCGAACCGAAGTTGGTGAACGAAAAATGCACAGTTCAGGCGAAGAAGTCAAATTTAGCCACTACCAACTATCTCACTCACAATTTCCAGCTCATCCCTTCAGAAATATTTAGGTTTTGTGATTTTTTTAATAGTCTCCTCAATTATATTTGACTTGAAAATGCTGCTTTGGTATGTCCCTCACTTTAGACCAGCAAATAGCAGAGTTAGCTTTTTCATCCTTGTTAACCCTCTAATACCCAAATTTTTGATTTTGATCTAAATGTCATTTTTCGTCATCTAAAATCGACTTAAACATGTTTTGGAAGATGATTCTTTTCAATTCTCGATTTCGTGAATTTCAGTTTTTGATTTTTCTAATTTTTATTTTTGAACATCCCCACACTTTTATATTTTTCCTGGAAGCCAATTTGGGGAACGGATTTTTTGAGATGAAAACATTTTGAGATTTTATGATTATTGTTAAATTATTATTATTTTAATTTTTTTTCACAGCAAATTTTATTTTCCGTGTAATTTTAAGGAAAATAATTTAGAATGTATTCGATTCCATTAAACTATTAAACAAGGATAGAATGCTTTGGGAAAAATTTAAAATATGTTAATTGTAGCGATTCAATACAAAATAAACAATGACTTCTAAAAAGTGACTAAAACATCAATTTTTCAATGATTTAAAAAAAATGTAAATACGCTTTAAAATACACCAAAAACCATTTTGAGATATACAGAACATTCCTAAATATCAGCCATAAATATAAAAACCAGATTGATCCACCTAGTGGTGATAGTGCCTTTCTCGTCGAATATGTACTCATGAACTTTTCGTCGACGTTAGCCAAAATGTTCCTGAATCCTGAAAACACTTCATATAGAAAAGCAACAATTTTAACAAAGCCATCATCGATTTTCGAAACTTATTGATGATACATATTCCGATGTTATGTTCAACAGCAAAACAGATCTTGTACCGACTTTTCGAACCCTCTAAGCAGAAAACCCTCTTCGAATGAGTTTAATCAGTTTCGTACCTTTTAACTACGAAACTGCAGAAAATGTAAAGTTTCTATTCAAATTTCAATCGCAATAAGAAAAGTGAGGGCTCAACCAGCCGCACCCAAATTGTGAGCAGTAATTTTAGAAGCATAAGGAGATTGAAGATTGAAAAACTGTATAAGGTGTTGATGCGATTAAATTATAATTTTTCCATAAAACGTTGATCCATCCTACTATACATTTACACCGCAGGAATCTGAAATGGTGTGATTTGAAGAGATTGCTTTGGTCACGATTTTGTTCTCTTGCATATATAATCTTATAATCTTACTATCAAAAAGCCACAATTTGATTTATCGCTTTGACATTTATTTTGTTCACCTTTATAATTCCGCTATTTGATGTGCAGCTTGCATGGGTTTTGTTCAATTTTGCGTTAGACCACTTCCGGCGGGACACCTGCAACCGATTCCGGTTGTTTCAAATATGGTCTGAGACTATGTTTTTGTCAACTGTTCAACGGGTTACCTGAAAAGCCGAAATTTAATGTGATCTGAGGCTATTTTCTTGCTAACCGTTCGGCAAATTTTTGAAAAAGCCGCGATTTTATGTATCGCATGCGTGATTTTGGTTCACTTCTATTAAATCACTTCCGATGGAACACCCGCAACCGATTCCGAAATATTATTATAAGTTCTAGATGTGGCCTGAGATTGTTTTTTTGTTGACCGTTCATCAGATTATCAAAAACGCCGCTATGGTTTAGTTCCCTTCTATATTCTACCACTTCCGACGCGTTACTCGTCTTGTCATCAGTTCTGGAACACTACCGGTTCTCCCAAAGATGGTCTGAGATTATTTGTTGATTAACCGTTTATCTTGTTACTGAATAAGTCATTGATATGTCGCAAGTATTGGTTCTCTTTTACATTTGACCATTTCTGGTGGGACACCCGTAATCGGTTCTGTAACACACTGATATTGCTTGCGTCTATTTTCTTGCAACTGTTAATCATGTTACCTAAAAAGCCGTGATTTGAGCTATTGCATGCATGGGTTTGGTGTCACTTCCGGCCCGGAACCGGTTGCGGAACTCTACCGATAGCCTCTTAAATAGTCTGAGCCTATTTGCTTGCTAAAGTTTATTAGGTTATCAAAAAAGCCATGGGTTTGGTTCAATTTTATATTTAGCCGCTTTCGGAGGGAAACCCGGAACTTGTTTCGGCCCTACTGACAGTCCATAATGTGGTTTTAGCCTACTTCCTCAATAACCGGTCATCATGTTGTCGAAAAAGCCGTGATTTGATGTGCCGTATGCAAAAGTTTTGTCAACTTTTATATACGGCCATTTCCGGCGGAACACCCGGAACCGGTTCCGAAGCACTACCGGTTCAGATATGGTCTGAGACTGTTTTCTTGCTAACTGCTCATCAGGTTATCGAAAATGCCGCAGTTTGATGTGTCGCATGCATGGATTTGGTTCACTTTTATATACGGCCACTTCCGGCGCGACATCCGGAACCGGTTCCGGAACACAACCGGTTCAGATATGGTCTGAGACTGTTTTCTTGCTAACTGTCCATCAGGTTATCGAAAATGCCGCAGTTTGATGTGTCGCATGCATGGATTTGGTTCACTTTTATATGTGGCCTCTTCCGGCGGGACACCCGGAACCGGTTTCGGAACACTACCGGTTCAGATATGGTCTGAGACTGTTTTCTTGCTAACTGCTCATCAGGTTATCGAAAATTAAGCAGTTTGATGTGTCGCATGCATGGATTTGGTTCACTTTTATATTTGGCCACTTCCGGCGGGACACCCGGAACCGTTTCCGGAACACTACCGGCTTAGATATGGTCTGAGACTGTTTTCTTGCTAACTGTTCATTAGGTTCAGGCTTGGAAAGCGTCAATGTCAACACGAGTCGTCACGTGATTTTTACAGAAATGCCTCTCTCAATGTCATTGAATCGAGAGACGATGACCAAAAGAGTCTAACAATATTCGCTCATTTGTTGGTCATGACGGAGCGTGACATGGTTGTTAACAAGGCATCTACCAGCACATAGATGGATTTTGTTATTGTTTAAATCTTTCAAATCATAAATACATGCCTCATCTATCTATTAAATACATCGACTAGCCTAAATTTGCTTGGATCACGAGAAAATTTTAATTTCAAAACAATATGGAAGTTTTCGTCATGACGCTTGATTATTGCGAAATGACATGACGAAGAGCGCGAGTGCTCGTTTCATTTTGTGACGATGAAAAGGCCTACTTGTTCATCGTCATGGGATGGTCACGACCAATAACAGGACTGATTAGGTTATTCAAAATGCCGCAGTTTGATGTGTCGCATGTATGTGTTTGTTACATTTTTATGTATGGCCCCTTCCAAGGGTACTGGTCCGGAACACGTAAATGGCCATAACTCCGGAACGGCTGAACCGATCCGAACCATTTTCAATAGGATACAATGGGACCATATTCCGCGTCGAATGAACCGTCGGTCATTAAAATCGGTTGAGGTTAACTGCCAAAAAGGGATGTGAGTTTTTTTGTACACATACACACATACACACACACAAATACACACACACACAGACATCACCTCAATTTGTCGAGCTGAGTTGATTGGTATATGTGACTTGACTCTCCGGGCCTTCTATCAAAAATTCGTTTTTGGAGTGAACATATAGCCTTTCCAGTACACTTAGTGTACGAGAAAGGCAAAAAAATGATTTTCCACGAAACAAATATTACAAAAATGCTCAAACTATACCCCGTCTAAAGGCGGGATTGGGTATTAGAGGGTTAAGCAATTTTTTAATCAATTGCATTTTTTTTTCAAAATTTTTCAGAAACCAACGTGCCCAAATCGTTGAATCCAGCCTTCTTCATCCAACCAAATTGAGAAGTACTGCTACATCCGCCATCCTAGAAATCGCCGGCAAAATGACGTTGAAAACCGGAGGGCTTCGCCTTTCGGCGTTTGTTGAAAGTGAAGGTGAATTGGGAAATTAAGCAAAATAATGCAAATACCAGCCCATCAGCGATAGAGGCATCGCACCAAAAAGAAAACGAAGCCAAAGTGATATCTACAGCAGAACAGTGCGAATTATTTCAAGATCAACCGGTATCGGTCGAGCCCGAGACCTCGGGAGAGGGCAATCAAGTGTATCGTCTCGACGAGTTTTATTATCGTTGGTTGTTTTCTGAGTGATGCTGGTGAGGTTGATATCCGAAAAATAAAAGTGTCCCTCGGTGTGCTTTGAATATGATGCTTGATGCGACGAAGATGTTTTGCTGTTGGGTTTGGCCCATTTTGTAACGAGTTCCGAATTGGTGTGAAATTATTGTCTATTTTTATCCTCCCCGCTTTTGCCCACTAGTCAGTGGAGTGGAAGCCACTACCGTTCGTTGCGAGAGGGTGGGAAATTGTCAGTGAATTTTTTATGTGAAGTGAGGGCAGTACGAAGAAGAGTACAAAAATAATTTAATAATATCGTATCAGCTCGGCGGCCATCGTCATCTTGGACAAGGGAGGGAAAAGCGAAGGAGCCGAAGCATCCGAATTGTGCCAGGAAAAAAAAACGCTGCTACGAGAAAATTTCCTACTTGTATTTGGACGGCGGTGAAGCTGTGGGATGTGGCGGTCCGAAGTGAGCTGTTTGATGTTGGTGGATGAAAACGAGCAACGACCATGATGACCAACGGTTGGTATATCTTGATTTTTTGTGCGTCTTTTCAAGGTTGTCCATATGTTTCTGTTTCAATTTCCGAGGAAAACATGGTCGTAAAATGGTCCGCGGGAACGGAATCGGAAGTTGGTGGTGGATATTTTTTCGCCGAATTGTGTAAAGGTGACTGGCATCTGCCTGGTTTCGGTGCGGAAAGGACAGACACAGTATTTTCTTTAATTAAATATTGCTGTGATAGACTCATGAGACGGAGAAATGAAAGTACCCAAATATAGGTATTTGTCACCCAACTCCCGAGTTCCGTGCGGGAAGTCATATTTGAGTATATAGCATAGTACCTAAATTTGAGTACCTGCACCGAACTGCTATAGTGGGTAAATTTTACTTAAAATTGGGTTTTGACTTTGGCACCTACTCACGATTTCAAGGGCACAAATTTATTCGTAAACAAAACCAGCGCACCTGATCTTCTTATTTTAAGCTTATTACGAGTGAGCAAGAACAGAATAATGAAATGCACTGTTGCGTGAAGCTTGCTTCTTGAGATTTGTGCGTTTGAAGTTTTGATGCACTGTTGAAGCGGGATTTCAAGACGTTTGTCCTTAAACAATCGTCGAACTTTTTTTTGAGTAATTTTTACTCAAGTTGGAGTTCCCGTTTAACAATTCAAATGATGAGTAAAATTTACTTAGTGGTTAGTTCGAAATTCACCTGATTATTCAGTTCGTCGTGTTTACACAACTTTGAGTTCAAAAATACCTATTTTTAGGTTTCTCGTTTTCTCCGTGATCTGCAGATCTCTTTTTACGTACACGGAGAAACGAAAGTACACAAATGTGAGTTCATTCCATCCAACTTCGAGGTTGCGTACGGGAAGCCAATTTTGAGTTGATGGAGTCGATGTTGAGGTAGGTAGTTTGCATCTAGGCCAAAGTACCTAGAGTCTTTTTACTCAACAGTCAGTTAAAATTACTCAACTTTCGGTACTATGTCACTTACTCAATTTTGGCTTCCCGCATCGAACTCTCAAAGTTGGGTTGTTATGCTATTCACTCTATGACAACAATAAGGAGAGCGAATGACAGAGGATACAAAGAAGAACTCAAAAGTGAGTTTAAAAATACTCAAATTTGGGTTATCTTGTTTTTCAGTGTACATACATTTAGTTGCAGATGACAATTAGGCTAACACATAATCAACAATACGCCACAATACTCTGTTTGTGACAACTCTCCGTCACGTCCGATGCCCACCAGATCACGATCTACCTAGTAACACCTACCAAGTAACAATTCCATGCCTTATTGGTTATGTTTGTTGCCTTTCTCGTACACTGTGTACTGGAAAGGCTATATGTTCACTCCAAAAATGACTTTTTGATAGGAGGCCCGGATGGTCGAGTCACATATACCAATCAACTCAGCTCGACGAATCGAGGTGATGTCTGTGTGTGTGTATGTGTGTGTGTATGTGTGTGTGTATGTATGTGTGTATGTGTGTATGTGTGTATGTGTACAAAAAACTCACATCACTTTTTGGCAGTAAACCTCAACCGATTTTAATGACCGACGGTTCATTCGACGCGGAATCTGGTCCCATTGTTTCCTATTGAAAATGGTTCGGATCGGTCCAACCGTTCCGGAGTTATGGCCATTTAGGTGTTCCGGACCGGTACCCCAGGAAGGGGCCGGATATGAAAACGCTTCTAACCCATGCATGCGACACATCAAACTACGGCATTTTCGATAACTTGATGAATGGTAAGCAGGAATATGGTCTCACACCATATCTGAACCGGTAGTGTCCCGGAACCGGCTCCGAGTGCCCCGCTGGAAGTGGCCAAACATAAAAGCGAACTAAACCCATGCATGCGACATATCAAACCGTGGCTTTTAAAAAAAAACAGATGAACGGTAAGCAAGACAATAGTCTCAGACCATATCTGAACCGTTTGTGTTTCGGAACCGGTTCCAGTGTCCCGTCGGATGTGGCCAAGTATAAAAATTACCCAAACCTATGCATGCGACGTATCAAATAGTGGCTTTTTTGATACCCTGATGAACAGTAAGCAGGAAAATATTCTCAAAACATATCGGAACCAGTAGTGATCCGGAACCGGTTTCAGGTGTTCCGCCGGAAGTGGCCAAATATAAAAATGAACTAAATACATGCATCCGACATATCAAACCGCGTCTTTTTCGATATCCTTGTGAACAGTAAGCAGGAAAATATTCTCAGAACATATCTGAACCAGTAGTAATTCAAAACCAGTACCGGGTGTCCCGCCGGAAATGGCCAAATAAGAAATTGAACCAAACCCGTACATGCAACACATCAAATCGCGGCTTTTTGGATAACCTGATGAACGGTTAGCAAGAAAATTGGCTCAGGCAACATCAGAAACTACTGGTACTGTTCCGGAATCGATTCCGGGTGCCCCGCCGAAAGCAACCAAATATTGAAGTGAACCAAACCTATGCATGCGACACATCAAATCCTTGATTTAGCAAAAAAAAAGTTTCCGACAATATTTGGGACAACCGATACTGTTCCGCAACCGACTACGGGTGTTCCGCCGGAAGTGGTCAAATGTAAAGGAGAACCAAAACCATTAATGTGACACATAAAATTACTTTTAATACTATTAGTGAGCCGAAACCGGTTCCAGGTGGCCCGCCGGAAGTGGTCAAATGTAGAACGAAACCAAATGCACGCACGCATCACATTAAATAATGGCTTCTTCGATAACGCGAAAAACGGTCAGCAAGAAAATAGGTCACATTTAAGACTACCAGTAGTATTCCGGAATGTGTTTTGAGTGTCTCGCCGGAACTGACGAAATGCAAAAATGAACCACACTAGGGGCGGGACAACTCTAATACTAATTAGCGATATTAGCAGTATTAGGAAACATTAATCTCAGATCCTAACCCAATTTAAACAAAGTAAGCCATGTCTATTGTTCTGAATGGTATTCAAAATCAAATCAACAAAAAGAAAACAATCCAAAATATGACCGTGGCGTTTTCATTGAATTAATGCTGAATGAATAAATACTCCTACGCCAGAGAAACAATACACAAGTTTACAAAATAAAACGAAAGTCGTGAACTTCTGTCAACGACCAAAATTTTTGAAGCACAATTTAGTGCTGATTTCGAAACCGACCTTCAAAAAAATTAAAGTAGAACAGTTTTTGAGTTTTACCTCAATATCGAGTTTTGTAACTTTTCAAAATATGTAATTTACTAAAATTCAAATATATTGCGTTTTGTTCAACCAATTTTAAATCTTTTTCCATAAATTAAAAGCTGAATACAATACCATTCGATCATCTGAATACAGGTTTTGCGTCAGATTGATGAAATTTAAGATATTGGCGATTTTTGGGGACGATCTTCTTAAATTTTAGCAAAATTCCCAAAATTTTTTGGAGAAATGTATTTTTTTCAATAAGAGAAAACCAACTTAAAAATTCTTTCTCGACGTTTATTTGACATATCATATGTAGGCGAGTTACAGTAAAAATTTCAGCTCAATCGGAGCATTGATTACGAAGAATGAGATGTTTGAAGTGAGCAACTTTGCTTAAAAATAGAACAAAAATCGATTTCAAATCATCAACGTTGTATGGGAAGTCGAAAAATTTTCCGCTCTACTGTAATTTTTTTCCTTCGCGTTTTCGAATTCAGGGCATGATTCTACACCAAAAATGATCATTAGCTTACCGAGTTCAAAAATGCTGTAAACTAGTGATATCAGCAGAATATTTCTCTTTTATCGTGCTTGAGGTGGTGGACAACTGTGAACTGCAGTGATATTGTCTGTACGTACTCACATCACTAAAAAGTTTAGGTAGTTGTCTTACTTGTCCTGAGTGTTCTAACTGTAGATCTCATACAATACTGAGATCGCTCCAATGTGGAGATCACACCACCGGAAATTATTAGATGTTTGATTAGCTTAGCGTTCTACTATTGACTAGAATCTGTAGAGGTATTATAGTTCAAAAACGCCTCAGGGATATTAAACTAAACAGCTTTATGAGCAAATAAAAACGCTCCGTCGTACGTTCAAGGGAAGCGTGAATGATAAAGTCAGTTTCACAATCCAGTTTTTTTATATTGATGAGTTTATATTGATTTGACATCGAAGTTTTGCAACCAACAGCAGTAGAAGTTTTTCTTCGAGTAATTTAAATAAGTCATTTCATTCACAGACATGAGCTTTCAATAGCTACATCCTCGATGATCTATGTTGGAGCTCAGATTATCCTCCGCAGCTAAAATAATGAAGTGAAATTAAAGAACTGAATCGAACAAATTATAGAAAAGTCGCAGACATATCGTACTTGTACTCACGCCTTCTTGACAGTTAATTGATGAATGAAAAGTCATGACATACTATCCAAAAAATGAGTCGGCTGACGGTGAAGATTAGGACATTAATATTTATTAGGCAATTAGAGTCGGTATTAGACGCTGTCCCGCCCCTAGGAACCACACTAATGCATACGGTACAACAATTCGCGACTTTTTAGGAAAACTGATTCGCAATTGAGGTCTCCGGTTAGCCTAGTGGTTAAGGATCGCTAATCCGGAGACGGCGGGTTCGATTCCTGTTCCGGTCTGGAAAGTTTTCTCGACTTCCTGGGCATAGTGTGTCATTGTACTTGCCTCACAATATAAAAATTCATGCAATGGCAGGCAAAGAAAGCCCTTCAATTAATAACTAAAGAGGCAGGCCAAGTCCCAGTGGGGTCGTCGTGCCATAAAGAAGAAGAAGAAGAAGATTCACAATTGGCATGGAACTAGTCTGAGACCACATCAGGCACAATCGGTACAATCCTGGAACTGGTTCTGGGTGTCCTGCCGGAAGTGGTATAATGAGAAATTGAACCAAACCCATACGTGTGGTACCATAAAACTACGCTGATTCGACAATGATTGCTGTCAAATTACCGGGGTAAACTTTTAATTCGACAAACTAACTCTATTTTAGTTTTTGTTCAGATTTTCGGATTCGTTTTTGAACACAAAGCCTACAGATATTGTGGTAGTATGAATTGAAAGCTTGTTTATTTTATGATTGTTGGCTTCCGAAGTTCACTGTGGTTGATTACTAAATGGATCGGGTGTCGGATAGCACAAAATTTGAACTTCCGGAAGTAGCAGCTGCACGAGGAGCCGCTTCGGGTGTGAGTAACAGCACAATATCGGATCATTCGTGCATGGGACACGCTTGTATGAAAAAAATAAATCCTCGCTCCAGTCGTATTTTTGGATTCCAGTTTGGTCCCATATGAACTGTACAAAATTTCAGAGCAATCGGTGAAACTATAATAATCGAACAACGCTTCTTCTATAAACATAATTTGTGAACTATTCCTTCGAAGACCGCTATATCACTGTGACATTTGATCATTTTTTTAATTCGACAAATGTCGAATGAGCGAGGTACGAATTAAAAAGAGTCATATTAAAAAGTGATTAATACGGGGGGTTTGACAGTACATCAAATAGCAGCTTTTTCGATAACACTATGATCGATTCGTAAGACCATATTTTAGACAACCAGTAGTGTCCCGAAACCGGTTCTGGGTGTCCCACTGGAAGTGGTCAAACGTAAAAGTGATCCTTACCCATGCATGCGATACGTGAAATCGTGTTTTTTTAAGTAACCTAATAAACATTAGCAATGAAATGGTCTCAGACTATACTTGAGACACTCGGTAGTGCCCCGGAATCAGTTTCGGGTGTCCCACCGAAATTAATCAAATGTACCGTGCGACACATCAAACCACGACTTTTTTAACCCTCGAACGATCACGCTGTTGTATTTTGTACAACACGTTGAAAAAATCCCGCTTTTGTACTCAGCATTAGCGTGGTGCTGACGCAGGTAGTCCACCGCGCGAGTTACGGAAGGTTAATAAGGCATCGTACACAAATTACGTAACGCTATAGGGGGAGGGGGGGAGTCTGGCTTAGCGTTACGAGCCACACAAAATATTTTTGGTTTTCATACAAAAAGCGTTACAAGGGGGAGGGGGGGAGTCTGAAATCGCCGATTTTAGCGTTACGTAATTTGTGTACCATGCCTAACCTGAGGAACGGTTAGCTATAGAATAGACTCACACCACATTAGAGACTACCGGTGAACAAAATCAATACAAACTATAAATATGTATAAGAGAAACAAAATTTGACAAATTAAACCCACATACAAACATACTATACTCATTACATATCGTTGTTGTTTTCAACGGTTGATTCAAATATATATCAGTTTGCCAATTAAACGCTTACACTGCACGCATCGTTTGTGCTCCTGTTTGACGTGTATTCACTACCGCCGTCTAGCTAGCGGATCGCAATTTGTTGCAAGTGATATGTCTGTTTATCTGTGCTGTGCTCATCAAATCACACAATTTCAGATTCCTGAGGAGTAAATATTATGCTTTTTGTTGAAATTCGAAGTGACCTGGGACGCGAAAATTGAGTTTTTACTTACTTTTAAGTGTCGCAACTCGATTCGGATGAGTGCATATTGTAGCTCTTAATTAGCTCAATGATGCGCAATGCCAATAATCGGTTCAAATTAATTTCGCATCTGCAACTTCGCATGTATCGCGAGTCGCGACTTCGATTTGGTGATGCGACGATAATATACAGTAGGATGAGTCAACGTTGTATGGGAAAATTTGAATTTAATCGCATAAACCCCGAACAAACGTTTTTTCATCCCCTTTTACTGAGTAAAATTTTAATGGACTGGTTGCGCCTTCGCGCTTTGTAAGTGGTTGAAGTTTACATGAAAAATTTCACATGCTTGAATTTTTGTCAAATTTTACATGAATTTTTTAACCTTTGATGTAATAATAAAATATAGCCTAAAGTGTGCAGAAAAAATCATTGGCGAAGATCGCAAAGTGATCTGTGATTGTGTAAAAAGTTATATCTTGGCTTGTTAGTATCGTCTTGATATTGATCGCTTATACGTTAAACATATCGTCGAACTATGTGCCATCAATAAGTTTTAAGTCAATTCAATGATGGCTTTGATAAAATGCTTGCTTTTCTTATAAAGTATTTATCAGGATTCAGAACACTTTGGCTTACATTAACGGAAAGATCGTGTGAGCATATTCGACGAGAAAGGCACTATCACCGCTAGGTGGATTAATTTGGTTTTTTTAGGGTTTTATTACAGCAATATTTAATCGAAACTCACAGTTTTATGACTACATGAAAACCATTGATGAAAGGTTTTATAGTATATTTGAAGCTATCTATAAGACCAGTTTTTAAGAGTAAACAAAACTCTCCAATATGTAATCCTTCTGGCTTTCATTATGACCACAATAAAACTGTTCAAACAGATGGCGATCCGTTCGATTAGTAACGCAGGCCTGGTAGCGAGTCACTTTTTAGTGATTTGGTCACTATTTTTGAGTCGGTCACTAAAAAGTCACTATTTGCATGAAAAAGTCACTAAAGTCACTTTTTTCAGTAAATTGGTCACTAAAGTCACTATTTTCGTTAATCTGACTACATTGAAAAACATTTAGTGTCAAAATTAATGGACAAATTTTCCTCAGAAACCTCATCCTTAAAAAAAAATTTCGGCTGCGCTGCTTATTACACTATTATTATTCTTGTCTATTTTAACCTTCATAACGTTGGAAGCAGCTCGCTGACGTAGTATACGGTTTGGATCGGAAATTACCTAAAGGAGGGTTAATGCGAATTATAGCTACAGTTTTCTCGTATTCCGAAGAAGTAAAAATGAATGTGTGGCTATGATCATAGATGAATTTCTGAAATATTATACTTTTTCAAAAATAACATTCCTTAAGTATTTTCATTAAAAATTTCAGTTTAATTATATCATCCTATATCTTTGCATTAGGTGGTGCGATTTATTGTAAGAACGTGTGCGTTAGAATTCGTCCACAGTAAAATCAAATTAACAACTGATTCACCCAGGTGTGCGCTTTAAATAATTGGCACAATTTATGATATTTCGGTGTAAAATAAAATTCCTTGAAAATACCGTGGGGTGCCGTAATTTCGCGCGGGTCCAAATTTCGCTCACTGATCATATTTAGACATCAAAATTATAAAAACAATTGTGCAATTGTCCCAATTTCACTTCAACTATACTATCTAAAGTAAAATTTGGACAATGCAACGATTAGTTCTATGATTATGTTCTCTAAATATTATCAGTGAGCGAAATTTGGACCCGCGCGAAATAAGGGCACCCCACGGTAACGCCTACTCATACTAACACTTTTATGCCGTAAATATAAGAGTAAGGATATGGCGTGCTTGGTGATAATTGAAGGAAAAACACTTATCTACAAGTTTGCCGAACACCTCATTTCAATATAAGGCTTCTGAACTCAGATAGCATAGCATAGCATAGCATAGCCGACCGTACACATCCTGGGGTGGCTGTCGATAGAGAAGTTTAATGCGCCAGAAAAGTTGCCTGGGACTTGACAAACCTTTCATTTAACGAACTCTCGACACCTGGCCAGGTCCTTACGATCAGCGAGGATGGGGAGGAAATGTTGATTAGATATCTACTCAGAATATGTCCAAGAACTTGGCCCACTTCATAGATATCTGGATTTGGAAATTGGATAGGGTTTAATGGGATGCTTTCCTTGGCGAAAAAGCGTGCAAGAAATTGTCATGGTTTAATCATTTACCTGGTTACCACTGAAAAAGTAGAAATAAGCATTAATCAAGTCGCACAAATTTCGTAGGTAGGACAGCCATAGACCACAGTTGTGAGGATTGCCTCCTTCCCGTCGGATACCAAAACACAAAGATTGGAGACTTCTCTCTGACTTCTCAACAATATAAGGCTTCTGAACTCAGATATAGACAAATGAGTCAAATGATTGCCAGATGATCGAAAACATCCTTGCATATTATATTCATCAGTACAGTGGGGTGCCCTAATTTCACGCGGGTCCAAATTTCGCTCACTGATAATATCAAGAGATCATAATCCTAGAACAAATTGTTGAATTGTCCAAATAACACTATAGATAGTATGGCTAAAGTGAAATTTGGACAACTGCACAATTAGTTTTATGAAGAAACAGAAACAAGAAACAGTATTGAACTTAAAGAGTTCCCAATGTTTGCAAACGTGCAAAAAATTAAAACCCATATTTTCTTGCGTGATAAAGTACGATAAGTTGATATTTTTTATTGTCACCAACAATCAGTTATCAAAACTTTCGAAAATAGCAAAAAATATAGTTAATGCTTCCTTAATTGAACACTTTCCAAAACAAAATAGATTAAACAATAAAGTATTCATGAGCACAAACTCTGGAAGTTTAAAGTTAGGCATTGGTTTTCTTGGGAATACGTTAATTGATCGAAAGTTCAACATAGAAACTCAATTTTCTATTAATTTTGAGGTCACTATTCAGTCACTATTTGGTCACTTTTTGGCTAATTTTGGTCACTAAAGTCACTATTATTTTGCCACCTGATCGCTACCAGCCCTGGTAACGACATCTGTTAGTGACGGAGCAGAAATTGTAGTTATTTATCCTTAAGTTTAAATTTGTAGTATAAATTTCTGTCACGTAGTTTCATAGAGATGCACTCGGTACTGGTCTTGCAGAAATTCTTTTGCCAATATTAAAATTGCTACAAATGTTATCTGTGAAGGTGATCTATTTGACCCCGGATACTTTCCACCATTTGAGAGTGTTTTCTTTACAAATTTGCTCAACAATTGTGTATTTTCCAAGCACAATAGCTCCATGCAGCGGTAAAATTACTCACTAAACACTTCCTAAATATATAAATTTGTTGTTCATTGTACATACATACATTTAACTCTGTAACTGAGTTTGTTATTATGTTGATATAAAGATGATCAACTTACATTTTAATGTATTGTAACTGACAATGTTATAATTATGATATATGTAATACAATGTTATTTTCAGACCGATTCCATCAAAGATATCTAAATATAACAAACCTTGATATAGCTATCAACCGTAGATATAATTATGTTATGTTTTTGTTATACCTTTCTGACCGGTTTGAGAGCCAATCCACTTAAATCAATTGTGAGGAATAGTTTCTATGCAAACAAATAATAATTTATTTCTTGTATCGCTCTTACTTCTAAATGTTGTCGGCTCAAATTTTTAAAATAAACTCGTATTGGTTTTCACTACCAAACCAAAAATCCATAGCCAGGGCCGGATCTAAGGGGGGGGGGGGGGGGGGTTGGGCGGGGGATCAGGGCCCCGGGCCCCCACATTTTAGGGCCCCCCACAAACACCGTTTTGCTTGAAAAGCATTAACTTTATTTTACCTTTTTGCTCAAATGATGTAAAAATCCGATTTAATCCACCTATGGTGAACAGAACCCTTCTTACACTTATTAAAACTATTGTTGTATTATTTGTATTTAAAATATTTATTTTGTGTGATGGACCAAAAGTTCTAGAAAATATTGTGGATTTGGCATCTAGTGGATTGGTTTCCAAAATAGCATCATGGACCATGGACTAAACTACCAGAAATGCCAGACACCTTCTAGAATCTTGTGTGAAATTAAAAAAAAATAGCTTACATATTCTGGAATATTGTATCTTTTGTTAACTGCCAAAAGATCTTGAATCGATTAACAAATGGATAAGAAAATCAGCGACATACACTTTGTCTAATATCTCTGAATCAGTCGAATAAATTAGCTCCGAAGTACTTGGTATTCATGGCTACGGTGTAGAAAGGACAAAAACGATATATCTACTAAGTTAAACAGTTTTGGCATTAGCTAGTTATTTTGGCTGTCCGGTTCTTGCAATTTTCCCACGATATATAAATTCAAAACTTTCATTTAACGTATTGTTAGTTTTCATAGTATTCCTGTTTATTTGTAATTTGTTATTTATAATTTTATTGAAAACAATAACCTGCTAGTATACACTTTATATGAGGTCAGCATTATTTATTGAACAATAATTTCCCATAGACTGGTCAAAAGCTCATGCAAGATAACAAGCGAATATAATAATAAAAAAAGGAATTTATTGAAATACTCTTTGAAAAATATCTCAGTAACCAAATGTCCAATCAAAATAAAATTTCAGGGCCTTTTACAAGGATACTGTAACTTTCATTTGGTGCTAAGAGAACCCAAATCGGTTGACAGACGGCTGAGATGTTTATTATGATACACTTGGTCAAAAATCTCAAAAAGTTTAGTTGTATAAATCCTAAGTACTCTTCGAAAGATATCTCTGTAACCAAATGTCCAATCCTAATAAAATTTCTGGGCAATCTACTAGGATGTTGTACAGGGGATAGACAAAATGATCGGGACAGGCAAAATTTTCACTTTTCAAAAAATGTTCAACTAGCTGTAACTTTTCGAAAAGTGCATCAAATTTTCTCAAATTTTTATTGTAAGTTCATCAACTAGTTGTGTATCAGTGGTTCAAATTTGAGAAAGATCGGGCCATTCTCCACGAAGTTATAAAGATTTTTGGAAAAGGTAAAATTATCAGATAGTCAACTTTGAGCTATTATATCTCCGGATTTAATGAACCGATTGCAATGAAATTTTGACTATACATGACTTATATAATGAACTCTAGAACACATTTGACAAGTGAAAATTTTGCCTGTCCCGATCATTTTGTATATCCCCTGTAGCTTTCATTTGGTGCCAAGAGAACCTAAATTGATTGACACACGGCTGAGATATTTAGTATGATACACTTTGTTAAAAATCTCAAAAAGTTTAGTTGTATAACTCCTAAGTACTCTTCGAAAGATATCTCAGTAACCAAATGTCCAATCGAAATAAAATTTCAGAGCGTTCTACTAGGATGTTGTAGCTTTCATTTGCTGCCAAGAGAACTCAAATCGGTTGACAGATGGCTGAGATATTCATCAATATGCTAAATGTCAAAAATCTCTCAAAAAGCTAACCTATATTACTTCAAAGTACTTTTCGAAAGATATCTCGGTAACCAAATGTCAGATCGAAATAAAATTCAATAGGGTTCTACTAGGAAGTTGTAGCTTTCATTTGCAACTAAGAGAATGCAAATCGGATATCAGACGGCTGAGAAACGTGCGTGACTTTTTTTTGTAACACACACACACACACACACACACACACACACACACACATACACACACACATACACACATACACATACACACACATACACACACATACACACACACACGCATACATACACACACAGACATTTGCTCAGTTCGTCGAGCTGAGTTGATTGGTATATGAGACTCGGCCCTGCGGGCCTCGGATCGAAAGTCGGTTTTTCGAGCGGTATTTATACCCTTCTTATGGGTGTAAGAAGGGTAAAAACAAAGACAATTTTTTTTGCTAATCGCCTTTGTACCTCTGAGGGGCCTCCACATCCGCTCCGGCCCCGGGCCCCCACAATCCTTAATCCGGGCCTGTCCATAACTATCGTCAATTTCATTTTACAAACCAGAAAACCCCATCCAACCCAACTTCGCTTATTCTCGGCTTCACCAGCCGAGTGAAATGCATTCCAAGAAAAACATGTTTTAATTAAAAAATTAAACTTTTTAATTTTCTTTCGCGTCAACGACCGACAACGGCGGCGCAAAACAACGACTGGCGGCGTCCCCTCCTTTCGACACTCTGTTGTTAATTTGATGCCATCCGTTCGATCGTTGCTCAACAATAACCGTTTCTAGGGGCAACATAAGGCATTTGGAGGTTTGAGCGACAAAGAGACTACGCAGCATATGCAATCCATGAATCAACATAACCAAAACCATTACCAATTGGCGGGGTTGGTTGTGTACTGCTGCGCTGCGCGCTACTAAACGTTCCCGATAAATAACGGTGGTCGGGTGGTGAATTGATTGTATTTTAATGCCACCCTCATGTTTCAATCAAATGGGGACAAGAATTAATTAAAATGGGATGAATGGTTGTTGTTTGCGCGCAACACACAGCATCCATCGTGGTGGCGTCCGTTATCGTCGTCGTCGCCGACGTCGTTGTTCCGTCAGCTTGAAAATGCGGAGCTCGCTGAAGTGACGATCCGAGAAATTCAATGCAGCAATGCAAAGGTTTTTTGTTTGTTTGGGTGGGAACTTTTTTGCCCATATTCGCATAGTTGACGTAAGCGCTACTGTAGTTTGGCGCTGTCCATAAACTACGTAGACTCAATTTTGGTAATCTCAGACCCCCCCTCCCCCCTCGTAGACTTTTGCTCATACAAAAATTTCGAAATTTGTATGGAGCGTAGACTTTGGCCAGAACCCCCCCCTCCCCCCACCCGAGTCTACGTAGTTTATGGACAGGCCCTTTTCATCTTTTGAAATTTTAACAATGAATAATGAAAAGTTGAGTTCACGTCGACATCTAACTAGTGATTAGATCTTGTGCTCTATTGAATGAAATTGGTCACCATTATGTACATGCGATAGATATTAGCTCGTAAATGCTGACATTGTCAATGGTGGTTACGTCAACTATGCGATCATGGGCAGTTTTCTTCCGCTGTGTTCTCGGAACTGGGATGCAATGTAGGAAACATAGGAGTAGGAAAGCTGAAATTATTTTGATTAAGGTTGAAGGATTCGTCATTGATATAATCATCATCATTAAAAAGTCAAAAGCAGTTTACTCGTTCAAAACTGAAAATTTCGCTTCGAAAATGTATTCACTCTACTCCATTCTCCACCCATAATACAGTGAATACATTTTCACTGCGAAATTTTCAGTTTTGAACGAGAAAACTGCTTTTGAATTTTGAATGATGACGATTATATCAATGACGAATCCTTCAACCTTAAAAGTTTTTTGTTCAAGTGGAATTTGCGGTTAGTGAAACAGTACTGTGGCAACATTCCCGGTTTAACGGTAGCAGTTTACTTGAATGTTTTTTTTATCTTGTTCCAACTAATACGATCTGTATCTACATTATGGTGGCTCAAGCTTGTATGGAAAAACCAGATGTCAAAAAGTTCCATGGGCCCCTTCTCATTTCGTTCTATATGACGCCACGATAATCTAGTCAAATTTTCAGCTCAATCCGTTGACATTTCGGCGGTGCTAAACTCGTTTGAAGTTCATATGGGAGTTTATATGAGAAAACATCATTTTTAACATTTTTGTCTTGAGGGGTTCTAATTGTTATTAAACCACGTAATCGATTCTATAGAAATATAGCCTAGGATATGCCGAAAAACTTTGTCGAAGACCGCAACTTGATCAGACACTTGCGAAAAAAGCAATAGCCTAGACAGTACGTACCCATTCAATGAGATTATATTGCTATTGTTATTCCACAGACAAACAGACGTCTCACTCTACTCACTTCTCACCGTTTCCCTTTTTAACGGATTATTTAAATATTCAGTAGTTCACAAATCGCTCGCTCATGGCGCTCGCATCATTTTTGCTCCTGTTTGACGTTTGCTCACTACCCCCATCTACTCAGTGGGTTTGCGTACCACAGCGTAATTAGCATTGGGCGATTATGTTTGCGCGACGATGATTTTTATCGCATTTTGTTCCAAGTGATACGTCTGCTTGTCTGTGGGTATTCCTTTACATGTTAAATGTTAAGCACCACCAGATGGTCTGCATGCAATATCTTTTCTTACAAGCTCCGAATGACTTTGCGGTCTTCGGCATAGTTTTTCAGCACATATAAGACTATAGTTCCATATATTTGGTTATATGATTTAAGTGAAAATAGTACCCCTTACGAGAAAAATGCAAAAAAACGATGTATTCCCATATAAACTCACATACAAACTTCAAATGAGTTTAGCACCGCCCAAATGTTAACGGATTGAGCTGAAAATTTGACCAGAGCATCGTGGCGTCATATAGAACGAAATGAAAAGGGGAACTTTTTGACCTGTTGTATTTTGAGCCACGCCAATCTACATACAAAATTTAAGTAGGGTAAGGAATCAAAATTTGAACTAGTCAAAATGTAATCTTAATTTGAACTATTTTGAAATTCATTGAAATGACGTACTTTTTGGACAAATATTGTCCCGAAAAAGATGTTTAACAGTTTTCCGTAATATAATCTGATAACATAAGCTTTAAAAGCATTGAAAAAAGCGTTTTCGCCATAGAAAATAAGCAATTGAAAAATCACTGTGATTTCACCTATTTCCCCACAGAGAAAGCCCATTTTCGGTGCACCCATACAGCTCATGCATTGCATCAAACGCAATAAGTGAATACGTCAAATGAAAGCTTATTTATTGTAGAATCGACCAACCGAATAATATACCGCATTATTTGTCATAAAATTATCAAATTTAAGTGATTCTTACTTGGAGAATGTTATCTTAAGTTGAACCATTTGTAATCTAAATTTGAACTAGTAAACGGGTGTGAGCTTCTAGTGTTGGCCTGTAGATTGCGCTAGTGGTTGCTTTGTTTACTCTTGGGGGATGAAAAATTCCAAATTTAGTTTCCAAATTCCTAAAAAAATTCGAACATTCTGAGTTGAGATTCCACTGCCAACTGAAAAATAGGTATGAGAATTAGCAGATTCATGTGATTTTTAATTGTTTAGCATGGAATTGGCTGTTTTGTGAGTTGCTCGAGCTGCTGCCGCCAGTAGTTATAATTAAGATAAAATTGGTTCAAATTATGATTACGATGGTTCAAATTAAGATTAAAATCATTGTTGATGAAAAATCGAATATTTCAATGAAATTCAGTGCAAATACAAACTTTCTACCATTTAACAAAAAGCTAATACCCGTGGCTTTCATGTACATATGATTTTGCCGTAGTAAATTATTTCCATGTGGGAGAAAAATCACTTAAAATTTGAACTGCTTCAGAAAGCCGCAAAGGGTTCAAATTTTGATTACCTACCCTAGTTTATGGATGGCATTAAAAAACTATTGAAAATAAACTTTTAGCTGAAGGGTTGTCGTGTTCTGGTGAGTTTCCATGGGTTTTGTCTTGGGTTCCATCGTAGCCCACCCTTCTTGCACCTTTACTTACCTTACCGATCAGGCTAAGGCCGGGGTGGCCTCTGCTGTACATAGTAGCCATCTCCATTCCACTCGGTCCATGGCTGTTAGTCTCCAGTTCCGCACTCTGAGTAGGGTCCGCAGATCGTCCTCCACTTGGTCGACCCACCTAGCTCGCTGCGCTCCACGTCTTCTTGTACCGGCCGGATGACTCTCGAGAACCATTTGCCATGTTGCTATCCGACATCCTGATGACGTGACCCGCCCACCGTAGCCTACCGATTTTCGCGAGATGGACGATGGTTGGTTCTCCCAGCAGCTGATGCAGCTCGTGGTTCATTTGCCTTCTCCAAGTCCCGTCTTCCATCTGCACTCCGCCGTAGATGGTACGCAACACCTTCCGTTCGAAAACTCCAAGGGCGCGTAGGTCCTCTGCACGCAGGGTCCATGTTTCGTGCCCATAGAGGACGACCGGTCTAATCAGCGTTTTATAGATGGTTAACTTCGTGTTACAGCGAACTTTATTCGATCGTAGAGTTCTGCGGAGTCCAAAGTAAGAACGATTTCCTGCCACAATGCGCCTCTGAATTTCTCTGCTGGTGTCGTTGTCGGCGGTCACCAGTGAGCCCAAGTACACGAATTCTTCAACCGCCTCGATTTCATCACCGTCGATATGAATTCGGGGTGGCGGGCGCGGTGATTCCTCCCTGGAGCCCTTTGCCATCATGTACTTTGTCTTCGACACATTAATGACTAATCCGATTCGCCTGGCTTCACTCTTTAGTCGGATGTACGTTTCCGCCATCGTCTCAAATTTACGAGCAATAATATCAATATCATCGGCGAAACCAAGCAGCTGAACGGACTTCGTGAAAATCGTCCCACTCGTGTTTATCCCCGCTCTCCTTATTACACCTTCTAACGCAATGTTGAACAGCAAGCACGAAAGACCATCACCTTGCCGTAGAGTGTCCCTGATACTCGAACTACGCACATCACTCGATCCATCGTCGCCTTGATTAATCGTATCAGTGCAACACCTGGCGGATGGCGAACATCTGGTCCGTTGTAGCGCGTTCGCCCATGAATCCAGCCTGATATTGCCCCATGAACTCTCGTGCAATCGGTGATAGACGGCGGCATAAAATTTGAGAGAGTATCTTGTAGGCAGCGCTCAGTAGTGTGATCGCGCGGTAGTTCCCGCAATCCAACTTGCCGCCCTTTTTGTAGATGGGACACACGATACCTTCCATCCATTCCTCCGGTAATACTTCCTCCTCCCAAATCTTGGTAATGACCCAGTGTAGTGCTCTCACCAGTGCTTCTCCACCGTATTTTAGAAGCTCGCTTGGTAGTTGATCTGCCCCAGCGGCTTTGTTGTTTTCCAACCGGCCAACCTCCTCCTCAATCTCTTGGAGGTCAGGGGCCGGAAGTCTTTCGTCCTGTGCACATACTCCTAGATCTGTTACCACGCCACCTTCGGTACTTGCAACGTCGCCATTGAGGTGCTCATCGTAATGCTGCCGCCACATCTCGACCACCTCACGCTCGCTCGTGAGAATATTCCCGTGATTATCTCGGCACATGTCGGCTTGTGGCACAAAGCCTCTGCGCGAGCGGTTCAGCTTCTCGTAGAACTTTCGTGTGTCCTTAGCGCGGTACAGCTCTTCCATCGCTTCGCGATCTCGTTCTTCCTGTTGGCGCTTCTTCATCCGGAAGACTGAGTTCTGCCTGTTCCGCGCCTGTTTGTAACGTGCCTCATTCGCTCTCGTACGGTGTTGCAGCATTCTCGCCCATGCTGCATTCTTCTCGTTTTTCAACTGTTCACATTCGCCGTCGTACCAGTCGTTTCTGTGATTCGGAGTCGCGAAGCCTAATGCTGTAGCCGAGGTACTACCTATGGCGGATCGGATGTCCCTCCAGCCATCTTCAAGTGTAGCTGCGCCAAGCTGCTCTTCCGTTGGTAGGGCCACTGCTAACTGCTGCGCGTAGTCTTGAGCCACTTCTACGTTACGAAGTTGCTCGATGTTGAGCCGCGGCGTTCGACTTCGACGCGTGGTGATAACTGTCGAAAGTTTTGAGCGCATGCATACAGCGACTAAGTAGTGATCCGAATCTATATTCGCACTGCGGTATGTGCGGACATTGATTATATCCGAGAAGAATTTACCGTCGATTAGAACGTGGTCGATTTGGTTTTCTGTTTGATGGTCGGGTGATATCCAGGTGGCATTGTGGATATCTTTGCGGGGGAAGAAGGTGCTTCGGACTACCATACCACGGGAGGCTGCAAAGTTTACGCATTGCTGGCCGTTTTCATTCGATGCAGGCTGTTTCGCCCGATTACCGGTCTGTACATTTCCTCCCTTCCTACCTGCGCGTTCATGTCGCCGACAACGATTTTCACGTCACGCGGCGAGCAACCATCGTATGTTTGCTCTAACTGCGCGTAGAACGCTTCTTTCTCGCCATCAGGTCTCCCTTCGTGTGGGCAGTGGACGTTGATGATGCTGTAGTTGAAGAAACGGCCTTTAACTCTTAACATGCACATCCTTGCGTTGATCGGCTGCCACCCGATCACACGTTGTCGCATCTAGCCCAACACTATAAATCCTGTTCCCAGTTCATTGGTGGTGCCACAGCTTTGGTAGAAGGTAGCTGCTCGATGCCCGCTTTTCCACACTTTCTGTCCAGTCCAAAAAAGTTCCAGCAACGCCACGATATCGAAGTTGCGGGGATGTAGTTCGTCGTAGATTATCCTGTCACATCCTACGAAACCTAGTGACTTGCAATTCCATGTTCCAAGTTTCCAATCGTAGTCCTTATTTCGTCGCGTGGGTCTTTGCCGATTGTATCGAGTCGTATTTTCTCCTATGTTATTCGCAATGGGGATTTTTACGGGTGGCTTATTGGGCCTACGCCAACACTCCTGTCTCGCCGGAGGGCCATCGTGCCAGTTCTGTTTAACGTCCCAACCAACACTGGGACGACCACGCTGATGGGGCTACCACCTTGGATCTAGCTGGGCGTGGTGCAGCGTTTCTTACTCAGCCGCTGGATGCCAGAACAGACGCTGTTTGAGCCGCACCTCCTTGGTGAACAGACACTCGGATCGTATCTCCTCAATCTAGCTGAAGTCAGAAGGACAACAGTGCCCAGGCTGCACTATCAGCTAAGCACACAACTCTTAGCTGGCGGTCTTTGTCTCATTTTAACGAGTAATGGTTTTAAGTTGTTGTATTGCTAGTAGAAACTATCACAAGAAGAGAAAAAATATGAGACTCTGTAGTGGTGAAGTACGAAGCCGTTTTATTTTGTACAAAAGATAACGTAAATTAATCAAAAATGTCTATGTACCTGTTTAATGAGATTTGTTGTGTTAAAGAAGCATGGCTGCTTCTTATCTTGTTTATCCACACCATTCTCACTTCTAAAACATGCTTGTATCTCTATTGTGGTAAATTTTGTCCAAAATTTACGTTTTTTTGATGTTTATCTTTGATATCAGCTCAAGGTGAGCTTACTTGCAAATTTCTTACCATATCATCACTAAAATTGTATTATTTTAACCAAAGTATATCCATTTGGTGCAATACTTGCGAGAAAACTCAAAATTTTACCTTATAGCTTCTATTTAGTTATCGTAGAATGAAAAACTTTTCGGACATTTTTCTCGCGTGCCGGAGCAAACGGATTTCAGAAAACCGAAGTGTACCACTACACTTATAAAAAAAATATAAAATATCGTTGTTCTAAACCGTATGCTCTATTTAATCAGTAATATGTGCCCTTTCAATACATGCATTCATTTTGAAAATATGAATAACAGATGTAAAATAAAATTATATTTTTTAAATTTTTGTTTTGTATGAGAACTTATTGGACACGGTGTAGATTTTTTTTTCAAGTCTCTTAAATAAAGACAAATCAATCAATCAATTTTTTTTTTCAAACTACAGCATTGTCTTTCAGGATTGTTTAAAAAGCTTCCTCCAATGATTGTTGTAGGGATTTTTTTAGTCGCATAACTGCGGAGCAAGGTATTTTCTGTTTTTTTTTCTACAGGCATCTCCCCATGTATTCCTTTTGGCATTTCTTCAGTATTTCCTTAAGCCGCTGTCCATAACTTGCGTAGACTCAATTTTGGCCATTTCAAAACCACCCCCTCCCTTATAAACTTTGTCCATACAAAATTTTCGAAATTAGTATTTTTATTTATTTTATTTATTTGATTTATTATCATCCATGTAGAGTAAGGTGTTTTCCTTATAAATTTCTACATTCGGTGAAGAATAACCACGTTTTTTTCACAAGAAAAATAAAAAATATTCATCATAACTTTTAAGTAACTAATAACTAATGTTTTGTTCCTAATTTCCTTCATTGAACCAATCGATGCACTCGTTCCGGAATCTACCGTATGAATTAATTGTTTTAATATCAGCGGAAAGTTGATTCCAAAACTCAATTGCATGAACAAAGAAAGAGTCTCCATAATGTGAAGAGGAAAACTGCGGAAATGTGTAGTTTCTGACTCTGTACTCCGAAACGAAAGCAATTTATCGGAAAGGTATTTTGGACCATTTTTAGAAATTTTGAACAAACTTAAACAACATCTTAATTTAATAAAATTGTTAAAAGAGCATCCTAGAATTTCGTGTTGTAAATGTGAAACACTAGAGTATCTAGAAACATTAAAAGCCCAGCGAGTACATGAATTCAATGCCACACGAAGTCTACGAAACGCTATACTTGAAGCATTCATAATCAGCTCAATACCATATAGAAAGTGCGGAAGCAGTAATGATTTTATTAGCTCAATTTTAATTGCTCTGGATACCATACCGCCCGTTAATTTTAAATGACGCAAACCAGAATAAATTTTGCAGCATTGATTGTTTATATGAGAGTCCCACTCTAGATTTGACTGGAAA
Organism: Aedes albopictus; assembly: GCF_035046485.1. NCBI lineage: Eukaryota > Metazoa > Arthropoda > Insecta > Diptera > Culicidae > Aedes > Aedes albopictus. The sequence continues at coordinate 76,582,875 of NC_085138.1, read as the reverse complement.
ACTACACCAAGATTAGAAGCCTTAACAACATAGTCTAATTTATCATTTTGTACAAAAATATCTGGTAATGATTGAGGTCCACCACGTCGATTGAAGTACATGACTTTAGTTTTTGTAGTATTGATCGGCAGGAGATTACTGCTGGACCAATCGACCACATTTCGCAAATCAATATTTATAAGCCTGGCAACGGTTTCTAAAGAATCAGTCATGGAGCATATGTACAGCTGAACGTCGTCGGCGAAAATATGGATCATACAGTGTTCCAACACCGTAGGAAGATCATTAATAAATAATGAGAATAAGAGAGGTCCAAGAACCGAACCTTGTGGTACACCAGATATAATATGAATTCCGTTCGATAACTCTCCATTTGCACTCACAACTTGAGTGCGACAACTAAGGTAAGACGAAATTAAGGTAACTGCGCTACGTGAAAAGTAAAAATTTTGTGACAGCTTTCTCAGCAACTTAGAATGTGAAACCCGATCAAAAGCTTTCGAGAAATCTATTAGAAGAAGTAAAGCTACTCCTTTTTTGTCAATGACTCGGTGAATATCGTCATGTGCTTTTAAAAGTGCTGTAGTAGTACTGTGACCGGATCGGAATCCAGATTGGTAAGGAGTTAATAATTTGTATCTAGTTATAAACATTTGTATTTGATTCTTTGCTATCCTCTCGAAGACTTTCGATAACGAGCACAGTATACTTATTGGTCGGAGGTTGCTCAAATCGAATTGGTATTATCTTAGCTGTTTTCCAGGAAGAGGGGAAATTTGAAGACCTAAAAATTACATTGAAAATATAGGTTATCTGAGTAATCACACTAGGTAGTATCAGCTTAATGAATTTTAAAGGTATTCCGTCTAATCCAACGGCATTAGAAGTAATCGAGCTAAGAGCAATAACGACATCAGATTCGTCACAGACTCGAAAATGAAATCCGTCTGCATTAGCGGGTGGAATTGACGGATATTCAGTAACTTCGGTAAAGTTTTCCCCGAAGAACTCATTAATTTCGTTAGCCGTGTGAGAAAATTCTATGTTATCATTTTTATTAGATTTAATATTGATTTGTTTCAATTTATTCCAGAGCTGCTTGCTAGAGTTTGTTCTTAAAAGCGTTGATGATAACTTATCACGTTTTGCCTTATTTATCAGCTGGGTAACGCGATTACGAAGTCGTTTAAATTGAGCAAAGTGATGCTCACTTTGAATTTGACGCCAAGTACTATAAGCAAGATCTCTTTCGACCATCGCAAAACGAATCTCATTATTAAACCATACAGCATCACGTTTAGGGCGGCAGATTCGTTCCGGAACGAAGGCTTCATAAAGTTCGAAAATATGCAAGTTGAAAAAATCTAATGCGAGGTCGGAGTTATTTATGGTATACAATTGATCCCAATCAATGGATTCCAGAGCCGATTGCAACTGAGGATAGTCAATGCGACTATAGTCTCTGTAGCAGCGATGACCGCTATTACTATTAGAGCGTGAAAAATTTAGTGATGCAAAAATAATATCATGTTTAGAAAAACCAGCGGCCGAAACTTGATTAAATTTAACTATCAGTTCCTTACTATTTGCTAACAGAAGATCAATCAACGAGCTTCCGTCAGAATGGAAATGGGTCGGTACTTCATTAAGACACTCCAAACCAAAGCTTTCTATCGTATCTTTAAAACGTGTAGTTTTTGGACAAAACTTTAATAAGTCAGTATTGAAATCACCAGTGAGTATTGTGCTAGTATAGTTTAGAGACAACTCTGAAAGTTTCTCTTCTAACATGGAAGAACAGTCTGAATCGGGAGGAGAATAGAAAGTTCCGACCAGAAACTTATCGTCATTGATACGCACTTCTACAAATAGATACTCAGTGCGATCCATTGGAATAGGGTCAGCGTACAAATCTGACGCAGCAATAATCTTACAATTAAGATCGGACTTATAATAAACATATAATCCGCCACCTCTGCCATATTTGCGATCGTTTCGAAGTAATTTGTAGCCATCCATTGAAATTATGTTATCCGAAACGCTATCCGTTAACCATGTTTCACTTAAACAAATCAAGTCAAGTTTGCTACCAATAAATACATTTTTAAACTCTTCAAACTTAGAAAGTTGGCGAGCATATAAGCTTTGAATATTCAAGTGGCAAATATTTATTTTATTCTCGAGTAAAGCAGCATTCATAACAGCACGAGGAATTATGGAGAAACTTTCATTTGGACGTGCAAGAGGATTGAACAAATCAACCGCCATCAAAAATGAGCATATTAATGCAGCAGCATAGAGGCATCAACTGGTAAAACAATGAACTAAACTAAACTTCATGAAATAATACATATACATTTTCATCTACATCTACAAGTGGTTATTCGATTTGTGGATTGATTGAAGTTCTCATTCAGTGGCACCGCAGCAGTTAGCCACCCCAACAGCAACAGCAAGCAACAACAATAGCAGGAACAGCAGCAGCAAAAGCAGCTTTCTCGTCCATCCATGTTAGGTAAACTTTTAGGAAGGAAGGAATCAAGGAGAACTAGGGATCTGAAACAATGGAAGAAGTGAAGGAACAAGAAAAGCTATAAGGAAAGGTTTTTTTTTTATTTAGACTTTCAGCGCAGAGATGCATTTGAACGTGTTCTGTTCATGTTCTGTTCAAGAGCTGTGCTCACGTGAGCCGTGTTCATGTTCAAACTTTTCAGGTGCCTGATCACAGTGCACTTCGTAGCTAGTAGCAACACGTAGCAACACATTGCTGCCGTAGGCACCCGTAGGTGTCATTCTGTGTCTTTTGGTTATTCTCCCTGCCAAACCGTGAAAAAAAAACAATTTAGAAATGAAAATGAAATGGTTAGTTCCTGCAGGTCCCTGCCTGTCTCATGTATTCAAAAGTTGTACGACTTTACAGATTACCGTTTGTGAATGTCTTCATGTGCCCAACTTTCTACAAAAGGGTTTTCTATATGAAAAGTATTCATTGCATTGACTACAAACACTTTAGTTGCTGCCGATGACACTTACGTTTTGCTCGACGATAAATATTTTCCTCAATAGAACCGAATCACGATGGATTTGAGTCCTCAACTATTCGAGCATTTGTGGCCTATAATGCGTGGGCCCTGTGGGAGCAACCTACGAAGACTTGCGCTACGAAACGATATAATGAATAAAAAACTTTCCTCATTAACCCAGCCGAATCCCGGTTAGGCCTGGACATCTATTTGTATTCAACGATATAATGGCGTGGATCCTCGCGAGGTTTTCACTACACTATGTCGTGGTGCTGACAGACGCCTTCGAGCTAATGAGAAGCCCGCCATTGGAAAGGACTCGAAGACCTGGTCCCGTTCTGGCGTAATGAGAATATTTAGCCCAGCTCTTTTACGTATGACTCACGATAATTAAGGGTTAAAAAGCATTGCAATCTCCCTTTTTCATCGATAACCCCGACTTCCAAATTCTCAGTCCAGACCAAACGCATTTGACCTGTCAAAATTTGAACACCGCTCCGTGTTCAATCTAGTAATCAAGAATGTGTTCAAAATTTTGAACATGATCTTGAGAGCTCGAAGGGAACATTTTTGGCACGCTCATTGAACATGAGCGTTCAAAATGCATCTCTGCTTTCAGGAACGGAGGGAATCATGGAGATTCTGAAGGAAGGGGTGCATGGAAAATAAGGTAGGAAAATAAAAATACAAGGAAAGGTAAAGATCATTATCCAAAGGATTGTAATTGATCCGGTGAATTGACGGGTTGTGCCGGGGAATCCGGCTTGGATTTGACAAAGATGACTCCATCCTTAGTGAACACGCTGAAAACCTTCCCTTCCTTCTTCAGTTTGATAGCTGCACCCTTGGCACGTCTTGCAGAATCAGTGAGGTTTTCATTCAAGAAAGTTCTTCTATCGACGCCAAATCCAAGAGTAAGTAGGTTGAGATTCCTTGTCGAAAGATAGCAATGGAAAAACTCGTCTCTCGATGTTTTGAAGGCAAACTGCATCAGGATTGGTGGTGTTGTTCCAGGAGCAATTGGCGTTCGTGCCAACCGCTTAGTGAAGACCAAGGGAACATTTTCATCTGTGTATCCAACGGCAAGTGCTACCTTGTGCAGGAACTCATCCGTTGATTCAGAGACAGTGTAGGGCACTCCAGTCAGCAACAGGTCACGGGATTTTTCCTGTCTCCTAATAGCTTCCCGGTTTTCATTTACATCTCGTTGTGTAACCGTGTATGAGTCCTTCAGATCTCGGAATTGTTGAACACAATCAGCCTTCAGTGCCTTCACGTCAGTTCGTAGAGTGGTTATCTCGTTCACCAATGTGCTGTTGAATCCGTCAATCTTCTGTTCAATTTTCACATTTACTTCTTCGATCATTAGCCTCATCCGATCGAAAAGATCATCAATGGACAGCGGCTGGTCCGTAGATTTGTGCAGATCATCCTTCGATCCTCTCTCGGATTTATTTTGATTCGATGAAAGTAGTGTTTGTGACTCTTTGCCCATCTTGGAAGCAGTAGTGCGAGTTGTTCTGTTTGTGTTCATTCGAGTGAGTGCCTTCACAATGGAGAGGTAAAACGCTTCGTAGATGAACCCAAACGTTGTTCCAATTCAATATGGCACCGGCAAGAGTTAATTTCGGCCGACGATTTGTAACTATTTTAGCACAGTTTTCCGAAAACAAACTCCTCTACCTTCACCAACGCACGATAGATGGACTAATAAAGAAACAATCACTGCTATATCATACCGGGATGGGGCGTACTACGTAGTAAAAACTTCAATTTCCACGTACAACAACAACTCACTCGCTGTATCTGAACATCCCTTCAGAAACTTGTATGAAGCGTAGACTTTGACCGGGCCAACCCCCTGTCCCCTAAGAGTCTACATAGTTCATGGACGGACCCTAAAGTATTTCTCCCTGGCAAATTCTTATCTAAAAATTTATCCTACCCAAATGCACGCTAATTATTTTAAGAATTCTTCGAAAAAGTATGTATCATTTACTGTTTTTGAAAACATCAGAAATTCTTCCCGTTTCATTCAGGTTTTTTCAAGGTTTTTTTAGGGATTCCTCCATGATTTTTTTTTGTCGTTTTTATTTATTATGTTTTTTAATGTTTTTTTGCTATAAATTTCTTCACGAATCTTTAAGTATATTTTTCTGGATTTCCTGGATTCTGACAGATTTCTCCAACAACTCTCTGTAGATTGGTACAGCGATTTTGCTAAATATTCTTGAAGAACTATAGCTGAAAAAATAAAATGTTCTGGCAAATCGTCTTCAAATTGCAGAAAGCTTAAAATATTTAAGATGAGCTGAACTGCGTTAATAAACGAATCAAAAGTACAGCACTCAAAAAGTACGTTACAGTTAAAATTGCCTTTTCTTCATACACTATTGTATTCTTAAATTAAATATTTGATATATGTAAAATGAAATGGAACTTTACGGAACTCGTGGATTTGGCGCGAATTCATTCTCACAATCGCGCGGATTTGGCGCGGATTCAAATTTTGCTCGCGCGGATTTTTTTTCCTCACTTCTCATAACAACCCTCCGCTCGGGCCCTGGCCCCCCACAATCCTTAAGGCGAAACTGGAAGCATTTCCTCACTTTTTGGTTTTTGATTTTTTATTAAATAACGAAGCAATATTTTCAAAATCGGTTTTCGTGCGTAGAGTATGGATCAAGGTATCTTCTGCATTTTTTTTGTAGTGGAAAATATTTTTCGTTTTTGCAGAAACCATTTTTGAACAAAATTTCACAAAAAAATGGTTTCTGCAAAAATGGAAAACATTTTCCACCTCAAAAAAATTCCGAAGATACCTTGATCCATACTCTACATGTGCACGAAAACCGATTTCGAAAATATTGCTTCGTTATTTAATAAAAAATCAAAAACCGAAAAAATGAGAAAATGCTTCCAGTTTCGCCTTAATCCAGGCCTGCATGTAGTCATTGAGTATTCTCCTCCGATACACACCACGTTTCACTGGCGTACAGCAGAGCAAATTTCACATTTGGTGTGTTAACTGATCTGTTTTGTTCCTCCGCATAACTCGAGTTTCTGTACAAGCTTTTAACTTTGTATTTTTCTTTCTTTTTTTGACATCCCTATTGAGGCTGAGCTTGTCTTCCAGAATAAAGATCTGAGAACACTGCCGCATGTTATAAACTAAGAGCTTTCTTTGTCATAAGTGGTAATCGAACCCAGACAACCCCAGCATGGTCTTGCTGTTTGGATGCTGTTTTTCCTCGCCCCTTCTATGTTATCAAACCATTTCTATGTCAAAGAGTCACACTAATATCAATTGATGCCCTTCTCATGTCTTCCCAACAGAGCCGTTCCAGATCAGCAATTTCTTCTAAGTGCACAGAAGGCGCCACCTGGTGTTCTATCAAACCATTTTCCTCGGAACGACCAAATCATGCCCCGCTAGTGTGATGCCATCTCAACAGTCAGTGTGAGGTGCAATGTCCAGCTAAAGTTCAAATTTCCGAGAAAACGTTTACGATAGTGAGTTAAAATTACACCACCGCCGCGCGCCATCACCAGTTTGTGTGGAAGCTTCTCTGGGAGGAGTTGAACACAAGTGGCGAAGAAAAAAGTGTCCATTGTAGTTGGGAAAAGTGTCGTTTGGATCGTCAACTTTCCATCAGCTTGAGTGACGGACGTGCATTCGTAGGGCACAAGTTTCCTCCACAGACGGCGATAGGGGGGAAAAAAAAAGTTTCCGTCGAAGTTTTCTGTTGTTAAAGTCAGTGTTGAGAGGAAGAAGAAACGGAGGACAAAAAAATCAAGTCCTTGTAAGTTACAGATTGCAGAAAGTGAGAATACACCAAGAAGCGCGCCAGTTGGCTGTGAAGCGACAACGAAAGAAGTTTTATGCAAATGAAGCAATCCAAGCGAAGTAAGTGAGCCGCCAACGAACTGCCGAAGAATATCTAAAGAATGTACACAGCAAAAAGTAGTTAAAAGAAGACAGTTACGCTCTTAGATATTTAAATTCCAATTTTTGTTTGACTCTGAGTGCGTTTTCCGGAAATTTGCATGAAATCAATGGACAATCATCACTCATCATGGGAATAACAGGAGGAATTGCCAAAGAAATTCCTACATATATAGTTGATTGTTCAACCAATTTATGTAGCAATTCCTCCAGGAATCCCTCTAGGTATTCCTTCAAGAAATCTTCAAAGAATACATCCAGAAATCACTCTGGGATTTTTTTCAGAAGCTCCTCGAGGAATCCACCCGAGAATTCCATCTAGAATCTCACTAGAAATTCCTCTAGGAATCTTTCTAGGAATTCCTCAGAGATTCTTCTATGAATCCCCCTGGAAATTTCTCCAAGAATGCCTCCAAGAACCTCTACAAGAATTCCTCCATGAATCCATTTAAGAATTCCTTTAGGAATTCTTCTAGGAATCTTTCAAAGAAGTCTTGCATGAATTTTTCTAGTTTCGAGTTTGTTTTTCAGAATTCTCTCTGGGAATTAATCTCAGAATCTCTCCGAGAGTTCCTCAAGAAATTACTCTCGCAATTACTCCAGGAGTCGGGAATCCCTGTAAGAGTGCCTCTAGGGATCCCAGGAAACTCCTTCAGGAACTCCTCTAGGAGTTTATTCGGAAATTCCTTTAGGAATTACTCCAGGAATCTTTCTAGGAATTTTCCAGGTAACCTTCCGTGAATTTCTGCTGGAACCCGTCTAGGATTTCCTCCACGAATCTTTCCAGAAATTGCTGCAGGAAACTTTTTAGAAATTTCTCCAGAGATGCCTCTAGGAATTCCACCTGGAATCGCTCTACGATTTTATTTAAAGCAATTTGCCTGGCAATTCCTTCAGGAATCTCTGTGTAAATTTCTCCTAGAAATTTCTCTAAGAATTTCTATAGGAATACCTAAAGATATCTCAAGGAATCCCTCTAAGATTTCTTGCTGGACTCTTCCTAGAAACTGCTCCGGGAAATCCTCTAGAAATTTTCCAGGAACCCCTGTGGGATTTTCACCAGGAATCCCTCTGGGAACACCGTCATAAATCTCGGAACATCTCCATAAATCCTTCCAAGAGTTCCTCTAATAACCCCAAAAAATACTCCAGGATTCCCTTCAGAAATTCCTCCAGGAGTTCCTATGGAAATTCATTGGGAACTTTCTTCCCTAAATTTTTACTGTGTACATTCTCTAGTGATAGCCGAGTCCTGGCAAGTCTGAATAAAAAAAAGAAGTTGTCAACATTAAATTAATTAGGATCGTCGAGGCGAGAGAAAACCCAGCACTTCCCACATTCTAAGACAGCAGCTCCATTCAGTGAATTGAAAGTGGCTGATCGCCTTCGCAGTGTAGCAGTAGTTTCGAGCTGCGACGCGTGTAGTGCGACTTAATTACGTCTCCGAAGAGCCACCAGCTGAGCCCTCAGTCGTCGACGGACGGCGACAGCGAACAGCGCAGCTTTTATTAAGGACCTTTGGGAGGCGCTTTGGGAACGGTACCGACTGAGGAGGACCGACCAGGGAAATGGACCAGAAAAGAGTATCAACACGCTGCCGCTGAGATAAAGGTAAATAGCAATAAAATGAAAATGAGCGGCCCGTTTATTGGTGTTTTCGGGTTATTCTTGGAAGGAAGTTTTTTTTTTCTTTTGATGGGGAAAGAGGTCTGTTTATCCGGGTTAGGGAATGCCTCGTTCTTTTTCCTTTTGCTATCAGCTTGTGAAACCTATTGTTAGGAAAATTGTTTTCCAACTCGTTTTAGGGTGGTTTTATCAAGGGGGATCTGTTTTGGGGAAGTTTTTCCTCGTTTCCTTGTAAATTTACTTTGTTTTGTTATGTTTTGCATTTATTTAATTAGTTTGTTTATGGCAGGGCGTGTTGTGCTGTAGAATGGAAGGGGATGTTGCACAATGTTTTGATCGTATCAAATGCGTCGTACGTTTGGAGGAGTATTTATTACTTGCCTGTCTTTGATTCGTAAAACGTACAGCATATGGTGACCACACCGTAAGTATATCAAACAATTATGTACATTCACAATTTTTACCCTTCTTACACCCATGAGGTTATAAATACCACTTGAGAAACCGATTATTAATCCAAAGCGTTTAGGGCCATGTCTATTATACCAATCAACTCAGCTCGACGAATTGAGTAAACGTCTATATGTATGGAGGAGAAAATCGGGCGACGATTTAACACACGCCGTCTGGAAGACACTGTGGTGGAAGTTCCTTCGTCGAGGAGCTGGAGAACCGTGCTGTGGATATTCCGGAAGGTGGAAGCAAAGGAGATCGATGGAGCACCATCAAGAACGCCTTCATCGCCACCGGCGAGAATAATCTGGGTGAGATACGCACCAAGAGAAAGCAGTGGACCACAGTAGCATTGGGCAAATCTGGCTGAGACATCGATTTTTGTGAATCGAATCGAATCGGATCAGCAGAATGAATTCACCGATTTAATCAAATGCTTTTAATCGATGTTTTCACATCGATTCGATATTATAAAATATTACAAAACTATAACAAGATTCCAACAACAAGGGCCCATATAGCCGAGGCGGTAAACGCACGGGTATTCAGCATGACCATGCTGAGGGTGACGGGTTCGATTCCCGGTCGGTCCAGGATCTTTTCGTAAAGGAAATTTCCTTGACTTCCTTGGGCATAGAGTATCTTCGTGCCACACGATATACACATGCAAAATGGTCATTGGCAGAGGAAGCTCTCAGTTAATAACTGTGGAAGTGCTCATAGAACACTAAGCTGAGAAGCAGGTTTTGTCCCAGGAGGACGTTACGCCAAGAAGAGGAGAGGAACAAGATTCGTTTGCTGCATGTAGTTCAAGTCCATGGTATGTTTTATTTGTGCACATCAAACACTTCGCGAATCTGATTCGAAAATGGATATAACGTTGAAACAGCATTTTGAAAAAAAAATCATATTTTTTAATCGAAAGAGAAATCCTGAGATTCCCCAGATTTCTGAGAAGTATTCCCATACAGTACTGTGATAAATTCCCGCAGACTGCTGCGAGAAATTCCTCCATAATCTTTAAAGAGACTCCTTAAGAAGTCTGGAAGGAGTTCCTTTAGAATTATGAGAGATATTTCTTCAGAATGCTAAAACACACCAGAATCCTGAGCGACATTATCTAGAAAAAAAACCGAACCTCTTCCGGTTTCTTGGTAGGAATTCCCTTTGAATTCTATTAAGGACTTTCCTGGAATCCTGAGAGAGATTACTCCATATCTATGGGACAGATTGTCTCAGAGTCTCGAGAGGAATTCTCCCAGAATCCTGTGATAGCTTGTCTCAGAATCCTAAAAGAAGCCTTCCCTTGGGATACTCCCAAAATTTTCCGGAATCCTAAGATGAATTTTCCCAGAATTCTGAGAGGTATTCCAAAAGCGGTTCTTTCACATTCTTGAGATAAATGTGGATTTGTGGAGCCTCGTAGCCGTGCGGTTAGGGTCACCAAGCTTCTAATCGCACCATGCTATGGGGTGAGGGTTCGATTCCCGCTCCGGGCGATGAAACTTTTCGTGAGAATAGTTTCTTCTCCGTATCCACTGGGTGCATGCTCCGTGTGTCCCTTGTCTAGTGTTTAAGTTTCATTCAGTCTGTGCAGCCTCTGGCTGAAGACGGTGTCCGCGTCTTTTCTTTTCTTTTCTTTAAATTGTGAGAGATTCTCACAAAAACAAAAGATGTCTCTATTCCTAAGATGAATTCCCCAAGAATAAAAGAGATGACCTTGAATCCTGAAAAGGGTAGCTTAGAACCCTAAGAAGGATTACTCCAGAATCATGAGAAAGGTTCTCTCAAAATACTGGGCGGGATTGCCAAACAAACCTGAGATATACTCTCACAGAATTCTGGGAGATAGGACCCCAAAATCTTGAGAATTCCTCCAGAATCCTTTTAAGTAATCTCCCAGAATTCCCAAAATATGCTGGCTGGAATCCATTAGAATGCTGAGAATAAATCTGCCAGAATCCCGAAAGGTATTTCTCAGAATTCTACGAGTGATTCCCCAGCATCTTGAGAGGGATCATAAGAGGGGTAATTCCAGATTCTTGAGAGGAATATATCTAGAAACCTAAGCGATTTTTTTTTCCGAAAATCTGATAAGGATTCTCCCTGGAAGGGATTACGAAAACTTCTAGAATGGACGTCCCCAGCATCCTGAGAAATCAGAAAATTACCGCAGATTCCTGAAAGACACTCTTCTAGAATCTTTGAAAGGACTCTCCTAAGCTTCTGTAAGGGATTGTCCCAGAACTCTAAGAGGGATTCCTCTAGAATTCTTTAAACTATTACACCAGAATCTCAAGAGAATTTTCCCATAAACTTGTCAGGGATTTTCCCTGATTACCAAGAGGGATTATCCCAGAATCCTGAAAGTGATTTCTGGGAGCAACTCTTCCAGAACACAGAAAACAGAATTCTACTGGAATTTTCGTAGAATGCTGAGGATTTCTTCCGAACCCTAAGAGGAATCACAAAATCTATGCGAGGGATTCTCCAAAATCCAAATTTCTCTAGAAATTTCTGCCCAGAATCTCGTGAGAGATTCTTCAATAATTAGTAACTCTGAAAGAAAGTGCCCTAGAATCTTGAAAAATATAGCCCCAGAATCCCAAGGATTTCTCCAGAATCACGAGACAAGTTCTCCAGAGTTTTGAGAGAAATTTCCTCAGAATCCAGATGGTGATTACTCCAGAATGGTGAATTTTCTGAGAATCTGGGAAAGAGTACCCGCAGAATACTTAGTGATATTACCCCTGAATCTTAAATGGATCTTACACAGAATCCTGAGACGGATTCTAGTGATCCTGTGTGGGATTTCCCCAGAATCCTAAGAAATATTCCCCAATATTTCTGAGAGGTTTTTCGCCACAATTCTGAGAATGCGGAGTATGATTCTCCAAGAAGTCTGAGAGGAGTTCCTGAAAATACTAAGAAAGATTTCCTCAGAATTCTGAGTGGGAACGTAAGTGAGGGTCTTCCAGAATCCTCAGAGGAATCAGCCCAGATCGTCCGGAAATTTCTTACAATCCTGAAAAGGATTTCACCCTTGGTAGGGAACCCTGGTAGGGAATACCCCAAAATCCTGTAATGAATTCCCTTAGAATTCAGAGATTCCCTAAAAATCTGATAGTTATTCCCATATAATACTGTTAAGAAAAAATGCTCCAGAATTAAAGAGACTCTTCCATAATTCTGAGGATTCTTCTAAAATTCTGTGAAAGATTCCTCCAAAATACTGAAAATTATCACATCCTGAGAGACCTTATCCCAGAAACAAGAGAAAAACTTCCAATAGGAGTTTTCCCTGAATTCTATTAAGGATTTCCCTAGAATTCTGGGAGAGATTACTCCAGTTTTCTGACATGGATTCTCTCAGAATCTTTAGAGGAATTCTTCCAGAATCCTGAGAGATTCCCGAGAAGGATTCTCCCTGAATCCTGTGACGGATTGACTCAGAATCCTTAGAGAAGTTTTTCCTCGGGATTCTTCCCGAATGCTTAGACGGATATCCCCAGAACCCCTGACGGAGTCTTCCAGAATACTGAGAGAGATTCTCCTAGAATCCTGAGAGAAATTCTCCTGCCCCATAACCCTGAGAAGGTTCCTAAGAGGGGATCTTCCACATTATTAAGAAACATTCATCTAGAATCCTGAGAGGGATTCTCAACAAAAAAAAATGTTCGGAATCCATTCGGAATGATTCTGAAAAAAAAAATAGAAATTTTATATTTTTGAATCGAAAGTAAAATTTGGTCGATTTCGTGGGGCTTCAACATCGATTCAAAAAATCAATTAATCGGAACAAAAACATCGACGTTGCGAACATCGATTCAAAATTGCCCAACGCTAGACCACAGATGACACCTGGAGGAAGACGGCTCTCGAGAAGGAAGTGAAATGCTCCTGTACACGTGGGCGGGGCGGACTCCATAGTCGACGTAGGCGAGAAAGCCGCAAATACCGGCGACATTCGTCTCCTCTACGATGTGTCACATCGCTTTAGATGAATGCCCGTGAAAAACAAGTTTGGACAGCTATTAACGGACCCGGCTGACCAGCTGCAACGCTGGTTCGAGCACTTTGGAAACCTTTTTCAAGCGTCGGTCACGCCACCAACATATCCCAAGTAACAATCTTGATTCTATGTGGTTTTATTTGTTTTTATGGTAGTTTTATCGGAACATTGCATATTCTAGTTGGTCTTATCGGAGTTTCAGCTGAGCACAACTATTCTTCGTCAATATGTGGTTTTAACCTCCAAGAATACTTGAGGTTCAGTTCATAAAACCATAAACACGACAAGAACTATCATTAAAAACGGCTACGCAGTCTCGAAATTAGCAAACGATGTTTATTACTTGCCCAACGTTTCGACACGGGGCTAGTGTCTTCTTCAGGGGGAAACTAATTTGGTCGACCAAATTAGTTTCCCCCTGAAGAAGACACTAGCCCCGTGTCGAAACGTTGGGCAAGTAATAAACATCGTTTGCTAATTTCGAGACTGCGTAGCCGTTTTTAATGATAGTTGAAACGATACAGTCGAACCTCCACTAGAACACAACAAGAACTGTTGGACTTATTTTCAGTTTTATAAGGCTCTTGTAGTTATCTTCAATCATCGGTTCTTGATCAAGAGCAAAGAACACCTACGCGAAACCCAACCGCGAAGCGGCGCAGTACCAAGTTCCTCCGGTTGCAGCATCCGAAATCAGGTGGGTTTGGTCATCCAGGACGCCGATTTTCATGCAATCGGGGTTCCAATCATCGATCTTCAAAATCAGCAACTACTTACCTGGTGGAAATGCTGACCGGAGGAATAAGGCACTGCACCACATCAAGGCAAGGTTATCGAAAAAGGTCTGCCTGATTGGAAACGGTACCGGGCTGATGGTTAAATTCATCGGACGAGATTGACAAAATCCACCGCGGTACGCTAATTTATTGTTTGTTTACAATTTGGCGTACATGATTTATGACGTTCTCGGTGGAGTTTGCATAAACCTACATCAAGAACCTACATCAAGAACCTACATCAAGAACCTGAGTAATCTTGAGTAATACTTCTTACCCTAGCTTAAGATGAAATAAATTTAAGACGTTCTTGATGGAGGCCAACCAGGGCTGCATTGAAATGAAAAAGATAAATTGAAAAAACTGTTTTGTCCAAATTTTGAGCATTTTCCCATAGTTTTTATAGGGTGACGCTAGAACAAATCGTTTTATCGCTCTTACTTTTTTGTTTCAATTTTCTCATCAAAGTCGTCAAAGAACCACTTTTAGAGCTTCCAAAAACGCACATTTTCGTGCGCTGAGAATGTTGCTACGTCATTCCGTTCAAAAGATATTGATGATTTTCTAGAAAAAATAGGCACTTTTCAAGAATTTTTTACTTGAGTTACAAAAATAACACCTCTCTAATTTTTTAATATGTTTTACAACAATATTTCTTCTTTTGAATGCTGGAAAAAGATATGTTTTATCTTTGCCCCAACCCGCAATATCGCCTTTTGAATAAACTATGATTTTTAAAGGAAAACACTCATAACTTTTAAACCAAAAGAGATAACGATCGTTTCAGTGCACGAAACGACGCGTTTTCAAATGCTCTACAAGTGTTTCTTGGGCGACTTTGATGAGAAATCGAAACTGAAAAAGTTAAAGCCAGAAAACCTGTTTTTCTTGAATCACCCTAAGCTAATTCAGAAACATATCTCTAGATCGGTCAATTTTGAAGCTACAAAAAAACTGTCTTCGGCAAACTTGCTCAAAATTGATAGATCACCAACTTTTCCGAAGAATGTATATAGTTATTCTTGCAAATAAAAAAGTTTGATTTCCAATTTCTGTGAAAATATGGACCAACCTAATTTTCATGTACATTGGAAAGAGGGCCTTTTTATTAGCAACAACTTTGTAGAAAACCATCTTTGTCTAAAAAATCATTTGAAGGCGCTGCATGCATCTTTCCTCGTAAATCTGGTTCGTGGACCACTGTGCAATGTTCTCATGACCAGGAATAATATTTTTAAATAGTTTATTAGTGCATTATAATGGAAGCGCATTGCAATTTTTGGAAGTATCTTGCAACATATAAGGTAATTCGCTAATTGTTGAACACTACCCAAATGTTGAACAGTTTCTGACGATTTTATTAGGGGTCGTCCATAAATGACGTAGCTTTTTGGGGGGAGGGGGGTGTTTGTGATTTTGTGACGAAGTGTGACGCTAGGGGGGTAGGGGTTTATGATGTGCTACCTAGCTTTTTACTAAGCCTATTGAAAAAAAAAGATTTCGTAATTAATAAAATTTTTACTTGCATTAAGTATCATTATCCAGTAAATCAAAGAAAAAATATATTGCATGATTTTTTTCCATTCACATTAATGTAAATAACAAATAATGGACGTAAATGCTAGCTTCCTTCCATAAGACATGCAGCTATCGGACGCAACAACTGTATCTGAGAAAATGGTTTTGGAATCCTGCGTAAAGAGTAATGTATTATACACATACAGAAAAAAAAATCAATAGTTTGCTGCTTGCTATAGGGCACTGCACACCGCTAAGGTTGCAAAGGAAAATCTTTCTAAGTTTTGGCATTATAGTTTCTACAGGACTTCCTCGAAGAATTCCTCCGACAATTTCTTAAGCTTTAGCAGCTTTGTAAGGAATTTCTCATGGTGTTCTTTATAGGTTTCCACAACAGAAAAAGGATAACATTTCCACAGGAATTCCCACTGGGAATTCCAGAAAAAAAACTTCTGGAAACATTCCAAAAGAATTTGAAGGAATCTCAGAAGGAATCCCTGAAGGAACTTCCAGAAGAATTTCAGAAGGAACTCTTGGAGGAATCTTGAAAATATAGCATAGAGAAATTAAAGAAAAAACCCCGTGAGGAGTTCCTGGAGTAATTCCAGATGGAACTTTTGGAGAAATCTTGAATTAACTCCTGGTAGGAAATCCTAGTTCAATTTCTGTAGAAAACAAGGAAGAAATTTTTGATGGAATCCCGAAAAAACTTTTGTGGAATCCCGGAAGATATCCAGATAGAACTCCTGGTGAAATCTAAGAAGGAAATCCTGGAGGAATTCCTGAAGGAACTATGGCAGGAATGCCACAAAAGTTCAGCTTATTGGACACAGTGGTTTAATTTCCCCAACAGGGGAGGAAGAAAAATAATGGGAGGAATCCCAGAAGAATCCAGGAAGGAATTCCTGAAAGAATCCGAAATAAAAAACTCCTGGAAGAATCCCAGAAGCAACTCCTGGAGGGGTTTTGAAGAATGCCGGAGGGGTTTCTTGCAGATGTTTCGGAATGAATATCTAAGCGAATTCCTGAAGGAAACCAAGAAGGAACTCCTGGAGGAATCCCGAAAGAAACTTCGTTAGGAAACCCAGAAAGAAGTTCTGATGGAATCTCAAAAGAAATTCCGGTTAAATTCCCTGAAGAGATGTCCGAAGAAACTGCTGGTGGAAGAGAAGAGAAGAAAACTTTGAAAGAACTCCTGAAAGAAACCATGGATAAACTAAAAAAAAACCCTAAAAAACTCCCGCAGAAATCTCAGAAGGAACTTTTAGTGGAATATAAGAAGAAACTCTGGAAGGAATTCTTAGAGGGATCTCTGAAGGAAGTGATGGAGGAATTGAAAAGGGAGGAATTCTCAAAAATGGGAATCCCAAAGGAAGCTCCTTGAGGAATTCCAGAATCAACTGCTAAAAGAATTTTAGAAGAAACTCCTGCAGGATCCCTCAAATGTCATGGTGCATTTAATTCAAACGAAACCAATGTGATATTCCAAACAGATTTCAGTTTACAGATTACAATACAGATTAACTATATTGGGAGCTTCAACTTCCTGTTCTTCGGCATCAAGCAGAACAATAGGTGGTTTATTGAGACGTTAGCATTGGTGATAATCTCCACTGGATGCACGACTTATGGTCTTGATGTCGGCGACCTGAACCTGGCAGTGGACAATGTTTTCTTGCTTTTGTTGTTTTTTCATAATATTCGTTAAACATACATTTTAAAATTGAAATCCGAATTCAGTTATGATTTTTTTTTTGCTTTTTGACATGGGGGGGGGGGTTGTTTAACAAGCTACGTCATTTATAGGGGGGTATCCAAATTTGTGACAAAATGCTACGAGAGGGGAGGGGGGTATTAAAAATCGCTTAAAAAAGCTACGTCATTCATGGACGCCCCCTTATAAATCTTACTTAAATTATTTTCGTTTAATGTAAACGTATGATGTTGATGCATATACATGAGTGTCACAATATTGCTACAATTAAGTTACACAATTATACATATTTTACGTCAAAAATATTGATTGAAAATGTTGTACCGTTGATGAATCGAAAACTGCACAATTCTTAAGATTAATTTTAAGGAATTACTGTTACGAAATAAGCTTTGCTGGCAAATCGACCACAAATATCAAAGGCACACCATAGTTACAAGAACTGGAAGGATATCCTTAACAGTTTAACATTGTTTAAAATCACAGTTTAATTGTAATTTAATTTGCAAAAAAAAATTCTTATCACACTATCATTATGCATCCATGATCCAATTGTTGAACACTGGCATAACCAACGATGTTAGCATGACTGCCAGATTTTTTTTCACTTTACCTAGCCGTGCATTTCATGGGATGTCAAGGGCGTTCCAGGAATGTTCCAGGGGTGTTCCAGCGGGCTTCAGGAAGGTTCTAGTGGCTTTCAAGGGCGTTCCAGAGGGATTCAGAGTGTTAAGGGGGACCCAGGAGTATTTCAAGGCGCTCCAGGAGGTTCTGGAGCAACCCACGGCTTTTCAAGGGATTTCAGGGTCGTTCCATGAGTGTTCTTGGGGGTTGAGTAGGTCTCATGGGTTTCCAGGAGTGTTTCAGGGGTTTTTAAAGGCGTACTTTTCTTCTGTCATTTTCGCTTCTAATCAAATCTTTTCATCTAGTCACGTTTGAAACGATTTCAGTCCACTAGAGCTCTCCAAATGAGCGATCCCTTGTGAGTTACATGAGTTGTCACTAACTGGGACTAGCTGGTCACAAAACACGAAAAATCTGGGAAAAACACCGCCAGAATGTAAAAATATCGGATGTCGGGTCAAATTTTATCAAATGTTGGACCACTGTTGGACCCACATCGGATAACTTTTGGGTCTATGTTGGGTTTGGTGCCCAAAATAAAAACAGGTGAATGATAGGTTTATGTCGGGTTATACGTCATAAATTACGAACAAAGCTTCAACCGTTCAACAATTCTCGGATACTTATTCAAAACGACGTATCAACATAGGATTTGCGTGTATTATACGTCGTTTTGAAAAAGTATCCGAGAATTAGCGAGATCCGTCCAACATTAGGATGAGCTAGCTTAACCCGTATCGGCCTGAGTCAGCGCATATGAACTAAAAATGTCGCCGTTCAGCGAATACACAACGGATTTGAATAATTTTTTGACAGTACATTCGTGCATATGTCTAGTTTGTAAAAGTGGACAGAGAACGTCGGAATGGTCCCTATGGCCGGAGTTATTCCGGTGGGTCACTGGGTCAGAATCGTATAAAAAGGGCTGTTTTTCGGTACACAGAGCGCTTTCCTTTTTAATTCGCTATTAATCTCACTTTATTTTCACTAAAACTTATACCTCTGCAACCAAAAATTGTTTCCACACAGTTTTTGACCGTTTAGGAACTACCGGATGTGGCCACCGAACATAATCTCTGGAGGAACCTGCCACATACTGTATACTGGGGTACACAACCATAACCCATTTTTTGCAGCTCTATGTATTGAGTTTAGCGGTATAGTGTCTTAGAAGAATTTGTTCTATATACTGAACTTTATTTTGGGATTTTCACTTTTGTGATTAATCCACCTAAAAGTGCGACAGAAATTCACTTTTTTCAAAAATGAAGATAGAGTGTTGGAGTCTTCTGCAAAGTTGTAGAAAAATGTATTGTTGGAAAGTTTGCCGAACAAACTATTACCATATTTGCTTAGTTATAAGAGATATGTGTCGGTTTTTGTGAACGACCCCTCAAAATAGTTTTTTCGTTATATCTTTTTCTGGGGATTTTTGGTAATTTTCGTGTGTTCTACAAAGTTGTACTTTGTTATGAAATACACCTCCTTCTACTTTTTTATCATTGGAATAACGCTCCAGGTGGAACAGAGCCTGCATCTCAACTTACATAAATAGATTTTCTTAATAATTCCTTGGAGAAATCCCTGGTGGAATCATGGAACGAATATTTAGAAATACCTGGAATGATAATAGGTCTCCTCCAGAATTTATTGAAGGAATTCCCCTTGCAATAGCATTGATTCTTTTGACGTAGGACTACGTCTCTGTTTTCTATACCCGGTGTCATTTCAAAATTTATGAAACCAAGAGCGTTACGTTTGAGTGAAAGATTTTAAACGCTCACAGTACCTTTCCCACTGAACGAAATGATAAACAAATCCCGTTATCCGAGAGATGAAACTCCCGCGTTCAATTTGTAATATTCGGTGAACCTAAAAATCATTGATAAATAGTTGAAAAGTTGTTTTAAAGTTAGACATTGAAATCGCTGAAATCTATAAATATGGGTAGCGGACAAATTTTCTCGTTCAGTATACCAACGCTCTCTGATTGGTGCGCATCGTGGGGGCAACTACGATGCAGGAAGGAATGCGATCATGCGAGAGCTGATCGTCAGTTCCATTCGACCACCGTCGAGGTGACACCTCGAGCTGGGCAGCGGCACATCGACTCAGCGACGACAATTGGCTATTGTACTGATAGCACCAGGAATCTCATTCACAACAGCAAGCGGCGGGCCAGTTTTCGATTGCGTCTAGCGTTGAGCGCGGAGAAAATCAACACGAATTGCGTGGCATTGTAAATTCATCAAAATCGTCCATTATTCAAACGGTTCTTTTCAGGACTATCGAAAAAGATTTCTCAAGAGTTAATTGGATGAATTTCCACCCTCGATCGAGAAAGGTGAACCTAGTGCAAAGCAAGGACAGAGCGGCGTTTCTCAGCAAAAGCAAAGCCGGTCATTAATCGCATGCACGGCAGCAAGCGGCGGGCCAGTTTTCGGTGGCGTTCAGCATTTAGTGCGGAGAAAACAAACACGCATAGTGGCATAGTGAATTCATTTAATTTTCCTCCTAATTTAAGGACCATCGAAAATGATTTTTCAAGAGCTGTGAATCGGATAATTCCATTCCAACGAACGGGAAAAGTGTAGTACAACCGAAAAGTGAATGATTTTGAATGCTTGGTGACTCAGCCAGCAACAATTATGACGTCTAATTGTTCCACCCGGACTTTGGCAACGCATTATCATATCCGGACCATTTTGCGTGAAAAATGTTTCAATTCTAACATTTTCCAAATCATCTAATATTTTGGTTACATTATCCGTTCAATGGAAATTTTCTCATTTCTCGGTTGATTAATCGTTTGATGCGTCTGGAGCATAAGGGGCGGGTCATGCAAACGAAATTAACTGAAAAGCCAGCCGAATGGGAGGAGCTTCATCTGCCAATCTAGGGGTATAAAAGCAGTGTTCTCTGTTTTCTTTCGTCATTTTCGTTGGATCAGTCAAGGAGGTTGGAGGTGGATGTCACCTCCAGCAAGGCAGCAGCACAACAACCCAGCGACTACTCTCGGATATCGTGCTGATGATAGCACTTGGAATCGCATCCATGGCAGCGGCGGTGGGCCAATTTTCGACGGCGTCCAGCATTCTCCGCACTCCGCAGCGAAAACCAACATGCATTGCATGCCATGGTGAATGCATCAAAATCGTCCATTATTCAAACCGGTCCTTTTCAGGACCATCGAAAATGATTCCTCAAGAGTTAATTGGATAATTTCCAACATCGATCGAGATGTAGTGCAACCAAAAAGCAAAAGACAGAGCATCGTTGCCAGCAATAGTGAAACTGGTCATTATTGTAATCCACGGCGGTCCAGTTTTCGGTGGCGTTTATCATTCAGCACGGAGAAAACCAACACGCATTGCGTGACATGGTGAATTCATGTCATTTCGTTCCTAAAATCGTCAATTAATCAAACGGTCTTGTTCAGGACCACCGTTAATTATTCCTTAAGAGTTTGTGAATCAGCTAATTTCATTCCATCGAACGAGAAAAGTGTGGTGCAATTGAGAAGTGAAAGATTGAATACTTGGTGGCCCAGCAATAATGATGAAACCGGTCACTAATGGCCTAATGGTTCTACCCGGAATTTAACAACGCATTATTCTATCCGAACTATTTTGCGTGAAACATTGTTTAATTAAAATTAAGTTTAAACATTTTTCGAAAATGTTCGAAGGTGAATATATGACGAAGCCACACCTAGAATTTTCTAGAGCACAAATCTGAAGAACCGAATGTCGGTTTGCGCTTAAAAGTTGATCGTTTGGTTACCCGCTGGTGGTTTGCTCATTTCTCGGTTGGTTAGTTGCTTGATGCGTCTGGAGCATTCGGGGCGGGTCATGCAAACGAAATAAACTGGAAAGCCAGCCAAATGGGAGGAGCCTAATCTACTAATCAAGGGGAATAAAAGCAGTGACCTCTGTTTTCTTCCGTCATTTTCGTTGAATCAGTCAAAGGGAATGGATGTCACCTCCGCAGCTGCGCACCAATCCTGCGATGACTCTCGGCTATTTAGCTGATAGAACCAGGAATCTCTAGAATCTGGAACCAGGAATCTCGGGCTATATGGAACAGGGCCCATATAGCCGAGGCGGTAAACGCACGGGTATTCAGCATGACCATGCTGAGGGTAACGGGTTCGATTCCCGGTTGGTCCAGGATCTTTTCGTAAAGGAAATTTCCTTGACTTCCTTGGGCATAGAGTATCTTCGTGCCTACCACACGATATGCACATGCAAAATGGTCATTGGCAGAGGAAGCTCTCAGTTAATTACTTTGGAAGTGCTCATAGAACACTAAGCTGAGAAGCAGGCTTTGTCCCAGTGAGGACGTTACGCCAAGAAGAAGAAGAAGAAGAAGAAGAACCAGGAATCTCATCCACGGCAGTAAGCGATGGCAGTTTTCGATGGCTTCCAGCATTCAGTGCGGATAATTTTCAATTGTCTTGCCGAAATCTCCTGTTATTTAAAAGGTCCTTTTCAGGACCAGTGAAAATTATTCCTCCAGAGTTATGAATCGGATAATTAAAAGCGACAGACTGAAAACTTAGCAACAGTATAGCCGGCCTCTAATTGTTGTTCGCGTAACTATACAACGTATTGTTGAATCTAGAATATTTCATGAAACTGCAATCAAAATTATCTAAAATTTCGTTAACAGCAATTGAGTTGTGTCAAATACACATGGCTACGGTGGCTCCATCTGTTCATTTCATAGCGGCAATTTTAGTTATTTTAATGATTGTTGCGATCGCAATATGATGTTTGGGAAGCTATGGCTTAACGCCTTTCAATATTATAATCATTCTTTCCTTTCGACGAAAATTCTTTCAAACAACGGTTGAACATTTATCTTCAAAATAAAATAATACTCAACCCTCAAGTGATGGCCAACCGCGCGAGTTACGGAAGGTTTAACTAATTAACATCTTATGAATGCGTTGAGTGAAATGGATCACATAGGTAACAACTTTAATCAACACATCACTCCGCCGATTTGAATTTTGCCAGCATACATTGTGTAGGCCTTTTATCGTCGGTTTCCTGCAATAGGGGCACAACTCAAAAAATGTGAATTTTCAGAATAAGCGTTTGAAAATTGGCAATCATGAAGCACCTCCTGCAAATTCACTTATTTCTCTCATCATTTGACAAAAGTCAACAAATTTTGATTGTTGTATCATTGAAAAAGGGTTGAAGGACTATCTGTTTCATGAATTTTTGACAACTATTTTTCAACGACTATTGAAAAAATTGACTGATTTTGATTTGTGCCCTTACTGCGGAAAATTGGTGAAAATGCCCAAATCTCGCGTTTCTCATCGAATTTTGGAACGGGTCTTTGTGAGATGAAATTTTACATAGTTTTTCATCATTTGCCATCAAAATCTCAAAAATGACATATTTTGAGTTGTGCCCCTATTGCAGGAAACCGACGTTATGTGATAAATTCGTTATGCATTTATTTACGAAGGTCGGACAACAATGACACGAAAAATCAGCTGATTTAAGACTTCAAATTAAAGGGCCCATTTCAATATATAAAAGTCGGAACCTCATGCCAGCCTTTGTCCTACGTCAACAATGCGGTTATGTCTCAGACATTACCCACCCCTAGTTTTTTTATAAATACTAAGAAAAACGGAATGAAGGAGAGGGCAAGTCCCTTGTCTTGTATATTTACAACTGAGATTCCTACAAACATGCTGCTGTGAATCCTCCAGATATTTCTTTAAAATTTCTTGCTGTGATTCCTTCAGAGATTTCCAGTAGTATTTCAAGCGAAATTGCTAAAGAGAGAAATCTGGAAACATCATTGGAAATATCTATAGAAATCCTTGGAGAAATCACATAATGGATTTGTATATGATAACGTGGATATACTTCTGGAGCAATCTCAGCAAGAATTTCAGCATTTCAGCAGGAATTCCTTGAGACGTTATCCAAAGATTTCTTCATTTTCCCAAAAGTTCCTCTTGATATTTTCGGCGGATTTCTCCAAGAGTTCCTTCAGGAATTCCTCTAGGAAATCTTCTAGGATACCTACCGTGATTTCTGCATTGATCCATTGTGTTTTGTTCTCAAAGTTCTGTGCCAAAGTTATGGTGATTATAGAACTAAGCCACACCTCGAATTTCCAAAAGCACCACCAGCAGCTGCCCAATCGATCAACTTTTCAGCGCGATAGGATATTTGGTTCTTCAGATTTGTGCTATTGAAAATTCAAGGTGTGGCTTCGTTCTTCACCTTATCCTGAATCGGATACAGGAGAAAATAGACGCGGCTCTCCGGCGGCAGCAAGAGGGTACCGTGCCGGAAGATCTTGTGTTAACTATATTGTCACGCTCCGTATTATACTGGAGCAGGTTAACGAATTCCAAGAGTCCCTCTTTTTGGTGTTCATTGAGTACAAAAAAGCTTTCGATCGTCTGAGCCACGAAAATCTGTGGGGCGCCTTGAGACGCAAAGGAGTTGCGAATAAAATCGTCAACCTCATGGAAGCGCAGTACGAGGCTTTTACATGCAGAGTCCTGCATAACGGAGCTTTGTCGGACCCCATCCGGGTAGTTTGGTACTGTCACCACTACTGTTTCTCATCGTAATCGGCGAGATCATGGTGGGGGCGATTGACCGTGTACCAAATCGTAGGCTAGTTTGGCAGTCCATTGCAATGGAGCATACTAGACCAACGACGCTCTAACATGCAGAATAAGCTCGATGACCAGACCGAACGCTCCTGTACGGCGGGTCTACCATCAACGTCAGCAAGACCAAATCGTTGGCTATCAACATGGATCAAAACGGCTACGACTGCTTTTCCAAATCTACGAAATATATGGAGATCCATTTTTTTTCTGTTTAAAGAGATTTTACCCTACAAGGGCATTCATCTCTGAACTAATTTTATTTTCGCTTTATTACAGAATCACACTTTTCTAACAACTTTTTATTATTTTCTATGATTCGGTCAAGCTTCTTATTGGTATAAACAATCCATTCAATCCCCTGCATTTCCTCTCTTTCGGGCTCCTCTGCTGCGTATTCGTGGGTATCCATACCAGTCCACTGCGCATCGATGGAACGATCCCGTTTTCTTTTCGTCTCTCTTGCTATTTCTTTTCTGTTGTCAGCCTCACTGTTTTTATTGTTGCTGGTTGGTCGAAGCGTCTGAGCAGATCCAGCAGTGCTTTTCGGCTGCAATGGTCCAGCAGTTGTGTTTTTCTTCGTTGCTTTCGTTACTTCGGAACATTTTATATTCGGATGTGATCGTTGACCAATGAGAGTCTAATAGAGGTGGGGAAGAAGATACTTCGTGTGCGTGAGATCCGTGTCTGGTGCAAAACATGTCACTACTACAATCAAAGCGAGCTCCCATAAGAACGCGTGTCAAATAGTGACGTCACTATTTGTGTTTAAATTTTTCTTTCCTTACTAATACATAGCCATCTCTTCTTCTTCCCCACCTGTAATATACTGTCATTGATCGTTGACCGCAATTTCGGCAAGTCGTCGGCTGATTTCGATAGCTCACCATGCTCATCTGGTCGTGTATTTTAATATACGATGGAATATGCTTCTGCAGCTCAATCCGCACAACTCGTACTCCGTTGGACGTTCCCGGGAAATACTTCTTCCATAGCTCTCTTACAACCGACTTCACAACTCCAAACTGTTTCATATAATTCGCGACATCAACGTTGGGCATATCAGGTGGCAAATCGTGAACCCTCACGGTGGTGGATGTGTCTTTCAAAAAGACCGGAATCAGAAAGTTTTTGTTCTCGGCTTGCATTGAATGCTTCAGATTGTGTGCAGCAGCCAAATCCTGTGCTGCCTCCAAACTGTTGAGCTCGATGAGGGCTTGTTTGCGGATCGTGTGGAGTTGAAGATTTTTTACTTGTGATACATCAAGCTTGATTTGATGCACAAGAAATTTGTGCACTTCTGTTGTATTTGGATGCGAAGGTAACACACTGAAGTCCACTACCAGCGTGTTTTTGCGGTTGGAATCCATTGTTGAATTGTGCACGATAGCACAATGACACAGCTAGTATAGCGAATATAGTATAGCGAGAGGCAGAGACAACCGTCGCGGTTGAAAGCCAGCTGACAACTGGGAGATCCAATCAGATCAGTCAACGCATCAAAACTCGAATTTTCAATTCCAACGTGAAATCTATGTTGTTGAACGCCAGCGAAACATGGTGCGTGTCAGCAGAGACCACACAAAAGCTTCAGATTTTCATCAACCGATGTCTGCGATTTATGATTCGGGCCTGGTGGTCTCACAACTGGATTTCGAGTACTGACGATGTCGTTGGAAACCGATATCAATAGAAATTCGAGAACGTAAATGGAGGAAGTCAACCACACACCACGAAAGGACGGAGACGAAATCTGCAAGCAAGCGTTGAATTGGAATCCGACAGGACATCGCAGCAGAGACAGACCCAGGGGCCCGTGGCGACGAAACCTCAACAAGGAAATCAAAGAAGGCGAACCTGTCCTGGGTCCAGGTCAAGGCTGAAGCCAGCAGCAGCCCAGGATGGAGATCTTTTACGATGACCCTATGTACCCGTAGAGGTGCTCAGGATACATGAGTGAGTGAGAGATTCCTACAGAAGTTCCTTCTGTGATTGCTACAGAGATGTTTAAAAGGTATCTCAAATAATTTCTTCACAAACTCATCCAGGGTTTTTTTTTTGCCGAATTCCTCTAGTGATTTTTCTCTGAATTTCTCTTCGTATTCTGGAAATCCTCTTCAAATTTCTTTGAGAATTCCTGTTGAAAGTGTTTCTGAAATGGTACTGTGGTTTTTCCAGGATTTCGTGGTGGCAATCCTACAAGAAGTGTTGCTGGAATTCTTCAAGCCATTCCTGCTTGAAATACTTCAGGAGGATTCCCAAGAGCAAAAACTGCAGAAATATTATCTAGAATTGCTTGAGAATTCTCATCAAGAATACTTGCAAATCCTGGTAGAAGTACATGAATGAATCCGTGCAGGAATTTCTAAGGTTATTCCGAGAGAAAATATTGGAGGAATCCTTGGGAAAATCTCTAAAAGGATGACCGGAGCAATTTGCGGAGGAATGCTAGGAGAAATCCATGGAGAAATCCCAGAAATTTCCAGGAGAACCCATCAGACATTTCTAGAGGAATTCCAAGAGGATTTCACAAATAATTTGGGAAGCCTGCTGGGGTGTCTCTGAAAACTCTTCCTGGGATTCCTCAAGGGAATCTCTGGTAATTCTTCCAGAAATTTCTGCTATGAATCCTTCAGAGAATTTGTGGAAGATAACTCTAGGAATTTCTTATTGTATTCCAGTCATTTCTGCTGAGATTCCTTCAGGAACTCCTTCTGATTTTTTTTCGAATTCTTGATAAATTTCATGCATTTTCAGCATCTCTAATTATTACTGTCGAGAATCTTCCAGGAATTCCTGGAAAATTTCCTGAAGGTGGGTAACTCAGAAAAAATCCTGGAGGATTCTAGTCTGAAATATATAGAAGAATCCCAGTAGCAGTCCAGCAGCAATCCCAGCAGTAGTTCCCAAAATCATCTGAAGAAGATTCCTAGTAGGAGTACTTAGTTTCTAAAGAAATCAATACTGGTATCGCTGGAGGAATCCCAGCAAGAATTTTTAGTGAAAATGCCAGAAGAGTTTTAGGAAGTATCATTGTAAAAACTGCAGGAGCAATCCGAAGAATAAATTATAAAGGAATCATTGGAACTACAGGCGGAATTTATGAAGGAATTTCGAGAGCATTTCTGAAAGTATCTATAGAGAAATCACTGGAAGAACTATTGCAGGATTTAAAAAAAAACAGTATTGGAATTCATGCAAAAATACTTGGAGAAATCACTTGACAAATCACAGGAAGAATTCCTGGAGGAACTTCAAGTGGACTCCCTGGAAGAATCCTGGATGGTATCAGCAATCCCAGTAGCAATTCCTAGAACTTATGAAAACATTATCTTGGAGTTCTTCAACAAATGCCTGATGGGATTATTTTAAATATTCTTGTTGTGATTGTTTCAAAGGTGTCTGCAATAGTTCCTTTACATATCCTTACAAGGATTCCTTCAGAGATTCATCTAAGGGGTCCTATAGAAAATCCTCTTGCTATGTCTCCAGAGATTTCTTCAAGAATTAATTCAGGACTATGTCTTAGAATAGCAACATGTATTACTACTAGGACTTCTCCGCAAATTACTGCTGGGATTTCTCAAGCATTTTCAGCTGAAAGAACTCCAGGATGATCTGTAGCGAGAGATACCTGCGTAATCCCAGAAAAAGTACCTGATGGTTTCTACCAGAAATTTATAAATGAATCCCAGCAATATCCCGGAAGTAATACCAGTAAAAATTTCTAAAAGAATGTCAAGGTGATTTCCAATAGGAATTACTGGGAAAATTCTAAGAACATTTTTATAGTAATCCTCGTAGAAAACCTTGAAGGAATCACAGCAGTAAAGTTCGAAGGAATCTCAGCTGTAAATACTAGCGTTGGCATGCTTGTCACTTTCCTAAATAAGCACTAGACAGACAGATGGAAGAGGGGGATTGGCCCTCTCCTTCATCCCGATTTTCTTAGTATTTATCAAAAAGAATAATTGAACAAAAGAAAAGGCTGCCTACGCTACTGGTTGTTATTGCAAGGGGAATTCCTTCAAGCAATTCTGGAGGAGACCTATTATCATTCCAGGTATTTCTATAATATTCGTTCCATGATTCCACCAGGGATTTCTCCAAGGAATTATTAAGAAAATCTATTTATGTTGAGATGCAGGCTTTGTTCCACCTGGAGCGTTATTCCAATGATAAAAAAGCAGAAGGAGGTGTATTTCATAACAAAGAACAACTTTGTAGAACACACGAAAATTTCCAAAAATCCCCAGAAAAAGATATAACGAAAAAACTATTTTGAGGGGTCGTTCACAAAAACCGACACATATCTCTTATAACTAAGCAAATATGGTAATAGTTTGTTCGGCAAACTTTCCAACAATACATTTTTCTACAACTTTGCAGAAGACTCCAACACTCTATCTTCATTTTTGAAAAAAGTGAATTTCTGTCGCACTTTTAGGTGGATTAATCACAAAAGTGAAAATCCCAAAATAAAGAGTTCAGTATATAGAACAAATTCTTCTAAGATACTATACCGCTAAACTCAATACATAGAGCTGCAAAAAATGGGTTATGGTTGTGTACCCCAGTATACAGTATGTGGCAGGTTCCTCCAGAGATTATGTTCGGTGGCCACATCCGGTAGTTCCTAAACGGTCAAAAACTGTGTGGAAACAATTTTTGGTTGCAGAGGTATAAGTTTTAGTGAAAATAAAGTGAGATTAATAGCGAATTAAAAAGGAAAGCGCTCTGTGTACCGAAAAACAGCCCTTTTTATACGATTCTGACCCAGTGACCCACCGGAATAACTCCGGCCATAGGGACCATTCCGACGTTCTCTGTCCACTTTTACAAACTAGACATATGCACGAGTGTACTGTCAAAAAATTATTCAAATCCGTTGTGTATTCGCTGAACGGCGACATTTTTAGTTCATATGCGCTGACTCAGGCCGATACGGGTTAAAGAAGCGTTCAACATTTGGGTTACAGACTTCCCATACAAAAGTTCTATTTTCTCTTAGAAAATGGAATTTAAAGGAATACAAATTCAATGGGCAGTATAAGGAATAAGCAGATCTAGATGTTCACTGGATATTTTACAACTAAAGTGGAATTATGCACGGAGAAATAAACGAAAACCAAAATGCCAGTACTAACCGTTCAACAATTGGCGAATTACCCTATACGATGAATTTTGCTTGGCATTTTGGCATCCTTGTTAACCCACGGAAATATTTTCAATTTGTGTAATAAATTAATCCCGATTACATTAATGTGACATATTCATTGAGTTTTTTTTAAATAAAATTCAACAATCTTTTCTGTCGACATAAAAGCTGCATCAGCAACAACACTGACAAATTTATAATCGTTTTATCGTGCACTTGAAGAATTCTATAAGGAGAGAGCAATTCGCCTTGAGGGCAACTTGGGAAGTACAACAAGATTTAAGAGAAATTTAAAAACAACTCTCCAAGAGCATCTTAGGATGAGCCTCTTTGGTCTTATGGCGGGTTTATGGTTGAGTTCAGGGTCGTGCAATTTCGAAAGGAAAACATGACGTACGACGACTGTAGCAAATCGTTTCCCATGCGAACGGACTGCTGTGATGCTTCATCTCTCACCCAGCAACACACTCGTTCGTTGCTGCTACAGAAACAAGTGTGTATGAAACATGGGATGATACACTTGGATTTTCGTTTCATTTATGAGTCATTGAAATACTTCAACATGCTAAAAACACTATTTAAACCACATTTTTAAATAGTGATGCACGCCAATAGAATGATAATTATGTTTTATGAAAGGGGACAACAAATTCGACCACTAAAATCCAATTAACCGGCGCCCTTAACCATTGAGAGACTAGCGCGCACCAGTGAGACACTAATGCTCTGACGGGTGAAGCACAAGCAATGCGACCGGGTGGGAGACTACCGAGTGCTACGATGAGTGGAAAAGTTTTTTTTTAACGACCGAGTCATTAGAAAAATGTATGAAACACTTGAAGTGACTCATTCAAATGTTGCATGAAAGTGTATCATTGAAACGAAATTGTACGCCCCAACTTGAGTTGATGTCGTTTTGCGGAGCAATTTGGTTTATGCATAGTTTTAAAGAATAGATGTTGAAGAATACTTCAAAAGCATTATAAAATTAATTTTGTTACTTGGGTTTCGCATGATCCGCCAAGAGTTTGCCGCATTACCCGTGTCGTGTCAACACAAAAGCTCCATCAGTGCAAAAGATAGAAACAGCCACCCGTAGCATGGAATCCAACAGGGCGCCGTGGGTCATTCACTTATCATCAGTCGAGATGTTCAAAGCTGACCCCGCAGTATTTGCTCAACTGCTCAAAACGTTTGTTTATTCGATCGGGTCGGACCCAGATCCACCCCAGATCGCACTCAAACTTGATGAGATTCGCTCTGCCGATTTTTTTTTGCGATTCAACCCGAGCGGGGTCAATCTGTCAAAATGGGTGTAAACAATCCACTAAAACAAAACGTCAAAACCAAAATTTCTCTTTTTACGAGCAAATAGGAAGCTAAAACCCTTCATTGCCGTGATTTGCATGATCTAATTTGTACGCCAACTATCAATTTGACATTCGATTGAATATGTATAAATTAACCAACTAGAATTACTTCAGCCTAAAATTGCCAATAGTAATGAGAGATATGTCATCATCTGTCTTCATAAAATCAAATCAAGTAAACATTGCATGCATCACATCCGGCCAGTTACATCTGATCCGTCTCTTATGAGCAAGCCAAAACGAAAAATCAAATAAAATTGACACCAAAATAAATCGACCTAGTTTTATCAGTCAGTGGCTTTTGTGTCTCTATGATGAGATGTGGAACTCGTGAAATATTTAAATGGTCAGAATGAATCACTTACTGGTGATGTGACCTTACTCGTAAATCTTTTTGAATATAATTTTAACGATTTGTGCATTCCTATAATGTGTGGCAATTTTGAAAATACTCTATGTTCAAGAAAGCCAAAGAAGTTACCGTGACGATAAGATCCTAAATGAACCGTACCGGGAAACGAACCCAAATCATCATGCGCAATACCTGCGCGATTACTATTTCCGATATATGAACCAGTTTAAGGCATGTACAGTTATAAAAAATATTTAATAATCTTGGTTTGAAAATGGTTTATCCGAATAATTTCTACCATGGAAATTGCCCAGTTCAATGAAAGGTTTAACCGCGATTAGTATTAAATGAAGCTAAAGCTTTTCAGAACAATTATTTGCACAATATATAATACAAAAAAAAAACAACGCACCAAAGGCAGAGTTCAAGAACGGAAGCGCAGATCATTAGATCTTGCAGCAGCAGCTCCGGTTTATGACCATGAGTGATTAAAGTTTTACGACAGCTGGCATTTGGTGATATGGTTGGGAAAATGAAATCGCCTTTTCACTGTATCCAGATTCATACAAAGGTAGCAGATGGGGAAAATTTGATTTCGATTTTGGTATCTCCGCTTAAAACTTGTTCGCAAAATAAAAAAAAAACAAAAGCCGATTCTTGTGTTCTGCTCATCCATATGGAGGTTTGGTTTTTTTTTCTCTCTCTAAGTATCCCTTATTTCAAATTGGACGCCAAAAATCCAACCCCCGAAGAGGGGGATAAACTTTATGGCTTCGGGCTGCGGAGGAAAAAAAAAAGTTTTAACAAGCTTCATCATCATCTTCTGTTTTCCCTAAAGCGTGCTTCTTTGCTCCCATTGAGGGAATATCGGTCAGATTTCAATTATGGTGGACGACAAAAAGATGGAGTGATAATGCGGGATAAAATCCATTTGATTGAAAGAAATGTCAAACTTATTTTTGGAAAAGCGCCACTCGGGGGTGATGGTTTTATTGATTGTTTCAGTATCAGGATTCAGAATATGGAAGTTTGCTATTGGTTAGATGGTTCAAGAACAAATTTTTGCTATTATTTTCAGTACTTTTACTTCTTATCTCAATCAAACCAATATCACATTTTGATCGTCAGTGCTTGACCTTTACCCGGGAAGTGACTTGATTTAAGCCAATGGCAAATGCCCAATAGACGAGTGCACCGCAGCGAATTTTGACACAACAGCGGGGTCGACTCTCAACAACTTCTACCCAGCTGAAAAAATGTTTAAATTATTGCATCTAGTTCAAACAGTTTTATTTTTATGGCCTGGACAAATTGACAATTTATTTGAATTTACCTCAAATATTTTTGATTTAACATAGATTTTTCTGCGTGTACACCAATGACCCGTAAGTACTGCTGTAGTAGGGCATAGTTAGGGCCGTCGCACAGTGGTACAGATTTGAAAATACGTGGCAAAAATTACCAAATCATAATAGTCTGCTATTTCTAGCCTAAATAAATATACTGAAACATTATTGAGCTCTCAATTTCATATAAATGACATTTTCATTATTTGTCGATTTCATCGAACGAATTCCGATTAAAATAGCTGTTTTTCATACAATTTGGCTATACACATATCATTATGGCGCTAATGTTTTGGCAGCTCTTGGTAGCTGCAATTTTCCTTAATCAATTCTGCATACTTAGACGAGCGTTTGAACCGAATATCTGCGCGGGGAGTAGCTGGGAGCGATTTGTAAGACACTTTGAACCTGAAGTATAAGAATTTCTCGTACTTATTAGTATTTGATGTTAATTTTGAAGCCAAAAGCGTGATTTTGATCTCTTTTTACATTGAAGGTGCCCAATATACAAAAGAACTTACGAATAAACTTCTGGTTCTGGAAGCCATTGAATTACTTATATTATTAGACTTTTGTAGTGGTTGAACTTGCTTGTGTTCTTTATAAAAAAATCAGCAATTTTTCCAACATCGATCAAAAACGATCAATTCTGACTATACATGTCAATGGTTGCTCCTCCGTGATTGATCTGAACTGGTACCAGTTGCACTGAGATCCAACTGAATAAGGGGCTGGGACATTCCACTTATTCTCAAAGTGCAATTTTAGCAGCTCATGCATATTTGATCAATAACGGCGCCGGCCAAGTCCTTATAGTCAGCTGGGAAGGGTAAGGAATGTTAGAGTGTACTGGTTGTTGCTACTAGAGACCGAGAGCACTCTGCGTCCCCACAACGCAGCACGGACTGGGGTATTTGTTTGACGGAAAGGATGGGAGATCTGGGAGTCACCGTTGGGTCGGTGATGCGATCCATGGATAGGGTTATTTATAGTATTCGTGATAGATTGTGTGGTGAATAAGGTGAATAAGGTCAAGCGGCACAGCACGCTTTGGTTGCATAACTTATAGGCGTTATATACACTGTGCTGTGAGTGGAAGTTGGAAGGGAGGGAAACGACTTTTTTTTTTCAATTCGTTTCTGGTTCTAGCGATGGCTATGAACATATGAATATACATGAGTTGTATATATAGAGAAGAGAGAGCGAGAGAAAGTGGATAGAAAGATACAAAGTAGGATGAAAAGGACGGGCCAGGGATTGAACCCATGACCTTCTGCATACGAATCAGAAGCGGTAGCCACTAGACCACCAAGCCCGTCTCTATAAAAAAATCAGCAATTTTTCCAACATCAGCTATTTAGTGCTGCAAAAAGATAAAAAAATCATGATTTCTATTTTATTTTAAAGACAGTCAACGCTTCTGATATTGTAGATGAATGATCGATATACTGAAACCCAGTTAAGAGATGTTCAAAAATTGAGTTTCTGCTAGCTTTTCTCAAAATTGGACCATTGTGCGTCGGGACGATAGGAATCTCGTAATAAAAGCTATCAATCGGTGGGGAGTTCTTGGTACTGAGCGGACGTAACAAAGGTTAATTACAGTTGCTTCATCACAAACGATTACAAACCTAAAAAGAAATAAACTTTGAACCATAAAAAATGTTACTACTAGCTGAAAAAGTTCAAGGTGAAAATTTTTGACAATTCGGTAGCTATGAACTGAAATTTTTGGCTACTGTGTTGCTGCATGGGCTGTTTGGCAAGATCTGTCAAAAATGAAGCGTAAAAAGCGGGATAAATATGTAACTACAGTTAAACCTTCATGAGTCGATATCAAAGAGACCATCGACTCATGGAAATATCGACTCATAGAACATTTTTCAAAATAAGCAATTTTTAGAAAATAGTAACGAATACATGTATGGTTGTCCGTTAATCACAGAACTGATATCACGGATGATTCCGTAGTGTGTGGTGCGACATTGGATACTGTATACAAACATAATCAATAGTGAAAATTGCTTGGCAAAATTGACATTTTTGAAATCAATCTAATCAGCATTCAAAGTGCAATATAAAATACTTTTTTTGTGCCAAAAAGGTAAAAAAGACATGATATGAAACGAGTGATTGTTAATTAGCCATATATTTATTATACTTACTTCTCCTTCGACACCTAACCAAAGTCGTAATTAAGTCGTTCATCTCCCATACATTGGTGTGAAATTTCGGTGTTCATGAAGTACTAGACTAAAAAACTATAACACCTCCGTTTAATGTTACCTTGCGCTTTACTATAAATTGTAAATCCAGTGTTCTGCTAATGTTGTCATGAGTGACAAACTGCTGTTTATACCAAAAAAAAAAAATTCGGAGTTGATTAGGCGATTCGGGTAAGTTTTCGAAATATAGAAAAAAAAACATTTGTACAAAATTTGTAAAAACACAAACCGCACTACGAGCCGTACTAGGGATCCAGCATTCGAAGAGCAGAAACAATGACGGGATTTATTCTTCACGGAAAGAATTACGGTTTTGTAAACAATCTATCTATATAAATAAAAAAAGAAGGAGAAATATGAATGAATTGCAATTAAAATAGACTAACTAGGTAACATGATATTATCAATAGCATTTCCTGAAAAAAAAAAATCATCATTGAATAGGACTTGGTTTTGAATAATTTTATTACGAAAGGCAGTCTTTACGAAGCAGTAGATTTTATTCAACGCAGCATTATAATGAAACAACTTAAAATTTAGTACTTTGAAAGGAACTGCAATTTGACTGGTTTTTCTTTGCTGTCAAGTTGAATGTAAAAAATTCAATGTTCGGATATTTTGTTTCCCCGTGTTGCATTCAGTGTTGAACTAGGCTCGTTGTCATAGGATACTGCAACACAAAGTGAATAAATATGAGGTGATCAGTCAAATGCCAAACTTGGGTACTGGGGACCAAATGTAGTACTAGAGTTGGTCTTCAGTTTGAGCCCTAGTCCTACGACTTAATTTAGACTTTGACCTTACTGTGACAATCTTGCCCCTCAATCCTCTACTCTATCTCGACGCCAGGATTGAAAAAATCTCATTCAATTGGGTTTTTAAATTAAGAAAAATGTATTGATTTTTATATTTTATACGAAAGAGCTCCTTTTTCTGAGTCACCCCGATTTTTTTCAGATTTTTAGAACCTTATTTTGGTACCTAAAATCAATTTTAAAGAGATTTTTTGAAATCACCTTTTGACAGCTGGACAACTGTTTGACAGCTCCACCCAGTACAAACTGCGATGAGGGGTGATTCGACAAATCGCTCCCATACAAACTTCAAATTGATTTTTAAATAGGTTCCCGGGCTCCAAAATTCATGAAAATTTGGATTTCGGCTCAGTTTGACATGCAGATTCAGAATATCGAATTATTTCAACACCGTTAAAGAAGCCAATTGAATGAAATTGTGCTGAACTGAATGCTTTTGGCATTCATTTTCAGCTCCTCTGTGAGATACTTGAAAGTGAATACAGAAAAACTCAATTACTTTGTGGAGGTAAAGACTTCACCATCATCAACACACGCTCTGCACTGAATCAGAGTTGATGTACAGTAGTCCCATGTGCGAGAGCCGCATTGCAAGCAAGCTCCCAGGAGCACAGTACATTGGGAGGCTCAAAGCTGTGCGCCTCATTTTTCTCAAGATGTGCCTCATGAGCAGGCATCCATTTTTTCACTCACGTGATCAAACTCCACGGATTTATCCACCTCCGTGATCATGATTATTCACTGCATGGGATGAAAAATAAAAGTCTCTCACTCCAGCGCTCACTATAATTTTCTTTCTCTCCATGCACAACTCACGCATAAACAACAAAGCATCCAATTTTTTAATTATTTGACGTTTAGTGGTACCGCGTTTACATAAAATTTACTTATTTTCAAAGCCATCTAGATAACACGGCACCGCTCAGACGTCAACCTGATGAAAACGTACACGCAAAAAAATCCGTTCCGTTATACGTGAACTCTCAGTCACGGCAACGGGAACAACAATTAGAAATGTACACCGTGAACTAGAAATC
The DNA here is from genome assembly GCF_035046485.1 of Aedes albopictus. Lineage (NCBI taxonomy): Eukaryota > Metazoa > Arthropoda > Insecta > Diptera > Culicidae > Aedes > Aedes albopictus. The sequence continues at coordinate 76,546,225 of NC_085138.1, read as the reverse complement.
ACGGTTTCTAGAACGCTCATATTGAAAGCTGGAACTAGTTCCAGTTCACGGTGTATATTTGCTTGTTCTCATATTAACGTTTGTTTGTTCAAGTTTATCAGAACGGATTTTTTCGCGTGTAGATTGGTGAAGACTGAGTAACCATTTTCTCCTGCGAGAGCAAACAAGCGCTAGTTGGAGAGAGCATACCATAGGGCACTGCATGAAATTCTCTCCTTCTCTTTCACTCTTACAGAAATTTTGTAAACAACAAGGCCAAGTAACGTCAAAAACCCATACAAAATCAAAACAATGCAGTGCCCTATGATCACGCAAGGGTATCGGAGTGAGCGCCTTGTCAATCGTCTATAGAGATAAGAGACATTTCAAGACACGAACACTAGCGTGATTTTTTCCATACACAAAAATGCACGTCAATTCAAAGGCAATTCAGATTGCATATGCAAATATTACCCAATCAAATTGGGTTAAACGGGTAAATAATGATAAAACTAACAACCGAGGTAAGAGTGCACATATTTTCCCCCAAATTTCACAACTACATCTACAAAAACATTTTAACGTGATTACCACTATGGGTGCATGGAAAATATCACAGGCTGTTTTATGGCTAGTTTCCACTTCGTACGTACTGTGTAAAAAGATAGGACAAGTAATGATCAAGTACTGATTCCGCTTCAAAATTACTTGAGCGGTTCGCAGATGGCAAGTAAGGAAAAAAGTGTAACGCCAGTAACGCTTCCCGTGCAAATCAAATGAAGCTGTCACTTTCCGCGCAAAAAATTGTCCGTGTTATTATTCCGTACACGGAAAAACTGAAAAACTCAAAATTAGGTACTTTTAAACTCAATTTTGAGTTCTTTTTCGTCTCCCTTTTCATGCGCTCTTTCTGATGTTGTCAGAGAGTGAAGAGAGAAACAGCCCAACTTTTGCAGTTCAGTGCGTCAAGCCAACACTGAGTTTCTAGCACAGTACCATAGACTAATTTCAAAACATCGATGTACCAAAGAAAACCATTAAATTTTCTGTGTCCAGTCCGGTACCCAATAAATATTCATTACCGTGTATTTTTTTCCGTGTAAACTGCCTTTTGGGTAAATTATGTTTAGCGTAAATAAAAGAAAATCGGGTTAAGTACGGTTCCTTTGAATTCCACTAAGAATTTGCATCCTTTGACAGATACGTATTTCGACCTCAACTGTAAGGTCGTCTTCAGTGTCTTGTACTTGACTCGACTCATCATCATCATGTTTAGCGTGTTACACCGATCTGACAGCTCTGACAGTAAGGAACTAAACATAAATTACGTAAAGTTGGTACCGAGGATTGTTCACAATCTGCGAACTGGACTGCGGAAAAAATCGTGACCATGACGCCGCTGACAGTACTCAAATTTGAGTGAATACAACCTAGTCAAAATTTCGGTTGGGTGAAAAAAACTTAAAATTAGGTATTTCTTTTACATGGAAGCAAGCAGGAACAACCCAACAAAAACTCGATTCCATCAACTCAAAAGTGGCTTGACGCACGCAATCCCGAAGTTGAGTGGAATGAACTCATTTTTGGGTAGTTTCGTCTCTCCGTGTAAGGAAAAGTGACATTTCTCCCCATATAGTCAAAATTACTTGCGGAAAAAAGAGAAATTTTACTTGAGCGCTCTACTTGGGATCTGAAAACTTAGCTTTATCCGGATAATATCGCTGTGTCATAGATCGTTACTCGCGTGAGTGAGTGAAGAATGTGGTACTGCTTATGAGCTTCGTCTCATACGCTGATCAAAGTGGAAAATTATATGACAAAAACTTCCTAAACGATCCATAATTGAAACCTTAACCTTTGCATTGATAGTCCCTAGTTGTATCGCATAGACCAACCAGACACTTGAGTTGCATACGGGAAAAAGTTGTTGAGGTACTTCGTTACCAAGAAGTTGTTTTTCGCCTTAGATACGAACAGCTCACGCAGCGCCTAGCTCGCGGATTACCCAGTCAACCAGTGATCGTATAATATGTTGCATAAGAGTGGAGGCGATATGCGTACATTTTACATGCGCCTAAATGAAGGCATGCACGCATATGGCCTCCACTTTATCATTTTATGCAACATCTTATACGATTACTGGTTGTCTGGGTTTTCGTGAGCCTCCTATCAGCGCAGCACACTGCGATTTTGAAGAGCTAGGAGACAATTTGGCGGGAGGCTCGCTGTCACATTTATGTACACATGATCAATCGGAAACTCTGGTACTGATACACTCAGGGAAGTAAACTACAAACTACCATCATCCGTAATCATAAAATAAAATCAAGTTAAAAATGTATGCAGAGGATCCAGCCAATTGTTTCAGATTCGTCTTTTCGAAGTAAGCACAAATAAGAAATCCAATAAAATTGACATTAAAATAAATTGACCCAGTTTTGCAGTCCGTGACTTTCGTGTATCTATGACGAGATGTGGAACTCAAGGAAGAAATGGTCAGAGTGAATCACTTGCTGGTGATGCACATGCAACCATACTCGTATTTTCTAAACCGTACCGCGAAACGAACCCAAATCATGCTGAATTCCTGCATGTTTACCACTTCGGGGATTCGGACCAGTTTATAGCGGTCCCTAGACGACATCAATATATTCTTCATTGCACCAACAAAGTTAGCCATGAAAATGTTTGACACTTCTCAGGTCATTTTGACAGACCACACACATGCACGAAAAAGACGGGATTCTGCTCTATCGATCTTGTTGCTGTCCTTTTCATGCTCATGTTACATCTGTCAAAATGACCTGAGAATTGTCAATCATGTTGAGGTTAGGTTCGTTGGTGTAATAAAGAATTGATGGTTTGACGAAACACATCAATATATTGATGCCGTGTGAGGGCGGCATCAATATTTTGATGCAAATATAGAGGAAAATCATAAAAGTTTGATCTCGAATTCCAATATTTCCCCTCTCAGTTTGACCACGATACCCGCGAGCAGCCGACGCGAAGTATGTGTTGTGCTTATCATCGTCATTGCTTTCGATCGGCATCATTGAAAATTCTCGACTTTTATGTGGAGCGACCCAGTGTGGGTGTCCCGGGTCAGACTCGAAGAAAATATTGATGAGAATTATTGACAATAAAAATACTGTTAATACTTCTGTAGTCTGGGAGCCGCTTATAGCGGCCCCCAGACGACATCAATATATTGTTGGTTTGAAGAAACTCATCAATATATTGATGCCGTGTGAAGGCGACATCAATATACTGATGCAAATATTGAGGGAAATCAGAAAAGTTTGATTTCGTGTTTCAATATTTCCCCTCATTTCCCCTCTCAGTTCGATTGTAGTAATCGAGAGCAGCCGAAGCGAAGTATGTTTTGTGCATGTCACCGGCATTTGTTTCGATCGGCATCATAAAAAAAAATCGGCTTTTGTGTGGAGCGACTCAGTGTGGGTCGGTCTCGGTGAAAATATTGTCGAGAATTATTAACAAGAAAAATATTGACAATACTTTTGTCGTCTGGGGCCCGCTTATGACATGCAAAGGTCCAAAAATGATCCAAAAATCATGGTTTCAAAATGATTCATTCCAATAGTTTTTAGCATGGAAATGGTAACTTCGACAGTATACCTCGATGAAATCAAAATGATCCATAGGATTGTTTAGATCAATGAAAGCTTCAACCGAGATTAGTATTAAATGAAGCTGAAGCTTTTCAGGCCAATTGGGTTTTTAAATTAAGAAAAATTCAATGATTTTCTATTTTTAAACGAAAGAGCACCTTTTTCTGAGCCGCTATGATTTTTTTCAGATTTTTAGAACTTTATTTTGGTATCTAAAATCAATTTCAAAGAGATTTTTTGAAATCACCTTTTGACAGCTGGGCAACTGCTTGACAGCTCCGCTCAGTACGAAATGCGACGAGGGGTGATTCGACAAATCGCTCCCATACAAATTTCAAATTGATTTTTAAATAGGTTCCCGGGCACCAAAATTGATGAAAATTTGGATTTCGGCTCAGTTTGGCATGCAGATTCAGAATATGGAATTATCTCAACACCACTAAAGAAGCCAATTAGGGTATTGGTTCCTTTCTTAAGCATGTGGCTCCCATTTTCATCCTACGAAAATCAAAGGATTGAAGTGTTGTTTGTTTTGTTTCTTATTTTTGTATTTTTTGTTAGAAGTGAGCACCCATGAAAACAAAAAGAACGGAATCAATCGGTGCCGTAATCGCTTGTTTTCGAATAGGATGAATATGGGAGCGTGAGGTTAATGATGGAACACATACCCTATTTGCACAATAATAATATAAAAAAGCCGAAAGCAGAATTCAAGAACGGAGCCACAAATCATAAGATCTTGCAGCAGCAGCTCCGGTTTATGACCATGAGTGATTAAAGTTTTACGACAGTTGGCATTTGGTGATATGGTTGGGAAAATGAATTCGCTCTTCACTGTATCCAGATTCATACAAAGGTAGCAGATGAGGAAAACTTGAATTCGAGTTTGGTATCTGCACTTCAAATTTGTTCGCAAAAAAAAAACAAAAATTGAACCGATGTTTGTGTTCTGCTCATCCATATGGAGGTTTGATTTTTTTCTCAATCTATTTTCCCTTATTTCAAAATCAGACGCGAAAAATCCATTTCTAAATATGATTCCAAATATGTGAACTGTTTGTTTCCGCTACAGTCAACAACGTTTTCGTTTTACTTGAAAAACTTTCCAGGAAATTTTGCACAATTTCGATCAAATCATTCGACTGTTATTAGTATTGATATGGGAGGGAATTTGGAAATATACGGGCTTAGTGCTTATTGCTTCCGAGGAATTCCACGGAGTCATGTCAGTCGATCCTGAGCGACCATTTCAAAAATATCTGAAACTTTGCACAGTTTTTCAATTTCATCTAAATCGCCATTTTTCGATATCAAACCTTCATATTCACTCACGACTAACTTTTCAAAAGGGTGTATGCGAAAATAGTTCAAAAATATTCTAAAAGCTGTACAGCAAAAACGGATTGTTCGATTGTTATGAATTTTTCAGCAAAGTTAGATAACTAAATGATGATTCCTTAGAAAATATACACTGTAAAAAAATTCTTTTTTTACTTTAAAAAAATATGATCTTTGTCACAAAAACTCAAATATCTCAAAACCCTATCTTTTTACCAACGTCAATTTTTTAGGGAAAATGGCCCATTATATCAGCTATCTACCATAAAATTTTGGTGATGGTAAACTGATAAACATAAAAGTTATGACATTTCAAACATTTCACAATTTTTACATTTAGTAACAAAAAAATATTTTTTTTCTGTGTAAATTATTTCGAGAATTATACCACCTGAATTAAACAAGTTGGTTTCATGATATTTTTGTTTGATAATTCATAATTACGATAGTATCTATTTGAAACTTAGACGCGATTCAGTGTTGTGATCAAAAATATTGAGAGTGTCATACTTTTTATTGTACGTGACTGGTGAAAAAATCCCTTGATAGTGTTGAAAAGCTATTGATCATAAGAAAAATGGAATTAAACTTATTTTTAAGACGAAAGCTGCATAATAAAACTTTTATATATACGCGTATACGTCTAGTTGACCTGCAAAAAAAATACCTCTTAGAGAACAGACTTTATGATCGGAAGAATGCGAGTAACTTCAACAACAACAAATGCATGAGAGGTACATACCACAGACAAACAGACGAAATGCCTAGAACAATTTTCGTGAAAATCCATCGCCCAGTTCACACTACCACCACCTGGTGGAAATGTTTCACGAAACACTGCGTTGTGCAATATCGTCATCAGAAGGCGCTAGTGTGAAACTTCAAACGCAAAGAAAAACGATGGGCACTCTTCTGGTTATGAAAGCCACAACCAAGATTCAAAATGATCGTTAAAGGCGTGGTCAATGAAAATTTCGTCAGTGTTACGTTTGTTTGTCTGTATACATACCATGACAATGCTCACGAAAAAGCAAAAAAATACTACCGCTATGGATATTAAAAATTTTATAGTAAATTTTTTCTTCAGCCAAGCAAACAACACCAAACTAGTCAGTTAAAACTAATAAGTGATTTTGTTTATTATAACCTAACGAACAACATGAACAGTCGCTCTCTCAAAGGTCTTCAACTCAACGCTCTCTTGTAGACCGTTTGATGAAAAAAAAAATGTTCAAAAGAGTTACGAAATCTCACCGAAAGCACCATAGATGAACTGAAAGAGACTGGTTATGCCCAAATTGAATACAAATTTACGCATTTGCACGTCCTGCCGTCTAGACTTTGACAAACGAGCCATCTGTATATCATCGGTAAAGCATGGCGCAGGAAATTCGAAAACGACAACAACTAGGAAATTGCCAGAAGTGCTAAGTGCAGAGAGTCATGCCACCGTACCATCAGCGACATCTGTTTAGACAATTTAATCACGCCCCTTTTCAAAAATGCTTTGAAATATACTTCAACATCTATACCCATTTCAATATGTTTAACGTTGCAAAACAAGCTTTCAACATTCATCTTGAAGAAGAGGGAAAACACTTGTCCTCAAATGTAACAGCAAATTAATGAATAAACGACTAATGCGCGGAGGGCGTGATGAAATCGGAACATTACTGTACATATGATATACATAATACATAATAAAAACAGCTCGTTTTACTCACGCAAGGCCATTAACAATAAAATCAGCATCAAACTGCGATTTGCGGCCGAAATAATTTACACTAAAAAAAATATTACTAAATGTGAAAATTGTGAAATGTTTGAATTGTCATAACTTTTTTGTTTATTAGTTTATCATCACCAAATTTTTATGGTAGATTGCTAATACAATGGACCGTTTTCCCCAAAAAATTACGTTGGTAAAAAGATAGGGTTTTGAGATATTTGAGTTTTTGTGACAAAAATGATATTTTTTAGTGTTAAAAAATATTTTTTTTTTCACAGTGTATATTTTCTTAGGAATCATTATTTAGTTATCTAACTTTGCTGAACAATAAAATCAGCATCAAACTGCGATTTCTGACCGAAATAATTTACACAGAAAAAAATATTTACCAAATGTGAAAATTGTGAAATGTTTGAAATGTTATAACTTTTTTGTTTATAAGATTACCATCACCAAATTTTTATGGTAGATTGCTAATACAATGGACCGTTGTCCCTAGAAAAATTACGTTGGTAAAAAGATAGGGTTTTGAGATATTTGAGTTTTTGTGACAAAAATGATATTTTTCAATGTTAGAAAATATTTTTTTTCACAGTGTATATTTTCTTAGGAATCACCATGTAGTTATCTAACTGTGCTGAAAAATTCATAGCAATCGAACGAACCATTTTGGCTGTGCAGATTTTTGAATATTTTTTAACCATTTTCACATACACCCTTTTGAAAAGTTAGTCGTGATGCAAAATAAAAATTTGATATCGGAAAATGGCGATTTAGATGGAACTGAACAACTGTGCAAAGTTTCAGTTCAATAGAAAATCATGAATTAAAAAATTTGCTTAATTTTGATGCTGTTGCTTGGAATCGCTCTTCCGATTCATATGCGGGGGTGTCTGGTTCAATCTCTAGCCCATCTTTTGTTTACATTTGTCATCATCAAATAACTCTGGTTAAATGAAGTAATAAAGATGATGGAAACTCAAAACCTACGCCGATAAGCTTCCATTTGATTGAAGAGGGGGTTTGAAATCAATCTTTTGCCTAGCAAACCGCTATCCACGCACCAATGTGAACCTCTGCATTTTTCAAGTCTTGTCCTGATAAACTTCTATTACATAGGGTATTCGCCTTGACGGAGGCTCTCTGAGAGAATTGCGCTGTGCGTGAAAACAAATTTTTTTAACATGGGAAAGGATAGGAGCTGCATTTTCAAATGCTTCTAATTCTTTGTAGAATTTTTTTTAAGCAAAACGTTCTTAATGTTATCGAATGAGATTTTGATGCGCTATATTATAGGCATAACATTGTGATTTTAAAACTTTTTGTCTAAAACCAGTTAAAGTGTAGCTAATTGAAAGTATATTGCAAAACATTAACACTTTTTTCAATCTGAAGTCCCTGAAATATTTTAGAAGCATTTGAAAATGCAGCTCCTATCCTTTTCCATGTTAAAAAAATTTGTTTTCACGCACAGCGCAATTCTCTCAGAGAGCCTCCGTCAAGGCGAATGTGCACCATCAGTAATCTCACGCTCCCATATTCATCCTTTTCGAAAACATGCGATTACGGCACCGATTGATTCAGTTCTATTTGTTTTCATGTGTGCTCACTTCTAACGGAAAAATACAAAAATATGAAACAAAACAAACAACGCTTCAATCCTTTGTTTTTCGTAGGATGAAAATGGGAGCCACATGCTTAATAAAGCGAACCAATACCCTATATAATTATGTGGTGAACTAGGCCAACCACAATGTAGAGTACCAGATACGTCAGCAGTAAATCGGTCGCGCCACCTGGGCGAAGTCCATCGCCACCAACGAAATGTCCCGTCAGCACCTTTAGTTAATAAATATTCGATCGATCGTCCGATCGCTCTCTTTTTCCTCTAGCAGTGACAGTAAAAGTAACTTGAAAGTGCAGTGCAAGTGTAATAATTAAATTAGAGATAAAAAAGGATTTTGAAAGTGCAATGGAAATGTAATAATTAGTTTAGAAAGGAATATTGTTTTTTTTTAACTTCGAATTTGAACTCCATCATAAAAAACATACATTTACATGACATAGGGTATCGCACCACTTGGGCGTGGCTTCTATATTCGTCTGTTTTCCACTATTACTCAGTCAATTTTGAACCAATTGACTTGAAATGTTATTCACGGGTAGATACTATACCTATCTCACCGCATTCCAAACATTGTGTCAATTGGTTCAAATTTGACTGAGTTATAGCGGAAAACAGACGAAAATAGAAGCCACCGCCCAAGTGGCGCGATTTCCTATAATGTGAATCTGGCTGGAAGTTAACATGATTCCAATGAAGATTAGATGGTATGCTTTTCTCATTATTTTTAAAACATCCCTGCCGCATACAAGCCGAGAGTCAAATGTAATTTAAAAACCCAGGTTAATCCACCTAGTGGTGATAGTGCCTTTCTCGTCAAACATGTACTCATGATCTTTCCTTGGTTGGGATACGACTGGGATGATTTTGCTTTAGAATGTTGGCTTCAGCCTTTTGGGGGAATCGAAAACACTAGTTTATGATTTTTTCCGACGTTTCGATCTGTATGGTGCCTTTTCAAGGGTTCAGTCGGTCAAGGTTTCCTAGTCAAGATGGCCTAACCTAACTTAAAAATGTCATACGGAAGTTTTGGTATTTATTGAGTCCGTTCGGTTTGAAACCGTCGTGATGTGGACAATCTCCTACCTATCGGGCGGTTTAGAATTCGGTCCTGTTTTTGGAATCTTCTACTATTGTTTGTTAAGCTAGTTTCTGTGCTAGGGCCATCATTCCGAACCATGATCTTTCCATCGACGTAATGCGAACTGTTCCTGAATCCTGAGAATACCTTATTTACAAAAGCAATAATTTTAATAAAATTGGGAAATTTATTAATTGAACATATTCCGACGTTACGTTAAACGTATAGACTGGGCTGAAAAATATCAGAATTTGACTGCTTGAGCACCTTCACTATCACTGAAGACCGATCAACATCAAGACGATAATTACAAGCTAGGATATAACGTCTTTCACAATCACAGATGACTTTACGGCAGGCCTGCCCAACCTTTCGTGGCCGCGGGCCACAAGTGATACTCCATACCAGTCGACGGGCCAGACATTAAATTTCGACATCAAATTTCGAAAGCACGAATGCAACAGTGAAATTTTGTACACCCGATTACCCGTTCTCACGGCAAATCACAACACTGACATCATTTGGGTCATAAAATGTGAGCAAGAATTCTTGATTGTTTTGCAAAAATCACCCTGAATACTTTTTTTCTGAATTTTGCCGAACTGCAGGTTGCAGCAAACAATTTGCTGAAATTCAGCAAACTTTCCTGATTCGTTCAGTAAACTCTGCTGTTCAGCAGCAATGTTTTTCTGAAATTCAGTAAATTTTGCTGAAATTCTGCTTCAAATTTGGCTGTACCTTTCAAGTTTAAAATTTTTAAATTTATGTATTTAAATTTTTTAATCTTTGAAAATTTTTAACAAAACACTCTACCTATTTCGAGTTTATTTTTAATATTAAATTTTATTTCAATATGAAATATCTTCAAATATTTCAATCCTTGGGCCAAGTTCCATTCATCGATTCCGCGGGCCGTATGTTGGACAGCCCTGCTTTACGGTCTTCGACATAGTTTTTTCTTCACACTTTAGGCTATATTTTATTATCATAGGTTACAAAATTCATGTAAAATTTGACAAAAAATGCAAGCAAGTGAAATTGCCCATACTAAATCCCATAAAAAAATTCCCAGTAGTTTTGGACGGAAAAGAGGATTGAAAAAACTTTCTCCGGGGATGATGCGATAATTTTCTCATATAACGTTGACCTATCCTACTGTATATTTTTACACCTCAGTGATTTGATGAGATTGCTTTAGTACAGACAAACAGACATATCATTCGTAACATATTGCTATTATATTCATCGTTACGAAAAAAATAATCGCCAAATGCTAATCAGGTTGCGTTTCACTGCGGTCTACGGCTTGATGTTGGTAGTGAGTAGACATCAAACAAGCAACAACGATTAATACATATTTGTTTCAACCGTTGAAAACAAGGACGATGGAGAGTGAGTAGAGTAAGACGTCTGTATGTATGTGGCCTTAGTTCAGTCAAGATTTTGTTTTCTTACACATATTTATCGCTTGCATTGACTTTGTTCATTTTTGAAGTTCCTGCGAAGCACCCTAGGAAGCACTTAATGCTGGTTTTGCATCACTATCGGTAGCCTCTATTGTGGTCTGCGCCTATTTTCTTGCTAATCGTTCCTCATGGTTTAAAAAAAGACCGCGGTTCGATGTGTCGCATGCATAGGTTTGGTTCTTTTTGGTATTTGGCCACTTCCGGCTGGACACCCTAGATCGGTCCTGGAACACTATCGGTAGCCTTTATAAAGATCTTCGTTGTGGTCTGAGCCTATTTTCTGACTAATCGTTCATCACGTTATTTAAAAAGCCGCTGTTTAATGTGCCGCAGGCATGGGTTTTGATATCTACTACATTTGACCACTTCCAGCGGGACACCGGAACCGGTTCCGGAACTCTATCGGTTGATCCAAATATGATCTGAAACTATTCTCTTTTATTAACCGTTTATCAGGTTGCCTGAAGAGCTTGCGATTTGATGCGTCGCATGTAAGGGGTTTTTTTTTTTTTTTTTTCCTCCCCTGTTGGGGAAATTAAGCCACTGCGTCCAATAGGCAGAACTTTTGTGGCATAAGGGGTAAGGGGTTGGTTAACTTTTATACTTGGCCACTTCCGTCGTGACATCTGGAACCGGTTCAGTAACACTACCGGTTCCGATATGGTCTGAGAATGTTTCCCTGCCCACTGTTCATCAGGCTATCGAAAAAGCCGCTGTTTGTTGTATCGCATGCATGGGTTAGGTTCACTTTCATATTTAGCCACTTCCGGCGGAACATCCAGAACCAGTTCCGGAATACTACCGGTTCAGATATGGTCTGAGAATGTTTTCCTGCCTACTGTTTATCAGGTTATCGAAAAATCCGCTGTTTGATGTGTCGCATGTATGGCTTTGGTTCACATTCATCTTTGGCCACATCCGGCGGATCACCCGGAACCGGTTCCGGAACACTACCGGTTCAGATATGATCCGAGAATATTTTCCTGCCTACTGTTCATCAGAATATCGAAAAAGCCGCTGTTTGATGTATCGCATGCATGGGTTTGGTTCACTTTCATATTTAGCCAGTTCCGGCGGAACACCCAGAACCGGTTCCGGAATACTACCGGTTCAGATATGGTCTGAGAATGTTTTCCTGCCTACTGTTTATCAGGTTATCGAAAAATCCGCTGTTTGATGTGTCGCATGAAGGGTTTGGTTCACTTTCATATTTGGCCACTTCCGGCGGGTCACCCGGAACCGGTTCCGGAGCACTACCGGTTCAGATATGGCCTGAGACTATTTTCCTGTTTACCGTTCATCATGTTTTCGAAAGTGCCGTGGTTTGATGTGTCGCATGAATGGGTTTGTAGCGTTTTCATATCTGGCCCCTTCCTGGGGTACCGATCCGGAACACCTAAATGGCCATAACTCCGGAACGGCTGGACCGATCCGAACCATTTTCAATAGGAAACAATGGGACCAGATTCCGCGTCGAATGAACCATTGGTCATTAAAATCGGTTGAGGTTTACTGCCAAAAAGTGATGTGAGTTTTTTTTGTACACACATATACACACACACATACATACACACACACACATACATACACACACACAGACATCACCTCAATTCGTCGAGCTGAGTTGATTGGTATATGTGACTCGACCCTCCGGGCCTTCTATCAAAAAGTCATTTTTGGAGTGAACATATAGCCTTTCCAGTACACTTAGTGTACGAGAAAGGCAAAAATAATCCTAAAATTATACCTACAAAAATATGTAGTCATCTCAAAAGAGGCTTCTAAACCTCAAACCAGAAAATTGCAAAATAAATTTTGCCTTGATAACTTTTTTTTGTCGAATTTCGAATTTTGAGTACGCAGTTCGATAAACATTTAACCAAATCTAGGCAAGTTCTACACACCTAAAAAGTTTCATTGCAATCTGAGAGGGTGCTGCCAATATTTGTTCGAGTTGGCGTGAAAACCGTCACATAGCCTATATATTTCCGTTATTTATCAACCTTGACTTTTATTGTGAAATCTGCAGCGTCAATCTGAAATGTGGCTCAAATACACATTGTTCTGCAAAATTTTTGAAATTGAATATTCTGTTTTTTTTTTTCTCATAAAATTTGTGACCGCCAAATTGTATGGAGACCAGCCATAGTGGATAAGAGGCTCTCGGTACATTTGCCGGTTGCGTTGAGAGTCTTCTGCACCATCACCATCTTAAGGCAAAATAAAGCCAAACAAAGATGACCATCGTTTTTATTACTCTTAATATTCCCGCTCTTCTTAATGGTAAAAATTCTTTTTTCAAAAATATTTTTAAGAAATTTCCGTGAGTTCGATCATAGTTTTCCGGTTGTATGACATTTGCCAGGTAGCCGCTTGCCAGAATTAGTTTGTCTGAATGCGCCATTCGCCAAAAAAAAACCATTCCCCAGAAAGGACATTCCCTAGATAATTATGTATTCATCAGAATACATGGTACTTTTTTATTTTTCTCGATTATTAGCCATGGCATTAGTACACCAGCATTCTGTGGAATGATTTTCTAGAACAATTTTTAGGCATCATTTACAGGAACAGTGGAAGCAATGTATGAGATCATGATTCTTCCAAGCAAATAGTTACACTCACTTAGTTTTACCTCAGCTCAGAAGATTCTTGAGCAAAGGAGCATAGCAAAATGATAACAAGTCCAGTTCCCTGGTGTTCATTCACTTGATAATTGAGTTTGTTATCATTTATGTTGGATTAAGAGCCAACATAATAAAAAATGATAACTTAAATCTATTCCTTGAATACCACAATGATAAGAAGTTGAATTATCATTGAGTTCAAACTGATAACTAATTGAGTTATAAAATATTTTATTCATTATTACCTTTAGTTATCAACATGAAACAATACAGCTGTTTGTTAACAGATTTTATCGACCAAAATAATAAAAACAATTACTTTTGGTCAGTTTGTTTATTCAAATAGCTCACTTGAACCGACATCGTTGCCAATTGAGAAAAGCATCATATAATGTATTACCCACGATTTCAGCTATTGCGCCCATCGAGTCTTGAACCCTGATCAAGTGATTGGCAGTCTCAGTCGACAGCCCCTCTACCAACGGAACTCAGTGAGAGAGCGAGTGATTAAGGGGTACGCTTTCGTACTGCTGCCGGCGGAAAAGCGGAATCTATTTTTAGATTCATAGTTTACCAAGCCCTCAGTTTCGGAAGAGCTTTCAAATATGCGTTTGGAAACTGATAACATATTTTGTTATTATTTACTATTTCTGATTATCGAAATATAGCAAAATAATCCATAACTAAATTGGTTACACAGCGCAACATTTTTTTTGTCTCAAGAGCAAACTTATGTGTCTCCGACAGATTTTGGGCCGCTGAGTCCGAATCCGGGCTCAGATTTGCTCTAGCACGTCACAATTTTGGGCTATACCTCAATTTATAGGGCAAAATATGCGATTTTGTGCTTTTTTGATTGCATGCCATTAGGCATGGAAATATTTTTTTTAAGCAATCAAAGGGTAAATTGGTCAATTAGCATCTAAATTAACGACTTATGCAAAATATTTCATTTTACCAAATCATATTTGATAGTTTTAAGTGATTTATGTTAGTTACAATATTTCCCATACAAGTCACCCAACAAAAGTTGCATGCAAGTTTACTTAATAACATAAAATGCTTAAATCTATCAAATTTGATTTAATAAAACGAAATATTTTGTATGGGTCGCTAATTTAAATGTTAATTGACCATTTTACCCTTTGATTGCATAAAAAAATATTTCCATGCCTAATGGCATGCAATAAAAAAAGCCCAAAATCGCATATTTTGCCTTCTAAATTGAGGTATAGCTCAAAATTGTGACGTGCTGGAGCAAATCTGAGCCCGGATTCGGATTCAGCGACCCAAAATCTGTCGAAGACACATAAGTTTGCTCTTGAGACAGACCAATAGTTAATTTTTGTTGCGCTCTATTGTACAGGTACTATAAATTCGAAAAGATGATAACCAAAATAACAAAATGATAACACTGATAACACCGTTTATTATCAAAGTGATATCATTTTGTTATCCGCCTTTGCTCGGGATGCTATCAAAAAAACATTGTTCATTTCATTTATTAAGTACATATTACATCAAATTCAAGATAAGACTGAATCAACAATATTTCTCCATAATACACGGTTCTTGGCTGCCGTTCTCCATCCTCGGTCACGCCCGATGCTCGCCAAGTCACGCTCCACCTGATCCGCCCATCGTGCTCTCTGCACTCCACGCCTTCTTGTGCCAACCGAATCTGTCGCGAACACCAACTTTGCAGGGTTGTTGTCCGGAATTCTTGCAACATGCCCTGCCCACCGTAAAGTGCAGCGAGCTCGTGGTTCATTCTTCTCCGCCACACACCGTTCTCCTGCACACCGCCGAAGATCGTCCTTAGCACGCGTCGCTCGAAAACTCCGAGTGCTTGCAAGTCCTTCTCGAGCATGGTCCATGTCTCGTGTCCATAGAGGACCGCCGGTCTTATTAGCGTTTTGTACATGGTGCATTTGGTGCGTGGGTGAATCTTTTTAGATCGCAGCTTCTTCTGGAGCCCGTAGTAGGCCCGACTTCCGCTGATGATGCGCCTTCGAATTTCACGACTCACGTTGTTGTCAGCCGTCCAAGGATCCGAGGTAGACGAATTATTCCACCACCTCGAAGGTTGTCATCGAATTCTTATTAGTGACTGACTGACTAGACTGACAATGTAGCCTACCCTACTAATAAAAATTCCTTCCCATGATATTCGTGGAGACACTGAGATTTTCAGTGTGTTATAGAGACCGAGAGAGGTTGTCTTACTAACATTTCCTTCCCTCCTCGAAGATCATAAGGACGTGGCCAGCGCCGTTATTGACATTACTAAAACTGGGAGTTCTCGAACTGTGCACATTCAGAATGAAATCATGGAATCTGTAAAACTTTGACGAAAATCTAATTAAACTTCTGTTTTCACTAATTAACCAGTAGAAAAGAGAAGAGAGTAAAAAGTTCAATATCATTTTCATCCAGAAATGGGTCAGAGCTCCAAAGGGCAAAATTTCATATTACCTTTTTTATTTATTGAATGGTCCACTTTGTTTTTTGTTGGATGAAAATGGGAGCCGTATGCTTAATAAGGGAACCAATACCCTATTTGTTAGAATTCAAATGTCATATTTATTTATCGCACAAACTAAACAAATATTCATCCAAAATTAGTGAAACTGTTGCAAAACTTTTATAATTTCGGGAAAATTGAAATAATTTCACAGAATTTTATAAAAATCTGAGATTTCTGCGGGAACTACAAAGCTTTCGAAGATGTTAAGTCAAGTATGTTAATAATTATTGTGGAAAATTTCAGCAAACTCATATACAAAAATAGAATGTTCAATACCAGGCTGATGATCATTACCATGCAATTGATTATTAAACCTTAGGAAAAGTTTGAAGAGCTATCTTCCACATGAAGTTTGGATGACTATTTTTGAACAACCATTTAGAAAGTTGATTATGTTTAAGGAGTGCCTTTGGTGCACAAAATTTATAGAAAAAAGTCTTAATCTCACGTTCATAAAAGAACTTCGGAACGGGTCTCAATAAGATATAAAGTTATATGATTTTCCATAACATTCTATCAGGATCTCAAAAATAATTAATTTTGAGATGTGACTTACTTGCACAAAACCGACAATTTACAGAAGTATTCTGTGATTGCGACGTTATTAAAAATTGTTGTCCCGAAAAACAGGAGACAGCATAAAGACCACCAGACTGAAGGAAATTATTCTGGAAAGAACTTGAGAAAGATTTTTTATAATTTTTACTTTTTATTACAAGCTGTTGGTAGAATCAAAACACTCAACTGAAGTATAGGAAATTCAAAAAATCAGTTTTAGAATCTTAATTTGAACCATTTCGAAATTTATTAAAATGACGCACTTTTTGGACAAATATTGTCCCAAAAAGATGGTAAATGGCTTTCCATAATATCATCTGGTAGCATTGACTATAAGAGCATTGAATGAAGCGTTTTTTAAGTAATTGAAAAATCACTCCGATTTCACCCATTAATTAGTAATTCGACTTTAAGTTCAATTGCATGTTTCATTACATTTGAGATTATCACTAATAACTAAGAAAATGTACTTCAAATCTAATAAGTTTCGCACTTTGATTGTTTTTATAAATTAACTGCACAACATCGAGCATGACTTTCACCTGCAGTCAGTATCTTTTTCGTTATCTACCTTATTGTTCATGAAATGTCACTGCTTGTTCATGAGCGCAGTAAATGGGGGCACAGTTGGCAGAATCTGGAAACGACACAACTCAGTAGGGTTGTAACAAAGCATTTTTAACCGTAATTGTTTGCTTTCCTTCAGATCGACCAAATATTTTATTTATGTTGTTCCACATTTTAGAGTGTCATGTTGTGTTAAGTAAATTTTCAAAATTTTGTTTTTTTACAGGTATATTTGAATGCTCCATGCATCTGCAAAAAAAAATGGTACTTTTTGCACTTTTATGCTCTCTCATCCGGCAAGACTTCATATTTCCCTCCCAAGTTTCCCCTGCTGTATCGGTAATTTCGATAGTTACCCAATTTCGTACAGGTACACAACTCATCCGTAAAACTAACTCATTTTCACCTGCAACTGGCAACAACAGCAGGACTGCACATTTTTACTACCAAAAAGTTTATTACCTATGTCAGTGCACTGCTTTCAATCATATCCGTTTTACTAGCAGCACACAGACGCACCTACACACAGATGCTCGCTTTTTGTGCAACAATTTGTCACTAATTGAAATATTGCAGCTCAGGCAGGAGTGGTTTCTCTATTGGCACTCGGTAAGTGGATGGATGGACCGCCCCATAATGGCTTCCAAATGGTCCTGCTTTGCTACGATCGTCAAGTGCCAGAATTGACGCCCCGGTCCGGTACGGTGTATTCACTATCCACCGGACAAGAGATTCTACATACCTAGCTCCGCATACTGACAGCACCATAAGGAAAGATGTGGGTATGATAAGAAAAGAGCCTTCTCGTCCCCACTTAACGACGAAGACCTATCCAATCCATCCCTACGTTCACTGCACAGAGAGCAGATTGTCACAGTTTGAAGACAATTTATGTCATTGTTAAGTGCACCGGTCATTGTATCGTTGTTGGGGCAGAGTGGGTACAGCGCGTGTGTCGTCCACTCGTGCGAAGGCGAGAATTGAATTTGAGTGGATTCCCCTCGCTCGAACAGTTGGCTTTGGGGGGCGAACGATGTTGTCTCCTGATCGGCATAATTGTGTGGAAGCTTTGATTGAAAGTGATGTGATTTGTTAGGTTGAATGAGAAGACGGGAATATTTTGATTGAGTGAATGATAATGGACCAAGGCGCGAAAAAGACTCAGACAGAGTCACTGGATGATGTAGCACTTGCCAATTCACAATCAAAAAACGAGCTTATAATAAATGTTTCCATTAAGCGTCTGATAAATTGAATATGGTTATAGCCATTCCTTGAGGAAGAGAATTTTCTGAGCATCCATCAAATCACCACCTTTGGTGATGGGTAGGGGACCCCGCTAAAGTAAGGGACATTATTAAAATCAAAAAACAAAAATTTCCCCACACAAATTTTCCTACAACCGGCTGAGCAATATTCGTCACTGTAGGAAAGTACTTCCAGGTAGAAGACGCTAAATCCTAATCATAACTCACTTATACTGGCAAAGGCAACTTATTCCCATTCCATTTATTTTATCCTTTGTTCAGGCTGACAAATTACCCTTGTCATCTCGAAGAACAGCATAGTAGCAGCAGTGCCTATGCTCAGACACTTGATGAGCCTAATTTAAATCGACAGGAAATTTGTCTTGGCTGCTGCGAGTTCTCACTATTGGGTTCCGTGTCGTTATACGTTTTCTTTTGTCTTCCTGAACGATATAAGCGCTGATTGTCTTAAGACGCCCTGGTCATACATCTGCTTTGAAAATGAAAGCTAAGCAGGGAAGAACGAAATCCTAACAGACACAGAACATTTTATTGTTTCCCTTTCTAATCAGATAACGCTTCCGCTCGGTCATTTCATTCGCGATGATTATAAAGATTACGACATTGCTAATGATGATGATGATGATGATGGTGGCAGTACGTATTAAGGTAGGTTCTAGGTAGAGAAGATCGGGGTAAAGTGCGCACCCACCGAAAATGACGGAATTTCCTCTAAGTTTTTTATTTGTCTCAAATTTTTCATGTCCAAATAGGTCAATTTGCATAATCAGTTCGTCATTACTTTTAACAAGGGCCAAAACAGAAAATCATTGAAAACTTTCAAAAAAAATGAATAAATAAATAAATGGTATTTGAAAAATAAAACTAAAAAAAATATTTTCAAAAAAAAATGTTTTGTTTTTGATATTTTTTATTTTGTGATAGCGGACATCTACTGCAGTTCATTGCACTGTGGGTCAAGATGGAGAAATGATGGACAAAAAAGTTATTTTTTTAAAAGTTGGATTTTTGAAAGAAATACAATTGAAAGTATGCAATTTTTTGAACACAAAAAACGTTTTTGCAATCATTGTAAAAGAATTCATTTTATACTTCATTCTTCTTTCTGAACAATTTCTTGCATTTCACTTGGTTATTCTCACTTGGTTGTGTATTGAGCATTTCGCCGTAGATCATCACACAAAAAAGTTCAAAATCGCTCATAAAACGTCGCCATTCCATCATATAATCACAGACAAACAGACGTAACACTCTGTTAATTCTCATCGTACACCGATTTAACGATCTATTTAAAAATTTGATAGTTGGTCAACTGACTACCCGAGGCGCTCACATCGTTTTTGTTCGAGTTTGACGTTTGCCCACTACCGCCACCTAGTTAAAGGTTGACCAAACTCGGCTCTTTTAGCATTGGGCGAATGTGTTTCCATGACTATGATTTGAATCGAAAAATGTTCGAAGTGTTACGTCTGTTTGTCTGTGATATAATGTTCATGTCTTCTACAATAATTGCGGAAATTAGCTAAAGATTGACCGCGCAGAAGACACCGAAACGATTACATGGAACCGCGCATATCTATTAGCGTTTTTGAAAATTTTGCGCGATAATAAACAAGGAAACTTGAAACATCCATTAGGTACATTTCTGTAAGATCACAAAAATATACCTACGTGCATACTTGAAGAAAAAGTCGAGTATATTTGAGTCAGCATTGTTGTTTATATCAACATGGGAACATAAAACAGTTATTGGGTTAGTTTTTCTCACTTGAACATCAGGTATGTTTGTATGAGATAATTTAGGTACTTAACTCCTTATACATATTATACTCAGTATGTTAAATCGATAAATATATATGTTGTGATACTTACGCAGTGGACTGTATTTAATTTGGGATGGGACTGGCTATTGGCCGGTTTGGCCTCACCGGATGTGCTCGCGTCCCCGCAGAGACGGAGCCAGGTGGGAGCAGGAGCGGTAGGGAGCTCCTTCCCAGGGATGCCCGCAGGCTATGAAGTCCTTGTGACTTCACCTCGAAACTGGTGGACTGGAACAGCCTTGGTCGGCTGTCAGCACCTCAACTCCTTAAGTGGATATGCTCGCGTCCCCGCAGAGACGGAGCCAGTTGGGAGCAGGAGCGGTAGGGAACTCCTTCACAGAGATGCCCGCAGGCTGCAAAGTCCCCGTGACCTTACTTGGATGGTGGTGAACTGGAACAGCCTCGACTGTCAGCACCTCTACTCCAACGGCGAATAGAACTCTGGTCAGAGTCCTACTACCTCAACCCCAAGGGAAGGGAAAGGGAGAAGTAAACCCAGGAAGAATTGCTTCTGAATAACTAAATATATTTATTCTCTACTTGTCGAACGTTAGCCGGTTCGAAAAATACTGTTCTCGAAACTGCGCAACACGCGCATATTTATAGCTGGCTCCGATGCGCTCTAGAATCACGTGGAACATTCTAGGCGTATCGAGTGGTGATGATGATGATGATGACGGTATTCGGTTGCTTCGTTTGATGACAATGCGGGCCACGCACACCGCGGTCGCTCTCTCTCTCCGTGTTGCCTCGGTTCGTTGGTAGGGTCACTCACACTCATCGTGAGATCTCTCTCGGTACACGCGCTCTCTCGTCGACGCGGTCGTCGTCGTACGCTTACGCTTGCTTGCCAGCCGGGTTGGTGAGCCATCTCGAACGTTCCACGGCGTGCACTCACAGTCGTACGGGGGAAGATGGAGCACAATGGACATCAGATGGGGAAGTGGGGGTACAATGGGCAGTCAGCGATACAATTTCTTCTTTCAGTTCGCCTTGTGGACTGAACATTCTCCCGCCGGCAAGTGTAGTCACCGCAACGTTTGGAAACAAAACACAGGTATTGGTAATGGAGCTACATTGCATTGTGTACGTCTAAAACTCGTTCGCTTTGGGGCACACTGATATAAAGCGGCATAGTTATACACATATATTTGGAAAATGGCTTTGATTTTATAGTATGACGATTGGTAATGGTAAAATGAGAACGAACTAACACTAAATGAGTAGGAATCAATATTTCAGGGTTTGTAGAAGCTATGTACAGTACAGACGAGATTCTTTCTCTGGTTTGATTGAGATATGGGGGGTCAACTCACCTGTTTTTATCAAGAAGAATGCGACAGAGTTTGACATGATAGGGCAATTGAACGTGACGAATTCTGTCTGTCACTTGGATGGATACTTTTTGTTTATTACTCACA
Source organism: Aedes albopictus (assembly GCF_035046485.1). Lineage (NCBI taxonomy): Eukaryota > Metazoa > Arthropoda > Insecta > Diptera > Culicidae > Aedes > Aedes albopictus. Next base: position 76,524,588 of record NC_085138.1, on the reverse strand, counting down.
GAAGGATCGGGCATCTTTCGTAAGTCGTTGGTAACAATCCTCTCAGTTTTGTTTAGGGATTTTCTCTTAGCGTGAAAGGGATCAGGGCAAGGATCAGGAACTTCCAATTCGCACATCACGGAAAGGAAATTAGTCGGGGTATTCCAATACATGTCAATGTCGATAGGTTTATTGGAGATTTCACTTCGGATAAGCGGGCTTCCGTAGCGAGAGTACACTTCACATACTCTTAATCCGGATGAATAGTTGGCCAAAGATCGGAATTCTGGCACCTGATCGACACGGTCTCTCAATGGTAAGGGATCGATACAAACAACGGGTTCAACACGAGGGTTGATCGACAGAGAATACTGATCGCACTCTTCTATAGTAGTGGTAGGAACCAGCCCAGCAATGGCATGCTTCGCTTCTCGATACTTGCATGGGCTATCAGCTGATCTCATACATACAGGGAGCGATTGTAAATCAGACTCATCATCTGGACTCTCACGGCAGATCTCTCGTACCAGCCAATCATCATGGGAATCTCGTAGCAAGGGGAATGGGTCAGACAACTTCATGTAACTGAGACGAAAACCTAACGAGATGTTCCATGCTTTAACAACAGTGAAGGAAGGAAATGGTCCAGTTGGTTTGGGGGTTACTAGGCAGGACTCGAAGTTATTACTTCTGGAGCGAACTGAGACAGTACACGATTGAATCACGGTGGATGTAGCACTACCAATACCGATAAACGGAATACTCACCTGCGAACCACAAGCAAAATGGCCTCGAAAAGAGTGCGGCTGCAGAGTCTGATCCAAAACGTCGATGACATCGGGGAATTGGAACACTTGGATCGTCGACCTCGCTTGAATACGGGAATGAGCGGCATTGGTGGACGCATCATCGCTTGTTGACTGACACAGTGGAACTGGGATTCGAACATCAACTGGAGTGCACGCTGGAACTGGAATTGAAGCTTGACTTGGTGTACACGCTGGAACTGGACTCGGAGCTGAAACTGGCGCTGGATCAGGACCTTGGCTTGGTTGATTCTCGGGATTGTTCATTTCACTGCTATCCTCTGGTGGTTGTGTCGTCTCAATCCTGTGGCTGACGGTTAGATTTGGGTCTGGATGCTTCGGTGGATTCGGCTTGGTTGGTGGTCGATGCTTGGGTTGAATATTCTCGCTGGATGACTGGCATGTCTTCAGCTCAGACATGCGTTCTTTCGGGAAATCGACGTCCTCGTTGGACAAGGGTAGCTCTTCTTCCATGATCGTCGACTCACACGGCATTCTGTTCTTGTCGTTCAGAGACAGACCTCGGTTGATGGTACTGCGCTCGTTGAGTTGGTTGCAGGCTCGTACGTAGTTGCCGTTGGTGATTGTTTTGGCTTCAATCAGACCGACGGTGTTCCCTGTCGGAGCTTTCTCTCGCTGGCAAAGGTTCATGTGGTCTCGTCCGCTGATCTTGTCAACCACATTCTCGAACTTTTTGGAATGCTCATACCGTACTTCGACTGTAGGTAGAGCACGCGGGAGCGGAGATTGGATGATCACTTGCTGCTGGTTCATGATAGGCGATGGCTGCTCATGTGGTATTGAGGCGTAACTCTCCATCCAACTCTCGAGAATGATAGAGACTTCTTCGTAGATATCTAAGAATCCGAAGTAGTAGTCGTCTTGCTCCTCGCGCTGAGTTGGCGAGGACAGTGCGATAATCTGATAGTGGAGCCTGGTGAACTCGTTGTGGGATTTCTGGACACTTTGTTGGTAGACTCGCACTCGGGCGGGGGTTAGCTGTACCTTGTCTGCTTCGGCTTGCTTGAGGTTGGACCGGATTCTGTTCACATTTTGCTGTGCCATTCCACGATTGTGGGACAGCGCCTCAAGTACCTTGTCGTTCTCAATAGTGTCCGAGACCTTCTTCATTGGAGTACGTTTCAGAAACATCTTGGAACTCTTCTCGATGGACTTGTTCTTCACAACACTTCACTGGATCAGGTTACAGGTGCCGTTGCACTCTTCGCACTTCTCACGGTTAATGAGTTTCTTCTTTCACTAGGCCGACGCGCTTGTCGCAACGGTGGAATGAAAGCACACTACAAGTCCCGATGCGACGGATATGGTACTCTACGTGACGACGGAATTGTCCTTCACGGGAGACCGACGCGTTGTCGCAACGGATGGAATGAAGCACACACGAGTTCCGAGGCGACGGATACAGAACTTTACGTGACGGCGGAATCTGTGACGGAATGTCACACTCTTGTTGTTGTGCTGCGGACTGGCTTTTTCACAGAATAGGCTCTCGGACCGACGCGTTTGTCGCTACGGACGGAAGGAATCACACGCGAATTCCGAAGCGACGGATAGAGCACTCTACGCGACGGTAGAATTGTAGATGGATTTTCTCACACTTATCGTTGGGACTTCGACTGTCTGTTCACGGGGTACGTTCGCGATACCGACGCGTTTGTCGCAACGACTGAAAGGATCACACACACGGATGTCGAAGCGACGGATACAAAACTCTACGCGACGGAGGAATCACTCCACGTTGTTAAAGCCACGTGGACGCTTCTAGAATCACAGTCTCTTCACGTATACACTTATGCAACCGACGCGTTTGCCGCAACGGAAGGCGTTACCGAGGCGACGAAACCAAACTCTACGCGACGGCGGAAGTACTTCACGCTGTTCAAGCCGAGTGAACACTTTTCACTGAAAAGGAGTGTTGTTCTACAGCTACCGACGCGTCTGTCGCAACGGAGGGATGGAATCTCTCGAGGGTTCCGAAGCGACGGATAGAACACTCTACGCGACGGTGGAATCACTGACGGAATGTTACGCACTACTGTTCACTGATTAGGTTCACAGGTACCGACACGTTTGTCGCAACGGAGGAATAGAACCATACACAAAGTTTCCGAAGCGACGGATCAACACATTACGTGACGGTGGAATCAGTTCGGAAATACAGGCACTACTGTCACACTTCTCATTGGGCACAGCACTGGTTCACAGGTACCGACGCGTGTGCCGCAACGGAGGGATGGAATCACACACGGAATCCGCTGCGACGGATACAGCACTATACGCGACGATGAAATCACTCGGATCACGATTTCAACAGCAGCGTTGTCGAGCCACGCTGACGCTTTCACTTCACGCTGTCGAAGCCGCGTGAACGCTTCTGGGATCACAATCTCGCGTTATCGAAGCTACGCGAACGCTTCTTTACTGCACGTTGTTGAAGCCACGTGCACGCTTCTAGGATACCACACTGCCGCGTTGTCGAAGCCACGCGGCACGCTTCTTGGATTACACACTACCGTGTTGTTGAAGCCACACGGAACGCTCGCACGTACTACCGGATCGTATATCCGGCTCGAAGGACCAAAAAATTGTTGTGATACTTACGCAGTGGACTGTATTTGATTTGGGATGGGGCTGGCTATTGGCCGGTTTGGCCTCACCGGATGTGCTCGCGTCCCCGCAGAGACGGAGCCAGGTGGGAGCAGGAGCGGTAGGGAGCTCCTTCCCAGGGATGCCCGCAGGCTATGAAGTCCTTGTGACTTCACCTCGAAACTGGTGGACTGGAACAGCCTTGGTCGGCTGTCAGCACCTCAACTCCTTAAGTGGATATGCTCGCGTCCCCGCAGAGACGGAGCCAGTTGGGAGCAGGAGCGGTAGGGAACTCCTTCACAGAGATGCCCGCAGGCTGCAAAGTCCCCGTGACCTTACTTGGATGGTGGTGAACTGGAACAGCCTCGACTGTCAGCACCTCTACTCCAACGGCGAATAGAACTCTGGTCAGAGTCCTACTACCTCAACCCCAAGGGAAGGGAAAGGGAGAAGTAAAGCCAGGAAGAATTGCTTCTGAATAACTAAATATATTTATTCTCTACTTGTCGAACGTTAGCCGGTTCGAAAAATACTGTTCTCGAAACTGCGCAACACGCGCATATTTATAGCTGGCTCCGATGCGCTCTAGAATCACGTGGAACATTCTAGGCGTATCGAGTGGTGATGATGATGATGATGACGGTATTCGGTTGCTTCGTTTGATGACAATGCGGGCCACGCACACCGCGGTCGCTCTCTCTCTCCGTGTTGCCTCGGTTCGTTGGTAGGGTCACTCACACTCATCGTGAGATCTCTCTCGGTACACGCGCTCTCTCGTCGACGCGGTCGTCGTCGTACGCTTTCGCTTGCTTGCCAGCCGGGTTGGTGAGCCATCTCGAACGTTCCACGGCGTGCACTCACAGTCGTACGGGGGAAGATGGAGCACAATGGACATCAGATGGGGAAGTGGGGGTACAATGGGCAGTCAGCGATACAATTTCTTCTTTCAGTTCGCCTTGTGGACTGAACAATATATATTTCGTGAATCTTTCATAACTTGAAAAACATTTAAAAACGTCCGAAAGTTAGATATTTTTACTAGTACTAGTAAAATCGCTGTAAAGACTGGACTCGAAAAAAATGAGACAAACAAAATAATGTATAACTTTTGATTGCGTTCACAAAAATAGCTGATTTTTTAACTAAGAACAGCATATTATGTGTAGATAATAGAGTAAAGTGGGGCAAAAGTTCGAGTGGGGCAAGAGTTTTTTTTTTGGATTTTTTGAGCTCAATTCAAATTATTTCTTTCGGGTGTCAAGGTTGTTCGAACCCGTTTTGAAAAAGAGTCTTTCACTCCAAAATTTATGAAAATTGATCAATATTTCGAAAAGTTATGACAAAATGTTGGTTTTTGATCAAAAAATTGTAACATGCGATGGGGTTTCCAACGCATGGAATGGAATTGTAATGAAATCGAATTCGATATTTTATTTTGGGGCGTAACTAGGTATATTTTGAAGATGCTTTAGCATGTATAACATTTTGCAAAAAAGATTTGGAAAACATATTTTACACATAGTGGGGCAAAAGTTCGAATTGTGGGGCAAAAGTTCGAGTCATGTGGTAACTTTAGGAAAAAAACCTAAAATTCTGCAAAATGTACATATTATCTCTAAGAGTGATGGAATAAGTGAGAAAATTCGATTAAAGTTGAAAAAAATGTTGTTTTATCTGAATTTGGCGGAAAACTACTAATTTTTGGTGTAGTAAATTTAACCCTGATTTGGGTAAAATCCAGATCGTATTTTAAAGTGTATTCCAGTTCTAACATCAAATATTATGTGGTTTCAGGTATTCCTATTACCAAAGTGTCAAAATAGTGTCCTATACGGTTAGCGGAATTTCACAAACACTAGATTCGAACTTTTGCCCCAGTGGTGGGGCAAGAGTTCGAATAAAACACACACATACAAAAAGTGTTGTAACTCAAAATTGAAAAGACATTTGGCGTAACTTTGTTGAGCAAAATTTTAGCTCATGGATGGTAGAATCACCACACGGTATTTATTTATTTTTATCTGCTTCGATTTTTTTAAATAAGTTGAATTTTCACTAGGGTCGAACTTTTGCCCCACCTTACTCTACCCTAAAAATTTCATCAAAAGCGGTTCAGTATTGGCGCAAATATTGTCGATACAATAAAATGTGATTTTGGAAAATTTGGGCATCCACTTTAAAAATTGTTCAGGCTATAACTTTGATGTTAGCTCATCAAAACGTCTGAAAACTTGTCTGTAAGTTCTCCAAGTAAGGTATAATAAGTGGTGAAAATTTCATCATAATCGGTTCAGTACTTGATTGATTGATTTATCTTTATTTGAGAGGTTCAGTACTTTTTTTTTAACAATTCCAACAAAAAAACGGGTTTTGGGCACTTTTTAACATTTTAAAATCAGTGTGCACTCTTTTGACTGTAGAATTGGCAACACTGGCCCGATTTTTACGAAATTTTGACAGTGTAAAATTGTTGTGTTAAACTGGTTTCAGTGAAGATTTCAGCCATTTTGGTTGAACATTTTGAAAGTTAGAGCAGTTTGAATACCACTAGTGCTACATAGGGTATTGGTTCCCTTCTTAAGCATGTGGCTCCCATTTTCATCCTACGAAAAACGCTGTTTGTTTTGTTTCTTATTTTTGTATTTCTTGTTAGAAGTGAGCACCCATGAAAACAAAAAGTACGGAATCAATCGGTGCCGTAATCGCTTGTTTTCGAATAGGATGAACATGGGAGCGTGAGATTACTGATGGCACATACCCTATATGGTTATAACTTTTTAACGGTTAGATCAAATTGAATGAAATTTTGACACAATACTTCTACATACATACATTTTGTACAGAAAAAAAATCATTGAAATCGGTTCAGAACTTTTGACTTAACAGTTTTAGGAAAAAAAAGTGATATTTTTTTAAGTGTTTGTTCGCCGAAGGTTCTCTCATTCATCATTGAAGCCTGAAGAATTCAAATTGACTTTGACCTTATGACTTCATCCATGTGTTGATGCTCTATAGTGCGGAGAACCTATTTTGAAAATTCTCTATAGTAATTCCCATATAAACCTATTCTGCTTTTGGGCCACCATTAAATCACCACCGAAATGGCTGAAAATTTGACAGGACTCTAGTTTTGCACCAAGGATTGTAATGAACATATGGGAGCTTTGAATTTTTGACATGTTTAAAGTCTGAACTGCCCTACTGGCCATATATAAAACAGAATCAAGCCCTATCATGCGACACATCAAACTGCGCCGATTTTTGTAACCTTTAGCATGGGTGACGAATTTTGTGCGGAAGTCAACACTGGAGACTTGAAAATCAACGATGATGTCCAAAAATTCAGGATGGCGGCCTAATATTCAAGATGGTGGATCAAAATTCAAATTAGTGAATGCCTAATTGGGTTTTAGGCTCTAAAACCATACAATATGGGTATATTTTGTATGAAGAAGATACCTGGAGTTCAAAAATGGCGACCATAATATCTAAAATGGCGACCTAAAATCGAAGAGGGTGGTCCAAAATTCAAAAATGGCAGCTTTTTAAAGGAGTTATAGGCTCTAAAACTATGCAAAAATGGCGACCATAATATCCAAGATGGTGGTCTTAAATCCAAGATGGCGGCTGTTTAATGGAGTTTCAAGCTTTTCCTTCTTCATGGCTCGACGTTCGCATAGGAACTTGGCCTGCCTCTCTTCAATTTAGTGTTCTTAGAGCACTTTCACAGTTATTAATTGAAGGGCTTTATTTGCCTGCCATTGCATGAATTTGTACATTGTGTGGCAAGTACAATGATACACTACGCCTAGGGAGTCGAGAAAAATTTCCCGGCCGGAACGGGAATCAAACATGCCGTCTCTGGATTGGCGATCCATAACCTAAATCACTAGGCAAACTGGAGACTGGAGTTCCAGACTCTGGAGCCCAAAAACGGCGACCATGATATCAAAGATGGTGATCTAAAATCCAAGATGGCAGCTGTTTGAAGAAGTTATAGGCTCTAAGCCATGCGATATGGGTATACATATTTGGTATGGGGAAGATGTCCGGAATCCTAAAATGGCGACTAGAATATCCGAAATGGTGGTCTAAAATCCAAGATGACACCTCCAAATTCAAGATTGCAGCTGTTTAACTGAGTGTTAGGCTCTAAAACCATGCAATAAGCTATATTTGGTAAAAGGAAGATGTCTGGCCTAAAATCCAAGATGGCGGTCTAAAATCCAAGATGGCGGCTGTTTAATGGATTTTTAGGCTCTAAAACTAAGTAATATGGATGACCTTGGTACGGGGAAGATGTTCGGAGTTCAAAAATGGCGACCAGAATATTCAAGATGGCGTCTCAAAATACAAGACGGCGTCTGTTAAGGTGAAACTGGAAGCATTTCCTCATTTTTATGGTTTTTAATTTTTTATTAAATAACGAAGTAACATTTTCAAAATCGGTCTTCGTACACATGCTTTCCATTGTTGCAGAAACAATTTTTTTGTGAAATTTTGTTCAAAAATGGTTTCTGCAAAAACGAAAAACATTTTCCACCACGAAAAAAAATCAGGAGATACCCTGATCCATACTCTACATGTGCACGAATACCGATTTTGAAAATATTGCTTCGTTATTTTATAAAAAATCAAAAATCAAAAATAGAGGAAATGGATCCAGTTTCGCCTTAAATGAGGTTCATGGATATTGATTAATGAGGTTTTAGGCTCCAAAATCATGCTACATTTGATACGGGAAAGATGTCCGGCTTCCTAAAACGGCATCCAGAATAGCCAAGATGGCAGTCTAAAACCAAAAAATAAGAATATCAAGAATGCCCACTCCGCTGATGCTCGGGGGGACACTACCGCAGCGCTATCTGCGGATGAAAGTTCAACCTTCATGCGATAGTGTGCGTTACTGATTGTATGCGGATACCAAAACATACGCACACCACCTTCTCTTATGACAAATCACGAACACTGTTACAGAGAGCTTCCACCATGATACGCTTAGAGAGCGCCACTTGTCTTGTCACTTGAAGTTTACATAGAAAAAGGCAAGAGAGCGCATTTTTTCTTTTTTTATTCTTTGCTAAAACTCAAGGTGGCGACTCAAAATTTAGCATGGTGGCTGTTTAATGGAATTTTAGGTTTCAAAACCATGCAATATGGGTATATTTGGTATAGGGAAGATGTCTGGAGTCCTAAAATGGCGACACTAATATCTAAGATGGCGTCCCAAAATTCGAAATGGCGCCTGTTCAATGGAGTTTTAGACTAAAAAGTCATTCAATATGGGTATATTTGATATGAGAAAGAATTCCGGAGTCCAAAAATGGCGACTAGAATATTCAAAATGGTGGTTTAAAATTCAAGATGTCAGGGCCCGTGGCATAGTGGCTGCTCGTTCACTTCATCAGTGAATGGTCATGGGTTCGATCTCAGCCCCGGCACTTGCAATTTTTCGTCAGTTACTCTTCCCCCCGAGAGCGGCTGACACCTGACCCTCTTCTGAGCCTATGCTCTAACGGACCCGGAAACATGGATGTCGACTAGCAGCAACTCATAATGGACCCCCAATCGGACTGGTAGAGGAACAAGAGCCCCACATCCTCATCCTTCTACCATGGACAGGGTAGAAAAGTGACAACATCGCAAAGGCAGACAGTTCGATAGTAGAATTAGAATAGAATACATTTAGGTGCTTTACAAAGTGTAAGTGCAGTTGCCAATTGGGATCGCTACACCTAGTGGACAAAAGAGCTGTAAATAAGGTTAAGTGGTTGAAGAATAACAAAAAATCAAGATGGCAGTTGTTCAATGGAGATTTAGACTCTAAAGCAAGGCAATATGGGTGTATTTGCTATGAGGAAGATGTCTGGAGTTAAAAAATGGCGACAAGTATATCCAAGATGGTGGTTTGAAATTCAAGATGGTGACTCAAAATTCAAGATGGCGGCTGTTTATTTGAGTGAAGGATTTAAAGCTATGCAACATCGGTATTTTTGGTATGGAGGAGATGTCGAAAGTCCAAAAATGGCGACTATAATATCCAAGATGACGGTCAATGACGGTAATGAAGATTTAGGCTCTAAAACCATGCAATATAGGTATTAGAGTGGGTCAACGTTGTATGGAGAAACTTTAAATTTGATCGTATCACCCCGGAACAAAGCTTTTTCAATCTATATTAGCGTCCAAAACAACTGTGCAAAATTTGGGAGCGATTGGTTGCATCCCCGTATTCCGCGTTGCGATTGAAATTTGTATGGAAGTTAGTATGGGAAAACGTACTTTTTTGCATTTTACTTATAAGTTGAATTCTTTTGTCCAATATCATGTAACTAATGACGTTAAAGTTTATCCTAGAATATACCGAAAAACTTTGCCGTAGACCGCAAAGTGATCCGACGCTTGTGAAAAAAGTTATTCGCCTGGTGGTTTTGGCCTAAAATTGAGATTTTATTATTGATGTTATTCCTTTACATGTTAAATGTTAAGCACCACCGGGAAATCTGAACTTTATAACTTTTTTCTCAAGTGTCGGATCACTTTGCGGTCTTCAGCAAAGTTTTTCGGCATATCCTAGGCTATTCTTTACCGTCATTGGTTAGATTGTTTTAAACAAAAAATTGCAATTTATGAGAGAAATGCAAAAAAACACGTTTTCCCATACTAAATTTCATACAAATTTCAATCGCAATGCGGAATACGGGGAAGCAACCAATCGCACCCAAATTTTGCACAGTTACTTTGAACGCTAAAATGAATCGAAAAAGCTTTGTTCCAAAAAATCAACTTTGTTGACCCAGTCTATTGGGTATATTTGGTATGGGGAAAATGTCGACCAGAATATCCAAGATGACGTTCGAAAATCCAAGATAGCGGCTCAAAATTCAAGATGAAGGCTGTTTTATAGAAATTAATGGCTCAAAAATCAAAAGTCAGATAAACGATATGATTGCCATGAAAAGGATGAAAATGTGATATTCATCAACATGTCTCTTGAGTTATGTTGAAATGGGGCTTCGAAGGCACGAGAAAGGCGTCATCACCGCTAGGTGGATTAATTTGTTTTTTAAGGCTTCTTCTTTCTTCTTTATGGCTCTACGTCCGCACTGGGACTTGGCCTGCCTCGCTTCAACTTAGTGTTCTTTGAGCACTTCCACAGTTATTAATTGAAGGGCTTTCTTTGCCTGCCATTGCATGAATTTGTATATGGTGAGGCAAGTACAATGATACTCTATGCCCAGGGAGTCGAGAAAATTTTTCCGACCGGAACGGGAATCGAGCCCGCCGTCTCCGAATTGGCGATCCATAACCTTAACCACTAGGCTAACTGGAGACCCTAGTTAAGGCTGTAATCGTTAAATTGCTCTCAGTCAAATTCAATTAAATTTTATTTCTAGAACAGCTTTCATAGTTAGACAAGGTCTTTATGCATCCGTTGCTGATTTAGACAAGTAAAAAAATTGGTTTTCTTCAAAATTATGGGAAATTTATTGAAAATTGTAGTGTACGACAAACAATTTTTTTTTCAGAATATAATAAAGGGTGATACGGTCAAAATTTGGTCACACAATTTGTTTCCTAACTTGAGACTGCGTACACTAAAACAGCTGATTTTTGGACCAGTAATGGTACATTATATGTAGCTTATACCATAAAATTTCTTAAAAATCGGTTTAGTATTTGTGGAGAATCCTGAAAACTGCAATTTTAAAATTTTGTACAAAGAGGATTAAAAAGTAAGAACACATTTTTACTTTTTTATTTATAGAGCCAGAAAAACTAACCAATTTCAATAAAAAAATTTCTGTATGTAAAGTATACATATCAAAATGTTGTGTACAAATTTCACTCAATTTGATTATGCCGTTACAAAGTTATATTTGTTTATTTAATCAAATTTTGTCAAATTTTGTCAAGTCAAGTCAAATTTTGGTCACACAATTTTTTTCATAACTTTAGACTGCGCACACCAAAACAGCTGATTTTTGGATCAGTTATGGTACATCATATTTAGCTTGTACCATAAAATTTTCATCAAAATCGGTCTAGTATTTGCGAAGATATTGTTGAACCCTGAGATCTGCAATTTTAAAATTTTGTGCACAAATAAGAACACATTTTTTTCTGTTTTATTTATAGAGCCAGAGATACTTAACCGATTTCAATAAAAAAAAATCTGTATGTAAAGTATGCATATCAAAATGTTGTGTAAAAATTTCATTCAATTTGATCCAGCCGTTACAAAGTTATATTTGCTTAAGTGGCACCCGGTCAGTTTTTTTCATATTCAAACGTCTACAACTTTGAAAGTATTCATACAAAATGGCTCAAAATTTTACTAAGAACATATTTTCATAATAGTATTATATTGTCAAATTTTGATAAAAATCAGAGCAGTATTGGTAGTTCTATAATCAAAATTGTGCTTTACTGATCTTAAATTTCCAAAAATTTACTATGGAGCGCCTTGGTACAAAATTTTGAAAAGGTAGGTCGATGGTTTTATCTATATATCAACCAATACTTAATCGATTTTGATGAAAATTTTATGGTATAAGCTACATATAATGTAGCATTACTGGTCAAAAAATCAGCTGTTTTGGTGTACGCAGTCTAAAGTTATGAAAAAAAATTTGTGACCAAATTTTGACCGTATCACCCTTTATGTATGTGGCATTAAACTGTTTTTAGGTACTACGTATTTGTGTTTATTATAAACGTAGGTTTAAAAGCAAGAAATTATTCCCATTTTTTTTTTCAAACAGTTTCAAGTTATCAATTGATCTTGAATCTTAAATACGGTTTTTGAAATATGCCACGTTTTTTTTTAGTTTTTGGTTCCTAAGCATCTGATATTGTTTTCAAGCAGTTTTACTAACGTGGTTGTTTTAAAGAGTACATATTTCTGCATGATTTCCATGTTTTTAAAAGTTTTCATCCAAATTCGTTAAGCCCACATAATTTGAGGAAAAATGGATTTATTTTAGAAATTGTTGGCAATTATGAGGGATTGCATATACGTAACCAATGAATGTTTTGAAACAAATTTGAGATATTCTGTATGATAACCACCTCCTTATTGTAGCCTTATCTTAAAAAGATGAACGCATTATCAATATGAAAAATGATAAATTACCAAAAAACGAAAACAAATCGCATTTTTTCTCTGGGCCATACTGTATGTGGTTGGTTTGCCAGGAAAGCTTATTTCGCAACAGAAATTTCTTAAATCTAATTTTATGTGTTGGTGGTTGGTTCATTGATTGTTTTCAGCGAAAATTTAAAATAATTTTGAAATATATATAAATATAAATAAAAAAATAACAATATAGCTGTTATTTAGCCAGGTTATCCGGACGTTTTGCTCGATTCTACTGACCTTTGACCATCTTCTGCAGACTAATCTTCTAGTTGTCTTTTCACTATCGGACGTCCATTACTTTACAAACATTTTTTCGTTGAAATCAATCGATGAACCACCAACACATCAATTCGCGGCGATTAAATCATCGATATTATTAAGTTTAATTTTAAAAATTGCGTAGTTTTTGTGTCATCAGCGACACAAAATTTTAAATTAAATTTTCATGGAATATATTTATAACTAGCTGTTCCGGCAAACGTCGTTCTGCCTGCCTACTGAGTTTTTTGACAGCAGTTCTGTAGAAAAATGTCTCGCAAAATGGAATTTCAAACTTTTACGTTTTCGGTGCGTTCCCGGTCGATTTTCCCAATTATTGAATTTGAAAGAATGGTGTAGATCCGTTGGCCCGCTTCCGAGCCTATTCGTGACATACAAACACCATTCCATTTTTATTTATATAGATTTTGTATATAAATCGGTGCAATATCATTGCACTCATGTATACGCTTCTATTTCAGCCGTTTGAATTTAGTAAGAATAACTTAAGTTCAATTTACATAGCGATTTTAGAAACTGTTCATCGTTTGGGTAGTGTTCAACAATTGGCGAATTACCCTAATGTTCCAATAAAATCTGGCAACACTGCCTATTTGTGCTTCTCGCCTATTTCTGTTGTGCTCTTGATATTTGGTGATTTTCATCGAAAACATCCAATCATAATTGCTGCTTGCTGCATAATACCGCCCGAAACCGATCAAGCCGTCCACCACACAAGATTTGCTTTGCCCAGTCAGGTAGGATCAGTGAATTTACGCTAAATTCCGAGCTGGCTCGAGTGTGGTCCGAGCTCTCTGCCCACCGCCATTGCTGCAATCGCTAAAACTCCCACCTCGCCACTCTCCACCTGCACTACTCAAGCGACTGTGTAGCGTGTTGACCATCAATAATAATAAACAACGATATTGCCTGCCCACCCGTTCCGATCTCAACTGTCGTCTGTTCCACGCACCGTTTTATTCTACCGTATTTCATTACTGTGCCAACGCTTGTGCCCTGTATCAATCGGATCAATATACAATACCCGCTGCTGCTCATCTTCTTATTGAAAACATCCGAAAATCCTCCAGTGAGCTTTGAGCCCAGCAGTCAGCTGGCCACATCAGTTTTCGCTACCTCATTCACCTTCGCCGGCCGTCATCGTCATCCTCTTCGACATTCGTAAGCATCTTCACATCATCCTGCATCAACATCTATGTGTGAGTAGTTAGCTGTCAATCTGCTGGCTGAAATCATCGTCGTATCAGTGACGCACACAGCGATACATCGGCATTTGTCATCACAGAAGTGCTGCCAGTTTGCGTGAATTTTCATCGATTTTTTCTCTGTTAAGAGCATCCCCACCGGGTTTTTATTATTCCGGGTAACATGGAAATCTGCAACAGTTGTGCTATTCACATGTCTGCTCCTGAAGTCGTTTGTGGTGGCTTTTGCAAGGCAACTTTCCACTACAGTTTCGGAAGCATTTTATGAGGAGATGCAAGCAAACCCCGCGGCATATTGGATGTGCAAGGATTGTCGCGAAATCATGGGAAACGCTCGTTTTAAGAACACGGTCAAATCAATGAATGAGGCGACGAAAGAGATAAACGATGTGTATTCCAAACTGGTTGATGATTTGAAGTCGGAGATAAAGGAGAGCCTGATTGCCGAGCTGAGACAGGAGATCCAGGGGGGTTTCAACAGGCTCTCTCCCGCAGTGCTATCTCCTGCTCCCAGTCGGTTTCAGTTCAATCGACCAGCTTTGAAGAGGACACGTGAGCGTGACGAAGTTGTTGCTGCACTATCCGAACGTCCCTCGAAAGTCCTTCGAGGTACTAACCAGTCCACGACCGTTACGGTTGGACCAGCGGACACATCGGTGAGCAAGTTCTGGATTTATCTCACAAAAATATCCCCCGAAGCCACTGAAGACGACATTCTTAATCTTGCGCGACGCTGCTTGCAGACGGAAGATGTAGTGGCTAAGGCACTGATACCAAAGGGACGACCGCCATCTACCCTGTCGTTCGTATCGTTCAAAGTAGGGGTAAGCCAGGAACTGAAGTGTAAAGCCTTGGACCCATGCACTTGGCCACCGCAAGTACAATTTAGGGAGTTCATCGAAACCACCTCTAACTTTCAACCTTTTTGGAAGCCGAGCCAGAGAACCGATCCGGGTCCATCGAGTGTTTCAGAACCGCATCCTACATCAGCACCGGCGGTGAGTTTGAATCTTCATTAATTCCCATGACACGTCCAGTAGTAGAGCAACTCCCCGTATGTTTATCACCTTCCTCACGCCCTCCGACCATGTCGACTTACTTGCCAGAAAGAAGTGTAGAAGAACTGCGTATCTACTACCAGAACATGAACAGCGTCCGAAGTAGCGGTCGCTTGCAGTCCGTTTTACTTTCATCTCTGGAATGCGACTTTGATGTTTACGTCTTCTGTGAAACCAATTTGGATCCGTCAATAACGAATGGAATGCTGTTCCACGAATCATTCGTTACTTACCGCTGTGATCGTTCGCCATTGAATGCTGATAAAGCGTCCGGAGGGGGTGTTCTCATCTCCGTTAGAGCTACTTTGCCAAGTTGTGTTGTCAAAGAATCAGCTTGTAATGAAGAGATTGCTGTGAGAATTTCCCTGGGGAATGTTGACCTCGTTCTATGTTGCATATACCTCCCTCCTGATGCGAGTCTGGCTCGATATACATCGCATTGTGATAGCGTGCGCAGGATGGTGGATTCAACGAACCCTGAAACCAAATTCATGGTTATTGGAGATTTCAATCTGAAAAACACTATTTGGTACCGTGAAAACGAAGACGATCTGCATCTCCTACCTCTGCAAGTCCGCACACCGGAGGAATCCATTATTGTAGATGAACTGACTGCGTGTGGACTGGTTCAAGTGTGTGGTTTACCTAATCAAAACAATCGCTTTCTCGATCTTGCATTTACCAACGACGATCAATGCTGCCAAATCGATCTGTGCGAGCCTTTGATTCAGAATGAAACGCACCACAACGCTATGTCACTCACCGTGAACTACAATAAAATCACCTACGATTCCAACGAGACTACGCTGCAAGACCAACCAACACGTGTTAAACTAGACCTACAACAATGTGATCACGCGGCTATTGTGCAAGAGTTGGTAACCGTCAATTGGAACGATGTTTTCATTGAATCCGTAACCTTTGATGCATCGAGACTTAATCCTATCATCGATTCAATGGTAAGCTTTCTGCGAAGTTTTGAAATGTTTGATGTATTGGACAACAATGCATATTATGTTAACAATGCTGTCGACTTCAATGTACTAGCCTTCTATGCCACCGTTTACGAGGTGTTTTCTCGGCACTGTCGTGTAATTGTTAGACGAGTGGGTAGCCCAACTTTCCCCGAATGGTTCGATGCTGATACTATACGACTTTTAAAAACCAAGAAAAGGTTGTACAATAAATTCAGACGCAGCAGATCAGATGAAGACGAAGATGTGTATAAGCAAGCGCGGAGAGAGTTCAAAACTAAACAACGATCGCAGTATGAAGAATACATGAACGAGTTGCAGTTAAATATCCAGTCTAATCCGAAAGTGTTCTGGAACTATGTTGGCAAAACAAGGCGTGATTCTGGTGTGCCAGTAAACGTGACGTACAAATCAATGAAAGCTGATTGCGCTGGACAGGCGGCTGAGCTATTTGCTGACTATTTCAACGCAGTTTACTCCGAGCGTAGTGAAATTGATGTACCCTTGTTTTCACCTTGTGATGAACGTATTCCAGATATTACAGTCTCCCTGGATGAAGTACGCAAGAAAATCGAGACGCTGGATGGCTCCAAAGGTAGCGGTCCTGATGGCATACCCAACCTTTGCATCAAAATGTGCGCTGAAGCTTTTGCATTGCCCTTATTTGAATTGTTCAGCTTTTCCTTACGTTGCGGCTACTTTCCGATGTTATGGAAAATTTCGCACATTGTCCCGATTCATAAAAAGGGTTCCAAACTGCCTGTGGAAAATTACCGAGGAATTTCCATATTGTCTGCAATACCGAAAATGTTCGAAAGCCTCATCTACGATCAACTTTACTCATGGATCGAACCGAGATTATCAATTTGCCAGCATGGATTCCTGAAAAACGCTCTACGACTACTAATCTGGTTGAATTTGTCTCGAGGACCACCCAGTGGATGATGGATGGGCTGCAAGTGGATACATTATACACGGATATGTCCAAGGCATTCGACGTGGTGAACACTGGTGCCATTTTGTCCGTTCTAAGGAAGCACGGCATTGAAGGACCAATTCTCAGATGGCTGCAGACTTATCTAGAAAATCGCACGCAGTACGTTAAGCTTCATCAATCGCGATCAAAGGCATTCTCGGTTGATTCCGGAGTGCCTCAAGGTAGCCATTTGGGCCCCCTGCTTTTCATCACTGTTATGAACGAGTTGCCTAGCTTTCTTGATGGAGTATATATTCTCATTTATGCAGATGATGTTAAAATTTTCATCCCAGTAAGCTGTCTGAAGGATTGTCAAAATTTGCAACGGAATATTGAGCTTTTCTCCAGCTTTTGCAGAAAGTTCGGTCTCAAGATCAATGTTTCAAAATGTAATGTGGTGTCGTTTTCCAGAAAAATTAATACCATTCATTTTGAGTATCAGATGGGTGCCGATGTTATTAATAGATCGTTCTGCGTGAATGACTTGGGTGTGCAGCTTGATTCGGAACTAACTTTTACCGAACATACAGAAAAAGTTATTGCAAAAGCTAACGCCATGTTTGGACTGATTAAGCGTCTTGGGAAAGATTTCGACGATCCTTACACTATCATCTCGCTTTACATTGGATTAGTTCGTTCAACCATTGAATATGCTAGTGTAGTTTGGCAACCATATTATGAAACTCATAAAACGAGAATCGAAAGTGTTCAAAAAAAGTTTGTCCGGTTTGCTCTTCGTAACCTAGGTTGGAGAGACGCCTTACCCAATTACAAATCATTATGCATGCTTGTTGGTATAGACTCACTAGAAATTCGTAGGAAAATGGCCGATGCTTTATTTTTGAAGGATGTCATAGATGATAGATACGTTTCTCCATACCTAGCAGGGCAGGTCTCATTGTATGAAGGACGATCAGGTTTAAGACAAGTACGTCCGTTTCAAATTCCAAATAGAGTTCAAAATTACGCTAGGAATGAACCCATGTATCGCATAATGTCATTTTATAATGCTAATCGAAATCAGTTTAATGTTGCAATGTCCAAAGAAAAAATTAAACATGTAATTAGATGTAGTTTTTAGATTAATTGACCTGAAATGAATGTATGTGTTGTAATAGTTTAAGATAATGGGCGAATGCCTACAATCATAATAAATCAAATCAAATCAAAATACGCATAATTCCATGAAAAATTTGGAAATCATGCTTACTACAGAAAAGTCTATCTAGCTCAAATATTTCTCTTACTTTTCTTGCAGGGTGGTGTTTCACAGCAATCAACATGTTTCTGCATGTTTGGATGGTTTCAGAGAGATTCAAGGTGTTTTCAGGGGATCCAAGTATATCAAAAGGAGTTCAAGGGGCGCGTGCTTCAGGGGGGTTTGGAAATTTTCAGGGGCCAAAGTTCAGGGGGGGGGATTTCAGAAAGCCTTCTAGGATTTCCAGGGGAGTTTCAA
This sequence comes from Aedes albopictus, assembly GCF_035046485.1. NCBI lineage: Eukaryota > Metazoa > Arthropoda > Insecta > Diptera > Culicidae > Aedes > Aedes albopictus. Next base: position 76,506,106 of record NC_085138.1, on the reverse strand, counting down.
GGGATTTCAATGGGGTCTTCTTCTTATTCTTTCACAGGGTCTTTCAGGGTATTTCATGGATATTTTCGGAGCGCTTCCGAGATGTTCCAGGTGAAGTTGACTCTATGTCATTTTCCCGAATTCCATTACCCCGAATTACATTACCTTGAATTCCATTACCCCGAATGACCCATTTCCTCGAATGAAAAATGATCAAATGTGGTCATGTAACTCTTCCATGTAACAGTGTAACTTGAAAGAACAGCCTATATAAAGAAGACAAAATCTCTGATAAAAATATAAACAGTTGCGACGCCAACAAACTGCTTAAATTAAATAACTAAAAAGAATAGCCTATTTTTTAAATAAGGATACATATCTGATGATCATTAGCAGTTTGAATGCCAAAAAGTTCCGTAGTAGTAAGGCCAGGAAGACAAACACATGCTCAACTAAGGAAAATCGTTGTTGAAAATGTTTTGAGCTACTCGGTGCACCGTTAATTACCCAGAGCAGGTTTCCCGATAGGCTTGTGGATAAATCTTTCGGGGTAATAGCATTTGAGGTAATGGATGTCGGGGAAATGTCCTGTGTGTGTGTGTGTGTGTATACAATTCAACTCCCACTGTCCGGCAGTGGTATTATGGAAGAAAGATGTCTGCAGTTGTCTGTGCGATTTGTACTGAATGTCACATTGAAAACTGAAATCATCTTTAGTCCGGGAGTTGAAAGGTGATAGCTCTGTTGGGATCCAGTGACCCGTTTCAGAATGCCTGGTTACTCACGTCCATTCCGAGGTCACTTTCACTTACAACAAGCCCCGCATGTGTACAATACCGTTATCAAATGGATAATGATATTGCAAACACACTTCCTGCTTCGAAGATAATCTTCGAAGCTGGCGCGTATTTAATTCAATTTGTTGTAGTAATATGTAATTAGAACACTCTCACCAGAAACCATCCAAGGTAGCGCTGCCATCACTATGGAAACTTCTTTACAGCGCGGTCACGGCGTCACGCTTACTCCTTGCCTCGCCGCCGTCGCGTACGCAGTTCGTCATCATTGGATCAAACTGCGCTTTATCACTCACAATTCACAAAATTATGCACATGAACCTACACCGTGATTTTCTAGCCACTCGCGAATCACTGATGGCGCGGCATATTAGCCAAACAACGTTAAAAACTGGAGCAAAACAGACACACCATAAGACCAAGCCCACTCATGGGCTCAATCAAGCGTTTTAACGTTAAGTAGAGCCCCGAACAAAGAAGCGAACCGCACCGGTCGCTGCTAAGTAGGGCTCGAAAGCGAAAAGTTTACGTACGGTTCGTAGCAGGGCTTAGAATATAGAGACACGCAAAGTACGGTCTCTATCCGTAGGCTCGTGCGCTCTCTCGCGTTTAGCTCTCTGGGTAGCGTAAAGAGGAGACGAAAGAACATGAGTATGGATTTGTTGCCAGGTATATAGTTTTTAGAGAATGATTTTCTTGTTTTGTATAGGTAGGAATTTATTTTAGTTTGCATCAAATATTTAAAATTTTTATTTTTACTTGCTTTGAAATTTTCCACCAAACAACATCATAGATCGTTACACGAATAACACAACCAATTGTCTGACATACAATTGTGATAGAGTGACAATACAAACGCAGAAAAATAATAGGTTTAAATTGACAAGCTTTGCTTAAGTATGTTATGAATAAGGTTTTCCCTTCTTCGCCAATTTTAGGATCATGCATTACGAAAATGTATTGATTTTCTTATAAAAATAGTTACGATTGTTCATAATCACACCTTTAGTTTATGATTCGGCCGATCGTTTCGAAACTAATATTTGAAGAAATGTATAGTGATTCAGTGAGTTTTGCTATTTTAACACGTACATGTTTGAGCCGGGGTTGCTACGCAGCAAGTAAAGTTTGGTTTCGCACATTTAGAAAAATGTCCAAATAAATAACTCGCGAAGTCCGTTCCAACAAGTTCCAAAATTATCGTCATCCGTCGCAGATTCCGGTGAGAAGATGTGCGTATTTTCTAACCCGGAAAGATACCATTTGACGGTAATAAGTGACCACAAGGTTTTCTTTCTTCACTTTCCGGGCTGAGATCCCCCGCTTTGAAAAAGCTGTGCCTCGCCTTTCGTTTTGTCGTGAATATTTCGAAAAAGGCAAAGGAGTTTTGGTTTGATTGCTGTTTTTGAAAATGGTGGTCGTCAGTGGGTGCTTTATTAAATATAAATTTAAAAATATAAATTAAATAAACGAGACATTAGGAAGAAAGTGTGCGAAATGGGTAACTTCACCCTTGTAGAAACAATAAGGCAAAGCAGAAAAAAAAATCTGCGAATACCCCATGCGAATAACACCGATCATACAGAATAGGAGGTTCGATATTAGATCTTAGAAACAACCCAACAATTGGGGAGATCTTTTCAATATTACACATTTATTCACAGCTCTTTTATTCATCAACATGTTATCAGGATCGTTTGGTACAATATGTCCACGCATCCTTCCTCCCCTGTAAATTCGAGAAGTACCTTGCCGAAAGAAAATATTCTGTACTCCAAGTATTTCGAAGAATCATCTTTGCGCGTAAATACAACGCAGTAGACCTGGCCGCTTTGATGCATGTGTCATATCTATGATTTGCTGCAAGCATCAATATTGACAAGAAAAGTAACACGATTGCTTCCAGGGTGATTCCGTACTGGCTGAGTATGTATAAGATTAGATAAGAGTAGTTACGATTTTTCAAAGATGCTTTGACTGTACCTAACTCTATTCAAATATCATAGAAACACTTCAGTATTTTTTTTGTAAAAACAAACTTTAATCATACCGATAATAATCTAAAAAAATGTAGTTGAGCTGCCAAGTTTCATCAATTAAAATAGGCGGTGTGCAGGACTGCCATATTGTAAGTTCCTCGTTATAGAAAAAGCAAGGTGTTGGATGTTAAAATACATCAATTGTTGTATGAAGTGCCAAAAAGGAGAGTGGGCTCATTATGTACTTTGACAAATACGCAGTCTACTTCAAGCGCATAGAATCTGCTTCCAACAAAATATTCATATACCAGCATCCAAAGGATCGCAATATATATTAAGATTTCCGATTGATGCTTTGTAACTAAAAGGTTGTGACTGAGTATAGAATAAGCTGAAGTTGAAATACACGTTAATGAAAAAAGTTTGCGCAAACTTATCGCAGACTGTTAGAAGACAGCTTCTATTATGACCAGGATTCAAAAATCTTGACCTACGCGAAGTTGTAAAGGAGACAACTACGTTATAAATGTGTTGGAAATGCAAGGGATATAATTATTCAATAAACCTAATTATTAAAAAGATGCCCAAAATCGAAAATTCAGATAAATTTCTTGCGAGAAAGGCAACATGGATATCGAAGAGCTGGATATTATTTTAGATAAAAATTCAACCTACAAGTCATACAGTAAGCAACAAACACATAATTTAAAAAAAGATTGCTTGAATTCCGAGATTAAATACAATCATACATTATTGAGAAAATAATATCTTTAAACGCACCAAAACTGGTACAAATCTCCAAGGGAATTATTTATTTGAGTTCCATTTTTACTAACTGTTTTCAGTCTTATCCAAACCCCTTCTTTCAAAATATGAGCACAGATTATTATACTGAATAAGATTTGCAATAACACCATAGAAATACACAAAATATTGCGATGATTTACAGAAGTGCAAAAAACCGATGGTACGGATAGAATAGAGACCACCGGTGCGCAAAGGCGACCGATCATTATTTTACTCACATGGAAACGAACGACCGGTGCGAAAATGGGTGGATAACGAAATTAAAAATCGTTAACGACGTGCTGTTGCGTGTGTAGTATGAAGCCCACGAGTGGGCTTGGTCTAAGCACTTAATAATCGAAAAATTACCGGATGATGTCTTTAAACCACGCTTTAAACGCGGAGTTAACGACAAATTTTCACACTCGATACGAACTTTGCCACCGTTTGCGAGCCTCGAGCGGTGGGCAGCGGCATGCAATCACGCAGAAAACTTTACTTACATCAACGCCGGATGGCGTAGCACCAGACGTTCTATCAACTAAGATTGAACACCATTTTTGACATTTCTTCTCAAAATCAATAAATTATTTCAAAACTACACATAACAAAAACTCTCACCCACGGAAGTACCATCCGGATGGCGTAGCACCGGTCAAACCGTCGGCGGAATCGCGAAAAAGAAAAAAAAACTAACAAACGCGAACGAAATGTGACGAGCAGCTCAGAAAACGTCTGCACGCGGCAAAGCCTACTTCCTGGATGTCGGGGAAATGTCCTACAGCATTAAGGGGTTTAAAGAGCATGTTAAGGGGTTCCATAGAGATGTCGAAGGATTTCAGGGGACTTCAGAGTGTTTCAAAAGGATTAATGGGGTTTCAGGGAGACTTCAGTTCCATGAGATTCTCATGATTCCCCGGTATTCAAAGTCACTGAGTATTGTACATGAAAATTGGTCAAGGCGTATGTACTTTAATCTATTCAGTACTGTATTTGATCACCAAAACTACCAAAAAACTTAATAAAGCTTGTACCCGCAATAAATGGGACACAGTAATACAGCTGTAAATCTGTAATAGACACACTAAAATTGCTCAAATTTGGCCTAATAACATCTTAAGATGTGTTCATTTAAGCTACAACATTTCATGAGAATCAGTGCAGTACTTTTTGTTGTAGCAATTAAAGAGTAGAATGTGCGCCATTGAATTTTGCACAGCCCCTAGTTTTACTAGTCAGCGCTGTAACTTTTGAATTTGTCAAAGAAAATGGCTGAAATTTTGAACGCAAACCTCTCAATCTACATTCGTTTCATAGGCAAAATTTCAAAAAAATCGATGCACTATTACCAATTTTATAGTCGAAACATGTATTGGGACTGAACGTGATTTTAGCCCCTCAGACAGCAATTAGTCAGCACCCTTTATTGTTCCAATTGTACTATTGAAAGTACTATACCAATAATCATCAAATTTTGCAGACATAATATACACATAATCAACTATTTTCTGTGAAAATGTCATGAAAGTTGGCAGAGTAACTCAAAAATTATGAATAGGCAAACATCGCACATGAAAAACACGAACAGTTTTCACTAACACTCATTCCTATCAACACCAGTTGCTTTTAAACCAATTCATAAAAGTTGATGAAATTTTGCAAGAAAGTGTCTCTATAAGTATCATAACTGCTAACGAAATTTCAGAATTATCATCATAGAACTTTTTTTTTTACGTCTTTATTTATGAGATTTTCAGCCCGAGGCTGGTTCATCTCAGCTCATAGAACTTGAACTGTAGCGTAAAAGAACCATCTACTATGCGAATGAAAATTGGTCATGATTGTACAAAATGCTTAAAACCACGTCTGTTTCTTTTTCATCCACGGTTAAAAGTAATGCATCGATTTTTATGAAATTTGGCATAAATAATAAACATGCACCAAAGAGTTCTCAGTCAATTATTTGGCCAATAATACCGATTCATTACAGAGCTACAGCCGTACTTCCCTGTCCCGATTATTGCGGATACAGGCTTTACACAATATCTAAGCCTGGAAAACAAAGAAGCTCTTACTTGCACTCTCTTCAACTCAACGCATCATTTTATCCCAATCTCCGCTAGAAGATTAATTCTTGTGAACGACGTTGGTGGTGGCCGAACCACATTGATCTTCCTATCGATACCTACCAATTTGAAATTGATTCGAAATCAAACGTCGGATTAGGAAAAGCATCGGTCAGTTGAGCCCTGTGCCATTCTGTGTTACGGCGAAACAGAATAACAATTCAACTGAAACGATTAATTGATCTGCTAAATGGGGAATTAGAAATGAGTTTTGATGCTCAGGTATATGAGCTGTGGGGGTTCAGCGATCCAATTACACGGAACATGTAGGAAATCCAATTTGTCATTCCGGTTCGGTCACTGGCTGGTACCGGGAAGTGGATTGAGTGAGGGAAAACTATGATATTTGTTTGGTTCCGCCATCAGGTGGATGGACAAGGATAGCAAAAAGGTGATGGGTTATGGATTACTCTTTGTTTGTGCTTTATTGGAGGAGTTCGTGGTAGAAGTGATTGATGATTGGTAGGTTGTAGTAAATGAAGTAGGTTTTTCATGGTATTTCTTGGTGGAAGAGATTAGTTCTGCCGTGATCTACGAACAACGTAACTTGTATTCTCGTTTGTTTCACATTATTTGTGACCTTGTTGCAAATTTAACCGGTTAATTACGATGAGAGGCCTGTCGATTTGTAAAGCTATTTGTATTTAGGTAAGCAAGGGGACTGTCAAATCTTGAGACTATTTGTTTTTGAAACGAAATGTGGTAAACTGCAATTGAATTATAGATCAATGCCGCCAAACATGTTTGCCAACATTAGTCCTTGAACTTCATTCAAACCGAGCCGGAAGTCGTGCCAGCAAAAGCTTCACAGCGTTAAATTTCCCAAAGGGTTTCCATTCGTACTGCTCAGCTCACTGGATGAAAAAATTCACAGTCGACATCCTCTTCAATCTTTTACGCGCACTCCACCTACCTAGAAGAATTGAACCATATATACCGCATTTAGTTCACTACTGGACTGCGAACTGCGACATTATAAGTGCGAAAACGTAAATAAAAGTGCGCGATTGCATCAAATCAGGTTGATGTCTTCGGCGCACTATCTCTTCAATCTATGGAGAATTAGTGCTCTGAAGACACCGAGTTGATTTAATGCAATCGCGCACTTTTATTAGCGTTTTCGCACTCGTGAAAACTAGTGCGATAGTCCAGTGGTGAACTAAATGCGCTATACAACATTCAACATGATGGTTTCGAAGAGCAATGCGCCGCGAGGACATTAGCGACATGAAATGCTGTAATATTTCTTTTCTATCCTTCCGTCGCCTCTCTCTCTCTCTCTCTCTCTCTCTCTCTCTCTCTCTCTCTCTCTCTCTCTTCTTGGCGTAACGTCCTCATTGGGACAAAGCCTGCTTCTCAGCTTAGTGTTCTATGAGCACTTCCACAGTTATTAACTGAGAGCTTCCTCTGCCAATGACCATTTTGCATGCGTATATCGTGTGGCAGGCACGAAGATACTCTATGCCCAAGGAAGTCAAGGAAATTTCCTTTACGAAAAGATCCTGGACCGACCGGGAATCGAACCCGTCACCCTCAGCATGGTCATGCTGAATACCCGTGCGTTTACCGCCTCGGCTATATGGGCCCTTCCGTCGCATCGCACTGGTTGCTCCGCAGGGCATAAGTACTGGTTGTTGCACTGCTTCACTGGGAAAGGTGAATGTCAAACATTCAAGTGGATCATACCATAGGAGCTTTGCAAAAGTACAAGTACAGTTATTCACTAGCGAGGAATGTTTCATTATTTTTTGTTGTGATTTCAAGGTGCAGGCGATTATTATTATCCATCAAACAGGAATATCACATCAATACGTTGCGACAAAAATATATACGAAACAAAACTAAACGCACATATATGATGTATGTACACTCCCGATCAAAAGTTTGGGGTCACCTCCTCAAAAACATGTCATTTTTTAGGCCCATATCTCCACCAATTTGCGTCCGATTTCAAAATCCTTGGTCTCATTCGAAAGATAATAAGTCAAAGTAACTTTTAACATGATTTAGGTGAAAGTTTTTAAAAAATATTTGTATGTAAAGTTAACCCAAAGCTGCCAAATTTTCTAAAAAATGAATATAAACTTACGGCAGTGTCGCTGGAATTGGATCGACCAAATTTTAAGATAAGAGCGGCAATATAACCTATTATCTATTACCTGTCAACTGCTTTTTACCGAACTTGGCAAAAAAATCTAGGAAAAAAGTTATTAAGTCATGTAACTCTTGATGTCATCGACCTAAAGTTTGGGGTTACCCCTCAATATGATCTTCTTCTTCTTTTATGTCTCTACGTCCCCACTGGGACTTGGCCCTGCCTCGCTTCAACTTTGTGTTCTTTAAGCACTTCCTCAGTTATTAATTGAAGGACTTTCTTTGCCTGCCATTGCATGAATTTGTATATTGTGAGGCAAGTACAATGATACACTATGCCCAGGGAGTCGAGAAAATTTCACCGACTGGAACGGGAATCGAACCCGCCGTCTCCGGATTGGCGATCCATAGCCTTAACCACTAGGCTAACTGGAGACCCCACCCCTCAATATGATGCATCGGCCAAAAGTTTGGGGTCACTGTCGTAAAACATCTTCGTCATCTATGATTCAATTTTAATTATTTTTGGCTCAATTCAAAGGTAATTAACTAAATATACGTTAGATGTCTTTATTTTAACGTATTCAACGATTTTTATGCATAAAAATGTTATGTAAAGTTAACCTATTTCAAAAAATGAGGCAATTTTACGTTAAGTTTTAGTATGTAAATTTTAACAAATATGTGTGTTTCAATGTCTATGCAGTAAGTACCATTCATTATGTTTCAAATAAGCCAAGAAAAATTGAAATTGAATCATAGATGACAAAGATATCAACAAATCACTTTTCCATGTTTTACGATAGTGACCCCAAACTTTTGGCCGATACATTATTTTGAGGGGTGACCCCAAACTTTTGGTCGATGACATCAAGGGTTAAGTTACTTAATAACTTTTTTTTTCTAGATTTTTTAGCCAAGTTCGGTAAAAAAGAGTTGAGAGCCAATAGAAAATAGGTTATATTGCTGCTCTCATCTTAAAATTTGGTCGACCCAATTTCCAGCGACACTGCCGTAGGTTTATATTCATTTTTTAGAAAATGTGGCAACTTCGGATTAAGTTTACATGCAAATATTTTTGAAAAACTTTCATCAAATTCAGTGTGTGGATTTTTATCGCGAACCACTGAATGGTCCATGCTCAGCAAGTGATACATTCGCGAACCAACATGCTCGGGAACGCTCCTCGAAATGCTGTTCATTCTCTTGTCCGGTTCGATACGAGAGCGCAATCATGCGAGAAGATGCTCGATGATGCTAATGAAAGCGATGCATTCGGTAAGAATATTTTATTGCCATAATTCTTTTTTTATTGTGACTACACAACCTGCAACGTCATGAATACAGTTAAATTAAACAGTAGTTCACGTTTTTAAAGCGAAAACGCAGTAAATACTGATGAAAATAACGATTATTCACAGTTGTCCCAAGCCAACGATGAGAGATCATCGGTAAGTGTTACACTTAGCGATGCCCGCTCATCGCCGCAGCTTGTTTATATCGGAGTATCTTCTTTGTGTTCCTTCGTGAACCATGCGACTCGACGAGAGAACATACACCGCTTGGTAATTGAAACAGAACCAACAGAAGGGAAGAAAAACTGCCGAGTGGTTCACTGATCACTTTTTCGTCCAAACACTGATCAAATTCATGTTCAAAGTTACTTTGACTTATTATCTTTCGAAGAAGAGACCTAGAATTTTGAAATCGGACGCAAATTGGCGGAGATATGGGCCTAAAAAAATGACATGTTTTTGAAGGGGTGACCCCAAACTTTTGATCGGGAGTGTATATGACTATTTGTTCATGACAATGTATCAGCCAATGTGAATCGATTCTCTTGTGAAAATACATCGTGTTCGGTCTTTGATCTTGCTATTTATCGACCGCTTACGATGCGCGAACACGGGTAATGTCGAACGACTTTGGCGCGCAAATGCCCCTGTATGGGTGATTATCACGACGAAACAAAACGGAATTGTGTTTGTTCAACAATTAACGCAACGCGTAACTGCATGCAATCAATGGAGTGGATCATTTCACCTACCAAAAGTGACTTCTATATAGATTCACACAAGGATAGGGTACCTTGCTAGTATACTCCTTCCCGTGACAACTATGGATGTGCTGTGGTTTTTACGGTTTCTAGTAGCAACGGTTGTCGAACTAACATTCCTTCCCTTTCCCGATGGCCGTAAGGACGCAGGACTTAAGGACGTAGGACGTAAGGACGTAGCCGGCACCGGCACAGTTATTGACTTTAAATTCTCGAATTGTGCACATTGAGAATGGTTAGTTAATCTCAAGCACTATTCATTGGATCTCTGTGCAACTTCGATTATTCTGGTGAATCACGGAGGAGCAACTAGGTGTGTACGGTTATCTTTGCTTTGCTTTGGTTCAGAGATCTACAGATGGGGTAGAGGATATAAGTGCTTTCAGGAAAATTCAGGGGAGTTTGAGGAAATTTCATTTTAGACTCAGAATGCTTTCAGGGATTTTTTTTCTTCATCTGTAGAGCCTTTTAACCACTGCGTCAATTATTTAGGAATATTGTGGTATGACCCATATTTAATTTGGTGCTAGTCAAGTATCCTGTCACAATTGAGCTGTGATGGACAATGGTTGATGGAACACCTGATCCCAACTAGGCACAACCCGTTTTATAAAGTTTATTACCCTGTTGGGATTACTTCTCCAAATTTCCAAGGGCTCTAGAAACCCTCTACCAAATATCGCCAATCTGTGATGGTACAGCGCTCCGCAGTTGCAGAGTAAATGCTCAGCAGTTTCGTTTTCCGTTTGACAGAAACGACACTCGGAGGATTGGATTTTTCCAATCTTACTTAGATGATATTTACTCGGGCAGTGGCCAGTCATCAGACCAGTAATTACCCTGAGATCTCTTTTGTTTAGATTCAGTATAGACCTGGCTTTTTCTGCACTGGGTTTTATGAACCTTTTTGCTTGCTTGGATGTATCCGTGGCATTCCAATTAGATTCTACCGTGGACATTTCCCAAGTTTTTAGTTTCATCCGAAGAGCACACTCAGGAACTCCACAGAAAGGTTCAGGGCCTACAAAGCTTGATGCCGCACCCTGTCTAGCTAAATTGTCGGCGTTTTCATTTCCCAGAATTCCACAATGTCCGGACACCCAGTATAAAGTTACCTCGTTCCTACTGGCCAATTGCTTCAGAGAAATAATGCATTCCCACACTAGCTTTGATTGACACGTGAAAGCTTTTGACGCATTTAGAACCGCCTGACTGTCCGAAAAAATACAGATCTTGACAAACCTGTAATTTCTTTTCAGACAAATGTTGGCACACTCTAGAATGGCTTGAACTTCCGTGTTTCAAGTGGGACTGCATCCCATTGGTATAGCCTTACTGATACCGGGGCCAAAAACACCAGCTCCAGTATTTTCTCCCATCTTGGACCCCTCAGTATAAAATACAATAGAACCTGGACATAAACTTGGCCCACCAGCTTCCCAAACATAGCGACATGGTTTCACCACTTTGAAGGGAACATCATAGTTGGTCTTCGTTATCATCCAATCTTCTACTGTTGTTATGTCCATGTTTAATTTGAAGTCTTTGATGATCCTCAAATGTCCAACAAGATCCCCGTCTAGGACTTTATTGTAATGTATAAACTGCAGGGCACTTTTTGCCGCTTGTAGTTTAACAAATTGATGCAATGGCAGTAAATTGAGAAGGGCATCCGAAGCAACTGATGGAGTGCTTTTCATTGCTCCTGTCATAGATATACAAACATGCAAGTCTTTGTAGCTTCCTTAGCTTCTTTTGACAGGTTACCTCATTTGTTTTGGGCCACCAAACAAGTGAAGCATGAGTAATCTTAGGCCGGACTATTGCAGCATAGATCCAGTGAATCATGTTAGGTCTAAGACCCCAGGTTTTAGGCTTTGCTGCAGACCCAAAGGGCATTGGTACCCTTGGTTAAAACATTGTTTAAATGAGAATTACAATTCAGTCTTTTGTCCAAAGTTACCCCAAGATGTTTAACTTCTTCTGAGAACTGAATTTGAATTCCATCTAAAGAAGGTTTAGTAAGATTTATTTTTAACCTTCTAGTAAAAGGTACAATTACAGTTTTTGAAGGGTTTACGTTTAATCCCTCCTCTCGGCACCATTTAATGGTAACATTCAACGCAGATTGTAGCCGGCTAGATATCGTGTCATCGCTACATCATCTGCGTATCCAATAACCTCAAAGCCTTGATTGATGAGTTTTTTAAGGAGTTCGTCCACTACCAAAGACCACAATAAGGGCGATAGTACTCCTCCTTGAGGACAGCCCTTCACAGATCTTACTGATAGTTGCGCACCTCAAAGAACGGAAGAGATCTCTCGATCTCTAAGCATCGATATTATCCATTCAATAATGCATTTATCCAAGCCCCTTGCTTCCATTGCAGAACGCATTGAGCTGTAGGATGCGTTATCGAATGCTCCTTCAATGTCGAGAAAAGCAACCACGGATATTTCCTTGGCTTGAAACGATTTCTCAATTTTGCTGACTAGCGACTGTAGCGCTGTTATAGTAGATTTGCCTGTTTGATAAGCAAATTGAAATTTGCTTGGAGGCATTGCTACTAAGCTGGTAGACTTGACAAAGTCATCCACTATTTTCTCCATGGTTTAACAGAACACAAGAAAGGCTTATGGGTCTGAAGGCTTTTGGAGTTGTTTTGTCCCGTTTGCCAGCTTTTGGAATAAAAACAACACGAACCTTCCGCCACGCCTTAGGTACGTAAGCTAAAGTAATACTGGCTCTGAATATTTCGGTTAAGAGCGGACAAATCGCCTCTTTTCCATGTTGAAGTAAAGCCGGGAAAATTCCATCTTTCCCGGCAGATTTGAAAGGTTGAAAAGAACTCAATGCCCATTCAACCCTCGACGGTGTGAAGATTTCACAAGCTTTTTGATAGGCATTGGTCGACCACGCATGTCTTGCCTTATCCGAGTCCTGTTCTTCATCCGAATAAGAAATCGATCCTGGGAAGTGAGTTCTCATCATTACTTCCAATGTTTCAGAAGAATCAACAGTAAAACTGCTATCTTCTTTTTTAAGACTTCCAAGACCATTTGAATGGTCTTTCGAAAGGACTTTATGAAGCCTTGCAGCCGTAGGAGCGTTATTAATGTCTTCACATACCCGTCTCCAGGCCTTCCGTTTGGCTAGTCTCAATTCTCTGTTGTATTCTGTAAGGGCTTGTTTATACTGAACCCAATCAGATGTAACTTTTGCTCTATTGAACAACCGTCTAGCATAACGTGCCTCTGGAGCCGGCCTTCTGATAGTTACAAAGCGTAAGATCTAAAACTTCCTGTCGAAAAGCATTAACAAAAGTTGGAGAATTCCCTTTATTGCATATGTCTATGTTATTAGACGAAATGTAATTCAGGAGATCCTCACCTCTTTTATTAATATCTGTACTGCTCCATATGGTATGATGGGCATTCGCATCGCACCCTATTACAAATTGGGCGTTTATTTTTTTTGCAATAATTAACAAAACTTACGTCCAAAGATGGAGGCACATCATCAACGTCTCCCGGAAAATATGCAGAAGCAATGCATACCTCAGTTTTTCCCTGGATTGTTGGGACCTCCATTTTAATCGCACCAATGTCTCTTGTAATAAACTCAGTAATTGGGACAAATTTTGTTCTCCTACTTACTAAAATGGCTGTTCTTGGATTAGACTGACTTTCGTCGTAAAAAGTCCTAAAATTCTGCGAAGAGCAACCCATTACCCTTCCACTATTTACCCAGGGCTCTTGAATTAAGCCCACGTCTAACTGTTCTCTAATAAGTCTTCTGCTGAGCACAGCTGAAGCACCCTTCGCGTGGTGAAGATTTGTTTGGATAATTTTCAAGGTACTCATTTTTTTTACTATTTACAGGAGAAAAATAAGGTCCACTGCGTCATTGCTCCGTTTAACACAGTAAGGGCAAAATACTGTGGAGGGTGCCCTGGTACTCCACAGGCACCGTTAGCGGTTAGGTTTTTATTAGACCCCCCTAACCATCCATTCTTAGGCACGGTACGCATTAAGCCGCATGACACCATGAATTAGGGGTCGCCTGTTTGGTGGACTCTTACCACCGGATCAGACAATCCGAAGTGATATTCTTAGCCAGTTGAAGGAACTGCTACCACCACTATACGGCTATCTAGGCTGATCCGGAATAGAAATTAATATGGATGATCAATTTCTTTCGAGCCCGAACAGCCGACACTTGCTTTCAGGGATATTTCAGGGAGGTTTCATGGGAATCTTCAGGATTTGCGTGCATTTATTTCCGAGAGGCACGGTTTACAGAATTGGAAAGAAAAAAATAAACATTTCCAGATTTCCACACAAAATAGCCACTTTTGGATGTATGTACTTTATCTTTGGTGTCAATGAGCCGATTGATCTGAAAATTTGGCACAGAACTTATTTGTATTTTTGATTTTCATTGAGATCAATCTATTTCATAGGCAGCATGTAGAATTTGTGTTGGCTCCATTTTGGAAATACAAAAGTAAACAATTATGATCTCAATAGCTAAAATATCAGACGTTCGAAGTAAATGCCCTTGTGACTCGATTCTAGTCTTCACAACTAGACAATAAATGGTCATGAGATTATTTCAAAATTAGTTTTGTTTTTGAGTTACATACATTGGTCGGCGTTAAGTCAGAGGGGACCAAGTGACAAAATTGACGAAAATAAGATTTTTAAGGCATTTGATTAAGAATTACTTTAGCTACTTGGAACATTCACCCGATTTTCTTAATGTTATAATTAACGAGAGTTATAGCACAATTTTCTTTTGATTGAACTGCGAAAATCGATAATAGTGTGCAGTCAGAGTGGACCAAATGCTTAATGTCAGGAGAATTGAAAAAATATCTATTGCTTAAAATCCAATAAACAAAATAGTTTATCATCAAAATATAATACGTTTCCAAATCGTATGACTCCCTAACGCATTTTTTGATGATTATTGATCAAGAAAGCACGTGAAAATCCATTTTATTATGGTCAATATCGTATTTTACAGATCATCTTGTTGAAGCATATTGTGGCATTTCGCGTGCAGACAGAGTGGACCATGTGTCTCTAAGAAAAATGGTTGAAATTACCTTGTTCTTCGTAATCCTTTCCAAATCAAAATATGTTTGTTTAGTAGCTGTTGGGCATCATATTGAAATGTACCAACACCCGTTTTATGAAGAAATTGATTTTACCGGTTATTTAAGGATTGTGTACTTGGTTCACTCTGTGTGAACGAATTTTTGAAAAACGCCAGTCCTCTGAATAAATTATTATGAACTGTGTAACTACAATATTCCAAAAACGTACCGAACTATGAAAATACGTTCAATAGTTGTTATTATTACATGTTCAAGTTAAAAATTCTTAAATAGCTCATTCATTGACTACCCTTCATGCGATATTGAACTGTTGTGCTTGGTCCACTCTGACTGAACATAAAAATTGAAAATGGTAATCAACAGTGTAATAACAGAAATATCAAATTTCAAATTTTCTGCTCACATTATATGTACACCACTCCTATTATCTGTTGTCCTACTTGTGCAATGTTTTTTTCATCAAATAAGTAAGAATTTGAGTGTGAACTGTAGTTGGTTGTAGATTTTCCAAAAACCGTTCAGTCAGAGTGGACTAAGTACAATCAATTACTTAGCAATTTCTCAGTTTCAAGATTTATTTTACGTTTTGCCTTTCTCGTACACTAAGTGTACTGGAAAGGCTATATGTTCACTCCAAAAATGACTTTTTGATAGAAGCCCCGGAGGGTCGAGTCATATATACCAATCAACTCAGCTCGACGAATTGAGGTGATGTCTGTGTGTGTGTGTATGTGTGTGTGTGTGTGTATGTGTGTGCGTGTGTGTGTGCGTATGTGTGAGTGTGTACAAAAAAAATCACATCACTTTTTGGCAGTAAACTTCAACCGATTTCAATGACCGACGGTTCATTCGACGCGGAGTCTGGTCCCATTGTTTCCTATTGAAAATGGTTCGGATCGGTCCAGCCGTTCCGGAGATATGGCCATTTAGGTGTTCCGAAACGGTACCCCAGGAAGGGACCAGATATGAAAATGCATCAAACCTATGCATGCGACACATCAAACCATGGCATTTTCGATAATCTGATGAGCGGTAAGCAGAAAAATAGTCTAAGACCATATCTGAACCGGTAGTGTTCCGGAACCGGTTCCGGGTGTCCCGCCGGAAGTGGCCAAATATACAATTGAACCAAACCCATGCATGCGAAACATCCAACCACGGCATTTTCGATAACCTGATGAGCGGTATGCAGGAAAATCATTTCAGACCATATCTGAACCGGTAGTGTTCGGGAACCGGTTCTAGGCGTCCCGCCGAAGTGGTCAAATCTGAAAGAGAAACAAACCCGTGCCCGTGCATGCATCACATCAAATAGCGGCTTTTTAGATTACCTAATGAACGGCCAGCAAGTGTTTCGGAATCGGTTTTGAGTGGCCGGAAAAGGCCAAATGTAAAAGTAAACCAAATCCAGGCATGTGACACATCAAATCGTGGCTTTTGCGATAACCTGATGAACAGTTAGCAAGATAATAGCCTTAGATCTCACTAGAGATAATTGGTAGTGTTCCGGAATTGGTTCCGAGAGTCCCGTCGAAATTGTCAAACCCTGCATGTGACACTTTCAATTTGCAACGTTTTTGGTTAACCGATCAACAGTTAACAAGACAATAGTGTCAGACCATATTTGGTTCAGCCGGTAGTTACCCGGAATCAGATCAAAATGTAAAATTTAACCTAACCCATGGATGCGATACATCAAATCACGACCAGTCTTGTAAACATTCGACACTTTTTACTACCTTCATTTCGCTACCGCAGTCGGGTGTCAGCTTGCTTATTGTTACATTCGTGCGCTACCGTTACCTCTTACACACAACACGAGCAGTAGAACGAAGATCAATAAACATAAGAAAGGGTCAAATCAATGTCATCTGACACGATGACATGTGTCTAATTCTAGCTTTACGCATAGATTTTCAGCCAATTCCGATTATGAATGTTAATATTAGTTTATTCTTGCATGTTGCATTGAATACGACACACAGATGGGCAATATAGCTCTTATTATGGAAGAAGACAGGAATGACAAAAACCGAACCGTCTCCCGACCGAAGCCGCTATCGTCGTGAAGTGCATTCGTTTGACATTTTTGTTTCAAACAGTAGTCAGACCACATTAGATTCCCGGTAGTGTTGCGGGTTCAGCTGTGGCTTCGAAAATAGTTAAAAGTAAAAGTTAATCAAACCCATATATGCGATATATCAAATCACGGTGATTAGGTGAAGGTGAAGAACTAGCAATAAAATTATCTCAGACCATAATTGGGACAACCGGTAGTGTCATGCAATCAGATCCGGGTATACCACCGGAAAT
Source organism: Aedes albopictus (assembly GCF_035046485.1). Taxonomy (NCBI): domain Eukaryota; kingdom Metazoa; phylum Arthropoda; class Insecta; order Diptera; family Culicidae; genus Aedes; species Aedes albopictus. The sequence goes on along the minus strand of NC_085138.1, from coordinate 76,488,853 downwards.
TACCAAATATAAAAATGACCCAAACTTACATACGACACATCAGATCGCAGATTTTTTGATAATCTAATGAACGGTTAGCAAGAAAAAAGCCTTAGATCACATTACAGACTAGATGTTGTGTAGCAGAACCAACGTTCATGTGAAAAATTAAATCGTGGCTTTGTTTAATGGCCTGAAAAACGTTAGGTATGAACAACAGTGACGAATAGGTTTAAGTTCTCATATATGAAAGAGAACAAAATATAGACAATACTAAAGCGATCTCATCAAATCTTACCATTCCAGATTCCTAAGATGTAAATTAATAGCAGGATGGGTCAACGTTGAATGGAAAAATAAGAATTTGATCGCGCAACAGAAGATGGCGGCTGTTTTAATGAATTTTGAGCTCTAAAACTATGTAAAACTATGTAAAACTAGCTGACCCCGGCAAACTTTGTCTTGCCTATTGCGTTTTTTTGACGTTCCAAGTCTCCGTACGCAAATTGCATAAAAAAATCGATTTTCAAAAACTCACATTTTTTCATCTTTTATGCCTCATAAACCTTCCTTGGGTGAAAACTAACAGAACAAAACTAAGATGACCCAAATCGGACCTTCCGTTCGCAAGTTATGCGCGGTCCCACGTATGCCACGCGGTCCAAAATCCAAGATAATGTCCCAGTATTCAAGTTAGCGCCTATTTGATAGGATTTTAAATTCTTGCATTATGGGAATATTGTGTATGGAAATATGCCCAGAATTCAAAATTTGTAATCAGAAAACCCAAGCTGTGCGCTGTTTCACAAGGTCTGCAATATGACTATAGTTTGAATGGGGAAGAATGCCGGTCTTCGTCCAAAACTGGTAACCAGGAAATCATAAACGACATGCCAAAATTCAATACGATGACTATTTCATGTAATTTTAGCTGCAGAGTCCAAAAATGAATACCAGAACATCCAAGATGGTGTCTCAATCTGCAAGATGGCGCTTAGTTTAGTTGGGGTAGATATCCGGAGTCAAAAAATGATGACCGGAAAATCTAAAATGACGTTCCGAAATTTTGCGGCTTCATAACACTTGTTTGGTTTGAATTTTGGATCGTTGTCTTATATTTTCTGATTATTGGATGTTATCTATATATATAAAAATGAGTTTGAAGTTCCTTTGAGGTAACAAAACTCAAGAACGAATAAACCGATCAGCATGGCTCTTGCACGGTTCGATTCGTATTCCTGGTGGCTGTGTTTATATGTACAAAAAGTTACGGAAAGCTATTGAAAAAGTAGGAAAATTGTAAAATTACTGATTTTTCATGAGTTGGGAAGAAATTTGACACGATTGAAATAAAACCAATCTAGAGTGCGGTGCTGCAATGACCTCAACAGTTGTCAAACCACCATAACCGGGCAAGACAAAGTTTGGCGGGCCAACTAGTGCTAATATAAAATGTATCCATATTGAGTAGATTTAGCAAGCAGTTTCCATTTTGTATTTATGTCAATGTCATCACACGTCGTTTGAGTTTTGTTGAAAGGATATTTTAAAGCACGAGAAAGGCACCATCACCGCTAGGTGGATTAATTAGGGTTTTTTCGTGATCAATACAGAGCGATTCTCCGATGAATAGTTATTCAGATTAATGGCAAAAAATCAAGAACATTTGTTGAAAAACTCAAAACTTATAGAGTTGCAAACTTAAAAGTCGTTTTTGCAACTCGGCACTATAATATTTTATTTTATACTTGCCGTTTCGGTAAGGTAACGGCCTGCTTTTCCGTACGATACCAAACAATTGCATTATGGTTCATAATGCAACTCATTTCGGTTGCATTATGAATCATAATGCAATTGTTTGATTGACAACCTCAGTCTGACCTCAGTTTCCACGGCTAGAGCTTGAAAAACTGTGACGGTTATAGCACGGCATGCTTGATCCAAATTTTGTGTCTAGCACGACAGAGCACGTGGCCGTTCCAATTCAACCACCGCGAAGCACGATGATATTGATGGAAACGATCATATTCTAATGTTTTTTTTTTCTTTCATTGCAAAAAATGTTGTATGCAACTCGTTGCAAAACTCGATTTTTACAGCACTCGTCGTATTTATCCAACTCGGCAAGCCTCGTTGGATAAATGTACAACTCGTGCTGTAAAAATCATCATTTTGCAACTCGTTTCATAAATAACTATTTTCTAGAAATTGGGTAAAAGACACATGGTCCTCTCTGACTTTACGCCGACCATATAATAATCATAGTTGTTTACATTTTTGTTTCCAAATGGAACCAACAGAAATGCTACATTCTACCTATGAAGTTGCTTGACCTCAAACAAAATTGAAAAAAAAAAAACAGGTAATTTTTAGTTTTGTGTCTAATTTTAAGCTCAATCGGTTCATAGACACCAAGGATACAGATCTCTAAAAATTATTTTGTATGTAAATCAGGAAATGTATACATTTTTCTTACCAATACTGTACCATATCTCACCTCTGAAAGGTAAAACATTTTAACCCTTCAGGACGCGCGCCGTTGTAAAAAGTACAACACTTTAAAAAAAAGCTCGCTCGTCGTGTACAGCGCGAGCGCGGTGCAGTTTTGGCATCAAACAGGCGCGCATCTTGAAAGGATAAAATGTACAATTTGTTTGATGCGCCTTATAGTGGAAACATCACCAAAGGAATTTTCCTCGCAGCGGAGGAGGGTGAAAAATCCCTCCACATCGGATGACGACGGTTAGCGTTTACTGTCGTACGGCTGTCAAAAGCGTGCGCAAGAGTATTCCACCAAGTAACGGTGGTGACTCTTGACGGAAACGTACCCCCGCCCTAGGTGCGGAGCATTACGAAAAAAAATGCACTTCAGCAAATAAAAAGTTGCACCGGTGACGGTGAGCTAGAGCTTGCTGCAACAGCGCCCGGGAGTCGGAATGGGTAATTGAAAAGATAGAGTGAAAAGATAACTTGTAGTGCGAGGAGGGGGTTTGATGGTGGGAAATGTGAGTACCGTCCGGAAATTGATCCTCGGAGATAGGTTGCGAGGAAACGGCTGACGGAGTTGTCATAAAAAAAAACGAATGACGGGTCCTTTAGCAAATAAAACGGAATCCATTACCGTAATCCGATTTGGCATCGAGAGGAATTTCCTTCTTTTTGAGCTGGTAATTGCTGCTTAGTATTTCGGTGATTCAAGGTTTATTTTCTTTTCCAAAAAAGTACTGTGTTAATTCAGTTGTACTTAGACCACCACTGTTTAGTCCGTCTAATGCTGGAAGGGGTGGTTAAAAACTCCCCTTCGAACTCAGTTCCGACACCGGGTGGCATAACTGGATGATTATATGCAGTCGATGACGGTCCAGAAAAGCACCTCACCACGCCACTAAACCGGCCATCTACAGCATGTAAGGAGACACATTTTTCATTTTCCCCAGAGATTTCCCAAATTACGAGAGCTTATCCGGGATTGAATCACATCTCATTCAGCGTGTTTGCCAGGCTCCTCGCCTTACTCATCCGTCGTACCAAGTAATCAGCTTAAGCAGCAGCACGTTCGTTCACGCTGGCAGACGAGAATTTTTCTGGCACGGACTCCACCGAGAAGGTAGGAAGGACTACGACGATGGCAAACAAGTCGAAGCGACGAGGAAGTGTTCGTAATGAGCTATATCCGGTGCCTCTTTTTTTTTCGAAGCTAGTGAAAGAAAAGTAAATGGCGAACAGCAGCTGAAGAAAGCTGTAATGACGCTGCTCGTCTAAGGCGATTGAGAAAGAATTATGGATGGATGGTAATAAGGTGTGCCTTAGCTCGTCAATATGGCCCATTAACTTGCTTGTCTGTCAATGCAAATGAACTTTACAAATCATAATGGTTTTAGCGATCAATCACCAGTACCTCCTGGACCGGTACCTGCGTATGATTATATTGAAAGATTAATGTGTCCGTTAATATTAGATTCTTACTTAATTAATACTTGATTGACTTAAAAACACTATGTTGAATCTACGCCGAATCATTATTCACTGCCCACACCGTTTCCGAAGGACCAAATTCGTGACTGAAATTGTTTTGGGCATGAAACATTGATTTTGGAGGTTACGTGTTTTCAAAGAAGATACTTGGTACATCAGTGCCCTTCTTCTAAAAGTATCACTAAGGAGTGTATCGGAAATTAACTGTAAATGTTCACAACAGTCTTAAAAATAATCTATTCGAAATAACCATAACTTTATTTTTGGTTTCCTAAAAATAATCATTTAGCTTGGAATTTTATCTCAAAGATTACGCATATGCTTTTAAAATTTTGGACAACTCCTAAAAAAATTAAAAATGCGTAAAGTGTGGGAAAATACTCATTTTTTATATTTCTGCGCAAATATATTCTTTTCCAAAATGCTCATGATATAGGAAATTTTTTTCAAGAAAAAAATCCTCCGCATTTTAGCGCAAGTCTTTAAAATAGAAAAACGCCATTTTTTGAGAAACTATTTTTTATGCGTCTCCAAACAACGATTCCGCAAATAAAAAAATACATAAAGTGGAATACATTTAAATTTATTGAAGATGTAGTTTTACCAGAGAACGGAATTTGAAACATCTGAAGATATTTAAAATAGGGCGTCAAAGTTCGACCAAAACGTAGGTTTTTTTTAGGATAGATCATTTTTTAAATGTTGGGTGTTTTTCTATCGAAAATAAGAATTTTAAAAGTCGGTGTTGAGTGATATGTTATGCAGGGATGCCATATATACAGATTTGTCTGTATTGTACAGATTTTCGAGCTTCCATACAGATATGAAATACAGATTTTTGAGCTAGAGGGGCCATTTTATTTTTGTATGGGATACAGATTTTTCAAAAAAACATCTGGCATCCCTGATGTTATGTGTACATAGCTGCTTATTTTCCAGATTTTGCACCGTACATTTTTTTTGCTACAAATTATTGTACGTTAAAACAACTTAAAAAATAGTACTTTGTACAGATTGTTATTTTGTGTAGTGTACCGTATGCGTAATAATGTTTGCACCATCGTTAAATAACGTTCCAGTTTTACTTGTGAATACAATGTATTGGTATTATTTGCAGGCATTTAAGCTATAACTCATATCATAGTAGGCTGTGAATAAAAAGTGTTGATTTTCTTAGTTTAACACTTGCATAATGACTAAGTGGCAACCTAGCTCGTGATGTGTCCACGCGCAAATGTCGAAAAGTATCCGTGGTAGTGTCGAAGTCAAGATTAACAATTTTTGAATTTATTTTTTTATTTTGACATTGCCTAATAGTGTAGACATTGACACACAAACAAAAGTTAATATAACTATTGATTCTGGAATTTGGTACGGATCGATAGTTTTCGGAAATCGAAAAAAACGGATGTTGCGTTCGGACAAATTCAAGACTTTCTTATATGGCACTACTCGTAGCTCCTGGATGCCATTGGAAATAATGTGAGTTGTTTTTCTATAGTCGAAGGATCATAGAGGCAACCGTAATTTTCCTTTTCGATGTGCCATGCCGTTAAGTCGCTGATTTCGCGTTTCTTTGCCATTTTTCTCATTGAGCGCATATAATTAACCCATATCTTCTTTTTGGTGGCAGCGATATCCTTCTTAATCCATGTTAACCTTGGACGACCAGTGGACATCTTTGGGAATAGTTGCCCTTGCTTTTTTTCGGTCTAAGACCGTTTTGCGGTTCTCCTGAACGCTCCTGATATGTCTTTTTTAACATTTGCGCATGGACAAGTCCCGACTACCACTGCCACCCCTTCATGGTGCAAATTTTAAACTTAAGAAATCGGATTTTTTTACCCGGATCCTACTGTGATATGAGTTAGAGCTTACGTGCATGCAATAAAAACCAAGACATTGTGTGTGCAGGTGATATGGGTACCTTATTTGTACGATGGTGCAAACATTATCACGCATACGGTTTTCATTGATCCATATTTTCAATAATAATAAACATTTTCAAAATTTCTTGAGGCTGTTCTAAACTCAACTATATTGTGAAGATTTGATAGAAGAACCGGAATAAAAAGACCAACCATGCTTCGAGGTAGAGCATTTTTAACATTTACAGTTAATTTCCGATTCACTCCTTAATGTGATTTATCTCCCTAAAAGAAGAATTTCGATTTTTTTTCATTAGTGCAGATAGCGTGTTTATGTTTTCACAAAATTGTAGAAAATATCATTATGAGAAAACTTGCCGAACAAATTTTTGTATTATCTGCTCAATTTCTAGAGATAGAGGCCATTCATATAGAAAAATTTGTAGTTAGAAGGTACAGAATGTTGCTAATTGACAAATTGAGAGATGAATTTGTGAAAAAAAAATCGCATTTTGGTGGGATTCGAACCCACGATCCCGTATTCGCTAGACCGGTGCTTTAATCAACTAAGTCACAGAACAGGTAATGATTCTGCGAAATAGAAATCCAAACTGATCTCGAGCCCACACCATAAATATTCCTTTTTTCACGAACCATCTCTCTTTCGGCTTAGATGCCAATCCACAACACATCCACGTTTGGGCACAATTCCATGATTTAGCAGAAGCCGAGTACCGTATTGTCAAACATGGTTGTTTTGTATGAAAATCGACTGGAGGTCATAGGTGGCTGTCAGTTAATTATTATGAAAGTGATCGAACACATCTGTATTTTGATTTGGATATACACGGTGCTCCCCAGACCGTTATTATAAAATAAAAATCTCCAACCAATCGGTGCCCACCATTCGTTTTCTATGACTATCCTGCACGTCTGGGCAAAATTTAAAAAAAAAATCGTAGGTCCATTTTGGAGTTACGCCTTTTTAATGGGCGTTAAGTTCTGTTTTCAAAGAAAAAATCGAAATATTTATGTAGGGTAATTCGCTAATTGTTGAACACTATCCAAATGTTAAACAGTTTCTGAATATTTTATTATAAATTTCACTTAAGTAATTTTTATCCAACGTAAACGTATGACGTAGATGCATATACATGTGGGTCACGATATTGTTCTAAATAAGTTACAAAATTCTATATATTTCATGTCAAAAAAAAATGATAGGAAATTGTGTACCGGTGATGACACGAAAAATGCAAAATTCTTAAAATTAATTTTAAGAAATTGCTGTTACGAAATAAGCTTTGCAGGCAAATCGACCACAAATATCAAAGACACACCATAGTTACAAGAACTGGAAGGATGTCCTTAACAGTTTAACATTTTTTAAGATCACATTTTCATTGTAATTTAATTTGAAAAAAATATTTTTCTTATCACACTATCATTATGCATCCATGACCCAATTGTTGAACACTGGCATAACCTACGATGTTAAACTGCTAGATTTTTGACTGCTAGAATTTTGTTTTACTTTATCTAACCTAAGGACACTGTATGCTACAGACACGAAATCTGATGATTGTTGCTGTTGATGATGATTGTCGTGTCATGACGATGATGCTGTTGAGCAATGCTTTTAAAGCGCGTTTGACAGGTCTCCTGCTCGATTGGAATGACATTGACAGCAAATTTGGAATTCCAATTGGAACATTTCGTGTCTTTGCACATAGTGTCTTTAATCTAACCGTGCATTTCATGGGGTTTCAAGGGCGTTCCAGGGATGTTCTAGGGGTGTTCCAGTGGGCTTCAGAAAGATTCCAGTGGTTTTCAATGGGTTTCAAGGGCGTTCCAGAGGTGTTCAAGAGGAATTCAGAGTGTTAAGGGGGTCCCAGAAATATTTCAGGGCGTTCCAGGAGGTTCAGGAGCAACCCACGGGTTTTCAAGGGATTTCAGGGTCGTTCCATGAGTGTTCTTGGGGGTTGATTGGGTCCCATGGGTTTCCAGGAGTGTTTCAGGGGCTTTTAAAGGCGTACTTTTCTTCTGTCGTTTTCGCTTCTAATCAAATTTTTTCAGCCATTTTTGCATCTAGTCATGTTTAAAACGAATTCAGTCCACTAGAGCTCTCTTCAAATGAGCGATTCCTTGTCATTCAAATGAATTGTCACTAGCTCGGACTAGCTGGACACAAAACACGAAAAACCCGGAAAAAATCCGACAGAGTGGAAAAAATATCGGATGTCGGGTCAAAGTCGGGTCAAATTTTATCAAATGTTGGACCACTGTTGGACTCACATCGGATAACTGTTGGGTCTATGCTGGGTTTGGTGCCCAAAATAAAAAAAAACAGGTGAATGATAGGTTGATGTCGGGTTAGACGTCATCAATTACGAACAAAGCTTCAACCGTCCAACATTAGGATGAGCTAGCTTAAGGAAGCGTTCAACATTTGGGTTACAGACTTCCCATACAAATGTTCTATTTTCTCTTAGAAAATGGAATTTAAGGGAATACAAATTCAATGGGCAGTATAAGGGATAAGTAGATCTAGACGTTCACTGGATATTTTTCAATTAAAGTGGAATTATGCACGGAAAAGCAAACGAAAACCAAAATGCCAGTACTAACCGTTCAACAATTGGCGAATTACCCTACTCAGCCTTTTGTTTTAACGAATTTGATGAAATATTCACGCGAATAATCGTTTTGCATTGAGTATCAGTTGTGTCGAACATAGTTTTGGCTAATTTGTTGATGAAAATATGAGCATTTAAGGCGAAACTGGAAGCATTTCCTCATTTTTTTGGTTTTTTGATTTTTTATTAAATATCGAAGCAATATTTTCAAAATCGGTTTTCGTGCACATGTAGAGCATTGATCAAGGTATCTTCTGATTTTTTTTTTGTGGTGGAAAAAGTTTTCCATTTTTGCAGAAACCATTTTTTTGTGAAATTATATTCAAAAATGGTTTCTGCAAAAACGAAAAACATTTTCCACCACGAAAAAAAATCAGGAGATACCTTGATCCATTCACTACATGTGCACGAAAACCGATTTTGAAAATATTGCTTCGTTATTTTATAAAAAAATAAAAACCTTAAATGTGAGGAATTGGATCCAGTTTCGCCTTAAGTGTTGTAATGAGTATAAGTGAGTACTTTTACTTGAATATTTCAATATACTCTGGACACCGAGATCAGCTTCAACTAAGATTAAAATGCTTGAAAGAAATTACGCCCTTTAAAAGGGCGTTACTCCAAAATGGGCCCTTCGATTATTTTTTTAACCCTTCAGCGCGCGCGCTGTTGTAAAAAGTACAACACTACCAAAAAACCTCGCTTTTCGTATACAGCGCGAGCGCGGTGCAGTTTCGGTTGCTTGATGGCGCGCGTCCTGGAAGGTTAAATTATGCCTAGACATGCAGAATAGTCTTAGAAAACGAATGATGGGCACCGATTGGATGGAGATTTTTATTTTATAATAACGGTCTGGGGAGCACCGTGATGTAACGTAGAAGTAAGTAGAGGTACAGGGGATAGACAAAATGATCGGGACAGAAAAAAATTTCACTTTCCAAGAAATGTTCAACTAGCTGTAACTTTTCGAAAAGTGCATTAAATGTCCTCAAATTTTCAATGTTAGTAGATCAACTAGTTGTGGGGCTATTCTGCACGAAATTATAAAGATTCTAGAAAAAGGTATAATTATCCGATAGCCAACTTTGAGCTGTTATATCTTCGGATTCAATGAACCTATAATGCTATGTTCAGTCAGACTACGCCGTTGTATCATGATACAAGCAACGTGATATTCGAATATCACGAAACCGTTCACACTGGGTGTTTGGTGATATTGCTTGACAGGTGATATTCGGATGTAAACATGTTTACAATTCTTCATCTTTTTCATTCCTACTTTGTTTTATCCCGAGTTTTTCTGCATCAGTGCAATTTGTTTTGGAATGATATGGTTTGGTCTTGTGGATTTTTAGCCGGGAACCAGAACCTAGACCGGAACCTTGGCCGGAACCTACACTGCAGGGTTCACATCACCAGCTGCCAGAAGAACGATGGGAACATTGTGACTGGGACTTTAACCTCCTGCGCGGTATTTTAGCTGCAATATTTTAAAACGAAATGGATCTGCTACTGTCGGCAAATTCGTATCTCGGCCAAAATCCGATAGATTCCGCTGAAAACTTGCTACTGTTGTTAAAAATAGGTATTCTCATGAAGCTACAGATCAAGCTGCTGGAACTTGTGAGTGCTATGCTTCCTCCGGCAATTCACTCTGGAGGAATTCGTTCTAAGGATTCCTCTGGAGATTCCGCCAGGAATCCCATTAGCAATTTCTCCACGGGTTCCCTCTTGGGATTCCTACAGTAATTCTTTCCAGGGATTCCTACAGGCAATCCTTTCGGGGATTCTTCCATGAATTCCTTCCGGTGCTGCCTCCAGCGATTTCCACTGGAGATTTTCCAAAAGTTCCTCCAGGAAATATTCCTTCCGGAGATTCCTCCAGGAATTCCTTTCAAGGATTCCTTTAGAAATTCATTTGGGGGATTTTTCCATGAATCATTTCCTGGGATCCAACCAGGAACATCTTCCGGGGAATCCTCCAGGAGTACCCTCCGCAAATTCATCCAGGAATACCTTCTGTAGATTCCCCTAGGGATCTCTTTGGCAAATCCCAGAAATTTACTCTATGGATTCCTCCAGGAGCTTCCTCAGGAGATTTACCGGGAGTTCCATCTGGGTATTTCAACTAGGAGTTCCCTCTAGGGATTCCTCCAGAAGTTTCCTTTGAGCATTCCTCCAGGAGTTCCCAGTTTCTTCCACGAATTTCGTGCGGAGATTCCTTCTGGAGATTCCTCCATGAATTTCCCTCTGGGTATTCCTCCAGGAGTTTCCCTCTAGAGATTTCTTTTGGAGTTCCCTCTTAGTATTCTTCCAGAGGTTACCTCTGGGGATTCCTTCAGAAGTTCCTTTAGGAGATTCCTCCAGAAGTTCCCTCTGAGGATTCCTTCAGGAGTTCCCCTCTGGGTATTCATCCGGGAGTTCTATCTAAGGATTCTTCCAGGAGCTCCCTCTGAAAATTCCTCCAGGAGCTTCCTCTGGAGATAACTTAAGGAGTTCCTTCTGGGGATTCCTCCAGAAGTTCAATATAGGAATTTCTCTACGAGTTAGCTCTGGGAATTCCTTCCGAAGTTTCCTCTAGTGATTCATACAAGAGTTCCTCCAGGGGTTCCCTCTGGAGATTCCTCCTCCTTTGGGGATTCCTCCGGGAGTTTTCTTTAGGGATGCCTTCAAGAGTTTCCTCTGGGGATTCATTCAAAAGTTACATCTGCAGATTTCTCCAGTAGTTCCGTCTGGGGATTCCTTCAGAAGTTCTCTCTGAGGATTCCTTCAGGAGTTCCCCTCTGGGGATTCATCCAGGAGTTCCATCTGGGGATTCCTCCAGGAGTTCCATCTGGGAATTCTTCCAGGAGTTCCCTCTGGAAATTCCTCCAAAAGCTTCCTGTGGGGATTACTCCAGCAGTTCCCTCTTGGGATTCCTCCGGGAAATCCTTCTGGAAAATTCTCCAGGAGTTTCCTCTGGGGATTCCAACCAGGAGTTTCCTCTGGGGATTTCTCCAGAAGTGTTCTCTGGGGATTTCTTCCAGGGGTTCCACCTGGGGATTCCTGCAAAAGATCTACCTAGGGATTTCTCTACAATTTTCCTATGGGGATTACTATAGGAGTTTTATCTGGTGATTCTATCAGGAATTCTTTCGAGGGATTCCTCTAGGAGTTCCCTCTGGGGATTTCTCAAGGAATTTCATCTGTGGATTCCTCCAAAAGTTCCCTCTGGAAATTCCTTCAGAAGCTTCCTCTGGGGAATACTCCAGGTGTTCCTTCTGGGGATTCCTCCAGGAGTTCATCTATAAGAAATCCTCCAGGAGTTCCTCTCTGGGGATTCAAAAGTTCCATCTGGAGATTTCTCAAGGAGTTCCGTCTGAGGATTCCTTCGGGAGTTAACTCTCTGGGGGTTCCTCAAGGAGTTCTCTCTAGGGATTTCCCCTGGAGTTCTCTCTAGGGATTTCCCCTGGAGTTTCTTCTGGGAATTCTTCCAGCAGTTCCCTCATGGAATTCCTCCAAAAGTTCCTTTTGCGAAATTCTCCAGGAGTTTCCTCTGGCGATTCCTCCAGAAGTTCTCCCTGGGAATTTGTTCTGGAGCTTCTTCCAGGAACTCCTGAAGAGGATTCCTTCAGGCGGATTCGTTCAGGAATTCCTTCAAGGATTCCTTCAAAGATTCCTTCAGAAATTCCTTCAGGGATTCCTTCAGAAATTACTTCAAGGATTTCTTCAATAATTCCTTCAGGGATTCCTTCAGGAATTGCTTCAAGGAATCCTTCAATAATTCCTTCAGAAATTCCTTCATGAATTCCTTTAAGGATTCCTTCAGGAATTCCTTCAAGGATTCCCTCAGGAATTCCTTCAAGGATTCCTTCAGGAATTCTTTTAAGGATTCCTTCAGGAATTCCTTCAAGGATTCCTTCAGGAATTCCTTCAACGATTCCTTCAGGAATTCCTTCAAGGATTCCTTCAGGAATTCCTTCAAGGATTCCTTCAGGAATTCCTTCAAGGATTCCTTCAGGAATTCCCCCAAGGATTCCTTCAGGAATTCATTCAAGGATTTCTTCAGAAATTCCTTCAAGGATTCCTTCAGGAATTCCTTCAAGGATTCCTTCAGGAATTCCTTCAAGGATTCCTTCAGAAATTCCTTCAAGGATTCCTTCAGGAATTCCTTCAAGGATTCCTTCAGGAATTCCTTCAAGGATTCCTTCAGGCATTCCTTCAAGGATTCCTTCAGGAATTCCTTCAAGGATTCCTTCAGGAATTCCTTCAAGGATTCCTTCAGGAATTCCTTCAAGGATTCCTTCAGGAATTCCTTCAAGGATTCCTTCAGGAATTCCTTCAAGGATTCCTTCAGGAATTCCTTCAAGGATTCCTTCAGGAATTCCTCCAAGGATTCCTTCAGGAATTCCTCCAAGGATTCCTTCAGGAATTCCTTCAAGGATTCCTTCAGAAATTCCTTCAAGGATTCCTTCAGAAATTCCTTCAAGGATTCCTTCAGGAATTCCTTCAAGGATTCCTTTAGGGATTCCTTCAAGGATTCCTTCAGAAATTCCTTCAAGGATTCCTTCATTGATTCCTTCAGGAATTCCTTCAAGGATTCCTTCAGGAATTCCTTCAAGGATTCCTTCAGGAATTCCTTCAAGGATTCCTTCAGGAATTCCTTCAAGGATTCCTTCAAAGATTCCTTCAAGGATTCCTTCAGGAATTCCTTTAAGGATTCCTTCAAGGATTCCTTCAGAAATTCCTTCAAGGATTCCTTCAGGAATTCCTTCAAGGATTCCTTCAGGAATTCCTTCAAGGATTCCTTCAGGAATTCCTTCAAGGATTCCTTCAGGGATTCCTTCAAGGATTCCTTCAGAAATTCCTTCAAGGATTCCTTCAATGATTCCTTCAGGAATTCCTTCAAGGATTCTTTCAGGAATTCCTTCAAGGATTCCTTCAAGGATTTCTTCAGAAATTCCTTCAAGGATTCCTTCAGGAATTCCTTCAAGGATTCCTCCAGGAATTCCTTCAAGGATTCCTTCAGTGATTCCTTCAAGGATTCCTTCAGGAATTCCTTCAAGGATTCCTTCAGGAATTCCTTCAAGGATTCCTTCAGGAATTCCTTCAAGGATTCCTTCAGGAATTCCTTCAAGGATTCCTTCAGGAATTCCTTCAAGGATTCCTTCAGGAATTCCTTCAAGGATTCCTTCAGGAATTCCTTCAAGGATTCTTTCAGGAATTCCTTCAAGGATTGCTTCAGGAATTCCTTCAAGGATTCCTTCAGGAATTCCTTCAAGGATTCCTTCAGAAATTCCTTCAAGGATTCCTTCAGGAATTCCTCCAAGGATTCCTTCAGGAATTCCTTCAAGGATTCCTTCAGGAATTCCTTCAAGGATTCCTTCAGAAATTCCTTCAAGGATTCCTTCAGGAATTCCTTCAAGGATTCCTTTAGGAATTCCTTCAAGGATTCCATCAGGAATTCCTTCAAGGATTCCTTCAGGGATTCCTTCAAGGATTCCTTCAGAAATTCCTTCAAGGATTCCTTCATTGATTCCTTCAGGAATTCCTTCAAGGATTCCTTCAGGAATTCCTTCAAGGATTCCTTCAGGAATTCCTTCAAAGATTCCTTCAGGAATTCCTTCAAGAATTCCTTCAAAGATTCCTTCAAGGATTCCTTCAGGAATTCCTTTAAGGATTCCTTCAAGGATTCCTTCAGAAATTCCTTCAAGGATTCCTTCAGGAATTCCTTCAAGGATTCCTTCAGGAATTCCTTCAAGGATTCCTTCAGGGATTCCTTCAAGGATTCCTTCAGAAATTCCTTCAAGGATTCCTTCAATGATTCCTTCAGGAATTCCTTCAAGGATTCCTTCAGGAATTCCTTCAAGGATTCCTTTAGGAATTCCTTCAAGGATTCCTTCAGGAATTCCTTCAAGGATTTCTTCAAAGATTCCTTCAAGGATTCCTTCAGGAATTCCTTTAAGGATTCCTTCAAGGATTCCTTCAGAAATTCCTTCAAGGATTCCTTCAGGAATTCCTTCAAGGATTCCTTCAGGAATTCCTTCAAGGATTCCTTCAGGAATTCCTTCAAGGATCCCTTTAGGAATTCCTTCAAGGATTCCTTTAGGAATTCTTTCAGGAATTCCTTCAAGGATTCCTTCAGGAATTCCTTCAAGGATTCCTTCAGAAATTCCTTCAAGGATTCCTTCAGGAATTCCTTCAAGGATTCCTTCAAGGATTTCTACAGGAATTCCTTCAAGGATTCCTTCAAGGATTCCTTCAGGAATTCCTTCAAGGATTCCTTCAAGGATTCCTTCAAAGATTCCTTCAAGGATTCCTTCAGGAATTCCTGAAGGAATTTCTGGAAGAATCCTTGAAAGAATTCCTGAAAGACTGCTTGATAGAATTCCTGAAAGAATCCTTAAAGGAGTTCCTGTAGGAATCCTTAAAGGAATTCCTGAAGGAATCCTTAAAGGAATTCCTGAAGGAATATTTATTATTTTTATAAATGTGTATTTTAACTTATGCTAATTTTACACTTCCCTGAAGGAATCCTTGAAGGAATTCCGGAAGGAATCATTGGAGGAATTCCGGAAGGAATCCTTGAAGGAATTCCGGAAGGAATCCTTGAAGGAATTCCGAAAGCAATCCTTGAAGGAATTCCTGAAGGAATCCTTGAAGGAATTCCTGAAGGAATCCTTGAAGGAATTTCTGAAGGAATCCTTGAAGGAATCCTAAAAGGAATTCCTGAAGAAATCCTTGAAGGAATTCCTGAAGGAATCCTTGAAGGAATTCCTGAAGGAATCCTTGAAGGAATTCCTGAAGGAATCCTTGAAGGAATTCCTAAAGGAATCCTTGAAGGAATTCCTAAAGGAATCCTTGAAGGAATTCCTAAAGGAATCCTTGAAGGAATTCCTAAAGGAATCCTTGAAGGAATTCCTAAAGGAATCCTTGAAGGAATTCTTGAAGGAATCCTTGAAGGAATTCCTGAAGGAATCCCTGAAGGAATCCTTGAAGAAATTTCTGAAGGAATCCTTGAAGGATTTCCTGAAGGAATCCTTGAAGGAATCTTTGAAGGAATCCTTGAAGGAATTCTTGAAGGCAGTTCCCTCTTGGGATTCCTCCGGGAAATCCTTCTGGAAAATTCTCCAGGAGTTTCCTCTGGGGCAGGGATGAGAAATGTACTGGAAAAAACGGTTACCGACTGTACATTTGACATTTTTCCACACGAACATCACAAGCCCAGCCAAACTCAAACTGTTCGAAAAATAAATGTCATAACATTTTTTTTTCCTGCAGCCTTCTTCCTCGAAACGGTTTTCAAGCACGAGAGCGCCAGTACTCGAGCACAACGACGACAAAAATTTCTGTCTCTCCCATTTTCGCATTTTTCTGAGTTTCAAACCGCTTCTAGACAAACTTCTTTACATGCATCACAAAGCTAGGAGTGTGCTCTAGCTATTTGTGCAAATAGATTTAAATTATTTATTAAAACAAGTGAGTTATTAGCAGTTGAAAATATTTGACATTTTTCGCAATCACCCGCCTCAGCATGACTGCTCATAAATGTTTTCGTGCGGAAGCGAAAACCATCAAGCGTCTGCTTGACTGCCGTCGGCGCGGCGTCTGATGGTATTGGTGCTGCCGTTGTTTTGTTTTTATTTTACTGCCAGTATCGTTGAACGGTAAACAGAAAAAAGTCTCATTCTCATGCCTGCTCTGGGGATTCCAACCAGGAGTTTCCTCTGGGGATTTCTCCAGAAGTGTTCTCTGGGGATTTCTTCCAGGGGTTCCACCTGGGGATTCCTGCAAAAGATCTACCTAGGGATTTCTCTACAATTTTCCTATGGGGATTACTATAGGAGTTTTATCTGGTGATTCTATCAGGAATTCTTTCGAGGGATTCCTCTAGGAGTTCCCTCTGGGGATTTCTCAAGGAATTTCATCTGTGGATTCCTCCAAAAGTTCCCTCTGGAAATTCTTTCAGAAGCTTCCTCTGGGGAATACTGCAGGTGTTCCTTCTGGGGATTCCTCCAGGAGTTCATCTATAAGAAATCCTGCAGGAGTTCCTCTCTGGGGATTCAAAAGTTCCATCTGGAGATTTCTCAAGGAGTTCCGTCTGAGGATTCCTTCGGGAGTTAACTCTCTGGGGGTTCCTCAAGGAGTTCTCTCTAGGGATTTCCCCTGGAGTTCTCTCTAGGGATTTCCCCTGGAGTTTCTTCTGGGAATTCTTCCAGCAGTTCCCTCATGGAATTCCTCCAAAAGTTCCTTTTGCGAAATTCTCCAGGAGTTTCCTCTGGCGATTCCTCCAGAAGTTCTCCCTGGGAATTTGTTCTGGAGCTTCTTCCAGGAACTCCTGAAGAGGATTCCTTCAGGCGGATTCGTTCAGGAATTCCTTCAAGGATTCCTTCAAAGATTCCTTCAGAAATTCCTTCAGGGATTCCTTCAGGAATTGCTTCAAGGATTTCTTCAATAATTCCTTCAGGAATTCCTTCAGGAATTGCTTCAAGGAATCCTTCAATAATTCCTTCAGAAATTCCTTCATGAATTCCTTTAAGGATTCCTTCAGGAATTCCATCAAGGATTCCCTCAGGAATTCCTTCAAGGATTCCTTCAGGAATTCCTTCAAGGATTCCTTCAGGAATTCCTTCAAGGATTCCTTCAGGAATTCCTTCAAGGATTCCTTCAGAAATTCCTTCAAGGATTCCTTCAATGATTCCTTCAGGAATTCCTTCAAGGATTCCTTCAGGAATTCCTTCAAGGATTCCTTCAAGGATTTCTTCAGAAATTCCTTCAAGGATTCCTTTAGGAATTCCTTCAAGGATTCCTTTAGGAATTCCTTCAAGGATTCCTTTAGGAATTCCTTCAAGGATTCCTTTAGGAATTCCTTCAAGGATTCCTTCAGGAATTCCTTCAAGGATTCCTTCAGGAATTCCTTCAAGGATTCCTTCAGGAATTCCTTCAAGGATTCCTTCAGGAATTCCTTCAATAATTCCTTCAGGAATTCCTTCAAGGATTCCTTCAGGAATTCCTTCAAGGATTCTTTCAGGAATTCCTTCAAGGATTCCTTCAGGAATTCCTTCAAGGATTCCTTCAGGAATTCCTTCAAGGATTCCTTCAGGAATTCCTTCAAGGATTCCTTCAGGAATTCCTTCAAGGATTCCTTCAGGAATTCCTTCAAGGATTCCTTCAGGAATTCCTTCAAGGATTCCTTCAGAAATTCCTTCAAGGATTCCTTCAGGAATTCCTCCAAGGATTCCTTCAGGAATTCCTTCAAGGATTACTTCAGAAATTTCTTCAAGGATTCCTTCAGGAATTCCTTCAAGGATTCCTTTAGGAATTCCTTCAAGGATTCCATCAGGAATTCCTTCAAGGATTCCTTCAGGGATTCCTTCAAGGATTCCTTCAGAAATTCCTTCAAGGATTCCTTCATTGATTCCTTCAGGAATTCCTTCAAGGATTCCTTCAGGAATTCCTTCAAGGATTCCTTCAGGAATTCCTTCAAGGATTCCTTCAGGAATTCCTTCAAGGATTCCTTCAGGAATTCCTTCAAGGATTCCTTCAAAGATTCCTTCAAGGATTCCTTCAAAGATTCCTTTAAGGATTCCTTCAGGAATTCCTTTAAGGATTCCTTCAAGGATTCCTTCAGAAATTCCTTCAAGGATTCCTTCAGGAATTCCTTCAAGGATTCCTTCAGGGATTCCTTCAAGGATTCCTTCAGAAATTCCTTCAAGGATTCCTTCAATGATTCCTTCAGGAATTCCTTCAAGGATTCCTTCAGGAATTCCTTCAAGGATTCCTTTAGGAATTCCTTCAAGGATTCCTTCAGGAATTCCTTCAAGGATTTCTTCAAAGATTCCTTCAAGGATTCCTTCAGGAATTCCTTTAAGGATTCCTTCAAGGATTCCTTCAGAAATTCCTTCAAGGATTCCTTCAGGAATTCCTTCAAGGATTCCTTCAGGAATTCCTTCAAGGATTCCTTCAGGAATTCCTTCAAGGATCCCTTTAGGAATTCCTTCAAGGATTCCTTTAGGAATTCTTTCAGGAATTCCTTCAAGGATTCCTTCAGGAATTCCTTCAAGGATTCCTTCAGAAATTCCTTCAAGGATTCCTTCAGGAATTCCTTCAAGGATTCCTTCAAGGATTTCTACAGGAATTCCTTCAAGGATTCCTTCAAGGATTCCTTCAGGAATTCCTTCAAGGATTCCTTCAAGGATTCCTTCAAAGATTCCTTCAAGGATTCCTTCAGGAATTCCTGAAGGAATTTCTGGAAGAATCCTTGAAAGAATTCCTGAAAGACTGCTTGATAGAATTCCTGAAAGAATCCTTAAAGGAGTTCCTGTAGGAATCCTTAAAGGAATTCCTGAAGGAATCCTTAAAGGAATTCCTGAAGGAATATTTATTATTTTTATAAATGAGTATTTTAACTTATGCTAATTTTACACTTCCCTGAAGGAATCCTTGAAGGAATTCCGGAAGGAATCCTTGGAGGAATTCCGGGAGGAATCCTTGAAGGAATTCCGGAAGGAATCCTTGAAGGAATTCCGAAAGCAATCCTTGAAGGAATTCCTGAAGGAATCCTTGAAGGAATTCCTGAAGGAATCCTTGAAGGAATTTCTGAAGGAATCCTTGAAGGAATCCTTAAAGGAATTCCTGAAGAAATCCTTGAAGGAATTCCTGAAGGAATCCTTGAAGGAATTCCTGAAGGAATCCTTGAAGGAATTCCTGAAGGAATCCTTGAAGGAATTCCTGAAGGAATCCTTGAAGGAATTCCTAAAGGAATCCTTGAAGGAATTTCTAAAGGAATCCTTGAAGGAATTCCTAAAGGAATCCTTGAAGGAATTCTTGAAGGAATCCTTGAAGGAATTCCTGAAGGAATCCCTGAAGGAATCCTTGAAGAAATTTCTGAAGGAATCCTTGAAGGATTTCCTGAAGGAATCCTTGAAGGAATCTTTGAAGGAATCCTTGAAGGAATTCTTGAAGGAATTCCTGAAGGAATCCTTGAAGGAATTCCTGAAGGAATCCTTGAAGGAATTCCTGAAGGAATCATTGAAGGAATCCTTGTAGGAATTTCTAAAGGAATCCTTGAAGGAATTCCCGAAGGAATCCTTGAAGGAATTCCGAAAGCAATCCTTGAAGGAATTCCTGAAGGAATCCTTGAAGGAATTCCTGAAGGAATCCTTGAAGGAATTCCTGAAGGAATCCTTGAAGGAATTCCTGAAGGAATCCTTGAAGGAATTCCGGAAGGAATCCTTGAAGGAATTCCTGAAGAAATCCTTGAAGGAATTCCTGAAGGAATCCTTGAAGGATTTCCTGAAGGAATCCTTGAAGGAATTTCTGAAGGAATCCTTGAAGGAATTCCTGAAGGAATCCTTGAAGGAATTTCTGAAGGAATCCTTGAAGGAATCCTTAAAGGAATTCCTGAAGAAATCCTTGAAGGAATTCCTGAAGGAATCCTTGAAGGAATTCCTGAAGGAATCCTTGAAGGAATTCCTGAAGGAATCCTTGAAGGAATTCTTGAAGGAATCCTTGAAGTAATTCCTGAAGGAATCCTTGAAGGAATTCCTGAAGGAATCCTTGAAGGAATTCCTGAAGGAATCCTTGAAGGAATTCCTAAAGGAATCCTTGAAGGAATTCCTAAAAGAATCCTTGAAGGAATTCTTGAAGGAATCCTTGAAGGAATTCCTGAAGGAATCCCTGAAGGAATCCTTGAAGAAATTTCTGAAGGAATCCTTGAAGGATTTCCTGAAGGAATCCTTGAAGGAATCTTTGAAGGAATCCTTAAAGGAATTCTTGAAGGAATTCCTGAAGGAATCCTTGAAGGAATCCTTGAAGGAATTCCTGAAGGAATCATTGAAGGAATCCTTGTAGGAATTTCTAAAGGAATCCTTGAAGGAATTCCGGAAGGAATCCTTGAAGGAATTCCGAAAGCAATCCTTGAAGGAATTCCTGAAGGAATCCTTGAAGGAATTCCTGAAGGAATCCTTGAAGGAATTCCTGAAGGAATCCTTGAAGGAATTCCTGAAGAAATCCTTGAAGGAATTCCTGAAGGAATCCTTGAAGGAATTTCTGAAGGAATCCTTGAAAAAATTCCAGAAGGAATCCTTGAAGGAATTCCTGAAGGAATCTTTGAAGGAATTCCTAAAGGAATCCTTGAAGGAATTCCTAAAGGAATCCTTGAAGGAATTCTTGAAGGAATCCTTGAAGGAATTTCTGAAGGATTCCTTAAAGGATTTCTTGAAGGAATCCTTGAAGGAATCTTTGAAGGAATCCTTGAAGGAATCCTTGAAGGAATTCCTGAAGGAATCCTTGAAGGAATCCTTGAAGGAATTCCTGAAGGAATCATTGAAGGAATCCTTGAAGGAATTTCTGATGGAATCCTTGAAGGAATTCCTGAAGGAATCCTTGAAGGGATTCCTGAAGGAATCCTTGAAGGGATTCCTGAAGGAATCCTTGAAGGGATTCCTGAAGGAATCCTTGAAGGGATTCCTGAAGGAATCCTTGAAGGGATTCCTGAAGGAATCCTTGAAGGGATTCCTGAAGGAATCCTTGAAGGGATTCCTGAAGGAATCCTTGAAGGGATTCCTGAAGGAATCCTTGAAGGGATTCCTGAAGGAATCCTTGAAGGGATTCCTGAAGGAATCCTTGAAGGGATTCCTGAAGGAATCCTTGAAGGGATTCCTGAAGGAATCCTTGAAGGGATTCCTGAAGAAATCCTTGAAGGGATTCCTGAAGGAATCCTTGAAGGGATTCCTGAAGGAATCCTTGAAGGGATTCCTGAAGGAATCCTTGAAGGGATTCCTGAAGGAATCCTTGAAGGGATTCCTGAAGGAATCCTTGAAGGGATTCCTGAAGGAATCCTTGAAGGGATTCCTGAAGAAATCCATGAAGGGATTCCTGAAGGAATCCTTGAAGGGATTCCTGAAGCAATCCTTGAAGGGATTCCTGAAGGAATCCTTGAAGGAATTCCGGAAGGAATCCTTGAAGGAATTCCGGAAGGAATCCTTGAAGGAATTCCGGAAGGAATCCTTGAAGGAATTCCGGAAGGAATCCTTGAAGGAATTCCGGAAGGAATCCTTGAAGGAATTCCGGAAGGAATCCTTGAAGGAATTCCGGAAGGAATCCTTGAAGGAATTCCGGAAGGAATCCTTGAAGGAATTCCGGATGGAATCCTTGAAGGAATTCCGGAAGGAATCCTTGAAGGAATTCCGGAAGGAATCCTTGAAGGAATTCCGGAAGGAATCCTTGAAGGAATTCCGGAAGGAATCCTTGAAGGAATTCCGGAAGGAATCCTTGAAGGAATTCCGGAAGGAATCCTTGAAGGAATTCCGGAAGGAATCCTTGAAGGAATTCCGGAAGGAATCCTTGAAGGAATTCCGGAAGGAATCCTTGAAGGAATTCCGGAAGGAATCCTTGAAGGAATTCCGGAAGGAATCCTTGAAGGAATTCCGGAAGGAATCCTTGAAGGAATTCCGGAAGGAATCCTTGAAGGAATTCCGGAAGGAATCCTTGAAGGAATTCCGGAAGGAATCCTTGAAGGAATTCCGGAAGGAATCCTTGAAGGAATTCCGGAAGGAATCCTTGAAGGAATTCCGGAAGGAATCCTTGAAGGAATTCCGGAAGGAATCCTTGAAGGAATTCCGGAAGGAATCCTTGAAGGAATTCCGGATGGAATCCTTGAAGGAATTCCGGAAGGAATCCTTGAAGGAATTCCGGAAGGAATCCTTGAAGGAATTCCGGAAGGAATCCTTGAAGGAATTCCGGAAGGAATCCTTGAAGGAATTCCGGAAGGAATCCTTGAAGGAATTCCGGAAGGAATCCTTGAAGGAATTCCGGAAGGAATCCTTGAAGGAATTCCGGAAGGAATCCTTGAAGGAATTCCGGAAGGAATCCTTGAAGGAATTCCGGAAGGAATCCTTGAAGGAATTCCGGAAGGAATCCTTGAAGGAATTCCGGAAGGAATCCTTGAAGGAATTCCGGAAGGAATCCTTGAAGGAATTCCGGAAGGAATCCTTGAAGGAATTCCGGAAGGAATCCTTGAAGGAATTCCGGAAGGAATCCTTGAAGGAATTCCGGAAGGAATCCTTGAAGGAATTCCGGAAGGAATCCTTGAAGGAATTCCGGAAGGAATCCTTGAAGGAATTCCGGAAGGAATCCTTGAAGGAATTCCGGAAGGAATCCTTGAAGGAATTCCGGAAGGAATCCTTGAAAGAATTCCGGAAGGAATCCTTGAAGGAATTCCGGATGGAATCCTTGAAGGAATTCCGGAAGGAATCCTTGAAG
Organism: Aedes albopictus; assembly: GCF_035046485.1. Lineage (NCBI taxonomy): Eukaryota > Metazoa > Arthropoda > Insecta > Diptera > Culicidae > Aedes > Aedes albopictus. The sequence continues at coordinate 76,466,151 of NC_085138.1, read as the reverse complement.
GAATTCCGGAAGGAATCCTTGAAGGAATTCCGGAAGGAATCCTTGAAGGAATTCCGGAAGGAATCCTTGAAGGAATTCCGGAAGGAATCCTTGAAGGAATTCCGGAAGGAATCCTTGAAGGAATTCCGGAAGGAATCCTTGAAGGAATTCCGGAAGGAATCCTTGAAGGAATTCCGGAAGGAATCCTTGAAGGAATTCCGGAAGGAATCCTTGAAGGAATTCCGGAAGGAATCCTTGAAGGAATTCCGGAAGGAATCCTTGAAGGAATTCCGGAAGGAATCCTTGAAGGAATTCCGGAAGGAATCCTTGAAGGAATTCCGGAAGGAATCCTTGAAGGAATTCCGGAAGGAATCCTTGAAGGAATTCCGGAAGGAATCCTTGAAGGAATTCCGGAAGGAATCCTTGAAGGAATTCCGGAAGGAATCCTTGAAGGAATTCCGGAAGGAATCCTTGAAGGAATTCCGGAAGGAATCCTTGAAGGAATTCCGGAAGGAATCCTTGAAGGAATTCCGGAAGGAATCCTTGAAGGAATTCCGGAAGGAATCCTTGAAGGAATTCCGGAAGGAATCCTTGAAGGAATTCCGGAAGGAATCCTTGAAGGAATTCCGGAAGGAATCCTTGAAGGAATTCCGGAAGGAATCCTTGAAGGAATTCCGGAAGGAATGCTTGAAAGAATTCTCCTAGTGTTTTTCCCGAGGATCTCCTGGAAAAATTCCCGAGAAACTTCTGAAGGAATTCCCGAGGAACTCCTAGAGCAATTTCTAGAAAACTACTGGAAAAAATCTCGAGGAACTCCTGAAAAAAATCTTTTAGAACTTTTGGAAAAAAAATCTCGAGGAACTTCCGGAGAACTCTTGTAGGAATTTCGAGGAACTCTTGGAAGAATTCCCGGGGAACCTTTGAAAAAGTCCCGAGGAGCTCCTAGAGAAATTCCCAAGGAACTCGTGAAAGAATTCCCGTGGAACTTCTGCAGAAATTTCCAAGGCAGTCCTGGAAGAATACTCGAGGATCTTCCAGAGGTATTTCCGGGGAACTCCTGGAGGAATTTTCGGAGAACTCCTGGAGGAATTCCCAGGGAACCTTAAAAAAATCCCGGGGAGCTTCTATAGAAATTCCTAAGGAACTCGTGGTTGAATTGCTGAGGAACTACTGGAAGTATTCTCGAGGAACTTCTGCAGAAATTCCCGAGGAACTCCTGGAGGAATTCTCGAGTCTCCCAGAGGTATTTCCGGGGAACTCCTGGAGGAATTCTCGAGGAACTCCTGGAGGTGTTTCAGGCGAACTCCTGGATGTATTTCCGGGGAACTTCTGGAGGAATTCCCGAGGAACTCCAGGATAAATTTCCGAGGAATTCCTGGAGGAATTTCTATTGCATTTCCGATGCAATACTGGAAGAATTTCCGAGGACCTCCTGGAGGTATTCTTAGGGATCATCTTGATGAATTCCTGAGAAACTCCTAGTGAAATTTCCATTGAACTTCTGGAAGAATTCCTGAGAAACTTATGGGCGAATTTTCGAAGATCTCCTGGTGGAATTTTCAAGGAAGTCCTAGAGGAAATCACGTGGAACTCCTGAAGCAATTCTGAAGTTTCCTGATGAAACTCCTGGAGGAATGTGCAGAGGGAAGTCCTTCAGAGAAAGTTCTAAATTAAATCAAAAACAAAAAGAGAAACACTTGAAAATTGTGGGTAGCTTGGGTAAATTTGTAGTAATTACTAGAAGAATCCTTGGAGAAATCACCGAATAAATCTTTGTACAAACTTAAGAAATTTTTGAAAATAACTGAAGGACATTCGGATTAAAAATTGGAATTTCTGGAGATATCAATTGTCAACAGTATAATACCAAGACAAATGGCTATAATTCAATAAATTATTTACCGTACTTCGTTCACAACATCAATATATCTTGAAATATCCGTTCAGATCAAATCATCCTTGAACCATTTCACTTAAAATTAAAAATAAGCAGGCGATAATCTTGGCTAGGATCAGTCTGGATCAGTAGGTAGATCAATTTTGGGTAGAGCTCTAGCATCATTTGGTCCAGCTCCGGATCAATGTGCTGATTTTGCTGTTGGGCGTCACGGTCACCATCGCATTAGGCGGCAGTTTCAGTTTCTCAACCACTCGATGATTGACCTTATTGAACCTCCATATCGACATCCGTGCATCATGCATCGACCGAAATGCTGTGGGAGAAACCAAGATCCGGGTTTATCGTCGGTTGATTTACGGGAAGATCGCACAACTTACCCGATGATTGTTTAGATAGAATTTCCAAATGTGGTTGCTGGCGCTTTGTATGGCAGAGGTAACCGGTGTCAGGTGAATGTCCACGGCGAATTTCATTTACCCTGGAGGAAGAATACACCTTCGTTGCATGTGCCAGTAAAAATACCTCCACAAATTATGGTAATTGCTGGTGACCGTATTGGAACTTTTGCCTCGTTCAGTGTCGCGGTAAATGCTGCCGATTCCTGGATTCCACTATTGCCGCTTCCCGAAATTAACACAATGGTTCCTTTTTTGTGGCGATGTTCCTACCCCAACCGAAACACTATCCGGATCTGCACATCCGCACCGACTTTCTCCGATATTACGAAAGATTATCACACAACTTGGTTTCTGATCCCGGTTTTTCTTGCGGTAGTAGCCGTTGTGGACGCGAAAAATGAAAAAAGATTATAAATAAAAACAAACTTTCTGGTTTGGCATTGCTGTCAAATCCGACAGGGTTGCCAGAAAATCGTCATTCGAGCAGCAAATTCGAGCAGTTGTATCGTGATATTCAGAATATCACGTTCGAGAAGGTGATATTGGAGGTGTCAAAAATGTATGGCAATATCACGTTCCAGAAACATGATATTGGCCTTGTATCACGAAAACCGCTTATATCATGATACAACGGCGTAGTCTGAACATAGCATAATACAATTAAATTTTGACAATTTATGGCTTATATAATGACCTCTGAAAAACGTGTGACTTAACTTGAAATTATTAACAAGAGAAAAAGTTATAACAATTTAATTCATTTTAGGATTTTTTAGTTAATTGGTCTATTTTAAATATGCATCCCATTACATTTTCAATTTATTGCCGGCTGTGTTGTTACTTTCCTTCAAAACATATTTATATTCAAGTCAATTAGAGGGAATTTATATGAACTATAATTAGCATCTTTAATTTTGAAACGATGTTAAAATTTTGTATAATTTGGTGTTTTATTAGAAAAATAATCTAATCGTTATAATTTCCTCCATGTTAAGAATTTTAAGTTAACCCTCTAATACCCAAATTTTTGATTTTGATCTAAATATCATTTTTCGTCATCTAAAATCGATTTAAATATGCTTTGGAAGACGATTCTTTTTAATTCTCGATTTCGTGAATTTCAGTTTTTGATTTTTCTAATTTTTATTTTTGAACATCCCCACACTTTAATATTTTTCCTGGAAGCCTATTTGGGGTACGGATTTTTCGAGATGAAAACATTTTGCGATTTTATGATTATTGTTGAAATATTTTTATTTTAAATTTTTTTCATAGAAAATTTTATTTTTCGTGTAATTTTAAGGAAAATAATTTAAGAGTGTATTCGATTCCCTTAAACTATTAAACTAGGGTAGAATGATTTGGGAAAAATTTAAAATATGTTAATTGTAGCGATTCAATACAAAATAAACAATGACTTCTAAAAGGTGACTTAAACATCAATTTTTCAATGATTTTTAAAAAATGTAAATACACTTTAATATACACCAAAAACCATTTTGAGATATACATAACAGTCCTAAATATCAGCCAAAAATATAAAAATTTTGATTCTCCACGTAGCAAAAATTATAAAAATGCTCAAACTATACCCCGTCTAAAGGCGGGATTGGGTATCAGAGGGTTAAGTCAAAAGTTTTCCATAGCCCATTATATAAGTCATAAATGGTCAAAATTTCATTGCATTCGGTTCATTGAATCCGGAGATATAACAGCTCAAAGTCAGCTGTCGGCTAATTATACCTTTTCCTAGACTCTTTATTACTTCGTGCAGAATAGCCCGATCTTTTTGACCACACAACTAGTTGATCTACTTACGGTGAACATTTGAGAATTTTTGATGCATTTTTCTAAAAGTTACAGCTAGTTGAATATTTTTTGGAAAGTGAAAATTTTGCCTGCCCAGATTATTTTGTCTATCCCCTGTAGTAGTAGCAAAACGACCTCGGACAACTTACCCATTTCTCTGATTCATTCTGCGGTTAGCGGATCACTACTAGTAACAGGTACCTGACGGAAGAAATTATGCATTCGAAATAGGTAGGCAGACAGGTCAGCATGGGCAACTAATTGCTCAACGACATGACCGAAGGACAGGGCAGACAGAAAGCGAAGAAAATGGGAAATTTGGTTTATCTGATACTTAATGAAACTAGAAGTAAACCCGAACTTCAGTTGTGCTAGAACCATCGTCGAAGAACGGCCACTGGTCCCAAATGGGACCAGTAGACCAACCTTTGTGCAGTTTAGTGGTCGCGATTACGCTTTTGCATAATTCAGTTACTGTCATGAAAAGTGGTTCACGTTTTAGATTGTTATACATGCATTAGTGAATGATCGCCCATGAAGTGACGAGTAAATTGAAAACATTCCCTGCCGTACATTATGTGGATTAAGTGTCGCAAACAATGAATGTGCATTAGGCCGTCCCTATTTTTGCAAAAGTTGGAAATGTTAAAAGTTCAATATTGCAAAACGATCGTTTTAGCTAAAAAACCATCATGCCAAAATTTGAAGTCCGTATCTCAAGGCTAAGTGGTCCCCCACGGGGCCTAAAGCTCTCAAAAATTGTATGGGATAAAAAAAATCATGAAATTTTTTCGACGAAAAACATACTCTATTCTACTAAAATCGGTGATTTTAGGACCCTAAAGGGCCAAAAATGTGCTCAGATTTGCGGTATCTCTTTTCGTTTCTGAGTTATTGACGAAAAACTACCTAAAATTGAACATTTTGATCATTTTTTGAGATCCCTCAGGGAACCTGTCATATTTTGTCCGATAACTCAAAAACGAAAAGAGATATCGCAATTCTGAGCACATTTTTGGCCCATTAGGGTCCTAAAATCACCGATTTTAGTAGAATAGAGTATTTTTTTCGTCGAAAAAATTTCATGATTTTTTTTATCCCATACAATTTTTGAGAACTTTAGGCCCCGTGGGGGACCACTTAGCCTTGAGATACGGACTTCAAATTTTGGCATGATGGTTTTTTAGCTAAAACGATCGTTTTGCAATATTGAACTTTTGACATTTCCAACTTTTGCAAAAATAGGGACGGCCTAATGTGCATAACATTATCGACAGTGTTGCTGAAACGTACTACAATTTAGGAATTGATGGAAGCTCTCATTACACCATAGAGTAAAGTGGGGCAAAAGTTCGAGTGGGGCAAGAGTTTCTTTTGAAGTTTTTGACCTCAATTTAAATTATTTCTTTCTGGTGTCAAGGTTGTTCGAACCCTTTTTGAAAAAGAGTCTTTCACTCAAAAAATTATGAAAATTGATCAATATTTCGAGAAGTTATGACAAAATGTTGGTTTTTGATCAAAAAATTGTAACATGCGATGGCCCTTCCAACGCATGAAATGAAATTTTAATGAAATCAAATTCGATATTTTATTTTGGGGCGTAACTAGGTATATTTTGAAGATGCTCTAGCATGTATAACTTTTTGCAAAAAAGATTTGAAAATCGTATTTTACACATAGTGGGGCAAAAGTTCGAATTGTGGGGCAAAAGTTCGAATCATGTGGCAACTTTAGATATAAACCTAAAATTCTGCAAAATGTACATATTATCTCTAAGAGTGGTGGAATTAGTGAGAAAATTCGATTAAAGTTGAAAAAAAAAGTTGTTTTATCTGAATTTGGCGGAAAACTACTAATTTTTGGTGTAGTAAATTTAACCCTGATATGGGTAAAATCCAAATCGAATTTTAATGTGTATTCCAGTTCTAACATCAAATATTAAGTGGTTTCAGGTATTCCTATTACCAAAGTGTCAAAATAGTGTGCTACGGTTAGCGAAATTCCACAAACACTAGATTCGAACTTTTGCCCCAGTGGTGGGGCAAGAGTTCGAATAAAACACACACACACAAAAAGTGTTGTAACTCAAAATTGAAAAGACATTTGGCGTAACTTTGTTCAGCAAAATTTTAGCTTAAGGATGGTAGAATCACCACACGGTATTTATTTATTTTTATCTGCTTCGGTTTTTTGAAATAGGTTGAATTTTCAACTAAGGTCGAACTTTTGCCCCACCTTACTCTAACCAGGACATAGTCATCGTTAGTGTTCCGGCGAATCGTGCAGAGGAAGACGATACACAGTTCGACGAAAAAATAAAACGGAATGTAGATTTAATTGCAACACCGTTGTTCCAAGGATCTTGTCAGCCATAGTTCAATTCACTTCCGTATTACGTGCCCAACATTCAAAGAACAAGATGCCGTTATTTTTTTCCTGGGAAGAAGACACAATCAATGCTCCAGCCTGACTTTCAAGCTCTATGATTTCTCCTTTGGAGTATTGAGAAGCAGAAAGATTCACGAGTTTCGGCACCTCTTCGGCCTGTTAACCAAGTAAGCGGACTAGAGTGCACCACCAAAAAAAACTCATAAGCATCAAGACTTAAGGTGTCTTATTGCATCACTAAGTTTTCAAACGAATCATTGATTTTTTGCTTTTCAATGATTGTTTGCCTCGCATTTTTGAAGTGATGAAAAACTGTCAATTCTGCAACAACGCAGCAGAAAAAGTATCATCGCAATCACTGCGAGTGAGCATATAGGATGATACTTTTTCATACGAATATTCGCTTTGTAGGCAGAGAATTATCACTTTGAAATTTTGAGGCTCATATCCAACATGGCTGCCGATGCTGATGATGCCGTAAAAAGCCTTAAGTGGATCGACAAATGGAGCTGAATCTGGAGGATGCGGAACGCTGGAGAACCCAGAAAATAGTTCATCTGGAAGGGATTTTCTGGTAAAACCTGAAAAGCGCGTACGGTTTTGTAGGATCCTGAAAACGAAGTGGACATTACAAAAAAGCGTTATATTCTTGCTTCTGATGTACTGATTCGAATGGTTGCAACAAACAATTCATATTGAATTTAAATGATGAAGTTCATTTACCGAACCAAAGAAGTTCATACCGTACCAAATCTGTATGTACTAGTTTCGAAATAGGAACAACAAAATATTGTCTAAAAGCCTCATTACAAGTATGTACTTTAAAAATTGTAAAAAAATCTTTAGAATTATACTGGTTTCAATTTCTAAAAAAAGTTAGTTGCTAACAATCAATTAGTCAAGTATTAATGCTGTGCCATTCTTCGATTGACGCAATCCATGGTCATATGGAATGATAAGTATATAAATCATGTCTTCTTTCCTGCAAGTATGTTTGAACAGAAGTTAAATTTCAATAGAAATTTCTGGCGATCTCGTTATTTTTTTTCTGATAGGTGTAGGTCTACTGGGTCTTTCGGATTAATGATCCCTGACATAAGTTCGATGAATGACCAATGATTCCAGTTCGTTTCTTGAATTATACCTATACGGATGGAACGGTCAACAATAACAAGATTCTAAAGACAACTATTATCCATTGGTGTCAGTTCAAAGTGCAGTCCGCGATAAGAGGTGCAAATAATGTGCTTGCCTTTCATCGATCTCCGCCTATCTCTTTCCTAAACCGGACTGATAGTGACACCGCTTCTTTGGATTGTTTCGCCTTAGGGGCAGACTGTGTGATGTGCACTGGTTTTACGACAGTCTCAACCTTCATCTATTTTGGGAATTCTCATTACATCTTTGTCTAAGATCAATGAGCAGAGGAGAATAGCAAATTAATGCGTACGAAATCACATAACCGGTTGTTATATCTTGATTTTTTATTATTAAATTAGGCCGGAACAAATCTCATTTTCTTCTTTTGTCACAGTGCTCGTTGACTCGTCAAGGGTGGGGATGGTAAATAATAAATGTATTTATTGAAAAAAAAAAAAGAAATACCCAAACAATTTGTGGAACGGATCTGGTGTGATGGTTGAAGCACGTGACTATCACGCCGAGGACCTGGGATCGAATACCACTCCCGACAAACTCATAGAATGTGTGTTCTTCCTTCGGAAGGAATGTGAAGTGTGAGACCCGAGATGAACTAGCCTAGGGCTAAAAATCTCGTTGATACCGATAAAAAAAAGAGAAAATAGAAATTTGTGTCACCCTTGTCCACTATAATTAAATTATTCCCATACCATGTATTGCTGGCAATATTTTGTGGAAGGATCATGGTATCTCCTGATTTTTTTTCCTAGTGGAAAATGTTCTTTAGCTTTACAGAAACCATCGAAGCACCCCAATATTGTAAAAAAAAAGATCCACTTTTTTTAGCTCAATGTATAGTATTCACGTGTATATGCCTAAACTAGATAAACTGCGTCGATATTTCGCGAATTGCGTTGATTTTGCGAAGACTCGCCCCCTCCCAACTACGTCACCAGTTGGTCCGTATGCTCGAAGAAATTCCTAGAAAATTTATTTGAACATTTTTTGAAATTCTTGGAAGAATATTCTGAAAAAATCCTAGAGAATCATTCGGAATTATCAGAGGAATCTTAGGACGAATTTCTGGACAAATGGCCATAGAAATTTCTTAGGATATATTTGGAGGAATTCTAAGCATAATTCTGGAGTAATTTCTAGAGGAATATGAAAAAAAAAACAGTGAAAGATTTCGGGAAAGAACTCTAGGAGAAATTTCTGGAATTTTTTTTGGTTAATTCATGGAGTAATTTGTAACGAATCCCGAAAAAAAATAAAAAAAATCTGGCTACGAATTTCTGGCAGAAATGTTTAGAAAATTTCTGAAAAATACGAAATCCTTAGAGAAATCGTTGGAGGAGTTTCAGTACTGGAAAAAAAAAATACATAAAGCAAAGTCATGAACTGCTATCAACGACAAACATTTTTCATGCATCATCCCGTAATGATAACGTAATGAAACCGTGCTGCAAAAACAATTAAAGTTGAACTGGTTTCAAATGACAGCTGGAAATCGAAACCCACGCATTGCTCAAAAATATAGAAATTACTTAAATTCAAAAATCTTGCGTTGTGGTGAACCAACTGAATACAATATTTTTCGATCATCTTACAACAATTCTCACTCTGACGATGAAACTCGTGCTATTGGCGAGCGCATAATTTTATATATTAACTAACAATGTTATAGATATGTTCTCAATAATGCTAGCTTTGTTATTCACACGATTTATGAGTTTGATATCATAACAAATTTTGCTCTCGGATTCACTAGTCGAAAAAATTCAAATTTTTTTCACGCCCTTTGGTCATTTGTTCCATTGCTAATGGAATTCGACCCGCTGGTTCCAAATTTGACTTCAGAATTCCTGTAACACGTACAGTTTTTGAGAAAACTAGGTTTTTATTCAAAACTAGCTGTCCCGGCAAACTTTGTCTTGCCGTCTTGTGGTTGTTTGACAACTGTTGAGCTCAAAATAGCAACGCACTCTAGATTGGTTTCATTTCGATCGTGTTGATTTCCTTCCCAGCTCACGAAAAATCAGTACTTTACAAATTTTCTTACTTTTCTAGTTGATTTTCGTAACTTTTTGTGCATATAAACACAGCCACCATGAATACGAATCGAAACGTGCAAGGGTCGTGCTGATCGGTTCGGTCGTTCGTGAGTTTTGTTGCCTCAAAGAAGCTACAAACTCATTTTTATATATATAGATATTTCATATTTTCATGGAAAATCAAGTATGTATTTTCATTTTTTTTTTTCAAATGTATATCTGCTCATCAAAATCACTTTGCGTTTTTTTTTTTTAATTTTGATCCACTGATTCCAATAATTACCCTAGAAATTTTTCAACGCGTTCATTTTTTTTTTTTGAAAAATGGGTAGTAATTTACAAAATTTTATATCATCATGGAGAATTATTAAATTAAATTAAATTATTAAAAATTATTAAATTATTAAAAATTTCATTTTTATTTTATTAAACATATTCTAGTTCGCTGCTTCATACTTTGACTTGAGAACTTCAGTTGCCCTTTCAATTTTTGAGAAAAAAAGACTTTTTTCACAAAATTTAATATTTTCAATAAAAACACACTTTTTACTTTTTTATTTGAAATTTTATATCTGCTCATCAACTTTTGTAACAAACAGAAGTGCACTTTAAAAATTTTAAAGTGCTTCCTAAGATTTGTAAAGGGGTTCTTCTGAAGTTATCTTCAGAAATTCCTTCAGCGTTACTTTCAGAAAATCCTGCTGGGATTCTTTAGAGAAGATATTTGTATCTCCAGAGACTTCCTCAAATTTTTCGGGATTTCTTCAGGAAATTTAGCAAGGGATTTCCTCAAAACTTTTTCCATTGAGTTTTTCATCACCTACTTTACCGGCCAGACTTAGGCCTTAGTCGCCTCTGCTGTACGCAGGAGTCGTCTCCATTTGACTCGGTCCATGTCTATGCGTCTCCAGTTACTCTGCCAATGGAGTTTTCCAGTCATTCATATAACAATTTATTTACAAATCCTACAGGGATTGTTTCGGAAATTATTCCCAGCGTTTCTCCAAGAATTCTTTGTGGTTTCTTAAAAAAATCATACAAGATTTTTTGATTTAGAAATTGCTTCTGTTGTTTAATTAGAAATATCTCCTCGAATGTCTTCAGGGATCACTGCAGAATTTGTTCAGATGGATGAAATGCCCTGGAGGATTTTCTGAAGGAATCCTTGGTAGAACTCCTGGAGATACCTCTGAAGGTATTCTCAGAAAAATTTCTTATACAATATCTGAAGGGATTTGTACACAAAAATCCCTAAATTACTACGGGGCCGTACATATACCACGTGGACAGAAAAATCGTAGTTTTTGATCCCCTCCCCCTTCCCCGTGAAAAAGCGTGGACTTTTCTTTTACCCCTACCCAGTGCTACGAAGTGTCAGTATCAATCGACATTTATAGCTGAAATTGAGAATGGTAACCACTCATTTTTCCATTTACTATCGGAATGTCAATTGAATAGCCTCTGATCATTCAATTGACATTAGCTCCAACCTCAGTCAAGCCACATATCATTCAATTGAGCTCCAGCTTGGAAGCAAAATTTGTGGTGTTGTAGGTTTACAGCTTTTACCATCATTGATGACGTCAAACTCGACATCAACCTTTCATTCACTCTGATGATAAATCGACTGTGAAATTGATTATGTTTGGCTACGCAGTCCTTTATTGAACAAACGACGTTCTTTATTTGCCCGACGTTTCGACACGGGGTTTGTGTCTTCCTCAGGGGGTAAATACGCGTATCGCTAATTGTCATATGTTTGGTCTAACTATAAGATTGCGCCATTGGGCAGTACAAGTTAGGCGGGAAAAAATAGAAATTTCAAAGTCACGTTCCTAAAACCGCTAAACCCGACAGTTACAGTTAGACCAAACATAGGAAAAATAGCGATACAAGTATTTACCCCCTGAGGAAGACACAAACCCCGTGTCGAAACGTCGGGCAAATAAAGAACGTCGTTTGTTCAATAAAGGACTGCGTAGCCAAACATAATCAATCCCTATCATTCACCTATTTTTATTTTGGCCACCAAACCCAACATGGACCCAATAGTTGATCGATGTTGGTCAAACAGTGGTCCAACATTCGGATGAAAATTGACCCGACTTTGACCCGACATTCGAAATTTTTTCAGTCTGGCGGAATTTTGCAGGATTTTTCATGTTTCGTGTCCTGCCACTCATTCGAGTGACAATTTATTCATCTGACAAGGATTCGCTTCTCATTTGATAGGGGCTCTGATTGAATGAAATCGTTTTGAACATGAATAGAAGGAAAAATGGCTGAAAAGATTTGTTGGATAGCGTTCAAATGAATGAGATGAAATTTTTCCCTTACCCGCCTCCTATAATGTCGACGTGGACTTCAGGAAACAAAATATTTTAATATTTTTTTTATGTTATATATGTTATTGGGAAAACTTGCGTGGCCAGGACAGTGCTCGACCATTGGAGGATTGCGTCAGTCTTGTCTAAGAGTCACAGCGGTACAGCGGTCTAGGACTGTACCACCTACGAATTTGTGCGACTCGCTCAATGCTAATACTAATGCTATATGTTATTGGGAAAACTTGATTTTGAATTGCTTGTTATCTAAATGATTTATTCTTTGTAAATAATATCTGAAATAATTAATACTTTTATTCATGACAACTGTTTTGTTGTTTACGTAATATAAGTTTGTAGCTTTTGATTTTTATTGACTTCTTTTGGGTTTTTAATTGTCTAATTCATGTTGGGATAACTTTTATATAATGACATTAAGAAAACTATGGAAAATTTGCAAAACAAGAACTAAAAGAGAAATTTATATAATAATTTCTGAAAAAGTTTCTGGAAGAATTTATGAATTTCTAATGGAAAACCTAAGAGGAATTTCTGCAAGAATCTCTGTATCTTTATAAAGTCTCCTGAATTTGGAAACCCCCTGTACAAATTAATAGAAGAATTTCTTGAGAAATTTCTAGAAGAGTATTCGGAGAAATTCCAAAGAAAATCTCCTATAATCATTTAAAGAAATGTTTGAAGAAATACATGAAGGAATGCAAGCATGAACTTATGTAGCAATCCTTGAATTAATTTCCAATAGAATCCCAGGCTATAGGGCCCATATAGCCGAGGCGGTAAACGCACGGGTATTCAGCATGACCATGCTGAGGGTGACGGGTTCGATTCCCGGTCGGTCCAGGATCTTTTCGTAAAGGAAATTTCCTTGACTTCCTTGGGCATAGAGTATCTTCGTGCCTGCCACACGATATACGCATGCAAAATGGTCATTGGCAGAGGAAGCTCTCAGTTAATAACTGTGGAAGTGCTCATAGAACACTAAGCTGAGAAGCAGGCTTTGTCCCAACGAGGACGTTACGCCAAGAAGAGAGAGAGAGAGAGAGAGAGAGAGAATCCCAGGAGGAATTTCTGAAAAAAAATCTGAGGAAACCCTTGAACCAATTTCAAAATGAATCTTTTGAGATTTTTTTTTTAAAACTGCTTAAGAAGTGCAAATGAAAATTCCTGGGGAAATACCTAAAAGATTCTTTGGAGAAATTGTAATCAAGAATAACACACGCAAAATCAAAGTTAGAGAAAACGGTTTATTTCCAAGGAATTGGAAATCTTGTGAGTCATCTGTGAAGAATAAGCTTAAGTTAAAATTCACAAATACAAAGAAATTAAAAAAAAACTTGTGAGTTATAACCACATTTATGCTGCATGTATTACGGAAATTCTGATATCAGATTCGTATTCAGCGAATGCAAAATTCTTAATGATAAAGTAGAATATTTTTCATGAAAATCTGAAATTTTGAGAATTAAACCTTTTTCTCACAAAAACTGTATGTTTTACAGAAATTTCAAGATTATATATCCCACTCCCGACAAACTCGCAAAATGTGAGTTCTTCCTTCGGAAGGGAAGTAAAGCGTGGATCCCGAGATGAACTAGCCTAGGGCTAAAAATCTCGTTAATACAGATAAAAAATAAAGAAAAAGATTATATATGGAATGAGCAGGTCAAAACACATTAAATACAATTTTGTACAATTTAATTACCATATGTTAAATTGTAAAAAAAAGTAAAAATTAAACTTTCCAAGAAATTTTGATTTTTTTTAAATAAAACCTTTTTATTCTCAAAAATTGTACGTGTTACAGAAGTTCTAAGGTTTGATATGACATTGGCAGGTTAAAATCCATTTGTTCAATTGCAAATTTCAATGGGCATATGGCATATTTGAAAAAAAAAAAGAAATCAGTACATTTTTTATGAAAATATGTGTTTTTTTAAACAAAGCCTTATTTTTCTCAAAAACTGAACGTGCTACGAAAATTCTAAGCTTAGATATGGAATCAGCAGGTCTGAATCCATTAAAAGCAATTGCACATTTCAATGGGCATATAGAAAACTCTAAATGATTAAGCAAAAAAGTCTATTTTTCATGAAAAAATTGATATTTATAGAATTTTTTTCAAGTACTGTACGTGTTTGCATGAATTTCAAAACTTGTTACACTGAAACCTCCATTTAAGTCGATGCATGGCTGATCGAAAATATTTTTTACCGTGCCAGCAATGACAAAACTATAGACTTTTATATTTTTTAACACTTCGCATGACAAAGGAGATTTGTCAAAAAATATAAAACTGTATAGTTTAGTCATTGCCGGCACGGTAAAAATTATTTTCGATCAGCCATGCATCGACTTAAATGGAGGTTTCAGTGTATTGAAATATTTTCAAAATTCAATGTTATTCAGTTGTTTATTATGTTATTATTTGCTTCTGGTCAAGCATCGCAAAATTCTTGGTGAAATTCTTGGTGCGGAATTTACTCTTAACCCTCTAATACCCAAATTTTTGATTTTGATCTAAATATCATTTTTCGTCATCTAAAATCGATTTAAACATGTTTTGGAAGATGATTCTTTTTAATTCTCGATTTCGTGAATTTCAGTTTTTGATTTTTCTAATTTTTATTTTTGAACATCCCCACACTTTTATATTTTTTCTGGAAGCCTATTTGGGGTACGGATTTTTTGGGATGAAAACATTTTGAGATTTTATGATTATTGTTGAAATATTTTTGTTTTGAATTTTTTTCACATACAATTTTATTTTCCGTGTAATTTTAAGGAAAATAATTTTAGAGTGTATTCGATCCCCTTAAACTATTAAACAAGGATAGAATGGTTTGGGAAAAATTTAAAATATGTTAATTGTAGCGATTCAATACAAAATAAACAATGACTTCTAAAAGGTGACCAAAACATCAATTTTTCAATGATTTTTAAAAAATGTAAATACGATTTAAAATACACCAAAAACCATTTTGAGATATACAAAACAGTCCTAAATATCAGCCAAAAATACAAAAGTTTTGATTTCCCACGAAACAAAAATTACAAAAATGCTCAAACTATACCCCGTCTAAAGGCGGGGTTGGGTATTAGAGGGTTAATCAGGGATGGGAACACTCACTTGCAAAGAGTTACACTCACTTGCTATTTTCTCATCTCAGAAGCGTGCAATCAAGAAACGATATATGGACGACCTTTGCCTTGTATTTTTGTCTAAAACTTTGCCGAATAGAGTAGGGGTCGCACACGCATACCAAAGTCGTGACAGAGCTGTGAAAGCGACTCTCCACGAGGTGAGTATAATTAACATTCACCTCGTGGAGAGTTGCCTTCGCCACTTCCTCTCGGCTTAGGCATGCGTTTACGATCCCTACTCTATTCGGCAAACTTTTAGATAAAACCGCAAGGCAAAAGTCGTTCATACATCGTTTCATGATTGCACGCTTCTGAGCTGAGAAAATAGCAAGTGAGTGTAACTCTTTGCAAGTGAGTGTTCCCATCCTTGCTCTTAATATGTAGTAGGTCCAGGGTGAACCACTTCTTTCTGAACGTGTTCGAATCGACGGTGGAGTTTAATACTTTAAACGCCAAAACTTTTTAAAATGCTTTCTGCATTCCATACTGAGAATGAAAATTTTTCTAGTCTGTGTTTTATAATAGAGCTTCTTTAGCATTTATGTTCCTGAAATTCATATTCTGTGTTCGAATTTCACTTATTAAAAAAAAACAATCCATACTTGAAAAAGAAACACCAGGTACACAGTTGCTTTTCAGTGGTCAACGTGTGTCTTTCTTCTGTTCATAGGAAACCGGTAACTGGATGTGAGTTTCGTTTTCAGAATCTTCCGCATATGAATGTCAACACAATCCGGTATTGCACAATGGGGAATTAATAAAAAGAAAAGGTCGTGCGATATTATCATCTACAGGAGAATGGCTTTCCAGTCTTGACAAAAATAAAAATACTGCTATTTTATCTTGTCCGACGTTTCGGTCCATTTGGAACCTTCTTTTGGAACCGAAATTTTACAGATGTTTTTTTAAATTTTTCTAGTTTTCATAAAAATATTACTTGATCTTGCTGTTTTCAGTTCATTACCGTTGCTGACACTTTGCTGTGGCTGGTTTTTTGTTTCGTTCTCTGTTTTCGGATATTCGGAAACACTTTCATCTTTTTGTGTATTATTAAAGTTAAAAATTCTGGAATTCAACTTCTTATTTGTAGTGTGTTGTTTTGCTTCCCACCACCGACAGAATTTGTTTCTCAAACAAATAACATTGAATAGACGATTTTAAAAGGGTGTTTTTATTGGAAGATTTCTAATTCCAGAAATCTTAAAAATTATTTGTTTGAAATTTATAAATATGGATTTTTTTTGTTAAATTTGGGACCGCAAATATTCATGGGTTCTACCATTTGTATCCAGGGTTGGTTTCTCAAGTTTAGAGATTGTTGGATTCATCCATTCTTGGATAATTTCAGACAAGTTTAAACATTACATTTGTCCGGCGAAAATACTGTTTGCAGTAAATGAAGCGAAGGACAAAGCTTCATACCTTGCATCGATTTACAGGTTTTAAACTCTTTATATGTTTTAATTGATCTTTGCTTTTGAATTTGTTTTAGTAAGGAAATTCCTCTTTTTCTTTATTCCTCAAGTTGGAAACGTCATGGAAACTTCTCGCGCGATCCGTATTGCTTTTAGCACTGAAAAGTATTTCCTCGAGCTCTCCAATAGCATCAAGAATTTCTATTTTGATACTTTCCAAACTGTCTGCTGATGGCTCATCTGAACACCTTGAATATGTTATGCCACAGATTTCCGCAAGATCTCCCATTACTTATTTTCTATTAAATTCCACTGTTACTGTTAGGTTGTGATATGACAGACTGTGATTAGTTTTTAAAGTGTTATTGTTACTAGCAACTTGGTCTACGTGAACAAGCTATCTACATTGATTATCTGTCTCTTCAGCCATTCTACCCTGTGTAACGTTCTTGCAGAGTTTGGGATGTGTGATATAACTGTTGAATAGTTGAATGACGCCGATTTATTGTTCTTAGCATTATATATATATCTAAACTAACTATCTACCTGCATTATCTATCTCTTCCGCCTCGGCCGTATATGACGCCCTTAGCCACCAGACCGGTTTCGTTGCCCTCATTACTAGTTTGTTCTAATTATGGGATGACACCTTTCCCCTTACAGCACCTTCCGCACATGGAAGTGAACGCAATCCGGTATTGCTAAATGCGGAATTGTAGATCAAGAGAAGGTCGTGTGACAACGTCTTGCCACATTACTATCCCCCAAAAAAAAAGTTTTCGTTATGCAAATCCGTTATTTGGAAAATGACAACTTTTATAATATAATAGTTTGATTATTGATTTTTTTTTCGAAGGTTTCATATTTATTTAGTGTTTACTCTTTTTCTATGTAAACTATACTTAAAATCTTGCCTCTCCTATTATTTTTGAAATCCTAGGTGGCCTTGTTTTTGTTAGCGCATTTGTATTTGAAACTGTGCTCGTACTTGCCTCTTGCGAACATTCCTCCACATCTCTGTCCGTGAATACTACAGTCAATGCCTGATTCTCTTGGGTAGAGTCATTTCCTCTCCCTACAAATTTAAGTTTTAAACAGCGATAGAGTTTAAAACTTAAAATACCAAAAATTATAAGACCAACCCTTATTATGATTGCCTTTTTATTATAAAAATCTATTACTTTCCTAAATGATTCCACTTCTGTTTTTAAATTTGTCATAGTTTCATTTGTTATTTCGAAAATAGAATCAATTGCTATCGTCTGATTTTCAATTTGTTTTTCCAATTGATCTTAATTATTTTTTTCAGATTAGAAAGATCGTGGTCCACTCTCTCACGATCTGAGTTGCTCATTGTTCCGAATAGCATTTTTCCAAATCACCAATGCCATCGATGAATCCCCTTTTAGATCTTTTCAAATGCTCAATGAGAGTTTTATGGGGACATCTTGAATAGATGATTCCACGAATCTCTGTAAGATCCCCTAAACAAACAGGCTTTTGTTAATATACTGGATTAATTTTGTACTTGTGTGATTTCGTATTCTAAATCGCCAAGGTTGTAGGAAGATTGAAAGTTCCAGCTCCCCATCACCAGCCTTACATCCTTTAGTTGTTCAAATATGATACCGTGCTCGTATAATTGTATGTTTACGACTGGTACTTCAGCTGTAGTCGAAGTGATGCAAAAAAGCATAAAACCAAGCATCATTCTGCAACAAAAAAAAAATAAAAGAATATTAGATTATTCATGAAAGCGTTTTAGGCGATCATTATGAACAACTACTTTTTTATTAGTACCTCTTAACAAAATGGTACATGTTTGTGGTGAATTTATAGCAACCACTTCATGGGGACCATTATAAAGTCCTTGAAGTTTTCTTCCCGTCCCTGTAGTGACATTTTCGAGAAGAACTGTGTCTGTGTCGCCCCACATTGGTAACCAATCATTAGCTTTTTCGTCATATTTTTCTTTTCTAGCATATTTATTGGAAATCAAGCTCTCTTTGGCAGACTTCTGAATGATTTCCAGATTTCGCCTTAAATCTGACAAGTAAGATAGATATGTCGAATCATCTTTATAAGCAGAACAGATTGAAGAAGGTAATTCAGCTTTGTAACCAAACATAAGTTCGTGAGGGGAGAATCCTGTTGATGAGTGAGTGGTTGTATTATACGTGAAAGCAAAATACTGAATATATTCATCCCAATCATTAAGGTTTTCGCAAACATACGATCTCATGTATTCTTTGAGAGTTCTGTGGCTCTGAGGGTGGTATGCTGTCGTCTGAATTTGTTCAACGTGCAAAAGTTTACAAAGTGTTTGAAATAGTTTACCAACAAAAATAGTACCGCGATCTGTTACTAGTCCTTTAGGTACACCATAGATACAAATAACACATTCCAAAAAAGCTTTACAGGTGGTTTCTGCTGTTGCTTCAGGAATGGCCTTTGCAATGAATAATTTCGTTAAGTCATCTTGTATGGTTAATATATAACTATTGTTATTTTTAGAAGTTGGCAAAGGTCCTACAATATCTAAAAATATTTTTTCAAATGGTTTAGAAGATGTGGTTGTAATTTCTAAAGGAATCTTGTTTTTAGTTAGAATTTTATTTTTCTGGCATTCGAGACATTTTTCTATAAAATTCACGTTTCATATTTTTCCACGCATATCGCACGGGAATTCGCTTTAAAGTTCGATTCAGACCTTCATGACCACCAAGTGGACTCTGATGGAATTCCTTGAGCACGGTTTCAATTTCATTTTCTGATTTTAATTTCATTATTGAATAGTTTGAACAGCAAAGTTTGCAATTCATGTTAGAAAATATATGACTTTTTTTTTTTTTTTTTTTTTGTATCTGTATTAACGAGATTTTTAGCCCTAGGCTAGTTCATCTCGGGACCCACGCTTTACTTCCCTTCCGATGGAAGAACTCACATTTTGTGAGTTTGTCGGGAGTGGGATTCGATCCCAGGTCCTCGGCGTGATAGTCAAGTGTTCTAACCATCACACCAGGTCCGCTCCAAATATATGACTTATTATTTGTTTCAACTTATGCCAATTTACTATATCTTTCGGTAATAATGAAAACTTGAAGTTTATTGTTTTATTTGTTGCTTCTTTTATGTTTGCTTTGAACAACATAATATTTTTGTATAGTTTGTGTAAACATAAATTAAGTGTATAATGGTCTTTACAAATTATGAAGTGTTCATTTGAGTTTGTAATAAACCCATGGTCCTCGATATTTCTTAATTCAAATAGTTCCTTTTGGAATTCGTACTTGGTGTTTGGATCAAGTATTTTCGGAACTATGTAAACGTTAATGCAATTTTTATGTTGTTCTATTTTTCATGCATGTTCTTATTTTGATTGGGGCCTTTCAATAGCTCAAAGCTTCCATAGTCCTGTGCCAATCCGCTTGTGTGTTTATTCGTTTTTGGATCAGTATGTTGATTATCTTTAGCTAGGTTCTTTGCCTGTTGCCGAGTAATAACATTTATTCGTTTTGAGATATTTGCTTTGTGCGTTTTTATCTCGTTGTTTAATTGAGCTGTAACCTGATCTGCAGTATCTAAATTACAAGCTCTATACGACTTAATGCGTCAGCGACGACATTGTTTTTTCTAGGTGTATGTATTACCTTGAAGTCGTATTCCTCTAATAAGATCGACAAAAGGTTATTGCAACCATAACAAATTGCAAATGCTCCATAGAAAATCAAAAAGCGTTTCATAAAGAATGAACATGTGTTCCATGAAAATGTGCAATGTTACCCATAAATAATTGAAAACGTTCCATACTTTATAAAAAATGTATCGGTAAAACATAAAATTTTCTCATTAAAATTGAAATTTTGCACCAATAAATAATACTGAAATGCTCCGTAATAAAATGCAAATGCTCCATAGAAAAATGCAAACGCTCCATAAAAAAATAAAATTGTTCCCATAGAAAATTGAATATTGCTCCATAGAAAAATTAAATTGCACCATAAAACATTGAAATTGCACCATAGAAAATAGACAAATGCTCCATAAGTATTATCAAACTGCACCACATAAAATACAATTTGCTCCATAAAAAATTGAAAATTCTCCATAACTTTAAACATTTGCACCACTAAAACAGTGCAATGTAAAGCAATTCAGCCCTGTCGAATTAAATTATAAGAATATGCTATCGATGGAGGATTTTCAATTTTTCATGGAGCAATTCATGTTTTCTATGGGTACAATTTTAGTTTTTCATGGAGCATTTGCCTTTTTCTATGGAGCATTTGTATTTTATTATGGAGCATTTCAGTATTATTTATTGGTGCAAAATATCACTTTTAATGAGAAAATTTTATGTGTTACCGGTACATTTTTCATAAAGTGTGGAACGTTTCCAATTATTTATGGGTGACATTGCACATTTTCATGGAACATATGTTCATTCTTTATGGAGCGCTTTTTGATTTTCTATGGAGCGTTTCTATTTGTTTAAAACGCATGGTTTGAAATGTTTGATAGCCCAAACAATTGCGAGTAATTCGCGTTCTACAGTAGAATACCGCCGTTCAGCAGGATTCAAAATCCTACTAGCATAAGCTATTGGTAAATTATTTCCTTCATTAGAGAGAACTGCACCAGCAACGATTTCAACTGATTGAAAGATTGCTGACACTTTTAACTCCATACGAAACGTTCCCTTTTCCTCAATAGTCTGTTAATTGGTTCTGCCAGATTAGCTAAATTTGGTATGAATCTCCGATAATAGCTCAGCAGACCTAAAAACATTTTAACTTCTTTTGCGCTTGTTGGCGTTGAAAATTTTTTAACGGCACATATTTTCCAATCATCGGGCATTATTCCGTTAGATGTTACCTTGTGCCCTAAATATATAATTTCTTTTTGTGGGAAATTACATTTACTTGGTTGTAACTTTAAATTATATTTTCGAAGTCTGTCCAAAATTTCGCATAGTTTTTGATTATGTGACTTCAAATTGTCTCCATATACAATCAGGTATCAGAAGGCCGGCTCCAGAGGCACGTTATCCTCCATTTGGGACATTTGTGCCATCGCCATACATATAAGCCTATTTCATCATTTACCTGAGGGAGCGTGCGACAAGGGATGGGAATTAGGAAAGGGAAAGGTGATGAAATAGGAAGGAGTACCCTAGAAGAGGGAATGAACGCATAAGCGCAACGAGAGCTCATAGCCCATACCACAACGGGTTTAATCAGTGCCCTGAAAAGGACACTGTAAAACGCATAAGCGTAAAGAGAGCCTATAGCTCATTGGAGGTAGCTTGTGACGTCATGCGACTTTCAATATGACATTGAAAGGCACGGCATCGAAAGCATCCTCTATATTCAAGAAATCACCCAAGCAAAAACTACGATTGAGCGAGTACTTTCTTGAAAACGTATACAACTTTGTGTAAAAGTGTCATTGTGGACATCCCAAATTGGGAGGCATGTGAGTTCACATGAATAGCCATGTCAGCCAGACGAACATCACAGATGTGGTAATCGACAATGCGTTTCAAGCATTTCAGAAAGAACGAGATAACCAGGAACTCATTCCTTCTTTATACAACGCACGCATCCTTTCGGGATAAAACTATGGAGTAATTTCACGCCATGAAAATATCCCATGAAAAACTACAAGAGTTCAAAACATGTTTGAAATACTCAAATCCCTCTGGAGAAAAATAGGACAAAACACCATTTGCTCCTGGAGATTTGAAGTAAGCAGAGCGTTTTAGTGCCCACTAATTATATAGCTATAATTCTCTGGCGGAAGCTAAAGATCCGTAACTATACAAAAGACTGGTTTATCCGAAGATATTTTGAACTTGAACAGATCAGAGTTCCATTCAGTAATACCTCTTGCAGTCCACATAGGCCGCAGAGGACAAGCTTCTTTCAAAGCAGTAGTTATGGTATACCACAATGAAGGGCGTTGTAGGTACAAAACCACAATGAAACTCTCTTGGAGTAGCAATGGAAGCGAGTTATGTATAAAATGTGGTCGCAACCAATTAGTACAGGTTCCCTAGTTTATTGAGCAGGGACGCCTGAATACGCAAATTTTGCGAAAGAACACTAAAAAGTGCAAAGAAGGTCAAATGGAGACTCCTCATCTGACACATGCCATTCAGTCACCTCATGACAAATTCTGCTAATGCAGAGTTGGGTTAGGTGCAATTCTATGTTAAGTTATCCATTAACTGTACTTTGTACCTAAGTAATCCACCAAACTGAAGCATCTCAAATTAATGTTTGAGCTATTTCAGATGATGTAACCATCGTAGCAATACTGCCAAATATCAGCGAAAAGATGCTGAATACAAGAGCTTGCTTGAAGGCATCCATAAGGAAAGGTTGAAACATACTAAGATATAGCATGCTCGAGGGACGGCACTTCATTTATAATGAAAGAAGCAAAACTTGGCTCACAAGGTAAACTATACAGAAGTTACCCTAAGAAAATGAACTTTTTGACAGTTTTGAGAATACTCACTTGCAAGAGTGATACTCACTTGCTTCTATCTCAGTCCAGAAGCATGCTATCAAAAAATGATGTTTGAAGGGCTTTTAGATTGTAGTTTAATCTAAAAGTTTGCCGAATAAAATAAAGATCGCAGACGCATACCAAAGTTGTGAGAGAGCTGTGAGTACGAGGTGAGTAAAATTTGTGTAATTCATACTCACCTTGTGCTCACAGCTCTCTCACGGTTTTGGTATGCGGTTGCAACCCTTACTTTATTCGGCAAACTTTTAGATTAAACTACAATCTAAAAGTCCTTCAAACACCATTTTTTGATAGCATGCTTCTGGACTGAGATAGAAGCAAGTGAGTATAACTTTTCGCAAGTGAGTATTCCCAACACTGCTTTTTAAAGTAGAGCCACTTGGGCTACGCACGCTTTTTACGCTGAAAATTGATCTGAGGTTTCCTAGCCGTAGCCACTACCCAAACTAGACAGGATTACACTCTTCACAATCACAGCACAAAAAGGAAACATCAACGACAAACCAAATCGGTGTCAATTGAAAAACGCCAATGGCGAAAACGCCTTAAGCGAACCCATATAGGTGGTAATGTAAGCTAATTTACAACATTTGAATAATCCCGCCCTTATTCAGCCTCAAATTTGAGACTTATGAAGGGCAACTGATTATCTCGGAGAAACGCAAGGTCCACTGCACCATTGCTCCGGTTAGCGCAGTAAGGGCGTAATACTGTGGAGGAAGCCCTAATTCTCCACAGGCTCCGTTTGTGGTTACTGGTTAGGTTTTTATTAGACCCCCCTAACCATTCATTCCTTGGCACGGTAAGCATAAAGCCGAATAACACCATGAATTAGGGGTCACCTGTTTAGCGGACTCTTACCACTGGATCAGGCGGTCCGTAGTGTTATTCTTAGCCAATTGAGACAACCGCTACCGACACTACACAGCTATCTAGGCTGATCGTGAAAAGAAGTTAACATTGATGGTTAACTTCCAAGCGAGCTCGAACAGCCCCAGACGTCCAAAATTTCGCATAGTTTTAGATTATGTGACTTCAAATTGTCTCCATATACTACTATGTCGTCCATATAAATAAAACATTTTATTCCTTGTAATCCTGTTAATACAGTATTCATTAATCATTGAAATGTAGCTGGGGCATTTTTGAGACCAAAAGGCATACAAACGTATTCATAATGCCCATATGGCGTAGAAAATGCAGTCTTAGCAGCATCTTGTGGAACCAACTTAATTTGGTGAAAACCACTTGCTAAGTCCAAATTAGAAAAGTACCTGGCCTTTCCCAATTGATCTAGTATATCTGAAATCAATGGCAAAGGATAAGCATCACTTATTGTTACGTCGTTGATTTTTCTAAAATCCACTACTACACGCCATTTCTTTTCTCCGTTTAGCCCAGGTTTCTTAGGACCTACTAGTAGAGGCGAATTCCAAGGGGATTTACTCTCCTTAATAACATCATTCCCTAATAGCTTTTTTATTTCCCCGTCGATTACTTCTTTGTGAACTCTTGGTAATCTATATTGTCTAGTAAATATTGGTTTCTCACTTGAAGTATTTATTTTATGAGGTGTTGCATTTGTGCTTGTCAGTTTATCACCTTCCACAAAAAATACGTCATGATATTTTTCAATGATATTTGTAATTGAAGTTTTTTCTTCATCATTTAAATGCTGAAGATTAACGTCCTCTTTAATTTTGGAAACTCTTTCTATGTTATTTTCCAATGAGAGTATTGAATAATTTTTCAAAGGTTCAAAATGAATAGAGTTTAAGTCAACTTCTACTTCATCGTGAGTTCCATTAAGGATAGGAACATATGCAAAATTGTTATTGGGTCTTACCAAACAATTTCCAATATACACAGATTTGTTTGACAGGTGTTTTGAGTGGAAAATTAAATCTTCCCTTGTCTGAATGTAAATCTTTTTTATGATCTCTGCTCGAGGAGGCTGTTTTGCTATTACATTGTTTTTGTATCCAATGAAAATTTTGAATCAATTACTTTTAAAATCAATTGTACATGGGTGGTTCCTGAAAAAATCCATCCCTAAAATACCATCACATGGTATTGGAAAATCATTTTCCACTAAAGAAACATCAAATTGTATATCAGAATGTCCGAAACAGAATGTCGTTTCTAGGACTCCTATTGTTCTGACTACATCTGAAGTTACGCCAGATAGGGAATCGCGCCACTTGGGCGGTGGCTTCTATTTTCGTCTGCTTCCCGCTATAACTCAGTCAAATTTGAACCAATTGACACAATTTAGTATCTACCCGTGTACAACATTTCAAGTCAATTGGTTCAAAATTGACTGAGTTATAGTGGCAAACAGACGAATTTAGAAGCCACCGCCCAAGTGGCGCGATACCCTACTTCAATTATGCAATTTGTATCAATGTGGACATTGACATCAAATTTAATCAATTTCATTATACTCACTTCAGCACCTGGATCTAATAAGAATGTTAATGGTTTTGCAGAAATATTAGTTTTAAGGCAACCAGTGCTCTGTTAGTGAATTTAACTTTTTCAAACGGGATTACTATATCCCTAACGATTTCATTAATTCGATGTCCTGAAGATCCGGACCGTGTTTCGGTTTGACTATCCCGTTTTTTTTTAATCTAAAATATTGATTTGATATTTTTGCTTCTTACGGCATTCGGACTCAAAATGTCCTTTTATGCCGCAAAAGTAGCATTTAACAGTCTTTGCTTGCAAAGAAGGTTCGGTCTTAATGACAGCTTTATTGAAAATTTGGTTTTTGTTATTTTTGCTATAGTTTGCATTGCTGTTTGTATTAATATATGGTCTGATGTTTGATTGAGGTTTAGCTTGGAATGAATTATACTGCTTTTGAAATTAGGATATCTAACACTGTTTTTGTAATTAGATTCGAGCATTGCCGCGTAATCAGCAGCTTTCGTCAATTCTGTCAAATTATTAGATTTTACAATATTTCTAACATCGTTAACTCTCAAACCATTAATAAAATATTCCAGTATAACTTTGTGGTATATATATTCTACCGGTTCGAGAGTTTTGCAAGTTAACGTAGAGTTTTTCAAAAGAGCTTCTGTGATTAGGCTTATTCTTTCTTGCAAAAGAATAGCCCTGTCTCCATATGCTCCCGCATCTTCAAACTCTTTTTGTCTCAAATGCCCCGCATCTCGTATGAGTACACTGAGGGGAGTATCCTCGCCATTCTTTCGAGATAATACAGTTGATATTTCATTGAAAGTTGTGCAGTTTCTGCACAAAGTAAAAGCTTCACTGTTAAGCTTTTGCTTTATGACTCTTACGAGTCCTGCATCATCTTCATTTTCTTCCAAATCGTTATGTAATTCATCACATATTGCAATGAATTGTGCAAAAATTTTCTTCTCATCAAATTTAGGAATAGTTTCTCTTGCTTCCTTAGCATCGAATACCATGCTTACTGAAGAAGTAGAAATAAATGAGTCGGATGATGATGAAGATGTTCGTTCAATATTTTCGTTATCAACGATTTCAGAGTTGGAATAAATGATCCTTCAAGGACATGAAAAAAATATACACTAAATCCTTTTTTTACGCGATGGATGCGTCCGCGCAAAAAAAAGATCGTGTAAAAAAAGTTCGCGTAACTTCGTGAAATCGCGTAAAAAAATCAAAGGGAAATCTTTTTTTGCGCGATTTGCCCTCCACAAATAACCAAAATCGCGTAAAAAAAATCGTGCAAAATAAAATCGCGTAAAAAAAGTCGTGTAAAAAAGGATTTAGTGTATTGTTGTTTTATAAAAAAAATCTAAAAAAAACAAATGACAAAAACAATCTGATTTGAAATGATCCTCGTTAAAAAGTTACAATTGCTTTTACGTCTTAAGACGGGTCCTCAACTTATACTCTATTCTATTGACCTGCTATTTCTGTTTGGATTTATGGCTTCCTTTCCTGGTTTTCGTTGCCTTCAATTCTAGTTCTGTTCTTATTATGGGATGACACCTTTCCCTAAGAGCACGTTTAGCTCGTTCCGAATCTCTTGGGTTGAGTCATTTCCTCACCCTATCAATTTATGTTTTAAACAGCGGTAGAGTTGAAAACTTAAAATACCAAACATTATTGGACAAACCGTTATGGTGATTGCCTTCCATACTGAGAATGAGTGCTTCTCCAGTTCAATATTCAATGACTGAACTTTATTTGCCTTCATATTTTTCTAATCTACAATTTCGTGAAATAAGTCTTTTTCATTTATATTAGTTATTATAATATTTTTATTCGTGGCGGGTACGTTACCAACGAAAATTTAAGGTTCTTTTGGTTGTATTTTGAAATCGGTTTTATTGGTTCTGTACTGAAGTTTGAACCTCTGTGGGGTTAATTATATGTATAAATATATCCTCTGTTTTTATGCAGCATGGTTTTGTTATATTAATTTGTCCAACCATGTTAATTTCAATGTACTGATCTTTTTTTATTGAGATCTACGGATAATTTGGTACGATTTGGCACTGCATATATCCAAGAATTCATATCAACCATTTGACTCCAAAATGGATATTTGAGATTTAAGGGCTGCAAATTACAAGCATAAGTAAGGTCACTCATGAAAGTTCTTGCGTAGCAGTTATCGGATAGTGACACATTTTCAAATGTTGTCTTATATTCTCTATATGGCATTGTCATACCAATGTCAGAGTTCAATGGTTTCATAATTACATCGGTACGAAGAGACGAAGTTTTTGCACCCGTTACACAAATGTCATTAATCAACATAAATACCATCACCGCACGTAATTTTACTATTTATTCTTGATATTTTTATACCAATATTCCTATTTTCCGAAATTTTGGTATTATTTTCGATCTTTTTTTACCATACCATCTAAAACCCGTACCATTCGCATTTCTTTTCAATTTTTGTATTATTTTATGGGCATTTTTGGTTCAATTGTTTTCCTATTTTTGGGATTGCCACTCCCCGTACTACAAGACCATTGTATCTGCAAAATACATTGTTTGATTCGGGTCTATTCCTATAGTCCTTGTAACACCTGTGTAGTACAATAATATTTATACAGGACTTTGCCTCCTGTCCTCCAATTTCGAATCTCATGCATCTGCAAATAATACATTGAGTCCTTCCAAAGGCCTCCCTAGTTTCTTGATGACGTCATCCCACAACTTACTTCCTCTGTAGGAAATCCAAACTGAGAATATCAATAGTTGAACATTTTTTAATTTTTTTTTTCAAAGAACATGTGGAAAAAATGGATAACAATTACAACTCGTCGTAAGATTATCCTATTCTACTTCATCTTAGCCATTCATGATTGAATATACCCTTTCCCTTCCGAAAAAACGCATGCGATATAGTTTTTTTTTTAATACTTGGCAACCTTTGAAATGGCATTCTTTATTTTCTTTTATTGCATTTAATGGAACACCCTCAGGGTCCTGCAGAAAAGATATGCAGAATTATCACCCTCAGATTGTCTGATTTTATTCTCCTGCTCCTATCGGAACAGATTGTTTCAATTTTTTCCCGTCTTTTTTGATAAATACATTTTCTTTTGTGGAGTGTCTTCATAATTAAGCAACACTCCCCGAGTTATATCCGGAATTAGATGAACTCTCTCTCTCTCAAAGCTCTCTGTTTAAAATTTCTCTCTCCTCCTTGATATCCATTTTATTAAAAAATGTGGTTTAAGGAGAAAAAAAAATAAAATAATAATGTTTTTAGTATTGTTTATTTTATTTTTTCATTTCCTTGGTTTGCCATGTAGTCGGCTCATCTCCAGGGAGATCTTCAAGACAGCTCAAGACTTCCTCCCAAGATTTGGGATCGTTTATACTTCTCATTTTTTCAAAAGGATCTGTCTTTTCCCTTCCCCAACTTCTATCAAAACTTCCCAAAACTCAACCCAATTTCCTTTGCAGATGGTGAACTGTATTGCGAAATTATGTTACACTGCCTCTGTTTGTTCTGCTTTAAATGATTCCAGCTTTATGAGAATTAAAACATACCACTTGGTTTTTGAATGGGAACAATTTGACGAAATTTTGAAAGTCAATTCAATCTGGCATTGCCCAATGTGGAATAAAGAAAAAGAAAAGGTTGTGCTGCAATTACGTTTTGCTGCACTATCTAGCTTCGAATGCGATACTTCATGACTTCCATTATAAAAATAACTCTTCTTATTGGTTAGTGCTTAACCATATCTGAACTTGTCTTAATACTATTGTTACTATTTCAGTTTATCACAAAAATCTACCGTAATTTTGCTTTTTGCAGTTCATTGCCGATGCTGACACTTTGCTGTGGCCGGTTTGTTGTCTCATTTTCGATTTTCGGATATTCGGAAACACTTTTATCTTTCTTATGTCCATTAAAGTTTAACCCTCTAATACCCAAATTTTTGATTTTGATCAAAATATCATTTTTCGCCATCTAAAATCGATTTAAACATGTTTTGGAAGATGATTCTTCTTTATTCTCGATTTTGTGAATTTCGGTTTTTGATTTTTCTTATTTTTATTTTTGAACATCCTCACACCTTTATATTTTTCCTGCAAGCCTATTTGGGAGACGAATTTTTTGAGACGAAAACATTTTGAGATTTTATGATAATTGTTGAAATATTTTGATTTTTATTTTTTTTTTCATAGGAAATTTTGTTTTCCGTGTAATTTGAAGGAAAATAATTTTAGAGTGTATTCAACTCCCTTTAAACTATTCTACTATGATAGTGTGATTTGGGAAAAATTCAAAATATGTTAATTGTAGCGATTCAGTACAAAATATACAATGACTTCTAAAAAGTGACTAAAACATCAATTTTTCGATGATTTTTAAAAAAATGCAAATACGCTTTAAAATACACCAAAAAAACATTTTGAGATATACAGAACAGTCCTAAATATCAGCCAAAAATATAAAAATTTTGATTGTCAACGAAACAAAAATTACAAAAATGCTCAAACTATACCCCGTCTAAAGGCGGGGTTGGGTATTAGAGGGTTAAAAGTCTGGAACTCAACTTCCAAACTGATGATTTGTTGTGTGTTCTTCTGCTTCTCACCACCAAAAGGATATGATTTTCAAACAAACAAAATCAAATAGACGATTTTAAAAGGGTGTCATTATTCGTAGATTTCCAATTCCAAAAATTTTTAAAATAAGTTGGTTGGAAATTTTTAAATAAGTTTTTTTTTTGTTAAATTTTGAGCAGCATATATTCACGGATTCTTCTCGACATTTGTTTGTATCCATAGTTGGTTTCTCAAATTAGATACATCCATTCTTAGATGATTTCTGAAATGTTTCAACTTTATATTTGTCCGACGAGAACACTGTTTGCATTACATGAAAAGAAGGACAAAGCATAAAGGAAGACTGGATGCCTTATTTTTATTTTTTGGTTTTGATTTTTTTTATTAACCTGCTGAATGCATCGCGTTGGGAAAAAAAAACTCGCTGACGTAGGTTACAGTTTTGGTAAAAAAAGACCCTAATGCACAAGGAGGATTAAATAACGGAGCAATAATTACAAAATCGTTTTCCATACACATTTAGAGTAATGATTAAGGTATCTTCTGATTTTTTTTCCTGGTGGAAAATGTTTATCAATTTTCCGGAAACCATATCTTTCAAAATTTTGTTTAAAAATGGGTTCTGTAAAATTTAAAACCAATTTCAACATGGAAAAAGATCAGTTGATACCTTGATCCTTCCTCTAAATGTTTATGGAAAGCGATTTTCTAAAATATTTCTCCAATATTTATTAAAAAACCAAAATCCCAAAAAATAAAAAAGAGGAAATGCATCCAGTTTCGGCTTAGATTATGCTTTTGGTTGAAATTCAAAGTGATCTAAGGTGCAAAAATTGAGTTTTTACATACTTTTTTGTATCGCCGCTCGATTTGGATAAGTGAATATATTAGCTAAGTAGCTTAGTGATGCGTAATATCAAAAATTGATTCAAATCAATTTCGCAGCATTTCCACGAAGTCTCCAATGGCATCAATTATTCTTATTTTGATACTTTCTATACACTTGGATACTCTGTCAGCTCATGACTCATCCAACCACTTTGATTTCTGCAAGATCTCTTATCACTTATTTTCTAATCAATTTACCTGTCATTGCTGTTCATCTTGTTGTTATCTTCCTTTTTCTGACGAACAGGTCCTGGGAACTTGAACGTTGTTGTTGTTGTTATTGTTGCTAATTCACTGCGTTAAGCATATAAAAACGCTTATGGAACGTAAACATAGTGTCTCTGCCCAAGTAACATTTTAGGATTTATGGAGCTCTATAAGCAGTTTTCGTGATAAATTTCATAAA
This sequence comes from Aedes albopictus, assembly GCF_035046485.1. Classification (NCBI taxonomy): domain Eukaryota; kingdom Metazoa; phylum Arthropoda; class Insecta; order Diptera; family Culicidae; genus Aedes; species Aedes albopictus. Next base: position 76,434,710 of record NC_085138.1, on the reverse strand, counting down.
ACTGCTAATAAAACCAAGAATTCCACCACAACCTTCTGATAATCGCTATAAGAACGTATTCCGACCAAGTGGCCTACACTTATAGAGGTTAATAAATCAAAATTATGAGCAACAATAAGTCCGCAATAAACTATCGTGTTGTTCATTTCTGCTCGAAAAATGTTGACATTAAGTTTCTTTTTCATCCGTACCGAAAAAGGTAAACAAACTATTATCGGATCGTAATGGGGTTGAAATTGATGGAAAAGTAGAAGTGATTTCCTTAGGTATATGTGACTTTGTGACAACAACCGTCATTATTAATTATTATGTGCGACAATAGTTTTTCCGCGAATTTTGTGATAATAGGCGCACATAACTAACGCGCCCTACAAACAGTGCATATTTCGGTAAAATGGGAATACAAAGTGAAAATAAAGTGTCATTTATTTTCATGAATTCTCACAAAAATGACTTTGCTGGTGGCGGTTACAGTTCTGCTGCTCACAAGAAGCTTCATTTCATCGAGGTATACGTATTATTTTGTCGTTTGGTTGTTTCTGCGCTGTGAAAAAGTGTTTATTTTCAATATGGCAGCAGCAGCTTCCAAGTAAAAAGAGCACGATCGACAATAAATCGTATGTATCTTTGTTATAGCCACAATAGGTGTAATTGATCATGACGTTACCTTATTAAGCTCCCAATAAATTTATCGATGGATTTAGCTACTCTTTACGAGATGGCGCTCTGATCGATTATGAATAGCTTTTCACTATGGTCGGCTAGGGTCGGCCAAAACAAATTATGGAATATCTGAACAAATCACAATTTTTTTCATTTTGTTAAAGGAATATTTTTTCAGGATAAAGTTTTTAGAACAGTGCATTAGAAATCAACGAATATTGAAAAATAATAATAAATTAGAGACTTGATTATAATTGCCTTTAGTTTGGCCAATTGATATGACATAGTGCATCTGCTAGCATGGTGTGCGCGCAGAGATTACTCTTTCATTGGTTATTTTATAGTACTGTTGATAACTGTTATAAAACCTTTCATAAATCAAATAGGTTGCAGTGTTGGTAAGTTTTGTTATATTTTTATTGGTGTTTTATGAAACGCTTCTAGGGTTCAATAAAACTCCAACCGATGGCATTATCTTTGACCATTATAAATCTCCAATAAAACCAAAATAAATCCAATGAGCTCTGAAAATGTTACTTGGGTGGGGTGGTCGAAGACGTGACTGCTCCAGGGTTTACGATCACTTTTTGGGTTCTCTGTTCACACGAAAATTTCGCAATTTCTTAGTTTGGCTTAGTTTTCTGGTCGTTAGGCACACTTTAATGTTCCACAGTCAACAATATAGCTTTAAGATTTTCACTAATATGATTGACTGTGATTAGTTTTTAGATTTGAATGACCCAGATTTATTGCTAAATTTTTTATACTTTTTTAGCACAGTTTTATCTGTGTTACCAAGCTCATCCTCAAATTTGTGACAAATCAACAGTCATGAATTCTTGAAAATTGTTTCTCCCGACTAAATCTGGAATATCTTTAGGAGCTTCTTAAGCACCGAAGGCCACTGTTCTCGTTAATGAAGATAATGATCTTTTCAAATTTCAATTTGACAATGGTGTTTAACTGGACTATGCATCTGATGAAGGTAAATCAGTATGGAAAGCTCTTACGTTTTCATAACAATTATGGTTAATATTGAGCTCGAACTATTTGAAAATCTTGAAAAGAAAAATACCAATCCATACTATTCTATTTAAAATTTTTGAGAAAATTTATAAAAAAAATACATACATGTCTTTGATTATGCTCTGTCTGTCCTACGTTGCAACACAAAAAACTACCTTGACGTTCTCCGAAATCCGTTCCTCGACTCACTGGTATACCTCTATTCCTGTTCTCAATAAAGAACTGGTCTACCGCCATAGATCTCGTTGCGAGTTTACGCGACGCTCTTTGTAGGACAATGAAAAACCAATTGACGACTTGGATGGGTCTTGCTAGTTGAGATATGCCTCACTAGTCACGGTGTGTTTTTTCTAGAATGATGTTATTTACCCGCGAAATTAATTGTTCTTTTTGCAGCTGTTCACTTTTGAAAATTTAGTTTTTTTTTGTTTGTTTTTTTTTGCACTCAAATAGTTCTTGGTCTTATGTTGATATCCACCACCAGTTAGTACCTAGCTGGCAACTATTGATGATTTATCAAATGATTTTCTATTTTGGCTATTTTTGGCACTTGAACGTTTTTAATGGTGAAGTGTGCTTGTCCCGATGCCTCACTCAGTCAACACATCAAATGTAACGATTTTGGTTCACCGCTGTCACCATCATGGTTATTAGTTAAAGGGTTATTAGACTCCAGTGTTGAATTACGTAATTCGCATCGAATTGATGAATCTGTCATCACATTGTCAAACTAATAGAGTGGAGCAATTTATTTATATTTTTTTTATTTTGTTTTATAAACATTTTATTTTATTTTGTTTTGTCTAATTTTTATTTATTTTATTTTATTTAATGTTATTTTATTTTGTTTTTTTCTTTTTTATTTTATTTTATTTTATTTTTTTTCTATTTAACCTTACTTTAATTTGATGCTATTTAATTTTACTGTACTTTTTATTTAAATCAATCTATATATATATATAAATGAGGGACTTCAACCTTTGAGGCAACAAAACTCACAAACGGGTGGACCGATCAGGATGACTCTTGCATGGTTTGATTCGTATTCATGCCCAAGTAACCTCGAAGCACGATAATTCACCTGGAGGTGAATATAATGCTATTAAGGAGCTGATATGCTCTATATTGGCCGCTTATTAACCCTGTGAGCCACAAGTGGCGAAATATAGTGTCAATGGTTACTAGGGTGGTGACTGTGTTTATAAGTAGTAAAAGTTAGGAAAATCAACTGAAAAAGTAGGAAAATTGTGAAATTACTGATTTTTGACGAGTTGGGAAGAAATTTAACACGATCGAAATAAAACCAATCTAGAGTGCGGTGCTGCAATCACCTCAACAGTTGTCAAACCACCACACACGGGCAAGACAAAGTTTGCCGGGACAGCTAGTATAGTATAATTAATGTTTTTTTTTCTAATAGATGTAAACTTAATTTTTAATTACCTTATAATTCTAATACACTTTTTACTTTGAGTTTTGTGTCTATTTTTCTTGCTCGTAGTTCCTAATTGTATAATTATGTGGGCTTCGTGCCCGTACGGCTAGTGACATCAGTCGTTTAGGCGTGCTGTAAGGGTCACGGAGTGTGGGTTCGATTCCCGCTTCAATCGGGAGAAAATTATCTTCAAACGATAGGATTGCTCCACTAGCGCACCGGGTTCTACGCGTTTTCCGTTGCCCAATGTTAGTGTTTGTTCAGTCCGTCCAACCTCTGGAAAGAATAATTCTTATTATTGGTAAAGTTCGAGAATTTCCTTTTACAGTTTATCCAGGCATTGATCATGTTTCTTATTTTTAGTAAAGGTTACAATTTATTTGAATATTCTAAAAAAAAAACACACACACACATAAAGATTGATCTGAAGTTTGCTAACAATTGTTTTCGATATTATTTAAACTGTATACATGATATCTCAATATTGCTTTTACTACGGAGAAGCCATAACGTCGTTCATGAAGTTATGAACTGGTTAAATCATTTAGACAAAAATTAAGAAGTTTGTATTTTTCAATTATAAACTCTGAACTGATTTATACGTTCCACAGAACCACACTGAATAAAAAATCCGTAATAACTGAAATGTTTCGTAATTTTGAGATTTTTGTCTAATTTATTTAATTTTTTTTTCGAATCCCAGAAGAAGGTCCAAAAGTAATCGAAACGTCGCAAGAGAAAAAAAAGCAATAATTCTTATTTTTGTCAAGACTGCAAATTCAACAGTCAAAAGGTAGTCAGTATTCACTAATTTTTCCTATTTCCACCTATTTTCTTTTTGTTTCGCGATGCAAAAAGTTGCATTGTTCAACTTAAACTGTCTGTTGGATACATGGGGCGAAAATGTAACAACACAAACTTAAAAACTCGAGTACAAATGGTTTGCAATACTAAATCGACTCATCCAGTATGATCATTCAATAAAAAAAAAGACATGATTCTGATTTTTTTTTTAAATATTGTTACAAATTATGCTCAGTGCAGTCTGGCAGTATATAGGAAAACATAAAAAATATTTATAAAAGTATAACTCCTAGATGGAGTAAAAACGACAAACCGATTCTTTTAAGGGCATATGTAAAAATAGAGACATATCTGGAATAAACTAGTGAACACAGACTATTCCAATATTAAAAAAAAAAACTTGATAAAAAAGATTCTAGCACAGTGATTACGTAGAACATATTCTGAGTTCCTTATCCAAGTTATAACATATACAACACATAATCAAAACTGCTCCATAAAAACGGATCACGAAAATATATTATGTTCAAGCATTATATACCTATTGAAATCAAATTATAAAAAAAAAACAATATTTCTTCAAGAGCATCCATTAATGACGCAGCATTTTAGGGGGGGCAACGTTCTTTAATTTACTATGAACCATGAAAACAGGCTACGAGGTTTTTAAAAAAAAACGCACCCTCTGTCAAATCTGAATTATAGGCCGTGGTCGTCTCAAATTGTACAAAAAAAAAATCGATAGATCGCGAAATATTTTCCATTTTTTTTTGTTCATTTTCCATAACGAATGAGTAATATGTAGTAGTTACAGATTGCACTCCACATGTGGGAAAAAATACTTAGTAATAAATTGTATTCTATTAAATCAAAAAGCAAAAATAAAAAATATGTTGACAGAGTTAAACAGAAATAATGGTTATACAAGCTCTAACCATTCACGGAATATCAACAATTTCTGACATGTGCAATCAGCTTATGGTAAGCGTAGCTTAAAAAAAACTAAAATAAATCACATGCTCAAACTTCAGTAGAACGAGAACAAATGTTGTAAAAAGTTATTTAATATATCACCATCACTCCCACAGTTTTTACAGCTTAAAATTTTTTTTAATACCTCCATCATCAACATTGGTTTTGAATCCGCTGAATATAAAACTTACTTGCTCCAACTATAGTACCGTAAACTGGGGTGTAGTTGATCAGTGGGGTGAACTTGATCACTCAATTACCCGTGGATATCGATTTCCAAGGAAGCAACAATTCTATTTAAACCATTCGCAATTCAATAATGTAACATTGAAATGGAATGGTAACTTCTTTAAAAGTCGATATCAGTGGGTAATTGAATGATCAGGTTCACCCCACTGATCAACTACACCCCAATTTAAGGTACCTTAAACAATTAACCACTGAAGACAAATTCCAAACAAAATAGTTCATTTAAGAGGCTGCTGCCTCGGCGGCTAGACTGCCAAATGTTTTCAACTTGAAGTTCAGAAACATCTTTCATTTATATCTGTGAGAAATTGATTGATGAATACCAAGCAGGTGTTGTCACATAACAATACAAGACACAAGAACAGATGAGAAAAATCTCACCAAATTAATGCTTTTCATAAATAATTCTAAAATTGCCAAAAAAGAAACAAGGACGAAACAGCTTTATTAAACAAAAAAAAATAATATGCATATCAAAACGTGCATAAATAAACCAACACATTCCATTCATAATTGATTTTAGGGCAATGAAAAACGCCAGAAATGCAATAAACAAACCAACATTTCAATAAAAAGTTTATTTTTCCCACAACGCGTACGCGTTTCCTCAATAAATTTGAGATATAGAGGTGGCGCAGCTCTATTTTCGAGTGATTTTCTTTTCAGGTGCTTTAACTGTAAGTGCCATAACTGTTGTGAATTTCCAACCGATTTCCCATAATTTTTATGAATCTCTTTCAAATTGATTTTTGAATGAACTTGTAGGACAGTAAATGTTTCCAAAGTCGTGCCAAATATAAGTTTTTTAAGATTTATTATACCAAAATTTATAATATATGGTTCCGATAACTTTTTAACTGCTTAACAAATGTCAAATCTACTAGCGTGCTTTTGCAGATATTTTTGTTGCCTAACATTATTGTGAATAAAAACTACATACAGAAATTGTTTTATCATGGATAAATATCAAAAAACCGTTCAAAAACATGTATTTTACAAGAAAAATTTGAATTTCAGCAAAATTTGGATTGTTTTCATGCATAGTTTCATGAACATGAATACTTTAACGAATAGTTTGTTCAGGACATATTTAGGCAACACAATTATCTGCAAAGGCACGCTAAAAGATTTAACAGTGGTCAAACAGTTGAAAAGATGTGGAGCCCTCAAGTATTTTTTTTTTGTATGAAGAAGAAAAATTAAATAAAAGAAATCTTAAAAAAAACTCATATTTTGCGTGATTTTGGAAAAAAATAATGATCTCCAAGATCATTAGAATATCAATTCAAAAAGATTCATCAAAAAGAAAGAAAATCGGTTGAAAATTGGTTGGCGGATTTCCTGGAGGAATCCCTAGGAGAATCTCTGGAAGAATTTCTGGAGGAATCTGTGGAGGAATTCCTAGAGGAATCCCTGGAGGACTATCTCAAGGATTCCCTGGAAGAATTCTTGGGGAATCCCTGGAGAACTTCCTGAGGGAATCCCTGGAGGAATCCCTGGAGGATTCCCTGGAGGAATCCCTGAAGGAATCCCTGGAGGAATCCCTGGAGGAATCCCTAGAGGAATTCCTGGAGGAATCCCTGGAGGAATCCCTGGAGGAATCCCTGGAGGAATCCCTGGAGGAATCCTTGAAGGAATTCCAGCAGGCATCGCTCGGAGAATTCCTGAAATAATCCCTGGAGGAATCCCTGGAGCAATCCCTGGAGGAATCCCTGGAGGAATCCCTGGAGAAATCCCTGGAGGAATCCTTGGAGCAATACCTGAAGGAATCCCTGGAGGAATCCCTGGAGGAATCCCTGGAGGAATCCCTGGAGTAATTTCGGGAGGAATCCCTGGAGGAATTTCGGGAGGAATCCGTGGAGGAATTTCAGGAGGAATCTCTGGAGCAATTCCAAAAGAAATCCCTGAAGCAATTCCTAAAGAAATCTCTGGAGGAATTCCTGAAAGTATCGCTGGAGGAATCCCTGGAGGAATTCCTAGAGGTATCGCTGGAGGAATCTCTGGAGGAATTTCTGGAGGGATCCCTGGAGGAATCCCTGGAGGAATCCCTGGAGGAATCCCTGGAGGAATCCCTGGAAGAGTCCCTGCAGGAATCCCTGCAGGAATCCCTGGAGGAATCCCTGGAGCAATCCCTGGAGGAATCCCTGGAGAAATCCCTGGAGGAATCCCTGGAGGAATCCCTGGAGGAATCCCTGGAGGAATCCCTGGAGGTATCCCTGGAGGAATCCCTGGAGGAATCCCTGGAGGAATCCCTGGAGCAATCCCTGGAGAAATCCCTGGAGGAATCCCTGGAGGAATACCTAAAGGAATCCCTGGAGGAATCCCTGGAGGAATCCCTGGGGGAATTCCAAAAGAAATCCCTGAAGCAATTCCTAAAGAAATCCCTGGAGGAATTCCTGAAGGTATCGCTGGAGGAATCCCTGGAGGAATCCCTGGAGGTATCGCTGGAGGAATCTCTGGAGGAATTTCTGGAGGGATCCCTGGAGGAATCCCTGGAGGAATCCCTGGAGGAATCCCTGGAGGAATCCCTGGAGGAATCCCTAGAGAAATCCCTGGAGGAATCCCTGGAAGAATCCCTGGAGGAATCCCTGGAGGAATCCCTGGAGTCATCCCTGGAGGAATCCCTGGAGGAATCCCTGGAGGAATCCCTGGAGGAATCCCTGGAGGAATCCCTGGAGGAATCCCTGGAGGAATCCCTGGAGGAATCCCTGGAGGAATCCATGGAGGAATCCCTGGAGCAATCCCTGGAGGAATCCCTGGAGGAATCCCTGGAGGAATCCCTGGAGGAATCCCTGGAGGAATCCCTGGAGTAATTTCGGGAGGAATCCCTGGAGGAAGCCTTGGAGAAATCCCTGGAGGAATTTCTGGAGGAATCTCTGGAGGAATCCCTGGAGGAATCCCTGGGGGAATTCCAGGAGAAATTCCTGGGTAAATCCCTGGAGGAATCCCTGGAGGAATATCTGGTGGAATCTCTGAAGGAATCCCTGGAGGAATCCCTGGAGCAATCCTTGATGCAATCCCTGGAGAAATCCCTGGAGGAATTTCGGGAGAAATCCCTGGAGGAATTTCGGGAGGAATCTCTGGAGAAATTCCTGGAGGAATCCCTGAAGCAATTCCTGCAGGAATCCCTGGAGGAGTCCCTGAAGGAATCTCTGGAGGAATTCCTGGAGGAATCCCTGAAGCAATTCCTGGAGGAATTTCTGGAGGAATCCATGAAGGAATTCCAGCAGGCATCCCTCGAGGAATTCCTGATATAATCCCTGGAGGAATCCTTGAAGCAATTCCTGTAGGCATCTCTGGAGGAATGCCTGATTGAATCCCTGGAGGAATACCTGGAGGAATATCAAGAGGAATCTCGGGGGAATTTCTGAAAGAATCTCTGAAGGAATTCCAGAAGGAATCCCTGAAGAAATTCCTGCAGGCATCCCTGGAGAAATTCTTGCGCGAATCTCTGAAGAAATCCCTGGGGAAATCCCTGGAGAAATTCCTGGAGGAATCCGTAGAGAAATCTCTGGAGGAATCCGAGGAGGAATCCCTGGAGGAATCCCTGGAGGAATCCCTGGAGGAATCCCTGGAGGAATCCCTGGAGGAATCCCTGGAGGAATCCCTGGAGGAATCCCTGGAGGAATCCCTGGAGGAATCCCTGGAGGAATCCCTGGAGGAATCCCTGGAGGAATCCCTGGAGGAATCCCTGGAGGAATCCCTGGAGGAATCCCTGGAGGAATCCCTGGAGGAATCCCTGGAGGAATCCCTGGAGGAATCCCTGGAGGAATCCCTGGAGGAATCCCTGGAGGAATCCCTGGAGGAATCCCTGGAGGAATCCCTGGAGGAATCCCTGGAGGAATCCCTGGAGGAATCCCTGGAGGAATCCCTGGAGGAATCCCTGGATGAATCCCCGGAGGAATCCATAGTTCACAGCACAACCAGTTTTTCTGACCACGCACAATGAAGGTGTTCTGTTACGGCGCATAACGCATCCCCATTACTCCCACAGCTTGTCCATGTCTTCATTAGCAAAACTTCTTACTGGCCAGTGAACGAGCCACCAACAAAAGCTCAAGCACCACAGTTCAAGGTCAAATAGAGCCATAAATTCCGGTTTCCATCCAAAGCAAACGCGCCGCCGGTGCGACTACCTTTGTCCGGAAAATTGACACCTTTTACCATCATCGACTCTTTCTCTCGATTACATATTTCCCACCCAGACCCCTCGGCGCATAACTGTGTGGTTGTGGTGTGTATTGCCGTCCGTTTTCAACATCGAACGAACCGCAAGGCATTATTGGGTTGGACATCCCGATCGAAGTGGGGTACCAATTTTGAAACAAAAATTTTTTATTACAATTCCGAGTTATTTGGGGATCTCCCAATTGATTCGAAGAATTTGTTATTTGTTATGATTTTACCTTTGAAGAGAACTGGTTCGATTCCTGGAAACAAAAACAAGATGTCACGTTCTTATTGTCACACTTTTCTCGGAAACATAACCCCCCAATGAGGGAAGGAGCAAACCATGCGAAAAGGTGAGAACACAGAATCGTATCAAAATGCAATTAATTTCCTCTGTTTGAGCGTTGGTCGTTCCATAAATCTTGGTGGCCTTGTCGCTACCTGCTACCGTGCTTGCTTCTGGTTGGGCTCGACCATTCGATAACGCTTCATTATGGGTTTATTGCCGATGGTAGGTGCTGTTCTGTCCAGTCGGCCCGTCGTAAGTCAGTGTAAACAAGTAAAACGGGAATTTATGGGGCCACTTGGTAATACATTATCGCATAAAATGAAGAATTCCGAGTTCCTGTAAGTTCATTAATCAATTTTGCAATGTCGATTTGGAACCGAAGGGCATCGTCGAAACAATGCAGTGATTTAATGGAGTTGGACTTCATTGGAAGGTGTGTAGCTGCTGGTCACAGTTTTTTGTTTCGAGTGTACTCGTGGTCTGATATCGTTTTAACGGAATTGATTTCTGACCTATTCGTTTATTTCTCTCGGGGATGATACCTGAGTTGCTTTAAAGTGCTATGTTGTCGATTGTTTCCAGGAATATGGCGCTGTCGGCTATAGCAGGGGACACACGACTCCATGGGATAGCAGTTCAATTGGTTGGGAACCGATTGATTGAGATGGAAAAAAATATGTGGCCTGCAGGTGAAGGAACTAGCCCAGATCCAGAGAAAATTGATTCAATCAAATATGATTTGTTTGTTCTAGTTTTGTGGTGCAAACCACTCGGGAAAATACATTGATGAGTTGACAAAAAGCAGTTTCGTGTGAAGTTCTGCATGCCCAAGGAAACGTACTGAAAAACTTGTAACTAAATGGTAGGCACAGAATGTTACTAATTGACAAATTGAAATATGAATTTGTGAAAAAATCGTGTTCTGGTGGGATTTGAACCCTTACTTACCTTACCGGTCAGGCTAAGGCCGGGGTGGCCTCTGCTGTACATAGTAGCCGCCTCCACTCCACTCGGTCCATGGCTGTTTGTCTCCAGTTCCGCGTTCTGCGTAGGGTCCGCAGATCGTCCTCCACTTGGTCGATCCACCTAGCTCGCTGCGCTCCACGTCTTCTTGTACCGGTCGGATGACTCTCGAGAACCATTTTAGTCGGGTTGCTATCCGACATCCTGATGACGTGACCCGCCCACCGTAGCCTCCCGATTTTCGCGGTATGGACGATGGTTGGTTCTCTCAGCAGCTGATGCAGCTCGTGGTTCATTCGCCTTCTCCAAGTCCCGTCTTCCATCTGCACTCCGCCGTAGATGGTACGCAACACCTTCCGTTCGAAAACTCCAAGTGCGCGTTGGTCCTCTGCACGTAGGGTCCATGTTTCGTGCCCATAGAGGACGACCGGTCTAATCAGCGTTTTGTAGATGGTTAACTTCGTGTTACGGCGAACTTTATTCAATCGTAGAGTTCTGCGGAGTCCAAAGTACGAACGATTTCCTGCCACAATGCGCCTCTGAATTTCTCTGCTGGTGTCGTTGTCGGCGGTCACCAGTGAGCCCAAGTACACGAATTCTTCAACCGCCTCGATTTCATCACCGTCGATATGAATTCGGGGTGGCGGGCGCGGTGATTTCTCCCTGGAGCCCTTTGCCATCATGTACTTTGTCTTCGACACATTAATGACTAATCCGATTCGCCTGGCTTCACTCTTTAGTCGGATGTACGTTTCCGCTGCAAAACGGTGAGTCGATAAGGAGAGCGTCCAATAGAGCTCTGGTCCTCACAAGTTCCTACCTCATGCTTCCACGGGTCAAACGATGACAAAGACCGCCAGCTAAGAGTTGTGTGCTTAGCTGGTAGTGCAGCCTGGGCACTGTTGTCCTTCTGACTTCAGCTAGATTGAGGAGGTACGATTCGAGTGTCTGTTCACCAAGGAGGTGCGGCTCAAACAGCGTCTGTTCTGGCATCCAGCGGCTGATTAAGAAACGCTGCACCACGCCCAGCTAGATCCAAGGTGGTAGCCCCATCAGCGTGGTCGTCCCAGTGTTGGTTGGGACGTTAAACAGAACTGGCACGATGGCCCTCCGGCGAGACAGGAGTGTTGGCGTAGGCCCAATAAGCCACCCGTAAAAATCCCCATTGCGAATAACATAGGGATTTGAACCCACGACTCCGTATTTGCTTGACCAGTGCTTTAACCAACTAAGCCAAAGAATAGGTAATGATTCTGCGGAATAGGAAGCCAAACTGGCTCGGAGCCCACACCATGAATGCTCCCTTTTTTCACAAATCCATCTCTCTTTCGGCTTAGATGCCAATTCACAAAATTGCGAGTATGTATTGGTTATTGCTAATACAAAACCGTAATAAAAATCAAACAAAACCAATCAGCAATGGTAATGGAATTGTTACTTGGGTTATGTTCTGACTGAGCGTCAAGACTCAGCCCTGCCTAGAATAAAAATAAATAATAAGGTCAATACAAGGAATTTAACCCTTGTTGTGCATTGGGGTCAGTATGACCCCCTAAACGTGCACTACGTTAGCGGGGTGAACGTCAGCTATTGCACGAAGAAGGTTAAATAAAAATCGCAAACCGAATTGAATTCAATTGAGGAAATCAAGTGAAAACAAAGTAAAAATATGATAGAAACCCATGCAAAAATGGGCACACAAACGCTCGTTACCACCATGCATCGCCGACGTTGGTTGTTGCCTAGAAGACAGTTGGTACGTACCTACATCTACCTGTTTAGAATTGCGAAACAAGACAAGTCACGTGTCGTCTTCGGCGTCGTCGTCGTGGGAGCGGTAGGGGTGGTGGGGGTAAAGTGGACAACCTAAGCATTGTGGTTGTTACCAGTGGAAATGCGGCATAATCCATCTGCTTTTCCGAGTAACATGGAAGGTAATGATATACTCTAGAAATCTTGTAAGGGATTACATTTAAAAAATATTGTTTTCTTTGATTATTTTCTTCACCAAAACGTGCATAAAAATAGCGTGAAAAAAATCGGTGGGGGTAAAATGGACAATCGATGGGGTAAAATGAACAAATCGGTAAAAATTATATAACAGCATATCATTTCTATGTTTTTAAATGCAAACTATCAAATTTCATACGATACCTTCATTTTAATGTTTTCAAACTTTTAATACAAACTTTGAAACACACTTAAATAATTATTGTAAAAATAGTGTAAAAAACAAGCACTGTTTTGGATGAAAATGATATTTTGTAGATATAAAATATTTTTTTATAACTTTTTACTTCAACTATCTCACGACATGTATGACGGCTGATGATTCTGGAGTTGTCAAAAAAAAATTATGAAATTTTGGTGAAATTTGAACCGATTGTCCATTTTACCCCCACCGTCTGATTATGTTAAAATTATTTCCAAAACTTTTTTTTTTACAAAACTTAAATTTTTTTTTCGTTCAAATATATCCTTCTATGTGGACTTTATTAGTTTAGGGTGTAAAACTTGTAATAATTTGAAAATAACTCACGAAAAAACCTTAGCAATGATAAGCAGATTTTACATCATTTCCGATTTTTCACATGATTTATAAAGTTTTTGTCATTTTGAAGAGGTTTATTTGATTTTAAGGTACAAGATCAGCAAAAGTATAATGATTCATGCTTAGGCATAAGCTTCAATCGTTAAAACATTTTGAAAAACAATAAAAGCCATGAAACTGTACCCTGTCCATTTTACCCCACCTGTCCACTTTACCCCCACCACCCCTACGTGAAAAATATAATATGCTTCTATTTATGGCCATTTCAATAAGGTGATCCATGACATGACACGTGGAATATCTCTGCGGATTCGCCGTGGATACAAATTGAATTGCATTCAAATTGACACTGGAGGGATTTATTGTGCTCGAGGAATTCCGGAACCTATATAGGTTTTTCTGTGATGGTGAACCGGTTGACGTTTACCCGTGGAATGCGAATTGGATGTGTGCTGCTTCTCGAAACAGTAAACTTAAATGTGATGTCCCGTAGATATCTTCTCTTCTCTTCCTCTTCTTCTGTATTCGATGAAATGTGGACACAGAAAATATTGACAACTTTTGATTGCGTTCGCGAAAATAGCTATTTTTTTACCTTGAATAGCATATTATGTGTAGCTAATACCATAAAGTTTTCATTAAAATCGGTTTAGTATTGGTGCAGACATTGTCGATATCATAGAATGAGATTTTAGAAAATTTGGGCACCCATTTCAAAAAATTGCTTAGGCTATATCTTTGTTGTTACCTCGTCAAAACGTTTGAAAATTTCACTAGGTATTCTTAACATAGTAGCAATTAAGTGGTAGAAATTTTATCAAAATCGGTTCAGTACTTTTTCTAGTAAATATTCAAAGCTCAAATCGCTTCAAGGTAAATTATAGGTGACGAATTTCGCACCAACTCGTCTTCGGGGTTGGCATCACCCTCTCAGAATGTTATGAAATTTTGTAGGTTTCAAGACTTTACCTTTTCAAGCAACTTTGCATATTTTGTTTTTTTTTTTTCAAAATTAACCTAGACTAACATTTAAAAAGGGTCAAAGTTTTTTAGCCGCTTTTTTTACAAAAAAATAACTCGAGTATGATAAGTTGTACAAAAAAGTGATGTATGAGAGACTTTTAGGGAATTGTCCAAGCTTTCATGAAAAAATGTATAAAAAATATTAAAACATTTTTACGCGCTAAAAAAAATCTTTTAAAAATTAAAAGTCAATTTGCATAAAAAGCCCACATTTTTAGGGATGCTAACATAAGGCTGAATTTCAGAAGGCTGAATGCACAAAAGGCTGAACACAAAAGGCTGAAAGTAACATAAGGCTGAATTTCAAAAGGCTGAATGCACAAAAGGCTAAATTTGCGAAAATGCAGGAAAGGAGTTATAGAACTTCTTCTTCTTCTTCATTTTTATGGCGTAACGTCCCATCTGAGACAAAGCCTGTTTCTCAGCTTCTATACGCATTTCTACAGTTATTAATTGAAAGCCTTCTCTGTCAATGACCACTTTGCATTTGTATATCGTGTGACAGGCAAGAAGATACTTTATGCCGGCGGTAGTCAAGGATTTTTCCATTACAAAAAGTTCCTGGTCCGAGCGAGAATCGAACCGGTCACTCTCAGCATGACTACCGTTTGCTTATCACATCGGCTACATATATGAGCCCTAGTCATAGACTGTGCATAGTGAAGAGGCCAATGATGCATACCAACGAATATAAAAAATGACTGATGGATGATATTTCAATCGGAGATTTGTCCTTCTTTGAACATGAGCTATTCTTTCGAGTCATGCTGTTGAGATTGGTTGCCATGACAGCTGCCAACAATGTCATCAGAGTTTTTCCCTTCTTTTAAACATGTGCTGTTCTTTGGAGAAATACTATCATAAGTCCTGTTCAACGACGCCGGTTGAAGTTGCTCGAAGTTGCTGCATCTCGCTTTCACCCATTTGTCATCAAACGGGTAAGAGCGGGATGCAGCAACTTCGATCAAGTTCAACCTACGTCGTTGAACAGGACTGTAGTTACGTAGGCGATCACTAATGTATAGCATGGGATTGTTAGCGCGGACAAACAGTCCTAACGCTTCCCGTTCTAAAACATAGTAACGGAAGCATGTTCGCCTAATGACAAAAAAAATAGTTTGGTCAACCATTAACCAATGAGCGGTAGTGTGCGTCAAATGTCAAGCTCAAGCAAACCAATACAAGTGCCAGGGCTGGTCGGCCTACTAGCAAATTTTCAAAAAGACCGTTATATCAGTGTACGATATGAATAATAAGAGTTATGTCTGTTTGTCTGTGATGTTAGTGTTGGGCTGGTCTTCAGCATGACTGCTTATGGGCTCGTCGTTTGAGAACTAGTCGAATCATTATTTCAGCCTTATGTTTTATCAGCCTTTTGATATTTTCAGCCTTTCGTTATTCAGCCTTTTGTCATTCAGCCTTTTGTTATTTCAGCCTTTTGTGTTTCAGCCTTTTGTACGTAACCCCATTTTTATGTTTTGAAATTTTTTTTCCAAGAAAGTTAATGTAGTTGCCTAACTTTCCTCCATACATCACAAAATGGGCACTTTTAAGGAAAAAAAAGTTTTTCTAACAATAACATTTCTATGTTATTTTTTTAGCGTGTTGCGCATTAACTCGTACAGTCCCATGTAACATTTTAAGCTTTATGCTGCTCTATTAGTAGTTTTCATTACCAATTTAATAAAACTGCCAATAAAACCAGGTGTTCCATCAGAACCTTCTGACAACCGCTATAAGAACGCCTTCCAACCAAGTGGACCACAGCAATAAGACCGCAATAAAACAAACATGTCGTTCATTTCGGCTCGAACTACTTTACAGCCAGTTTTTTGTTTCACTCGTGTGAGAAAACATAAACAAACTATTGTCGGCATCCCATCGTTATGTAGTCGGCTTTTTAGATTTTCAGAAGTTAATTATTCTCAAAAGTGTGTGACTTTTGGCGATCTCTGTAGTGAAGAAGTATGTGCGGGAGCAGTTTTATCGCGAATATTGAGATTTTAGGTGCCTAAAATCAACGCGCGTCCAAAACAGTGCAGATTTCGAAATAAATTGTGTTTTGAGGTGGATATGAAGTGACTTTTATTTTCTATATTTCACCTGTAATTGATACACCTGATTGTGCCTAACTTCATGCTTATCCTAATGGACACCAAATTATCATGGTATGTATGTGTTTCTTTAATTTATCTATTCTGGAAGTTGAGAATAAAGTTTTCATTGCAATATGGCAGCGGCAACCAGCAACAAAAATGTGTCGTCGGCAATCAATCTAGTATCTCTTCGTCATCCCTACAATAAATGAAGTTAGTTGTGCTATTACCATATTAAGCTTTCTATAAATCCAAATGCGGTTTCAGCTACTGTTTATGAGATGGCGCTCGAATCGAACATGAACAGCATTTCACTATGGTCGGTTAAAGACGGTCAAAATTATTTTTGAGATATTCGAACGTATTACGGTTGATTGTATTTTATTAGAAGAATATGTTTTGCGATGTAGTTTTTTAAAACGGTTAAAATGATTCAATGAATATTGAAAAAATGATATATTTGAGCTACATTTATTATTGGCGATGGTTTAGGCCATCTTATGTGACATGGTGCTACTACTGGGATATTATTCGTGCACTGACAACTTTTTCGAGGGTCATTTTAAGTACTCTTGAAAACCACCATAAAACCTTTTATAAATCAAATAAGTCATTGCGTTGACTTGTTTTGATACATTTTCAATATAGCTTCATATAACGCTTCAAGTGTTCAATGAAACCTCAATCGATGGCATTGACGATGACCGTTACAAATCTCTAACAAAACTAAAATAAATCCAATCTGTTCTGAAAATGTTACTTGGGGTAATGTATCCAGAATCCTTATAACAATCTATTAAAACTTAATGGGCTTAAATACTTTGTTTTGTTTTATATCTTAACGAGCTTGACATTGAAAACATTCTAGACTACGATTTGAAAAGGGCTCAAGACATCCTTTTTCAATACATTCTATTGAAACATTTGCCGAATATTAGATCTTTAGTCTATCTGAAACAGGGTAAACTTTTTTGGATTATATTTTGAATTCGAAAACTTTTTAGCTTCAATTTGATTTTCAGATTTTGGAACAAAGGAATAAAATTTATGTGTACCAGGTATTGTTTCAATGTGCCTGTATAGTGCTTCAAGTTATTCCGACATTTTTGCATATTGTTCATTTGATATAAAGCAGAAATTCAATTTTGTGTCATACAGTTCTCGAGGAGTTGTGATAGTGCTTCCATTTCCATTTTGCCATTCGCTTGAGAGTACCTCCAACAGCGTCACATGGACCTTTGCCTTGAAGTTGCAAAGAAGGGCCATTCTGCTTCCAATCCATACTTGGACCTAAAAATTGCACAAACTGGCAAAGTTTTCTTTTGTTCTTATAATGAGCTGCTGCTCCATCTGACATGAAAGTAATTTTTGAGAAATCATACGATTGTTTAATGAAATCCAGCAGTTTTTATATAAACAACTGAACTGCTATTGTATCGTGGGTAAGTACTTCGGATATTATTATAAAGCTCAAGTTTTCCAACTTATTTTCTATTCTGTAGTACAATTCAAAGGGGTGAATGGTAAGTAGCTTGAGAATTATTCCAATGGTCTTGAGCTGAATTTTGAATGATAAATGAATAATTTTCTGAAAAGTCACAAATTGTTAATACTTCACCCTGTTTAAGAGAGTCTTTTTTATCCCGCAAAAATGGAGATTGTTCTTTATAAATGAAATCATGAGTTATAAGCTTATCAACTTTTCCTACAAAATACGGAACAAACTCGTCTATAGTCTTAGTAATAGTTCCAAAATTACTTCGATTAGTGGTTCTCCTCGTATTACTCGATGAGATCGGTGATACGTCCAAGACTTGACTACAGAATTAAATTTATCCACATTATATAATCCTTGCAATTGATCCGCTGAAGGAACTGATTCTAGAGATGGTACCGTTTCTGAAAATATATTAATAAACATATTATGCATTTCAATCTTGTAGACTAACATTCAAATGAGCAAGTTATGATAATTTACATCATCAGCATGATGACTTGTAGATGGTCGAGTCATGGATTTCATTACCAAGATTTCTAGATTCTTGATAACTTGTTGAAGGTTGCGAGTCCTCAACCCCACCTCACCTTGAGCCAATTTGTTTTCATCCGACCACCTCTTTTTAATAAAAGGAGCCCATTATGTACTAACAGTCCACGACACGACTCACAAATAAACATTCTAGGTAGACTATAATACAATTTCAGCAAACAGAATGTTTTAAGTTTTCAGAGTTCAGAGAGACATAGCGGTAAACACACAGCTATTCAGCAAAAACTAGTTAATCAAGCTGAGAAACAGGTTCTACTCCAGTTGGAATGTAACGCCAAGAAAAAAAAGGTACCCAACCAAACAAAGTTGTTATGCCCATTGAGTGTTATTGGATTGGTATAAGGATTCTTGATATATCCTGTACGAGTTAATGCGCAACACGCTAAAAAAATAACATGAAAAAGTTTTTGTTAGAAAAACTTTTTTTCCTTAAAAGTGCCCATCTTGTGATGTATGGAGGAAAGTTAGGCAACTATATTGCCTTTCTTGGGAAAAAATTTCAAAACATTAAAAAGTGGGCTTTTTCTGTAAATTGACTTTTAATTTTGAAATGATATTTTTAGCGTGTAAATTTTTTTACATATTTTATGAAAGCTTGAACTATTCCCTAAAAGTCCCCCATACAACACTTTTTTGTAGGTCTTGTCATTTTTGAGTAACATCGATATAAAAAAAATCTTTGAAAAAAGTTAGGCGCTCTTCAAATGTTACTCTTGAAAAATTTTAAAAAGCCAAGTATGCAAAGTTGCTTATAAAAACCTAGTTTTCATGCCCACCAAGTTTCATTCGATTCTGAGAGGGTGTTGCCAACCGCTGGTTGAGTTGGTGCGAAATTCGTCAGGTACCTTTTTAACAATTTTTAGATCCGTGTGCACTATTCTGACTGTACAACGGCCATGACTGACTAGATTCTTATCAAAATGTGATACTGTAAAACCTTCATAAAAACTAATTTTAGCCAATTTTTGAGCCATATTGCTTAAAAACTTCCAAAGTTTTGGTTGTTTGAGTGTCACAATACAAACATCATTTTTACTAATTACGACTTTGTGCCATATATACGGCTACAACTTTTATACGGCTAGATCGAATCGAATGAAATGTTCACACAATATTTCTACATGTATACTTCACATACAGAATAATTTTCATTGAAATAGGTTCAGTATTCCATACTTGAATCGGCAAAAAGTGATACTTTCCCAAATTTTTGTTAACCCATGATTCTCAAATGGCAAGTGCCTTGTTTCAACGATATCTCCGCCAATACTCAACCGATTTTAATAAAAAAAGTATTGTTTAAGCTTAGCATAATATACATGGGATAGACAACATTATCGGAACAGGCAAAATTTTCACTTTTCAAAAAATGGTCAGCTAGCTGTAACTTTTCGAAAAATGCATAAAAAATTCTCAAATTTTTACTGTAAGTTGGTCAAGTAGTTGTCTATCAATGGTCCAAATTTGGGAAAGATCGGGCAATTCTACATGAAGTTAGAAATAATCAAGTAAAAGTCATAATTTTCCGATAGCCAACTTTGAACTGTTATATCTCCGGGTTCCGTGAACCGAATGCAATAAAATTTTGACTATTCATGACTTATATAATAAGCTTTGAAAAACGTTTGACTTTACTTAAAATTGTTTACAAGAAAAAAAAAGTTAAAGCGATTTCCTTTATTACATGATGTTGCAGAAAATTGATCTACTTTTAAAATGCATCCTATTACTTTTTTCAATTTATTGCCGGATATTTTGTTACTTCCTTTCAAAACATATTTATATTGAGGTCAATTAGAGGGAATTTAAATGAACCATAATTACCATCTTGAATTTTGAAGCGAGATTAAAGTTTAGGCTAATTTGGCGTTTTATTAAGAAAGTATTGTAATCGCTATAATTCCAAGTTAAGTCAAAATTTTTTTAGAGTTCATTATATAAGTCATAAACGCTCAAAATTTCATTGCATTCGGCTCATTGAATCCGGAGATACAACAATCCAAAGTTGGCTATCGGATAATCATGCCTTTTTCTGAAATATTTCTAACTTCATGTTGAACAGCCCGATCATTCCCAAATTTGAACCATTGATAGACAACTACTTGACAACTTACAGTAAAAATGAGAATTTGTGACGCATTTTTCGAAAAGTAACAGTTAGTTGCCCATTTTTTGAAAAGTGAAAAATTGGCCTGTCCCGTTCATTTTGTCTATCCCCTGTACTATTCGTGATTAAAAAATTAGCCATTTTTGTGAACGCTAACAAAAGTTATGCATTATTTTCTATGTCCAAATTTCATCGAATACAGTCTTTATGTAGCCTGTCGTAAACTTTAAGGCATTAACATTATAAATATGCCCAATTATCGCACGATGATCCAATATCTTGCTCAGAATTTTCACGGAATCATCCCAAGATTAATGAAAAGTCCTGATCAAAATTATCGCGAAATATTTCTCAAGATTCACAATAAATCCCTCTCTTTACAGAATTCTCCTTAGGATTTTGGCGGCAACCTGCTTAACATTCCTGCTCAGGCTTCTTAAGGAGTTCTACTCAGGATTCTCACATAATCCTGCTAATAATTTTAAATTATAAAACGTGCTCAGGATACTCAGGATTCTCATGGAATTCTGCTGAGGAATCACACGAACTCCTGTTGAAGATACTCACGGAGTGCTATTCAGGATTCTCACGAAATGCCTCGGAAACCTTGTTCAGTATATTCAAGAAGTCTTGATCAGGGTTGTCACAAAAATTTGCTCGGGATTCTTAGGGAATAATGCTCAGAAACTTCATGAATTCTTTCCAGCTCAAGATTCTCACGAGCTCCTACTCAGGATTCTCACGGAATGCTACTAAAGATTTCCATAGAATCTAGCTCAGGGATCTCATGGAATCCTGCTAAGGATCTTACGAAATCTTGCTAAGGACTCTCACAGAATCCTGCTGACAAGGGAAGGTTACGATGGTGTCCCCTGGGGATTTCAACCGGACTATTTTTGTGGCATTCTACATGTGGAAATATGAGTATTTAAATTCAAAGCCTTACGGGTGACGGGTCAGTGGTGTAGTCAGGAGGGTTCCTCAAAGGGGCAATTTAGGCAAAATATAACATTATTGAAAATACTTAAACGTCATCAAAAGTTTAAAACTGTATTGTGGTAGAAACAGGCAGAATATGCATAAATACACAATTTAATTTACCATAGGTGTTGCCGGGGTAAGAAGCAGTTGAAGTTATTTTGATAACAATGTATCACCTTGTTTATCATCCATCTCACCCTGGCAACGCCTGTGATAAATCAAATTTGTTACGAAATCACGTATTCATGCATATTCTGCATGTTTCTACTACACTACATTTTGAAGTTTGCATTTTGATGACATTTGAACATTTTCAATAATGTTATATTTTGCCTAATTTGCTCCTTTGAGGGCCCCTCCTGAGTACACCACTGGGCCATCACCCGTAAGGCTTTGGATTTATTCATATTTCCACATGTAGAAGGCAACACAAATAGTCCGGTTGAAATCCCCGGGGGACACCATTATCACCTTCCCTTGTGAGAATTCTCACGAAATTCTGTTCAGGATTTTCACAAAACCTTGCTCCAGATTCTCACAGCGTCTTGCTACAAATTCTTCCGGAATGCCACGAAATCTCACGGAATCCTGCTCAGGATTTTCACCGAATCCTGCTCAGTATTCTAACGGAATCATGCTTAGGATTCGCACAGAATCCTACACAGGCTTCTCACAGAATCCTGCTCTGGATTCTCACGGAATTCCACGGAAATATTGCTCAGTATTTTTATGAAGCGTTGTTGAGGATTATCACAAAAATTTGCTCGGGATTCTCACGGAATAAGGCTCAGGAATCTCACATAATCTTGCTCAGAATTCTTAAGAAATCCTGCTCAAAACTCTCACGAGCTCTTTTTCAGGATATGCATTGAATGCTAATCAGGATTCTCGCATAATGCAGCTCAGGATTTTCACGGAATCCTCCTAAGGATTGTTATAGAAGCTTGCTCCAGATTCTCACGGAATGCCACGAAAACCCAGTTCAGGATTCTCATCTATTCTATTCTCCCCAAATCCCTCTCTAAATTCTCGCCGAATCCTTCTCAGAATGTTCACCGAGTTTTGCTTAACATTCTCACCGAGTTCTGCTCAGAATTCTCGCTGAATCCTGCCGAATCCTGCCGGATCCTTGTCAAATCCTTCTCAGAATTCTTGCCGAATCCTGCTTAGGATTCTAACCAGATCCTGCTCAGGATTGTAGCCGAATCCTGCTCAGGATTCTTACCGACTGCTGCTCAAGATTCTTGCTGAATTCTGATCAGGGTTCTTGGCGAATGCTGCTCAAGGTTCTCATGAAATCCTGCTCATGTTCCTCACAGAGTCTTGCTCAGATATCTCACAAAATCCTGCTCAGAATGCGCATAGAATCATGCCCATGATTGTAACAGAATCTTACTCAGGATTCTCACAGCATCGTGTAACAGATGCTCACGGAATGCGACCGAAATCCTGCTCAGTATTTTCACGAAGTCTTATCACAAAAATTCACTCGGGATTCTTACGCAATAAGACGCAGGAAGCTCACAAAATCCTGCTGAAGATACCCATGGACTCCTATTCAGGATTCGCATTTGGATGCTATGTAGGATTTTCACAAAGTCCAGCCCAAGAATATAATATATTTCCACTTACTCATCTTCATTTCATATACAGGGGATAGACAAAATGATCGGGACAGGCAAAATTTTCACTTTTCAGAAATGTTCAATTAGCTGTTACTTTTCGAAAAGTGCATCGAATATTCTAAAATTTTCACTATAAGTTGATCAACTAGTTGTGTATCAGTGGACAAAATTTGGAAAAGATCGGGCTATTCTGCACGAAGTTATAAGCATTTTAGAAAAAGGTAGAATTATCCGATAGCCAACTTTGAGCTATTATATCATCGGATTCAATGAACCGAATGCAATGAAATTTTGACCATTTATGACTTATATAATGAGCTCTGAAAAAACGTTTGCCTCAACTTGAAATTTTTAACAAGAGATTTCATTTATTTTATGATTTTTTAGTAATTTGGTCTATTTTTAATATGCATACCATTACTTTTCAATGAATTGC
This sequence comes from Aedes albopictus, assembly GCF_035046485.1. NCBI lineage: Eukaryota > Metazoa > Arthropoda > Insecta > Diptera > Culicidae > Aedes > Aedes albopictus. Next base: position 76,411,270 of record NC_085138.1, on the reverse strand, counting down.
CGGCTATGTTGTTACTTTCTTTCAAAACATATTCATATTCAAGACAATAAGAAGGGATTTAAATGAACTATAATTAGCATCTTAAATTTTGAAACGATGTTGAAATTTAAGAAACTTTGGTGTTTCATTAGAAAAATAATCTTATCGTTATAATTTTCTTTCGTGTTAAGAATTTTAAGTTAAGTCAAAAGTTTTTCAAAACTCTTTATATAAGTCATAAATGGTCAAAATTTCATTGCATTCGGTTCATTGAATTCAGAGATATAACAGCTCAAAGTTAGCTATCGGATAATTATAACTTTTTCTAGAATCTTCATAACTTCGTGCAAAATAGCCCGATTTTTCCAAATTTTGTCCACTGATACACAACTAGTTGATCAACTTACAGTGAAAATTAGAATATTTGATGCACTTTTCGAAAAGTTACAGCTATTTGAAAATTTTTTGAGAAGGGAAAATTTTGCCTGTCCCGATCATTTTGTCTATCCCCTGTAACCTCGATGCCTTTTGTCAGAAGTTTATTTAAAAACAGCATAACATAGGCCAATGCATCGCGAATCCAATTTAAAAGATTGATTAACATGCTGGACTTCCAGAAGGGCCTGCACCATCACCGAAAATGAGATGCAACTGCGCGGCATCATCAATCATGGCGTTTCCGTGGGTGAAATTTTCTAAAAAAGAAAAAGCCAATGTACAACCAGTTCAACGTCCATGAAGAACGTTGAAAATGAAACACAGTAAATACTGTCTTCGGTGGGATGATAGCATGCGGAAGCTTTAATTTTATTTTGGGTTTCCCCTGCGCAGCATGATGGGTTATAACAACAGGTTGAAGCCGTCTGGGTTCCAGGGTACAATACCGTTGACATTGATTTGATTGAAGTTTGAATAATCTAACAAAAGCGAACGAACGAGCAGCTGATGAAAAATGATCACCTGTCTGGGGTCGTCTTGGGATGAAAAGTGACCTTGACCGGGAGGGATGGATTCTTTTCATTCGATGAAAGTTTTCTAAGCATATAGAGAAGTGTAAAATTTGTGAATCAAATTTATTTTTTTTCGAAAATTTTAGCAAAAACATTGGAAATTTCTCTTCACCAGCTGTGCTGAACTATTGCGAATTCTTCATTATAGTGTTCCATGATTACGCAGCCTTGTCGTATTGGTGGAGGTTTTACATACAAAAATATACTTATATGAAAATGCTTGGAATAATTCTGAAATAAATGCCTTGTGCAGGTCATTTTTATGAAATTGCTTAACCCTTTGAAGTCGGAGGGGTCATATATGACCCCAACATAGAAACGGCTGTATAAATTCACACATTCAATAAATCAGAATACTGTCTTCGGCAAAGTTGTTGCAAATTGAGCCCTCTATTAAGGAACAATGGGAATATTCGTATTTGAGACTTCACCAAGAACTGATAACCATACGTATTCATTTTACCTTCGCCAAGAGTATCACAAGGTGTTCTGTATTCTGGGATGTTCTAGGTGTTTTAAACTGTCCTGTAGGGAAGTCCATCAAATTTACAAGAATAATTTTATTTATTTATTTATTTATTTATTTATTTATTCATATAATTCAACTGACTAATGTCTTATTGAATATCTTAAATTCTAGGAATACAACAATTTATCATAAACATAAATAATCATTTGAAACAGCAAGCACAACAACTGAATTACACAACCTATGCATCGAAAACTACTTTACAAAAATACAGCAACATTTTACAAAACAAAAAACAGTACATTACAAATCTTAACATTTAAATCGTTCGCAAGATTCAAACGGGTTTCCAGGTTTCATTGTGCCTATCGATAAATTCTCTGAATTTTATATGTTTCGGCCATATAGATGGATTCATTGCTCGGGGTTTCCAACGTTTGTTGAGAACAACTTTAAATGAAATAAAATCCACGGTTCTGCGATAATTCCATTTTGATGTCAGTTTTACAACCTCCATTCGTACGGGTTCGGGAGTGCCAAGTGCGCGGGAAACCATCAACTTAATATCGCTTTCGGTAGCACACTCATCAATGTTTGTTAAAAACAGAGAGAAATCGTCGTCGTTTGTCGTGCCTATATGATCGTTCTCCGTACCTAATACGCTTGCATGGGATCCGCAGAAAAGTTCACATGTTGAGATTGGCGTTGAGTGGAGCGGTGGTGCATCGATCGGGGGAGCAGGTTGTGCGATCTTCGAAATCTTTTCAACAATTTCAGCCACTGTGGTTTTGAGCAATTGTATTTCTTCTTCCATCGTTTTCACATTCGTTGGTGCTGTTTCGGGCAACGGTATATGGTCTCTCATTCTCCGGAACTTATCTATACATGTGTCGCACATCCAAATGATGTTCAATGAGAGGGTGCACACATCATCTTCGCTAAGTCCAACACAGCTGGCATGAAACAAGCCCGCGCAATCACCTTCGCACACAGTGAAGAGATCTGTAGTAGAGTCGACACACTTCGAGCATTTTTTGCAGTTTCTATCTCTCTCCATTGCAATACGATAATGGCAGTTACCGAGGTGCGAAAATTAAAATAATGCTTTTTACTTTCCTAGCCACTACACACAGGAGCGAATACCACAAATAACAGCTGACTTATCCTTCACACGTATGCCAGTTTTCACAAATAGACAAAATTAACGTGCAAACAATCAAAAACAGCTATCGATTGGGGAGTTTTCGCCATAAATAATAGCATAACATGAACTGCTGGAATCCGTAAAGCTCTTAAAATCTACAATGTCATTTAAAGACACCATAGGGCTATTCCAGGTCAGCCAAACTACCTTTGAGCTCAAAACTTCAGGTCTGTACTCGTAACAGTAGCCATATCTGATATACTGAGTAACGTTGCATAATCAATTGTGGGACCTGGGTCACCCTGAAGTCTACTATATATTATTATGAACCTTTGGGACATTAAGGGTCGTCCAAACTGTCCTGAAGTTTAGATCTTGACAGTAACAGTAGTTATTCTCACAATGATCTGTAACATTACACATCCAGCTGTAATCGAAATCTTCCTGGCATTGTTGCAAGCGTAGTTATATATTTTTGGGATATTATGGGCCATCCTTACTGTTATGGAACTTAGTTGGTAAAAACAACCACTGTAACATGAAGTTATTTTGTTTTAGATAGTAACTTTACACAACCAAATAGGATACATGAACCTCTTAACTCTCAAGGGTTACTTCATGATAGAATTGTGATGATTTAGGTCATGCAATCTTTCATGGAGTACACAACTTTATATCTACACTTGCAATGCTAGCCCACTACACTAAATAATGAGACATAATGAACCATATTTACTAATATTCTTCAAATACAGTATGCGGCAGGAAAAAATGCGAAAGTGTTTTTCAACTTCAAACCTCATTTTCGTCCATTTGACATTAACCAATCTATGTTTCAACGTTCCATGATCTATAATAGGCTAGTTTTCTGAAAAGTTAATTCAAAAATTTCCCATTTTGGTCACTAACCTTTACAGGGCGGCGCCTGAAGATGAAGACAACCAGAATTTTCAAACCGCAGAAAATCACACAGGTCGCTAAATTTCGCATCTTATAAAATAAAATTTTTAATTTTCTCTACAATATCATCAAATATATGTACTTATTTCATCTGGTATGCGAAACTACATGGCTCTGGATCAGTGTGGTCTGGTTGTTCATCGAATTTGAGCTAATGTTGTTACTGTTATAGTCATTTTGTTTAATGACCATTGGGCGCGCAGTTTATTGATATCCGCTTATTAGGCCTACATTATCACATGTTAAACATCAAATATGTTCATTTTTATTTTTCAGTGCTAGAATATAGACATTGACTGATACACTGTCATGAAAAAATAGTCATATCCATCCCATATTTAGCGTGTAATAGTGCCTTGAACTTTTCGCATTTTTTCCTGCCGCACCCTGTACTAGTAGGCATGTGCAAATGTGAGACGCGGCCGAGTGTTGTGGTGAAGAATTGTTGATTCAGCTTTATTATAATTGTTATTAACCCCAAATAAATAAAATAGATACAATCATTACGATTGGTAATGTTGTGCATATTACAGGACATTGTGTACGATTCTGAATACCCCGAAGATATGCCATAGTCTCTGAGTTCAGTAAGCTCCAGTAAGTATAATTGATTATACAACATAACACTATATTGAACATTCAGAAGACTTACTGAACATGATAGATTACATATCGTAGCTTTGTATAATGAAAGAAGTTACTGTTACACGCGTAGACTTTTGGATCTAAGCCCCAGAACAGTTTGGATGACCTAGGATATCCCGACTGAACTGATACTGTCTTTTGAACTTTCAGAAGACTTACTGGACATGATGGACATAGCTTTGTATAATGAAAGAAGTTGCTGTTGCACGCTTTGACTTTTGGATCTAAACTCAATAGCAGTTTGGATGACCTAGGGTATCCAGAAAAAAACGGGTTACGTACAAAAGGCTGAATTACGAAAGGCTGAAATAACAAAAGGCTGAAACACAAAAGGCTGAAATTACAAAAGGCTGAATGCATCAAAAGGCTGAAACAACATAAGGCAGAAATAGTGATTCGACTAGTTTTCAAACACACCAGCCAAAAGACTAACCTTAACACTAACAACTCAGGCAAACTGGCATATCACTCTAATTGAGAATAATTACATACGTATACTGATTTAACGGTCTACTTAAAAATTTGCTTGTTGTTCGATTACCCAGCTATGGCACTTGCATTGACTTTGCTTGAGCTTGACGTTTGACCGTCTTATCGTCCCCTGGTTCATGGATGGTCATACTAAGCCATTTTGGGGGAACATGCTTCAGTTACTATGAAACGGAATCCTGAATCGGAAAGTTTTACGACTGGTCATAATGCGATGCATTATTGAACGCCTACATTACTAAGACAATATGTTTCAAAAGAATAGCATACATTTCAAAGAAGGACAAATCTTGTATGAAATTGTTTGTATCCGTACCGATAACAATCTCCGAAACAACATGACTAGAAAGAATAGCTCATGTTTAAAGCAGGAAAAATAAACGATATAATTATTATCAGTTCGTTGGTATGCATATTTGCCTCTTCACTAAGCTCAGTTTCCAAACTAATGCTCATGCTGAGGGTTACGTGTTTGGGCCAAGAACTTTTCATTATGAAATGTCCCTAACTCCCTTTGGCATTGAGCATCTTCGTGCCCCTTACACGATATGTCAAAGCTGAGAAGCAGGCTTTATCTCAGTTGGGGCGTAACTCCAGGAAAATAAGGAAGTGCTATAACTTGTATATGCATTTTCATATTTTCAGCCTTTTTAATTTTCAGCCTTTTGTTATTTCAGCCTTATGTTACAGTTTCTTAATTTCAGCCTTTCGTATTCAGCCTTTTGTGCATTCAGCCTTCTGGAATTCAGCCTTATGTTACCATCCCAAAAAAACCCAGATTAATCCACCTAGTGGTGATAGTGCCTTTCTCGTCGAATATGTACTCATGATCTTTCAGTCGACGCCATGAATCTTGCCTTAGAGTCAGTGATCAACCTTTAATCTCTGTGCTTTGGTATCGGACGGGAAGGAGGAAATAACAGCGGTCTGGGACTGTACCACCTACGAATTTCTGAATCCTGAGAATACTTTATTTAGAAAAGCAAGAATTTTATCAAAGTCATCATCGAATTGGGAAGCTTATTGATGGCACTTATTCCGACGCTATGTTCAACGTATAGTCCTCTCAGATGACTGCTTGACCACCTTCACTGGAGGCCGATCCATACCAAGATGACTATTACAAGCTAGGATAAAACTTTTTCCACAGATCACTTTGAGCTCTTCGAAAAAGTTTTTTCTGCACACTTTAGGCCGTATTCAATTTAGTCATATGTAAATGTGCAGTCATTTTAAATTTAAATAACTTTGTTCGGGGGTGATGCGCTTAAATTTTAATTTTTCCATACAATGTTGACCCATCCTACTGTATATTTACACCTCAGGAATCTAAAATGGTATGATTTGATAAGATAGTTTTCGTTTTATAAAGTTTTTGGTTCTCTTACACATATCTATTGCTTGCATTGGTATTGTTCACTTTCGTAATTTCGCTGAAGCACTCAACGCTGCTTCTGCAACACCACTGGTAGCGTCTTATGTAGTCTGAGCCTATTTTTATGCTAACCATTCATTAGGTTATTGAAATGTCACGATTTGATGTGTCCCATGTATGAGTTTGGTATACTTTATGTTTGGCCACTTTTGAGGGGACACCCGGAAATGATACCGGAACACTACCAGTAGTATTGAATGTGGTCTGAGCTTATGTTAATGCTTACTGTTCATCAGGTTACCCGGAACTAGTAACACTACCGATAGTAACTTATGTGGAATCTGTCTATATTCTTATTATTCGTGCATCAGGTTACTGACAAAAAAGCGATTTGATGTACCGCAAGCATGGGTTTGGTTCACTTTTATATTTGTCCACTTCCGGAAGGACACCCGTAACCTATTCCAAGATACTACTAGTTTTCTTAAGTATGATCTGAGATTTTTTTCTTGTTAACTGTTCATCAGGATACCTAAAAAGCCATTTGATGTGTCGCGAATATTGGTTAAGTTCTCTTTTACATTCGGCCACTTTCGGCAAGACACCCGGAACCGGTTCCAGAACACTACCAGTTGTCCCAAATATGGTCTGCAATCATTTATTGCCAACTGTTATCGGGTTAACTAAACAGCCGCGAATTCACGTGTCGCACGCATGGTTTTGATTCACTATTATATTTGGACACTTCCGGCGGGACATCCGGAGCCGGTTCCGGAACTTTACCGGTTCAGATATAGTCTGAGACTATTTTCTTGCTAATTTCATTAGCCTATAAAAACAGCAGCGCTTTGATGCATGGGTTTGGTTCAATTTAATATTTCGCCTCTTTCAGAGGGACGAAGAAGGCTCCGGCACTACCGGCATTCCCTAATGTGGTCTTAGCCTACTTCCTTGATAACCGGTTATTCGGTTATTCGAAAAGCCGTGAATTGATGTGTCGCATGCATGGGTTTGGTTCACTATTATATTTGGCCACATCTGGCGGGACATCCGGAACCGGTTCCGGAACGCTACCGGTTCAGATATGGTCTGAGACAATTTTCTTGCAAACCATACCTTAGGTCATCAAAAACGCCACGCTTTGATGTGTCGCATGCATGGGCTTGGCTCACGTTTATATTTAGCCACACCCGGCGGGACATCCAGAACCAGTTCCGGATCACTACCGGTTCAGATATGGTCTGAGGTTATTTTCTTGCTAATCTTTCATCAGGTTATCAAAAAAGCTTTGATGTGTCGCATACATGGGTTTGGTTCACTTTTATATTTCGCCACATCCGGCGGGACACCCGGAACCGGTTCCGGAACACTACCGGTTCAGATATGGTTTGAGACTATTTTCTTGCTAACCATTCATCGAACCAGTTATCGAAAATGCCGCAGTTTGATGTGCAGCATGTATGGGTTTGTTGCAATTTCATGTCTGGCCACTTCCAGGGGTATCGGTCCGGAACACCTATATGGCCATAACTCCGGAACGGCTGGACCGATCCGAACCATTTTCAATAGGACACAATGGGACAATATTCCGCGTCGATTGAAACCAAAAACGTTGAAATCGGATGATATTTACTATCCAAAAGTGAGGTGACATTTTTGTACACATACACACATACAAACGCACACACACACATACTCACGCACAGACATCATCTCAACTCGTCGAGCTGAGTCGATTGGTATATAGGACTTGGCCCTCCGGGGGATCTATCAAGATTTCATTTTCGGAGTGAACATATAGCCTTTCGGTACACCTTGGTGTACGAGAAAGGCAAAAATATTTTGCATCATATTCTACCTTTTGTATGCTGTTGAGCACCAAAACCATAGAAACGCTTAGAAAAAAATCCGGATTCAAAGGTTTAAGAAACATCTAATTCATCTTCATTGGAAATTTTAACAATATATTGATATTTGTTCTAATTCCAGGAATATTTTCAAAATAAATTAATAGCAAATCTATTGAATTTATATAGCTGTACACGCAGATTTGTAGTTAAAAACGATAAGTCCGGATTAGATCGAAGAGACTGTAATGCATTCGTAACGCAATTGCACTCAAATGAGTTGCACTCACGATCTCGCCGTACTTGTAGCATCTCCCCGCCAAATTGAAGAACAATGTTGAATTATCTCCCAGAAAAAGGTGATCGACCTTACCATAATAGTCTTCAAGAACCAGTAGTAGACAATTAGTCAATATTCAATGTAATCCTACACTGAGGATACTGCAACTCCGAAAATCATACGAATCAACTATGATTTTTTGCTACAAGAATTTCTTGCGAAAATCATAGTTGCGAACTATGATTTTGGATTCAAAGCGCCAACTAATATTGTCATACTGTTACTGTATAAACTTCATAACACACACGTATGAAAATCATACCGATAACGTATAAAAACTGAAACTATGTCTTATGACTATCATACATATTTTTATAAAATATTTCGCTTAAATTTAAAAAAAATCGTAACCTGGAATCGAACCAGGAACGTCAAGGTTGGCGAATGCGTGCTTTACTCATACGCCCATCGACGCTTCGGAAGTTGAAGTGGTTAGAAGCCAATAAAAAATTTTGTTGTATTTTAGCAATGATGTTTCATAACATCATAAGATCATAAGATTTTCATACGATGCTTCTTATGACATTTTTCATACGACAAGTCTTATGGATTTCGCTTTTCAATGTATGAAAAGCATACGAGAACTATGAAATGATAATAACTGGTTCATAAGATGTAAACCATGAAAAACATACGAACAGTATCCTCAGTGTATATAAGACATAATCCAGCTTCAATCAAGATAATAACAGTCTATCAGCTCAACAGTATACAGAAAAACTCCAGTCATTGTACAGAAGAAAAAATGTATCAATAGTGCGTCCAATATATGTTGTAGTTGTTAAGAAACTTTATACCAACGATTAACTCTGTGCTCAGTATCACCGCGATTATGATCGATTAGTGTCCGACTGATTCCGACTACCACAGACGCTCTTATGTGCGACAACAATAGCATTTCCACAAAAACATAAGCATGATGATCCTACAGGGGATAGACAAAATGATCGGGACAGGCAAAATTTTCACCTTCAAAAAAATGTTCAACTTGCTGTAACTTTTCGAAAAGTGTGTCGAATATTCTCAAATTTTCACTGTAAGTTCTTCAACTAGTTGTGTATCAGTGGTCAAAATTTGGAAAATATCGGGCTATTCTCCACGAAGTTATAAAGATTCTTGAAAAAGGTATAATTATTCGATAGCTAACTTTGAGTTGTCATATCTTCGGATTCAATGAAACGAGTGCAATGAAATTTTGACCATTTATGACTTATATAATGAGCCATGAAAAACCTTTGACTTAACTTAAAATTCTTAACACGGATGAAAATTATAACGATTATATTATTTTTCTAATAAAACACCAAATTTTCCAAAACTTCAACATCGTTTTAAAATTCAAGATGCTAATTGTAGTTCATTTAATTTTCCTCTAATTAAATGTGTTTTGAAGGAAAGTAAAAACATAACCGCCAATGAATTGAAACAGTAATGGGATGCATATTAAAAATAGATAAATTTACTAAAAACTCGTGAAATTATGAAATTACTATAACTTTTTCCCTTATTAAAAATTTCAGGTTATGTCAAACGTTTTTCAGAGTTCTTTATATAAGTCATAAATGATCGAAATTTCATTGCATTCGGTTCATTGAATCCGAAGATACAACAGCTCAAAATTGTCTATAATTATACCTTTTTCAAGAATCTTTATAACTTCATGGAGAATAGCCCGATCTTTTCCTAATTTGGACCACTGCTACACAACTAGTTGATGAACTTAAAAATAAACTTATTTGATGCACTTTTCGAAAAGTTACAGATAGTTGAACGTTTTTTGAGAAGTGAAAATTTTGCCTGTCCTGATCATTTTGTCTATCCCCTGTATCTTCGGCTTCTTTTAAAAATTTCATTAGGAATTCCATCAAGTTTTTTTCCATCAGTTCACTAGAAATTATGACTGAAATTAAAAAGAACATCAAAAAGGTTGCATCATTTCTTCATTTTTTTTTCAAAATTTATTCAGTGGAGCCAGGAAATCTTTTCTTATTTATTATATGGTTCTTTAAAAAAAACTGGGAAGGTGATACGTTTTGAGAACATTTGGACTCTACATTCTTTTATTTTCTTGACATCAGAAAATTATCAAAAAAAAATCAGTTGATATTAATCTATGAGTTGAATTATTTTTAAAATTTATCAAAGATTTTATTCTAAATGTAAATAGCTTCAGTAAAGCCAGCAGATATATCGCCAGAGGTTTTAGAATCGATATCTCAAATTCCTGTTAAATATGTAAATGTAATGTTGCAAATATACTTTAGAGTATTTCTTGGATTTTCAATCCGATTGTGAGATCAAAAACATCATATGTTCTCTTACTCCGACGTTTCGATCCGTATCGGATCTTATCAAGGATTCGAGTTTTTGGTCGTTTCAAATATGTATTTCGTTTGAAAAATGACAAAAATACATCTCATCTAACCACTTTGATTCGATAGGTCTCGTCGTTTAATCGTGTGTCAATAGAAGGACACCGAATTTCTACATGGAATTTTGCACTAGTGGATGTATGATATCCCAAGTAACAATTCCATTGCTGCTTGGTTTTGTTTGATTTTTATTAAGGTTTTATTACAGCAATAATTAAAACTCACAGTTTTATGACTGCTTTTATGAAAACCATTGATAAAATGTTTTATAGTATACTTGAAGATATTCATAATGACAGATGTCAAGAGTAAACAAAACTTTCCGATATGTAAACCTTCTGGCAATTATTATTACCACAATAAAACTGTTAAAACTCTCAACAGATGGCGATCCGTTCGATTAGTAACGACATCTGTTGGTGGAAAAGCAGAAACTACGACGCTGCTAGATTTATTGCGGTCATCATAAAAGTAAACTTGCTTTCGTTTTATTTTCGCTGATTATGGTCGTCGCCATATTGAATAATTAGCTAACGTGAATGGAAAATAGTGGATTTTGCCTAAATAAGCAATGAATTGATAGTTTGCCACCATTTTCATAACATGCTCACATAAATAAACTCTCTCTGCTGAGTTTTCTTGTGATTCGAGATAGTTTTACTAAATTCACAAATTAATTTATTTCATTCCAAGATGATAATATTGACTATTTTCGAAGCGCATTAATTTTATGATTCTGCAACTCCAATATTCACGGTAAATTCGAACGCGCATAAGCCTACCAGCACAATAACTACTGAAATATTACTTTGAAATGATCGCTTTCTACTTACGAATGATGTATCCACCTGAACTTTACGTGCCATCGCAGAAGTTTCTCTGCATCTTGAGCTGTCATAGTTTTTGTTAAAAAAAAAAACAACAACAAACGAGAATGGAACATTGTTCAACTTGGTTTTAAAACGGTTTTATTGCAACTCTTAATGCGGTTTGCACAACCTCTCCGAGAGTGGTCCACTTAGCCGAAAGATGCTCTAAAAGAGGTTATCAAGAGGTTTTGATGTATGATTGAGTTTTATTACAAGTTGGTCATGAAGATCTCTTGTAGAGCCGAACAAAACTTAAAATGTTACTTGGGTAATCTTGATAGGCATCCCTTCGGGAGTTCCTCCAGGAATACCGTCGGGAGTTTTTCCAGTGTTATATTAGAAATTGAGCTACTGTCTAATGACAGTGAGCGATACTAACCTTGACAATTGGAAATGCCAAAATGTGAATAGCATAAAAGAGGGATAAACTGAGGACTCGTCCTCTTTCGTGTTTGGAACGTCAACGCGGAAACATCTATTCTTATTCTACCCAGTGTTGGTAAAATCACACTCAAAGCACACTCATGAACCGCTCCTGCGTGAGTAAACTCGCGCGCGATTCTGGATCATTTTCTCACGCGCGAGATTTTCATGCAAAATCTCGCTCTCACGAGTCAAGCGCTGAAATCTCGTTCACTTGTAAAACGAATCCAAATCCATTTGAACGACACCCAATGTTGTTGTACGACAGGTTTGCTTTTGTTCTATCATAGAATCCTAAAAACTTCGATGTAAATAATAAGAACACCAAGAAATAACGCAATGAGTGAAATCGCGAGTCAACTCATGCACGATTTTTTCGGCTATGAGTTTGGCGAGTCAAGAATCGCGCGTGAAACAACTCAAGCATGAGATTTGAGAATTTGAGTTTTTACCAACACTGATTCTACCAACCTCATCACATTTCCCCGGAGTTCTATAGTGTGGCTTCCTCATCAGACATAATACTTCAGGAATCCTGTCGGGAGTTCCTCCAGGAATCCCTTCGGGAGTTCCCTTAGGAATTATTCGGGAGTTTCTCCTATAATTCCTCCGGAATGAGAGATTTCTGAAGTCTCTTAAGCAAAATCTCCAAGAAAACTTTCATAGATTCTTTAAGAAATCTCTCCAGGAAACCTTCAAGGAACTCCACCAAGAATTTCTCAGGTATGTTAGTGATATTTATTACATCTTATTAGTCGGGAAGCATTTTTGCACAAATAATTAATGTGGTAGAAATTTACTTCTTCATATCAGACGGAAAATAGTCAATAATTACAGATATTTCGACTTACCTTTGCTAATGGCTCATCAGATGGAAGCAAAAATATGTAAATTAGCAATAACAAACCCCTATAGCACTGAAAATCGAATTATTACGCGAAATTTCACGTTTCAATTTCACTCCACCTACGACTTCACAATTTTCCTCGTTTTGCGTACGACGAAGGCAACCGCACCCATTGGCGTCACTAGGTGAAATGCCTAGGGGGGCTTAAGTTTTCACGTCGTCAGATTCACTTGTTGAACCAACTTTCAATGCACACCCCACAAAGGCTTTGTGGCACTTCAAAGTTGGATTTTACTGCTGCAGAATGCAGCAAAAGCTGTTCAATCAATCAAAAAATAGTTATTTATGTAACAAGTTGCAAACAGTTGATTTTTTCAGCACGAGTCGTACATTTATCCAACGAGGCTTGCCGAGTTGGATAAATACGAAGAGTGCTGAAAAAAATGAGTTTTGCAACGAGTTCCATACAACATTTTATGCAATGATTTTTTCATAATGCAACTCATTTGAGTTGCATAATGTTCATAATGCAACTCAAATGAGTTGCATTATGAACATTATGCAACTATTTTTCATAATGCAACTCATTTCAGTTGCATTATGAACCAGTTCGGAAAAGTTGGCCATTATGATACCAAAATGAGTTATATAAAATGGAAATTATAATACTGAATTGCATAAAATCACTTTTCTCCCGTCCGTAAAATGTAAACAACAAGTTGTCTTCGTCTAGGGAGGATGCAAACAGATGTGTGGGTGGATTTTCTGAATACGAAACATAGTATTTCACAACCACAGTGAAAGATTGTGATGGTGTATTATGATCTGATGGACAAAAATATTAATTGAAATATTTTGGTCTTTATCCTAATGCTACGTCCATCTAATTTAAAAGTTTCTGCTCAATTGTACTTTGAATACATGGTTTAATTTGGATTGCGAAGAATTTGACCGACTTTTCGAATAAACACCTACGGCCAAATGCTGGTGTGCCCGGAATTGAATTCAGGTTGTGCCCGAAATTGACTGGACCAGACGGAAACAGAAGTCGAGGGACAGTTATTCAATCCTATTATTTTGAGGAAATTGCAGTTCTTTCACAGTATGTGATTACATGATATGGAAGCTAATGTATTAATTAGCTATTTAGACCGAATTAGCCATAAGGCATTCGACGAGGTGCAAGAATAGAATCCATCATTATTGGGCGGTGCTTAGCTAGACGAAAATTAGATAAAACCCCTATTGCATTTGAATTTCTTTTGGAAACTCGGTGCTTCTGTTCCACATTCTCCGAACAACGAATTTCATACCGTTGGCGTCTCGATTCTATACAGCTCGGGTGGAGGGATTCATTCAATCTGGGGATTTCAAATGACCCACATTGCCTACGACTGGCTGTGGCCGCTCGCCGCATTTTAAAGCCCCAATATACTGCTTCAGTTGACTTCCCGAGAATACCCTCATTTGTTATCCAACCAGCAACAATAAAGTCCTTTTTTACGCTCTGATTTAATGGAATTATGCCACACTGGTCCACACAGTGTCGAATCCATGGCTATCAGTATAAACGCAGAAACGAAGATGGAAAAAAACGACGACGACGAGAAAGCATTGCGGAGAACATTTTCCAGCTCATTAGCATCCGGTATGGAACCCATCCGAGGCGAAAGGTGGGAGGTGCTGGTGGTGGTCAGTCCGGAGGGATCACGCAAAGTGAAATCTTTTAGCGCTCGGGGGTGGGCGGGCAGGATTTTTCCGTGTACCACTTCGGGCGTCATTAATTCAGTTAGGGCGCAGTAATTTGTCCGTTCTAGAAACCGCGGCTGGCCGATACAAATTTACAATTAGGGTAGCCTGGTGGTTATCGTTGACGGATGACCGCTGGTGGTGCAGTAAGGTTAATGCGCGCTACAATCAGCAGTTTAACTAGCTGGGCAGGCCATAAAAGTTCCATTCTGCGTGGTTGTCTGTCCGAGTTTAGTAGTCCCCTCGGGGATGATTCCGATGATTAAATCATTGACTGGATTTATGATCCGAGAGTTGCTACTCTGTCACGTTGGGTGATCACTACGGTTGTAAAATTGCACCTTTTCTTGGAAGGGACAGAAATGGCCAAGGTGAAAGGACGGGTTGTTGGGAAACAGGTACACAATAATATATCATGTTGGGCAATGATTTCCTTCGAGAAGGTGGGAAATCTTTCTTTTATAGCATCCTGTGATATAGGATGCCAAAGAGATCGAATCGTAACAATGCTTTATGGGTGGCTGCAGGCAAAACCTTGCCTTGAAAGTATTCTAAGCTGCTTATGGAAACAGACTTTTTATGTGATGTAGACTATCATAAAGTAATACAAGGTCAATGCAGTCTTTTTCTCCTTTCCTGTTCCTTCATTCACAAATAAAATCCGATCAAAAATTTTCCCTTTTAGCAGCACAAGTTGTTTTGAGCGATTTATTCCATTACGAATTGATAAGCAAACTACAAAAACTTTCAACTACTTCTGAGATTTGTCTTCTTTTTGAAATGGGATTTTTGCCTTTCTCGTACACTAAGTATACTGGAAAGGCTATATGTTCACTCTAAACATGACTTTTTGATAGAAGGCCCGGAGGGTCGAGTCATATATAGCAATCAACTCAGCTCGACGATTTGAGGTGATGTCTGTGTGTGTTTGTGTGTGGACAAAAAAACTCACATCCCTTTTTGGTTTACTGTCATCCGATTTTATGGACCGTTAGTTTTTTTCGACGCGAAATCTGGTCCCATTGTTTCCTTTAGAAAATGGTCCAGATCGGTCCAGCCGATACCCCAGGAAGGGATAAGATAAGATATGAAAATGCTACAAACTAATGCATGTAATAATGTCCCGCCGAAAATGGCCAAATATAAAAGTGAACTAAACCCATGCATGTGACACATCAAATAACAGCTTTTTAGATTACCTGATGAACGGTGAGCGGGAAAATCTTGAGGAAAATTGTTTCAGACCATATCAGAACCGTTCCGGATCCGGTTCCGGGTGTCCCGCCAAAAGTGGTCAAAAACAAAAGTGCACAAAACCCATGCATGCGACACATCAAATGGCGTTTTAAGGTTTTCTGAGGAACGGTTAACAAGAAAGAAAAAAAAATCAGATCATATTTGGGGAAACCAGTGTGTCCCGGGACCGGTTCCGGATGTCCCGCAGAAAGTAGTCAAATATTAAAGTTAACCAAACCCATGCATGCGTGCATCACACCAAATAGCGGCTTTTTCGATAACCTGATGAACGGTAACCCGAGCAGAGGTCAAGTACTGACGATCAAAATGTGATATTGATTTGTTTGAGATAAGAGGTAAAAGTACTGAAAATAATAGCAAACATTTGTTCTAGAACCATCTAACCAATTGCAAAATTTGATATTTGAAGATCAATCAAATAGCTCACTGCTATTGGTTAGATCTTACCAAGAACTAAATGTGCTATGATGATGATGTTCCAGGAGTAAAATTGAGATATTATTTTCAGTACTTTTACCTCTTATCTCAAACAAACAAATATCACTTTTTGATCTCTGTATCAAAATATGCTATTATTGAGCCATTTTACTCTGCTCGGGAAGCCAGGGAAATATTCTCAAACCGTATCTGAATTGAAAGTATTCCGGATCCGGTTCCAGGTGTCCCGCCGAAAGTGGCCGAAAGTGAACCAAACCAATGCAAGCGACACATCAAATCGCAGTTTTTTCGATAACCTGTATGGGTCAGCGGTGTATGGGAAATTTACAGTTTAATCGCATCAACCGCGAACAAATTTTTTTTTAATCCCCTTTTGCGTCTAAAATTACTGCGCAAATTGTAGATGTGTTGGGTGCGCCTTCACGCTCTGTAATGTAGTTCAAATTTGAATGGGATTTAGAATGGGAAATATCACTTGCTTGCATTTTTTTTTTACCAAAATTTACATGAATCTTGTAACCAACAATGTTAAAATATAGCCTAAAGAGTGCAGAAAAAAACATTGTCGAAGACCGCACAGTGATCTGAGATTGGGAAAAAAGTTATATCCTAGCTTGTAATTATTGTCTTGATATTGATTGGCCTCCTGTGATAGTGGAGGTGGGCAAGCAGTCATCTGAGAGGTCCGATATGTTTCAGCTCTGACTATTCGTCGAACAAAACGTCGGAAAGTGTGCCATCTATAAGTTTCCCAATTCGATGATGGCTTTGATGAAATTCTTGCTTGCTTTTCTAAACAAAGCATTCTCATGATTAAGAAACAATTCGGCTTACGTCGACGGAAAAATCATGAGTACATACCCGACGAGAAAGGCACTATCACCAGGTGGATTAATAATCCGGGTGCTTTTTATTTAGCTTTAGAACATAGCATTTTTTTTCTTTATTAACGAGATTTTTAACGTGAGGCTAGTTCATTTCGGGACTCACGGCCTTGATTTCCTTCTGAAACAAACCAATACTTCATTCACGAAGCGACCCAATTCATTCATATTTATTTAATTTTCTCATTTCAGGTAAAACGTGACCACTTGACTTGTCTCTCGAAAAACGTACTAGTAAGTATTTTAGAATTACAGTCGAGTCTCTCACTAAACGAATTCATATTAAACGGACTCCTATTAAACGAACCACTACTGGACAGGGGTGAGCGTTACAGGAGACTAAGAGCTTATGGGATTTCGGTATTTTTTTTGGGGGTGTGGCCAATTATCTCGGGTGTGTTAAGAGATTGCTACTTTCTTCGGCAAAGTTCTAGGGCATGACAAGATCTTAGAACTTTGGTTGACATGATAAGTTGGTTACATGGCCGCTAGAGGCGCCATCAACAGTTTCAAGCTAAATTGCACTACAGGAACCATATTATTATTTGCACATTTGCCCAAAAGTACACGCGGCAAATCCCTGAGGAAAGGAACAGCCGTGTTTTTTGCTCTCCTTTTACTCCATTCTTACGGGAGATAACATTGCCACGTTTCCTCAAGTGCGGCTGTTTCTTTGCAAGATGATTTACCGCGTGGAATTTCGTGCAAATGCGCGTTTGGAACATTACATAGGCCGCGCGGTGAATCATTTGTCTTGCAAGGATCGACCCATGGATCGACCTAATTCTTAACTGTGGATTTTTAGTGGCCACTAAAACTTCACAGTCAATAATCATATGAAATTTCCAAATGCTTCTCCAGCAGAAACCCTTGCATGAATCTCAGTAGAAATCACCGGAGAAACTTCTGAAAGAGTTCCCGCCCTAGCTTCACAAATGTCATAGATGAGTTACGTCACGGAATCGCACGTGGTTGTACAGATTGGTTGTACAGAAGCCAATGTGACTTTTTTTCTACCATTCTGTGAGGCGTAAGACGCAGTGGTGGATTGCCATGCAACTTTTTTTGTTAGTATGAGGATAGCAGTAAAGAATCATAAAAGCAACTTTGCATGCTCACTAGCGCCACCTAACGGCAGAATTTCGAAACAAATGTTCCGTTTTATGTAAGTCCATGTCATACTGATCAAATTTGCCGAAGACACCATCTTTCTAAGTTATCAGGATCCTGAGATATGCGGTTTTGAAAATTGAAATGCTCACTAGCACCTAGTGGCAGAATTACGAACTTTGCAGTTCATAATCTCATCAACTTTCTCATCAACTTTCTCATCAACTTTTCCGAAGACACCATTCATCCAAACAACCAGGGTCTTGAGCTGTCGCATATCGTAACAATTGTTTGACAACCTAATATGGATCCTGTAGTGCAATTTAGCGTCAAACTGTTGATGGCACCTCTAGTGGTCAAGTTACCAACTAATCTAATCAAACCACCAAAAAATCTAAGTGGTAGATCTTTCCAAGCCCTAAAACTGCCGAAGAAAGTATTGCGCAATCTCTTAACACACCCGAGATAATTGGCCACACCCCCAAACAGCCGAAATCTCATAAGCTCTTAGGGTACGGCCAGAGTGGACGCGACACGCGTTGCGACGCGGATTTCCCATACGATTTGACAGCTCTTAGTCTGCTATTAAGTGGATTCCTATTGCGCCCCCCGACCAGTAATCTTGTAAGAGTCTCAACTGTATTATGCTTCATGTTTTGAAATAAGAGATTTCAATACACCGGTCCGTCACTTTTCGAAAGTATTTTGTATATCGTTAGATGCAATAAATACTCCATCTGCTTCGATGGTGTATCTTCTTCTTTATAGCATTATGCCCTAAATTGGGACAAAGCTTGCTTCTCACTTCCACAGTTTTTAAAACTGAGAGATTCCTAACCATTATGCATGTGTACAGGGTGCGGCAGGAAAAAATGCGAAGACTTCAAAGAGCTGTCATAGACTAAATTTGGGGTATATATGACTATTTTTTCATGACAGTGTATCAGTCAATGTCTATATACTTGCAATAGAAAATAAAATGAAATATATTTGATTATTAACTTGTGATAATGTAAGCCGAAAAAGTGAGTATCCAAAAACTGCGCGCCTAATAGTCAAAAGACAAAATGGCTAATATGTACATATACTTAAAGTTTTAACTATAACTTGATGAAAATCCAAGGAATACTAATCCAGAGCCATGTTGAAAACAGTAACATACAGGGGGTGGCCAAAATGTTTGGGATAGGCAACTTTTTCTCTCTCTCACTAAAAAGTTCAAAGTGCATCAAAAACTCTCAAATTTTGTCTGTTTGTCAACCTATTATATGTGCATCATTGGTACAAATTTGAGCCCGATTGGTTAATCTTTCGCGAAGCTAGAACCGTTTTCGTAAAACACAATATTTCAGACAGCTTTTTTTTCTAACTGTCATATCGCAGAAACCAGTGAACCGAATTGAATGAAATTTTGAACGTTTATCAACTATATTTTAGTGCTTCATAAGTTATCAAAACATAGGGTAATTGATCCGATCATGGATGAGTTAAGCACTGGCTTCATGTTTAAACCACAATTGTATCGCCCCAAGCAAACTTTTTAAAGGGATTAAATTGAAAATAATAAAATCCATCCTTAATCTACGGGAAAATAACGAAATATTGCCACTTTGATGTTGTTATGAGCATTTTATTCGTTTTTATCTGAAAGAACATTGTGTTCCTATGGTTGCGGTATTTGTTCCTATTGTTGCAGTATTTGTTCCTATTGTTGCGGTATCCCATTGAAATCATATGAGATACCGCAACATTAGGAACACTACCGCAACAATAGGAACACAGCAGCAAACACATCAAGGCAAATATTTTTTTAAATAGGTTTTTGGGCAAATCTTAAGCAAACAAATGGTGCAATCTCATAATTTTAGCACCATACATCTATTAAAAATACCTTTTGGTAAAACTTCAGTCGAAAAAGTGCTCAATTGCCATTACCGCAACATTAGGTACTACCACAACGATGGGAACAATTACCCTAGGTACTTTTTTAAACATTTAAAAAAGTAACCATGGATTGACACTTTTTGGATTTTCATCGAAAAAATGGATTTTTTTTTTACGTTAATGTCATTAAATTTTAGTTTTTATATCCACAAAAATTTTACTTCTATTATCAAAATACAGTCGAACCTCCATGAGTCGATGTTCCTTGACTCGATATCGACTCATGGAGGTAAATTTTTCCATACTAAAAAAAAATTTCTGGGTTACTATGATGGTCCCTCCAAAAAGCTTCCCAAAGGATTTTTGTTCCACTACTCGATATTTCCTTGAGTCGATGGTCCCTTCAATATCGACTCATGGAGGTTTTACTGTATCTCTAATTAGATAAATTAGAGCCTATTTGGATTGAAGGAAGATCACATTTAGTAATTTTTGTGTGGTATTGTAAATATGACTTACTTTCCTCTATATGGGTGAAAATGTCAAACCGGTATAACTTTATTCGTCGTAAGAAAATATTGTATTTTATAATGTCGCATGAAGTATCAAAATATTGTTGATAAACGCTCAAAATTTCATTCGATTCGGTTCATTGGTTTCGGAGATATGACAGTTCAAAAATAGATTGTCTGAAAAACAGTGTTTTACGTAGTGTAGAATTAGCATCTATATATATAAAAATGCAGTGGCATACGTGGGACCGCGCATAACTTGCGAACGGAGCGACCGTTTTGGGTCGTCTTTGTTTTGTTCTGTTAGTTTTCACCCAAGGAAGGTTTAGGAGGCAAAAAACATGGAAAAATTGAGAGTTTTTAAAAATCGGGGTTTCATACATTTTGAACGGGGACTTGGGCTTGGCTAGGGAACTTGAAACGTCAAAAAACGTAGTAGGCAAGACAAAGTTTGCCGGGGACAGCTAGTTTAAGTTAAAATACACATAAATAAAAATGAAAAAACAAAAGTGTTTTACGAGAACGGTTCTAGCTTTGCAAAATTTGTACCAGTGATGCATATATAGTAGGTTAAAAAAAGTCAGAATTTGAGAATTTTTGATGCACTCTACGAAAAGTTACAGTATGTTGAATATTTTTGAGAGAGAAAAAAAGGTTGCCTATCCCAAACATTTTGGCCACCCCCTGTACATTTGTTGCTGTTATAGAGGCAATTAAATTATTTATTTTATCAGATGTGAAATTTAGCGACCCGTTTTCTTTTTTTGGTTTGATAATACTAATTGTCTTCAGCTTCAGGCGCTGGCTTGTAAATGTTATTGACCAATGTGAAAATACTTTGAATAAATTTTCAGAAAATTAGCCTGTTAGAGATCATGGAAAGTTAAAACTTGGTTAAAACATGGATTGGTTAACGTCAAATAGACGAAAATTAGGTTTGAAGTTGAAAAACACTCTCGCATTTTTTCCTGCCGCATACTGTATTTATATTGTGTGGCAGACACGAAGGTACTATATGCCCAAGAATTCAAGGAAATTACCTTTACGAAAAGTTCCATGACCGACCGGGAATCGAACCCATCGCCCACAGCATGGTCTTGCTGAATACCCACGCACTTACTTTCATTTGATGGACCCTTAACCCATGGCACTAAGGGCCAAGACCGAAATTTAGCGGGACAAAATCAATTTCTCCGAAACGAACCATTTCCGGCACATGATGCCTTCGACAAAGTTTTTGTAATGATCAGGGGCATTAATTGCCAAGAAATTAGTAGTTCGCAACTTATCCGCATAGGTGGCGCCACCATCTAACTTTTTAGCTTTACGTCCTGACTTCGCGTCCTTGGCAAAGTTGTTTATTTTGACAAAATAAACAACTCTTTCTTAGACGTCAAAATTCCACAGCCTACTGTTTTGGAGTTATTTGAAAAAAAATTTCAATACTAAAAAAACAGTTTTTTGAGGTTATTTTGGTGCTTTTGCGAGAAACCATGTGAATTTAAAATATTTTAATGCAGATGTGGCAAATAATAAAGTTTGAAGAGAAGTTGGTGGAATATTAACATTGAAAAATGAAGAAAAAAAATTAAAAATCGAAAAAATGGTGTAATTTTCAAACTATAATATCTAACAAAGCGCAAAAAATCGCAATGTAAAATTTTCGGAAAATACATAACAATACTAGGCGAACATACTGTCGGAAATTTGAAGAGGTATTTTTTGGTGTTTTTGAGATATTCTATCTTTTGTAATAGTATTAGTAAAGGTGGTGCCAGCTTCTAGCTTTTGACCATGACACTATAGAGAATTGGTTTCTTCGAGAAAGCTGTTTGTTTTGACAAAATAAACAACTCTTTCATAGACGTCGAAATTCCATAGTCCACTGTTTTCGAGTTATTGTAAGAAAAGCATTATTTATGTTTTTGAGAAGTATATGTTCAGAATAAACTACATTTGTCAATAACTTAAAAATAGAAGGCCGTGGATTTTTGACGTCAATGAAAGAGTTGTTTATATTGTTGAAATAAACAACTTTCTCGAAGAAACTAATTCTCTATAGTGTCATAGTCAAAAGTTAGACGCTGGCATCACGTTTACTAATACTATTACAAAAGATCAAATATCACAAAAATTCCAAAATATACCTCTCCAAATGACCATTTGACAGTATGTTAACTTAGTATTGAGGTGTATTTGCTGAAAATTTCAGGTTGCGATTTTTTGCGCTTTGTGGGTTATTATATTTTGAAAATTACACCATTTTGGTTAGATTTTTTTTTATTTTTCCTTCAATTTTAAATGTTAATATTCTACCAACTTCTGACCGAAAGTTGTCATTTGACTCATCTGCATCAGAAAATATTTTAAATTCACATGGTTTCTCGTAAAAACACCAAAATAAGCTCTTTTTACTGGAGCGGACCTGGTGTGATGGTTAGAACACTTGACTATCACGCCGAGGACCTGGGATCGAATCCCACACAGTTCGAAAAAAAACCTGTAAAATTATGACGGATCGAATGTAACAAAAGGACCCCGTTATATATGATGGAAATTTTTGTGCGATTTTAAAATTACATTGCAGATATCTGTTAGAAAATATGAAGAAAAATTGTGATCCGAGCGAGAATTGAACTCAGATCCTTGGAGTGTGAGTAGCACGCCCGAGCTCTCTCGGCTATCTCAGCTTGCTGAATAGCACACAGTCAAAGTTAAACTGCTGCAAAGAGTACTGAGAGAGACAACGGGGAAACCGCCTCAGCTGCGAGCAGCCGTTCTTTAGCTAGCGACGGAGAGTGGCTAGCATGGTTTATAGCAGATGCATGTAAATTTAAAGCGAATATACAGTCGAGTCTCTTACTAAACGAATTCCTATTAAACGGACTCCTATTAAACGAACTCCTACTAGACAGGGGTGAGCGTTATAGGAGACTAAGAGCTTATGGGATTTCGGCATTTTGGGGGTGTGGCCTATTATCTTCGGTGTGTTAAGAGTTAACGCCATACTTTCTTCGGCAAAGTTTTAGGGCTTGATAAGATCTACCATTTAGAACTTTGGTTCATATGATTAGTTGGCAACTTGACCGCTAGAGGGACCATCAACAGTTAGATGCTAAATTGCACTACAGGAACTATATCAGGTTGTCAAGCAAACGTTACGATATGCGACAGCTGAAGACCCTGACAATTTGGAAGGATAGTGTCTTCGGAAAAGCTGTTGGGTACGCCAATAACTTACTGACGATGTGTTGCGAAGTTCGAAATTCCTCCACTGGGCGGCGCTAGTGAGCAAGTAAATTTTCAAAACCTCATATCTCAGAATCCCGATAACTTAGAAAGTTGGTGTCTTCGGGAAAGTTGATCAGTATGACATAAACTTACATAAAAATAAACACTTGTTTCAAAATTCTGCCATTAGGAGGCGCTAGTGAACTTGCAAATTTTAGAAAACTCATAGCTCAGAATTCTGATAACTTAGGAAGTTGGTGTTTTCGGCAAAGTTGATCAGTATGACATAAACTTACACAAAAATAAACACTTGTTTCGCAATTCTGCCACTAGGCGGCGTTTACCGGGTTTTTTCGTCTTTTTTCGACTTTTTTGGCGGTTTTTCGGCTTGGCAAAACTAGTGTCGCTCCCCCGATAACTTAGAAAGTTGGTGTCCTCGGGAAAATGGATCAGTATGACATAAACTTACATAAAAATAAACACTTGTTTCAAAATTCTGCCAATAGGAGGCGCTAGTGAACTTGCAAATTTTAGAAATCTCATAGCTCAGAATCCAGATAACTTAGAAAGTTGGTGTCTTCGGCCATGTTGATCAGTATGACATAAACTTACATAAAAATAAACACTTGTTTCAAAATTCTGCCTCTAGACGGCGACACTAGTTTTGCCAAGCCGAAAAACCGCCAAAAAGGTCGAAAAAAGACTAAAAAACCCGGTAAACGCCGCCTAGTGGCGGAATTGCGAGACAAGTGTTTATTTTTATGTAAGCTTATGTCATACTGATCAACTTTGCCGAAAACACCAACTTCCTAAGTTATCAGGACTTTGAGCTATGAGATTTCTAAAATTTGCAAGTTCACTAGCGCCTCCTAGTGGCAGAATTTTGAAACAAGTGTTTATTTTTACATAAGTTCATGTCATACTGATCAACTTTGCCGAAGACACCAACTTTCTAAGTTATCAGGATTCTGAGCTATGAGATTTCTAAAATTTGCATGTTCACTAGCGCCGCCTAGTGGCAGAATTGCGAAACAAATGTTTATTTTTATGTAAGTTTATGTCATACTGATCAACTTTGCCGAAGACACCAACTTTCTAAGTTATCGGGATTCTGATATATGAGGTTTTGAAAATTTACTTGCTCACTCGCGCCGCCCAGTGGAGGAATTTCGAACTTCGCAACACATCGTCAGTAAGTTATTGGCGCACCCAACAACTTTTCCGAAGACACTATCCTTCCACATTATCAGGGTCTTGAGCTGTCGCATATCGTAACGTTTGCTTGACAACCTGATATAGTTCCTGTAGTGCAATTTAGCATCTAACTGTTGATGGTCCCTCTAGCGGTCAAGTTGCCAACTAATCATATGAACCAAAGTTCTAAAAGGTTGATCCTATCAAGCCCTAAAACTTTGCCGAAGAAAGTATTGCGTTAACTTTTAACACACCCGAGATAATAGGCCACATCCCCAAAATGCCGAAATCCCATAAGCTCTTAGTCTCCTATTAAGCGGATTCCTATTGCGCCCCCCGACCAGTGATCTTATAAGAGTCTCGACTGTACTTTAAAATCTGTAAACAAGCCGTCTGACCAGCAGTGGACTGCTCGGCTGACGTTGAATGTTGGCGATTTACATTTTTCTGTCGCAAATTTCAGTTGATCTTCAATTTACGTGCTGCTTAACTTTCATATTTTTTTGCTGTGCACTCCCGACAAACTTACAAAATATGAGCTGTGGAACTTTGACGCCTAAGAAAGAGTTGTTTATTTTGTCAAAATGAACAACTTTGCCGAGCACGCAAAATCTCTTGGACTTGAAACTAAAAAGTTAGATGGTGGCGTCACAATGAGGATTTGTGGTGAACTACTAATTTCTTGGCAATTAATGCCCCTGATCATTTCAAAAACACTATGTGTCGGAAATGCTTCGCTTCGGAGTGATTAATTTTGTCCCGCTAGATTGCGATCCTGGCCCTTAGTGCATGTGTATCGTAAGGTAAATGATATTGACTTGGAATCGTGTGTGATCTTCATGTCTGATTGTGGATACACTATATATCCACCAGAGTTGGAAAATATCATGAAAAATGTCATTTCATTTTTCAGTTCCTCCATTTCCTGTGAACATTTCCGTCCGAGAGCATAAACTTTCTATATTCCTTATGGAAATATACTAGAGGCACTGGAATTGGCAAACAATCAAATGCCAAATGGTTCATAACCAAATGTGCTAGCTGGGTGCACAAAACCAATTTTACTCAAGGACTGTGTCCGATACGTTTCGTCTTCGACTATCAGTAGACAAGTTGCAACTGATCTACATCAGTTTTATATTTTCATAGAAGCGTCCCAGAAGAAAACTTTCTGCTAAAAAGTAGTTCATTCTACCATTTTTGACATTACTACCGAAGACATATACTATAAATCTTAAATGTACACAAATGGCACAGTGGGCCACTTTACTAAAAATGTCGAAAAAATCGGTTTTGATCAATTATTCATGTAAAAAACAATAGAAAACATATTCTAACGTTAGGTTAGCAAAATAAATAAGAGAAAGACTATTCCATAACAAAAACCTACACAATCTCGAAAATTAGAGGTGTTTCTTATTAAAATACCAAAAAACAGGTGATTTGCAATTTATATCAAGTAACCCGATGTCAGTGGAGCTTTTGAATACTAGGCTGGCGGTGAAATTGTATGTGGCTGCTTAATTGCCTTTGGTAACACTAGGGGGATTCACTAAACAGCGTAAACTGATTAAACTGATTAAACTTCGCGATCACCAAGGCAATCTTTGATTATTTCATTCGCAAAACCATGAAACATTTCAAATAAGCAGAAAATCATGGCTTACGCAGCAATTAAATCTGTTTAGTGAGTACCCCTACTGTGTTACCACGTTTGAAGCGCATTTGTGCATCGTTTGCATCTTCAATGCACACAGCAATACCACTAGCATCGTTGTTGTGAGAAAAGGAAGGTGGGGTTTTTGTTATGCACTAGTATGCAATCACCACGAAAATAAATGATAATTAGCAATTGCAGTTTCAACTTATCTAGATCAAATATTACGTAACCAGCTTTAAAAAAAAATTTTACAAGACACCAAAACTCTAGGGTGAATTTTCAGAGCACTAGAGATTTTGTCTATCCAGAACAAATTTCTGCCCCAGTGTGCGACTGTAAACAAATTCACAATATTCTACACAACCTCCATGAATTTATATATCTATACAGGGTGTTAGGTTTGTGAGTGCAAACTTTTTAAAGGGTGATAGAGGACCATAAATGATGAAAAAAAAAAATGTTCCACACATATGGTCAAATCTCAACCGTTACGTGGTTATTGAACTTTCCATGTTTTTGATTATTATTGCCTTAACTGGCTATCACTTGAAAATGGTCAAACATATAGCAGTTTTTTCACCCTTATTCGAAAGATTATTGAATTTTCTTCATCTTTGAATCGATTGGTTTAGTTAAATAACTAAGTTTTCTAGAGCGAAATAGCTCAAAATAGTGTGTTTTAATTAGTTTTTGTCAATTATTTTTGAAACATGCGTAATAAATTAAAATTCTTTTTAGGCAAAGTTGTGGCCCTTGTTTTACTCTACAATTCGTTCTTTGACATCAAACTTCTAGCTCTTATCGTTTTCTTGCAATTTCGATTCAAATGTGCGGTACAGTGCTCAAAAAAGTGCTTACCTTGACAGTTGCAAATTTATGATCTGAAATGCGATGTTTAAATCGAAATTGCAAGAAAACGATAAGAGATAAAAGTTTGATGTCAAACAACGAATTGTAGAGTGAAACAGGGGCCACAATTTAGCTTAAGAAAGAATTTCAAATTATTACGCATTTTTCATAGATAATTTACAAAAACAAATTAAAACACACTACTTTTGAGCGATTTGCACTAGAAAACTTAGTTATTTAACTAAACCAATCGATTCAAAGATGCCATTTGATAGAAAATTCAATAATCTTTCGAATAAGGGTAAAAAAAACTTCGATAAGTTTGACCATTTTCAAGTTATTGCCAGTTAAGGCAATAAGAGTCAAAAACATGGGAAGTTCAATAACTACGTAACGGTTGAGATTTGACCATATGCGTGGAACCATTTTTTTCACCATTTATGGTCCTCTATCACCCTTTAAAAAGTTTGCACTCAGGAACCTAACACCCTGTATGTATCGTAGGGAAACTTCACGTGAACTGAAAGTACAAAATAAGCATGCAATTACTATTTCCATCACCATTATCACGCCAAAAGGTTAAAACTTAACATTGAATGCATAATAGCAGACTACTCAAATTCATTTCGTTCAGCAGTCTCTCCCATGGTATATAGATTTGTGTAGTTCTTATATGCTGGAAACTGAATAAGCCCCCTCCAGCAAACACGTGCTCGGTGCAAATGAGCGAAGTTGACTAATCACAACCGGAAGCTTTCGCTCATTTAGTGATTATGCTTGCGTGAGCAGTTGTTGGTAGAAGGGGTAATTGCACTACCACCGACCGTTTTTGTGAGTATGGAGGACGATTGCATTTACCTGGCATCCTCGCTGCTTTTCCCATTCATGAGCTTTTCATTCAAGGTTCTTGAATTGTGGTGTTGGGTTGAGGCGTACTCGTCTCTCGTCGTTGAATGACATTTGTGTTATGTGGGAATCATGAAGGAAAACGCGCTGTCTGAATGTGTAGCAACATTTTATAGTTTTTCTTCTTTTTCCTGCTTCTGGCGTGACGTCCCATATGGGCAGTGCTACTCAGTTTGGTATTCTATGAGCTATTTCTCAGTTATTCATTTATTGCTTTCTTTATCATTAAAAATCAATATACAGACGCACCTAACCATGATTATCCCATTATTGAAATTTTTCATGAAATTGTGAATGAAATAATCCAAGATTGCCTTGGTGATCACGAAGTTTAATCAGGATAATTACTTTATGCAATAAAGTATTATAGTTTTTATTTTATATAACTAATTTTGGTATCATAATTACCAACTTAACTTGAAACTCAAATGAGTTGCATAATGAAAAATAGTTGCATAATGTTCATAATGCAACTCATTTGAGTTGCATTATGAACATTATGAAACCTAAATGGGTTGTATAATGAAAAAAAAATCATAGCATAACATTTTGTATGGAACTGGTTGCAAAACTCGATTTTTTCAGCACACTTCGTGTTTCGTAAATGTACGACTCGTGCTGAAAAAAAAAACAACTTTTTTCATCAATGAAAGCCATTTTGCATACTCTGACATGCTGTAACTTTGTTCTCCTATTGTAGAATACGATTTATTCGGAATATATAGGGATATCAAGTTCTTACAGTTTAGAATAATATCCAATCTTTGACACACATGTTTATTATTGTGTGTCGCTCCTGGTTCGATTTCAATAAATCCTTCGAATATCACAATATTCCTAAATAATGGACGCAGCGGTTCTGCAGGGCTCTACAGATGAGGGAAAATCCTTCGAACGTTCCTGGTTCGATTTCAATAATCTTTCGAACGCTACTGGTTCGATTTCAACAATCCTTCAAACGCTCCTGGCTTGATTTCAATAATCCTTCGAACGCTACTGGGTCGATTTTGACAATCCTTCGAACGCTACTGGTTTGATTTCAATAGTCCTTCGAACGCACCTGGTTCGATTTCAATAATCCTCCGAACGCTACTGGTTCGATTTTGACAATCCTTCGAACGCTACTGGTTTGATTTCAATAATCCTTCGAACGCTACTGGTTAGATTTTGACAATCCTTCGAACGCTCCTGGTTCGCTTTCAATAATCCTTCGAACGCTACTGGTTCGATTTTGACAATCCTTCGAACGCTACTGGTTTGATTTCAATAGTCCTTCGAACGCACCTGGTTCGATTTCAATAATCCTCCGAACGCTACTGGTTCGATTTTGACAATCCTTCGAACGCTACTGGTTTGATTTCAATAATCCTTCGAACGCTACTGGTTAGATTTTGACAATCCTTCAAACGCTCCTGGTTCGCTTTCAATAATCTTTCGAACGCTACTGGTTCGATTTTGACAATCCTTCAAACGCTACTGGTTCGATTTCAATAGTCCTTCGAACGCTCCTGGTTCGATTTCAATAATCCTTAGAACGCGACTGGTTTGATTTCAACAATCCTTCAAACGCTACTGGTTCGATTTCAATAATCCTCCGAACGCTACTGGTTCGATTTTGACAATCCTTCGAACGCTACTGGTTTGATTTCAATAATCCTTCGAACGCTCCTGGTTCGATTTTGACAATCCTTCGAACGCTCCTGGCTCGATTTCAATAATCCTTCGAACGCTCCTGGTTCGATTTCAATAAATACATCGAACGCTCCTGGTTCGCTTTCAATAATCCTTCGAACGCTACTGGTTCGATTTTGTCAATCCTTCAAACGCTACTGGTTCGATTTCAATAGTCCTTCGAACGCTCCTGGTTCGATTTGAATAATCCTTAGAACGTGACTGGTTTGATTTCAACAATCCTTCAAACGCTCCTGGTTCGATTTCAATAATCCTCCGAACGCTCCTGGTTCGATTTTGACAATCCTTCGAGCGCTCCTGGCTCGATTTAAATAATCCTTCGAACGCTACTGGTTCGATTTTGACAATCCTTCGAGCGCTCCTGGCTCGATTTCAATAATCCTTCGAACGCTACTGGTTCGATTTTGACAATCCTTCAAGCGCTACTGGTTCGATTTCAATAATCCTTCGAACGCTACTGGTTCGATTTTGACAATCCTTCAAACGCTACTGGTGATTCGATTTGACAAACCTTCAAACGCTCCTGGTTCGATTTCAATAATCCTTCAAACGCTACTGGTGGTTCGATTTGACAAACCTTCAAACGCTCCTGGTTCGATTTCATTAATCCTTCGAACGCTACTGGTTCGATTTTGACAATCCTTGGAACGCTACTGGTTTGATTTCAATAATCCTTCGAACGCTCCTGGTTCGATTTTAACAATCCTTCGAACGCTCTTGGCTCGATTTCAATAATCCTTCGAACGCTACTGGTTCGATTTTGACAATCCTTCAAACGCTACTGGTTCGATTTCAATAGTCCTTCAAACGCTACTGGTTCGATTTTGACAATCCTTCAAACGCTCCTGGTTCGATTTCAATAATCCTTCGAACGCTACTGGTTTGATTTTGACAATCCTTCGAATGCTCCTGGTTCGATTTCAATAATCCTTAGAACGCTACTGGTTCGATTTCAACAATCCTTCAAACGCTCCTGGTTCGATTTCAATAATCCTCCGAACGCTACTGGTTCGATTTTGACAATCCTTCGAACGCTACTGGTTCGATTTTAACAATCCTTCGAACGCTCCTGGTTCGATTTTAACAATCCTTCGAACGCTCTTGGCTCGATTTCAATAATCCTTCGAACGCTACTGGTTCGATTTTGACAATCCTTCGAACGCTACTGGTTCGATTTTGACAATCCTTCGAACGCTCCTGGTTCGATTTTAACAATCCTTCGAAGGCTCTTGGCTCGATTTAAATAATCCTTCGAACGCTACTGGTTCGATTTTGACAATCCTTCAAACGCTACTGGTTCGATTTCAATAGTCCTTCAAACGCTACTGGTTCGATTTTGACAATCCTTCAAACGCTCCTGGTTCGATTTCAATAATCCTTCGAACGCTACTGGTTTGATTTTGACAATCCTTCGAATGCTCCTGGTTCGATTTCAACAATCCTTCAAACGCTCCTGGTTCGATTTCAATAATCCTTCGAACGCTCCTGGTTCGATTAGAATAATCCATAGAACGCCACTGGTTCGATTTCAATAAATCTTTCGAACGCTCTTGGATACTTCGACTTCGGCTACTCATAATGGGCCCTCCATCGGAACTGTTTTTTGTCTGTATTAACGAGATTTTTAATCCTAAGGACTGTTCATTTTATAAAGAGGACAACTTTGCAAGGCTATAAAAAGAAAACGCGTAGTTCAAATTTGAGCAGCCTTGGTTAGTTGTTCAGTACATTATATTAGCAGATAATAACCAGAAATAAATTGGGTTGAAATTATTGAATTTCATAGAAATGTGGCAAAGTGTTTCGAGAGATCAATTTTTCAATTCCCAAAAACTAAAGATAAACACAAAATTTCTGTAAAACATCGGTGTATCATTTTTAATTGCATAAAAGTGTTTGCCATGCTGCAGCAGTTTGAGTGATACATATTCTGGCAAAATATAAACCTAATCGGAATAATGGTTGTTGAGATATTAAAGTTACAAGTTGAACTCGATTTTCAGAATAAAATTTATTTGTTAAACAAAAATGTATAAAAATATTAAATTTTGAATGTTTTCAATGGATCTAGTCGAAAGTACTAATAATGCAATTTCAAATGCAGAAAACCGCTTCTTGATTGCATTGTTGGCTTGGTTACTGTGCTTCATGGCAGTTACCGGAGATAAAACCGCTTCG
Organism: Aedes albopictus; assembly: GCF_035046485.1. Lineage (NCBI taxonomy): Eukaryota > Metazoa > Arthropoda > Insecta > Diptera > Culicidae > Aedes > Aedes albopictus. Next base: position 76,378,957 of record NC_085138.1, on the reverse strand, counting down.
TTCTTTGAAGGTTCTTCTAAATAACGATGTACTCTATTGCAAATACAACTTAACAATGATGTCGAAAATAAAAATTAACATGTAGTTATTTTCAAATAAGGTATATAATCACATAGGGTCAGACCTTGCTGAAAATAAATAATAATAAGCTTCTCTAGAATCAAAAACATGCATCTATGGAGCAAAAAGTATGCAATTTTTCATTATGGCCATCATTAAGTATTAAATTTAGTATGAAGAATGTACTTTAAAGCAAATTTTTCTTCGGTATCATTTAGAATGCGATTCTCTTCTATACTGGACAAATTTTGAACTGATTCCGTAGTGTTATTGCATCACTGAACTTAAATAAGTATTTTTTATCAATTTCATTGATAACAAGGTAACTCACTATATCAAGCTGTATAATGCTTGGTGCATTATTACTGACCAACTATTACACTCTACCTTTAGAAGAATAGTATTAGATCCCAACTCATTGAAAAGTTCATGAAAATTTTAAAGTTATGCATGTGGAAAGTTGTGTAGAATTTTGAGAAATGGGGTTTTATTGAGTTTTAACGAAAACCGCTTCAGTTTCATAACTAAGGACAATTTGTATAATGTTATATTTTTCCTACACTGTAGAATAGCTATGGAAATGTATGCAAAAAACCGATAATGATTTTATTGAAAAATAAAAAAGATATCACACAAATAAGGTGTCCTCTTTATAAAATGAACAGTCCTTAGGCTAGTTCATCTCGGGACCCACGTTTTATTTCCCTTCCGAAGGAAGAACCCACATTTTATGAGTATGTCGGGAGTGGGATTCGATCCCAGGTCCTCGGCGCGATAGTCAAGTGTTCTAACCACCACACCAGGTCTGCTCCACATCGGAACTGTACTCTTTATCAAACGCGTTTTTTTCATCCCTTGTTCAGCAATTTTTTCCAGTCATTTTAGCCAGCAAATCATTTTTTTAACTCTTCACTTGTTAGCAACTAAATTTCATATTAATGACACTCTGTACTGCTTCTCAACTTTTCCTGTTTGAAAATCACTCACGCACAGAAAACGGCATTTCTTTTTCATCACTTTTTTTTAGGGTACACATGATTGATGTGTTTTTCAATATCCCATCCTCGTCGCCAATTGTAGAATACGAGGTATTCGGAATATTTTGGGATATCAAGTTCTTACAGTTTAGAATAATATCCTATCTTTGACACACATGTTCTTTCCGCTGTCACTCTCCGAGTCTAATTGCCTATCAATCTCAACGCTTACTATGTTCTCCTGAACCTAAAACTTTATGAGCGATTGTGCTGAAAATTTGACAGTGAACTACAAATATAGTGAACTAGCTGACCCGGCAAACGTCGTACTGCCAGCCTACTGTGTTTTTTGACATCCAGTTCCATAGAAAAGCCCCCTCAGCAGTGGCGTAGCCAGAAACTGTCTCTGGGAGGGGTTTTAAACGGTCAATGATACCATTTTTGATTTAAGACTTACATTTTGTAAAGAGTAATGAGCAATTGTCTTCGTAGTTTGAAAACAGCGGCGCAGACGAAAATTTTTTTTGCCGCAAAGCGCTTTATACTGAAAATTTGTTCCACAAATTTTGGCTCTGCGGGGGGGGGGGGGTGGGGGGGGGGTTAACCCTAAAGCCCCCCTACCACCCCCCCCACGTGGCTACCCCAGTGCCCCTCAGAATGGAATTACAGTTTTTCCCGTTTTTCTTGCCTTCCCGGTTACTTTTCCCAATGTTTTTTTTTCGCACCAACACGTCGGATCCCTGTACGAATGCAACTGTGAAAGAATTTTTTGAATTTCTTGACCCGTTTCCTAGCCTATTCGTGATATACAAACAACATTCCATTTTTATTTATATAGATATTGTTGTTAAAAAATCTGAGAATTTTCGAAGTTCGTGGGAAAAAGTTAACATTATGTGAAATCGTTTAAAATAATAGCAGTGTAAATAAATCAAAATGTAGCTTTACCTTGACCATGCAAGAAATATTTAAGCACGCTATTTGAACAGTTATGCCTTGATTACAAGTTAATGTCAAAATTTAATTTAAAAAAAAATGTTTGCTGAATAAAAAAAAAATCAAAACAAACACTGCTTTTATTTTGACCCATTTCCCATAGTGTTTAACACGTGATTCGAAAATTCTCAGATTTAGCTATAACAATATTCACCATATTTGTAGGGCTAAAATATAAACGACTCATAAGAAAGTGATCATTCTTCATAAATAATTCCAAAAGTCCCAGTGAAGAAACAGGGGTGTAAGCAGTAATTAATAACAAAATTTCCATAAACAAATAAAAAAATGCATTAATAAAATAAAAGTTTCCATAAATAATTGATTTTTGAGCAATTAAAAACGTCAAAAATGCAATGAATAATTCAACTGTTGCAATAAAAAAAGCCAAATTTCCCACCAAAAAACTTCGAATTTTCCATCAATTAATTCGATTTTTCCATAGTAAATTAGAAAATTCACGCCCGAGATGAACTAGCCTAGGGCTAAAAATCTCGTTAATACAGATAAAAAATAAAGAAAATTCACAATAGAAAAATATCGAAAAAGCAATAAATAATTCAAAAAGTGCAATAAACAAAAAAATAAATTATCAATAAATGTCAAAAAACGAGCAATAAACGTAATTGCATTTTGATCCAAAAAAATATGTGGACCATGCGGCGAAGCCGCATAGAGGATTGAGGAACTAAGGCGGCAGAAGGCCGCCGAAGTTTCCGATATCCGATGCACCGCAACTGCATCGTTTCGGTTCTAGGCAAACCACAGATCCAAGAATTTGCCCGGTGTAATGCAAACATAGATGTTATCCCTTTTTCAGGTCCGACGAGCGATAGCGAGTTCGGACAGCAAGCAATTGCTCGGTAAATTGCAATCATAGTTACGCAAGCTTTTCAGTCGTTTCAGTCATATAAGTACGATTCAGCATGTCACTGTCTCATACTCTCCTGCATTTGTTTTTCATGGGCAATTTCGTCATTTTCTGTTGCTTTTTTTGAATTTTTTATTGCTTCTTCGGTATTTTTTTATTGTGAATTTTCTAATTTATTATGGAAAAATCGGATTTATTTATGGAAAATTCGACGTTATTTGGTGGGAAAATGGCTTTTTTTATTGCAACAGTTGATTTATTCATTGCATTTTTGGCGTTTTTAATTGCTCAAAAATCTATTATTTATGGAAACTTTTGATTTATTTATGCATTTTTTTTATTTGTTTATGGAACTTTTGTTATTTATTACTGCTTACACCCCTGTTTCTTCACTGGGACTTTTCGAAATATTAATGGGAAATTTTGTATTTATTATGGAACGTTTAATTGTCTGCCATATTTGTAGTTCCCTGTAAAATTTTCAGCTCAATCGTTCATAGGAGAACAAAGTTACATCATGCCAAAGTTGGCCATTTTGTATGGAAAACGGCTTTCACTGCTATTTTTATGAACATAGCTGACACATTCTACCGTGACATTACAACGTTTTGACGCCTTTTCGGTCAGATTTTTCACTATAACTTGTAAATTCGACCGTAAACCCTCTAATATTATTCCATATTCGGATTCCTTGTAAAATTTCCAATTACAGGTATACCTCGATTTAGTGGACCCTCGATTATATAGACCCTTGATTTTATGTACTTCGATTTTATGTACCGTCGTTGGGGGTGAGAATGGGTCAAAAAAGGATACTCAAAGATTTTTTGTTAAATAACAAATGCAATTGAAGTCGGAATAACTTTTTATATGGTATGTATACTCTCCTATGTAGTAACGATAGTTTAGCAAGAAAGTGTTACATTATATGAATTGCTTACTAAACTACTAATGTTTGAAAATTGATCCAATCTCACCCCTTAGAGGGGGTGAGAATGGGTCAAAGTATTCGAAATCGCCTATCTTAGAATATAAGTTAATTTTATTGATCATATCTAGTAAATAATCTCAAAATACAATGTAACCATGACAAAAAAAAACTTATGTAATTTTAAAAGATGATTAATCCACCTAAAATGGCTAATACAACCGAAAAAATGGTTGAAATTTAATAAAATATATAAACGTTATGCTGTAGCGTCATTTTTAGCCATCATAATCATCCTCATTTAAAGTTTCAACCTCCATGAGAGGAGGGAGGGATTACAAGGAGGAAGGGGCGCATTGAAAGATTTATTAAAAAATATTTTAAGTATACTGCATAAGAAATGTTTAACCAAACCCTCCGTTATAAACTCTTATGTACATGATCATTGGACTCTATATTGCCAAATCAAATCACTCCATCTCAAGATAGAGGGTCGCTCAAATTATGTTACACAACATTTCTTATTATTAGATCCTCTCCCGCAATAACATTTAAACGGATTTTTTAATAAGTTTTGTATGAATCCTAGTCTACCATTAGACTTATTCTTCTTTCTTTAGTGTTTTTAGGTACCAATTTTATGAATGACCCTTATACTGCACCCATTCGCACAACAGTCCCATGTGAATAGGAAACCCGGCAAATATGGGACAGTTTTGCGAAAAGGGGCAGTATATGTCACTCTTACTTAATTCATAAAGTTCAAGTTAAATACTCAATAAGAAATCTCGTGTGCCGCAATTCAACGTTTGTTCGCTTTCCGACATTGTGCTATGTTACCGATTTTATAGCCCCGGTATTTCCTGGATTCCTCTGCCGTCTGGTAGCTTCGCGATATTTCCCTAAAATTTCAAAAATGAGTGGAGAAGACGAACGCTATTAAGTCTGTTTTGTGAGCTTACGATATTGCAGTACACTAAAGATTAGCTGATGATTAGAGGAACTGTCCAAACGCATGGGTTTATTGTTATAAATGATTAGGCACTAAACGTAAGAACACACTCGCTTAACACTTCTTCGACATATTTTCGAAATCAAAGCGTGCTTTTATGAAGATACTGTAAACATGGCACCACTCTAATGTCAAAAGGGGACTGGATAACAAGTTGAATTTTTAGTTAAGGTGATGTGAACTCGATAACTTGATTGACCCAATCTCACCCCCATTCTTAATATTTAGACATAAGATCAAAAATATTGATTTTTTTAATAAAAAAAGCAATGATAACCCTCTTTTCGCGTTGCATCAACCAGGTAATACCTACAGCTAACCACTTATAAGAAAATTTATTGTTAGGTACTTGTGTGAAACACTACGAAGGAGAAATTTTTTAAAAGTGATTTACTAGTAGTTTCATCGTATAAGTTTAGCCACAAATTTAACAAAAAAATATTATTGCCAAACATCTTATTCTGCATTATGACGTGTAAAAACATCTCCTCTTTGAAATAATATAAAGTTTTCAATATAAATTAGCGATAGTAGATGAGCTATTTTAATTTTTATGTTTCTCCGTTTTGACCCAATCTCACCCCCAGACCCATTGTCACCCCCATCGACGGTACATTTTACCTCGATTTTATCTACATTTTTTTAAAAGGTAAAATTTTTAATATTCAATCAGTTTAAAACTTGCAGTTTGTATCATGGTCACTCATAATGGAGGGGTTTCGCGGAGAACTTCATATCAATAAGTTGTTTTGTGTAGCACCCATATTAGCGCCAAAGTATACCTCATGACATACTTAGTTTCACATATTTACATTAATCTCATACTTCCCTTTCTGACCTCTTTTTTTAGACATATATCGGGCTTTGTCGATGATCACGATGAGCGAAGTATATGGGGTGATTCTCTGGCGATATGTTTTATAGATCCCTTAGCAATAACAATATTACTGGCGGATGCATGCAAACTGCTCATTCGCCAGACTTTTCTTCAAATTTTTCTAACAAACTTTTCTCGACATTTCTTATGACTTCCTCACTGAGAATAGGGCACAATCGGTGGAGTACTAGATTTGTAGTAATGAGCTAAATTGTTGTATGATGAGAAGGTTAATTCTCTGTTTCTGCAAGGAAATTGTACAAAAAAGCGTGGGTTTTATGATTCTTTGTCTAATTTGATACTGTTTGAGCAAACCTTTGGAAAAACATGCTGTTTAAAAGACAAGAAATGGACAAAAACAACAACACAGTTTTCCAATGTTTTGCTCAAACAGCTTCAAATTAGACAAGGAATCATAATGCCCACGCTTTTTGCATGACTTCCTCGCAAAGAAAACGGAGAATTTACTTTCTCACCATACAAAAATTCAGCTAATTACAGTCGACTCTCCACATGTCGATGTTATATATATCGATATCTCTCCCTATCTCGATGACGATTAAAAGATGTGTGATGAATTATTTCTAGTGCTGTCATGGTAGAATCAGTGCTAGAGTAGGTAGAATCGGTCCTTTGAAAGAACCGCTTGAGCAATTCCTGAAGGAACTGCTGGAACAACTTCTGAAAGAATCCATGGAACAACTTTTGAAGAAATCCCTACCGAAATTTCTGAAGTAATTCTAGTAATCTTAAAGAAGTCTCTAAAGATATTTCCGAAAGCATCGCAAAGGAAAATTCATAAGGAATTCAAAAAAACTTAAAAAAAAATCTAAATAAATTCTTGAAAGAATATCTAAAAAAAAGGATTTTTTAAGAATCCATAGATTTAATTTTCTGAAGAAATTCTGTAAGGAATACCTGGAAACTCCTAGTGGAATACATAACAAAACCTCTTGAGATATTTTTGAAAAAAAAAAGCCTGGAGAAATCCCCAAATAAAAATCCAAAACATTTTTTTAATTAACTCATGGAGAAATCCATCGAGAAATTCTTAGAGGTACGCATGGAGGAAATGCTGGAGGAATTTCTGAGAAAATACATTTCTGAATGAAATCTCTGATGAAATTTCTGTGTCAATTTCTGCAGGAATCTTTGCAAGAATATCTTCCAGCCTTTCCATAGTAATCCTCTGTAGAAGTCTGCAAAATCTGTAGAAAAAGTTCTGAAGCAATCCTTGGAGGATTTCCTAAGACTTTCTTAAGAAATCCTTGGAGCAATTTCGGGAAGAGAAAAGTCTTGAAGGAATATCTAAAGGAACGTGAAGAAATTTTGGGAATTTCCTCTACAATCTCTTGTAGAATTCTTAAAGCAATCCTTGAAGATCATGGAGGAGTTCTTTAGAAAGCATCTGAAAAAATTTGAAGGAGTTTTGACCTTCTGATACTCAATAAATCCGTGAATCAAATTCAAAAAAAAAGTTTATGGAGTATTTTTGAGAAAGTTCATGGAAGGTTTTCTAGATGAATGTTGATGAAATTCTGGAGGAATCTTTATTAAAGAAATCTGAAGAAATACGTAGATGAATTTCTGGATCAACCTATGCAAGATATTTTGAATCCATTTCTGAAAGCTATCCGTGCAAGTTTTTCTTAAGGAGTTCTTTAAGAAATTTCTGGGGGACATTCTAAAGTCTAAGGGAATCCCTGGAAAATATCATGAAACAATTCCAACTGAAATGCTGGAAGATTTTTTCAGGAACTGGTGAACGTCCCAGAAATCCCAGGAAGTTTTTCTGGCAGAAATTCAGATTCAAAAAATATCCCTTGAGCAATTTCTAAAGCAAAGTTTTACGTTTAAGAAAATGATTAAAGAAATTTCCGAATGATTTTTCGGAAAAAAAAATCTAAAAAAGTCTCGAAAGGAAGGATTTTTTGGAGAAATCCCTAGAGAAATTTCTACAAAAAATTATACACAATTGTTTCTGAAACTTCTGGAGAAATCCCTAATAGAATTTCTGAAGGAATCTCTGAACGCATTGTTGTGAGAATCCCTAGAGGAATTTCTACTCAAATTCATGGATAAGTTAATGGAAAAAGTGGAGGAATTTTAGAAGTAAATGATGAAAAATGCTTTGAAAGAATTCCTTGTGAAATTTATAGAATAGAAGGAATTTCTGAACAAATGTTGTCCAAGGGCTGAAAGTTTCTTTAATAAAGACAAATCAATCAATCAATGAACAAATTTCTGTAGAAAATTTCTGAATGAATCCTTGGAAGGTTTTTTAAAAGAATCCGTGAAGGATTTTTTGGCCGAATACTCGCACAAGTTTCCGAAAACAATAATAGAAAGGCGTATTAAAAAATCTGAAGAAATTTTGGTAGATTTTCTAAAGCAAACTCCTAAGGATTCTTCAAACGAATGCCTAGGGAAATTTAAGAATAAATAACTTGAGGAATTTCTGAAGTAAGCCCTGGGCAAATTTCTCAAACAATCTCTGGGATGATTTGTGAAAAGTCACGGAGGAATTGATGAAGCATTTCTTGTCAAATTTCGTTAAATACAGCATATCCAGTAACCACACTCTATCAATTACTAATATATACCAAAAATTCCGAGCCTTTTATCGAAAACTCAATTTTCATGCAGTTTTTATATGTTTTGGTATATTTTGGAATAAAAGTTAAATAAAAAAAAAATAAAAAAAAAATGCTTCGATTTTATGTAAAATTCGATTTTATAGACATTTCAAAAATAGAAATGTCCATTAAATCGAGGTATACCTGTGGTATGATCTGTTGAACAGTTAGTTTTCATCGGAAAAATATGTTCAAAATTGGAATGAGTAGCGTGACATTACAACGTTGTAACGTCACGCTGCTAATTCCCATTTTAACATACTTTTCCAATGAAAACTAATTGCTGCACAGATTAAACTTATTGAAAATTTTACAAGGAATCCGAATATGCATAAATATTTGAGGGTTTACAGTCGAATTTACGAGTTATAGTGAAAAATCTGACCAAAAAGGCGTCAAAACGTTGTAACGTCACGGTAGAATGTGTCAGCTGTATATGTATCTGTATAATACTAGCATTATTGAATGAATGGTGAAAGAACTGCAAAAAGAGTCGGAATTTTTGTACCCTGCTTATTTTAAAGCAGAAGTTCACACAAAAATGCATTAAAAGGTCAAAGAAATGACTTATTTTATTCAATCTGAAGAAATATATTACAAATGTGCCTTGGTTTTGAAACACATTCATTTTTGACATGATTTATTTGAAAAGAACGTCTGAATTATGAAAGCAAGTAGTTCATGCTAGAATTTTGAATATTTTTTTTTCAGCCAGAATACACGTTTTAGGAGCCCCCACAAAAATCTTTTTTGGTTTGCTTTATTTTTCATATTGCTCAAGTACTGTTTGAAAATAAGGAAAAACATGATTGGTCATCTCTCCGAGGGGCCTCCACATTCGCTCGAGCCCCGGGCCCCACAATCCTTAATCCGGGCCTGGTTATATTCAATCAAAACTATACTTAAATACGTGCTTCTTTGAAGGTTTTCGGCAACTTTTTTCTGATAAAAACTTTGTTTCTCGTCGATTTTCAACCTGCACTCCTTACTCCTTACGATACTTTTGTTAGAATTCTTTGAAACACTTCAGATGCAAATTACTGCAAGAAATCTTAATTCGGAAACATTCTCAATATTGTGACATATTTATATGCAATGCATGTAAAGTTAATATGGCAATATAAACTTCCTTTTCCAATTAGCCTAGATAGCTGTGTACTGTCATTAGCGGTTGTCTCCATTGGCTAAGAATAACACTACGGACCACCTGTTCCGGGGGTAGAAGTCCACCAAACAGGGAAACCCAATCCAAGGTGTCAGGAAACTCGTGCTGAAGGATGAATGGTTGAGGGGTTGAGGGGTTGAGATGCTCGATCTTTAACGGAGCCCGTAACGTAGATAGATCACCTTTTCGTGTTGCGTTACAGTGAAAGATCTACCAAACCGAATCCTAGTGACACCCGGTTTGTCAAGTTGGGGTAACGTGTTTTGGTAATACGGATTCATGGTACAAAGTCCTTGTTACTGGTGACGGTTTCTAAAATTGCATTTATTCTGGCTTGCTGATAGTAAAAGAATTGGACTTTGTCCACCCGAGATTCCACTTGATGTTAGGAAAACAAACATGCTTTACGTATCTAATTGCCTAATAACCTATAGACGGCTTCTATGTACAGTAGAGGCCACCCCGGCCTTAGCCTGATCGGTAAGGTAAGGTAATGGGTAATGCCACAAAAGATCTAAATACTGGTCGCAGTGGCTCACCCGAACAAAAAAAAAACCCTAATTAATCCACCTAGCGGTGATGGCGCCTTTCTCATGCCTTCGAAACCTCATTTCATTAAAACTCAATTGAAATGTTGATGTATATCGCACTTTCATACAATTAACAGAAATCCATTTCATGATACCAGAAATCATATCGTTTATCTGGCTTTTAATGTTTGAGCATCAAACTCTTAAGAAAAAGATCCTATCTTGAATTTGAAGCCGCCATTTAGGATTTAAGATTGCCATCTTGGATGTTTTGGTCGCCATTTTTGGCGTCCAGGCATCTTCCCTACGAAAAATATACTTCATTAAACAGCCGCCATCTTGAATCTGGAGCCACCATCTTAGATTTTGGACCACCGTCTTGGATATTCTAGTCGCCATTTTTGGAATCAAGACATCATCCCCATACCAAATATACCAATAATGCATTGTTTCAGGCCCTAAAACTCCATTAAACAGCCACCATCTTAAATTTGGAGCCGCCATCTTAAATTTTTGATCGCCATCTTGGATATTCTGGTCGGCCTTTTTGGACTCCGGACATCATCCTCATTCCAAATATACTCATAATTGCATGGTTTTAAAGCCTAGAACTTCATTAAACAGCCGTTAGAGCCTAAATCTCCATCAAACAGCCGACATCTTGAAACTGAAGCCGGATTTTAGATCGCCATCTTGTACATTCTGGTCGCCATTATTTGACTCCGGACATCTTCCCCGTACCAAATATACCCATATTGCATGGTTTAAGAGCCTTAAACTTCTTTAAACAGACGCCATCTTAAATTTGAAGCCGCCTCCTAGAACATTTGGCTGCCATATTGAATATTGGGCCGACATCGTGGAGCTTCTGGTCTCCAGTGTTGATTTCCGCACAAAACTCGTCAACCATGCTAAAGGTTACAAAAATCACCGCAGTTTGATGTTTGATGATGGAGCTAGTTCAGTTTTATATACGGCCAGTTCTACCGGTGCTGGTCCGGATCACTGAAATGACCATAACTCCGGAACGCCTTGGCCGATCTGGACCATTTTTGATAGCAAACAATTCCGGTTCGACTCAAGGTATAATCCGAAAAATCGGCCAATGGGAAGTGCCTTAAAAGTGAGTGAACTTATTTTGCGCACATACACACATACATACATAATCTCAATTCGTCGAACTGAGTTGATTGGTATATGCGACTTGATCCACCCAGCCTTTTTTTCGAAAAATCATTTTTTGAGACATATAGTTTTTTAGTACACTAAGTGTACGAGAAAGACCAAACACTACTTTCGAGCTTTTTTTGCTTTAGTTTTCTAACCAAATCAATAGATTCCAAGATCTTTTTTGTTAGCTAATTTAATAATCCTTCAAATACGATAAGTTTGAACATTTTCAAGTTATAGTCAGTTTGAGGCAAGCAAAATCAAAAACATGTAAAGTTCAATTACTACGTAACGGTTGAGATTTGACCATATGCGTAAAACATTTTTTTCGCCAATCTGAACCTGTTTGCTTGCTAACGTTCATAAGGTTATCGAGAAATCCGAGCTTTGCTGTGTCGCATACATTGGTTCAGTTTAATTTTATATTTGATCGCTTTCGGAGGGACACCCGGAACTGATTACAGCACTACCGGCTGTCCCTTAAAAAAAAGACACTACACCGTCTTCAAACAGAGGTTGTACAGACTGAACAAGCACTTACATAAGACAACGGGCAACACACATAACACCCAGTGGCCCAGTGGAGAATTTTCCGTTCGACGAAAAGTTTCCCCCGACTGGAGCGGGAATCGAACCCACACTCCGAAGCTTATGAAACGTCTAGATGACTGACGCCTCTAGCCGCACGGCCACGAAGCCCTCATCACACCACACCAGTCATCAGGTTATCAGAAAAGCCGTTATTTGTTGTATCGCATGCATGGGTTTGGTACTCTTTTATATTTGGCCACATCCGGCGGGGCTCCCGGAACCGGTTCCGGACAACTACCGGTTCAGCTATGGTCTGAAATTGTTTTCCTGCTAACCGTTTATCAAGTTATCAAAAATGCCACTGTTTGATGTGTCGCATGCATGGGTTATGTTCAATTTGATATTTGGCCACTTCCGGGGGGACACCCAGAACCGGTTCCGGAACACTACCGGTTCAGATATGGTCTGAGATTATTTGTCTGTTTCTCGTTCATCAGATAATCGTAAATGCGGTGATTTGATGGGTCGCATGCATGGGTTTGGTGCATTTTCATGTCTGGCCCCTTCCAGGGGTACCGATCCGGAACACCTAAATGGCCATAACTCCGGAACGGCTGGACCGATCCAAACCATTTTCAATAGGAAACAATGGGACCAGATGCCGCGTCGAATGAACCGTCGGTCATTAAAATCGGTTGAGGTTTACTGCCAAAAACTGATGTGAGTTTATTTGTACACACATATACACACACAGACATCACCTCAATTCGTCGAGCTGAGTCGATTGGTATATGTGACTCGACCCTCCGGGCCTTCTATCAAAAAGTCATTTTTGGAGTGAACATATAGCCTTTCCAGTACACTTAGTGTACGAGAAAGGCAAAAAGATATGGCAACACCTACGAAAACGATCAAATTTGTAGTTTACGAGTCAATTAAAATACCTATCAACTAAGCTCGACGAATTGAGGTGATGTCTGTGTGTGTGTGTGTGTATGTGTGTATGTGTGTGCGTGTGTATGTATGTGGACAAAAAACTCACATCACTTTTTGGCTGTAAACCTCAACCGATTTTAATGTTTGTTTGTTTGTTTATTATCGACACTTTACACAATTGTGCATTCGTGTCGCAACCGATTTTAATGACCGACGGTTCATTCGACGCGGAATCTGGTCCCATTGTTTCCTATTGAGAATGGTTCGGATCGGTCCAACCGTTTCGGAGTTATCAAATCGCGGCATTTTCGATAACCTGATAAAACGTAAGCAGGAAAATAGTCTCAGACCATATCTGAACCGGTAGTGTTCCGTTACCAGTTCCATGTGTCCCGCCGGAAGTGGCCAAATATAAAAGAGAACCAAATTCATGCATGCGGAACATCAAATCATGGCTTTTTCGATAATCTGATGAACAATTAGCAAGAAAATAGGCACAGACCTCATAAGTTAATACCGGTAGTGTTCCCTGTCCAGCCGGAACCGCCACGCTAATGAACAGATGGCAATAAAATAGTCACAGAATATATTTAGGACAACCGGTAGTATCGTGGAATCGGGTCCGGGTATCCCACCGAAAGTGGTCAAATATTGAAGTAATTCAACTCATGCATTTGACGCATTAAACCGTTTTTTTTTTGATAAACTGATTAACGTTTAACAAGAAATGGGAATGAAGAGACGACTTTAGAGACTACCGATAGTTTTGCAGAACCTGCGTTCGATGCTTCGTCGTAATTTGGAAAGTTAACAAAATCAATGCAAGTGATAAATATATGTGAAGCAGTAAAACTAAAGGATCTCATCAAAGCATACCATTTCAGACTGCTGAGGTGTAAATATACAGAAGGATGGGCCATTGTTGTATTGGAAAGTTAAAAATAAATCATATCAAATTTTTGGGCTCTACCCAATTTGGCATAAGGACATTCGGCATAATGCTATTTGACATAAAGGCTCTTTGACATAATGGGCATAATTCCGTTTGGCATAACACGAAGAACAGCCTTCTTGGTAAGAATGTGCATAATATTTGTTATATGCCAAATGGCCATTTTGTCAAATGTCCGTTATGCCAAATGGCTTTCATGCCAAATGGCGTTATGCCAAACGGCATTATGCCAAATGGGGTAGAGCCAAAATTTTGACATGATTGGTTGCGCCCCCGCGCTCTGTAATGTGGTTGAAATTTGAATCGGATTTAGTTTGGGAAATTTCACTTACTTGCATATTTTTTTTTTTTGTCAAATTTTATATGAATCTTGTAATCAATGATAACAAAATACAGCCCAAAGTGTACAGAAAATACTGTGTTGAAGACTGCAAAGAGATCTGTGATTCTGAAAAAAGTTATATCCTAGCTTGTAATTATCGTCTTGATATTGATCAGCTTTTAGTGATAGTGAAGGTATTCAAGCAGTCAACTGAATGGTCTGATCCCAAGTAACAATTTTGATTTTATTGAAGTTTTTTAGCGATTCAAAAACCCTAACCATAAAACCATTGATGCAAACTTGAAAATACTCTGGAGCTCCTTTATGCCTCCAAAAGTCCACGATCTGGCTAGTTGGCCCAGTCTTATTATGATCTACAGGACTTCGTATGCAAACCGGCTTAGGATTTCGGGTTGTATCATAGTTTTGTCAACCTTCTAAATAAAACCATATTCTGACTTGTCAAATATTTGTTTTCATTATTTTTCACTATCAATGTTCGATCGTCAGAATAAATTATGCTTAGTTGTTTATCCAGCCATGAATTGGAAAGATGCCGATCTGGAATTGAGATTTGATTTCCTATTTAATATGTGTTACGAGACATGCCACGGGAAATTTGTGATGAATGTGACTGTGATAATGACAAAAAAAAGTGCGCCACACAAACTGTGCATTAATAGGAAGTTAAATGCATTTAATATACTCAGTGGAATTGGGCGTGAAAAAGGTTTTTTCAACATAGCGGAGTTTCAAGAACATTATGTAATTTTTCTGAAAATAATATGACGGAATCGTTAAGTTTGATCTTAAGCGCTGTACGTGAAATCATAAAATTGAGTAATGATTTTTCTGTATTTACATAAATTATCCCGGCTAGGCGTTATATTTTTTCTGATAAAACTCTGTGATCCTGATGATTTCTCCAATAGGGCTAACCCTCCTAAGGTGGTCATAACTGAGCTTATGATAGAACTAACGGTCTTATCACAGCATTTCTTGGTCTATGATACGGCCACGAAATCTTTTGTTGGTTCTAAGCGTTGCCTCACAGTTTTGTTTATTTGTTTACAAAAAGAAATCTCTCCGACAACAACCGCAAATGCAAGTTTTATTGAAATGGCATATAATTAGTGATAAAACCAATTCATGACCACTTGCAAGTCTTCAACTGACGATGTTTATAGCAGTTGTAGTGCATAAATTATCTTAGTTGCATATGGCCAACTGATGTGGCACAGCATCAATATTTCCCATCGTCAAGGTCTCGCAACGTGGACAAGAACACCCAAGTTCAATAGCACATGTTGCAACCGCCAACGATGCATAGTTCCCAGGCTCAACCTTTCTCAAATTACACAACTATCGGCAGTTCTCGACACTTCGTCAACTGCAATAAATTCTTAACAATTCTCAACACATCTGGTTACCAGGCACCTCCGATTCTCTCTCTCATTCTCTATCGTTTTAAGAACATTATGTAAAACGATTTGCGAAGAGGTTTCAATAAGTCCTCGATCAATAAACCGATTCATTCGAATCGTAACACCCATCCAGCACAGTCTTTGTTATGAACAATAATGATGACGCCCATCATAGTTATATGATAGTTTTATGGAATGCCAAAAATGCAAAGTAAATAACTACCACATAAAACTGGTATAGAACAACTAGCTTTTTCACATGCTCGTATAAAACCAGGATAAAACATGAATAAATCTTCAAGGCATGCTGATTGTTACCTGGGATATTTCTTAGCTCAGTATATACGTCGAACATAACTTCGGACATCAACGGAAACACCATGAGTACATATTCGACGAGAAAGGTACAATCACCACTAGGTGGATTACACTGGGTTTTTTATTATGTAATTCTAAAAATTGTACAATTCGGCTAAACAAATGTCTAAAGGGTGATACGGTCAAAATTTGGTCACACAATTTTTTTCATAACTTTAGACTGCGTACACCAAAACAGCTAATTTTTGGACCAGTAATGCTACATTATATGTAGCTTATACCATAAAATTTTTATCAAAATCGATTAAGTATTGGTTGATATATAGATAAAACCATCGACCTACCTTTTTACAATTTTGTACAAAGGCGCTCCATAGTAATTTTCGGAAATTTAAGGTCAGCAAAGGACAATTTTGATTATAGAACTACCAATACTGCTCCGATTTTTATCAAAATTTTACAGTATAATACTATCATGAAAATATGTTCGTAGTAAAATTTTGAGCTATTTTGTATGAATATTTTCAAAGTTGTAGCAGTTTGAATATGAAAAAAACTGACCAGGTGCCACTTAAGCAAATATAACTTTGTAACGGCTGGATCAAATTGTATGAAATTTTTACACAACATTTTGATATGCATACTTCACATACAGAAAAATTTTCATTGAAATCGGTTAAGTATTTCTGGCTCTATAAATAAAACAGTAAAAATGTGTTCTTATTTGTGAAAAAAAATATTAAAATTGCAGATCTCAGGGTTCAACAATATCTCCGCAAATACTAGACCGATCTTGATGAAAATTTTATGGTACAAGCTACATATAATGGACCATTCCTGATCCAAAAGTCAGCTGTTTTGGTGTACGCAGTCTAAAGTTATGAAAAAAAAAATGTGTGACCAAAATTTGACTTGACTTGACAATATTTGACAAAATTTGACCACCTAAACAAATATAACTTTGTAATGGCTGGATCAAATTGAATAAAATTTTTACACAACATTTTGATATGTATACTTTACATACAGAAAAATTTTCATCGACATTGGTTCAGTATTTCTGGCTCTAAAAATAAAAGAGTAAAAATGTGTTCTTATTTTTTAATCCTCTTTGTACAACATTTTAAAATTGCAGTTTTCAGGATTCACAATATCTCCGCACATACTAAACCGATTTTGATGAAAATTTTATGGTATAAGCTACATATAATGTACCATTACTGATCCAAAAATCAGCTGTTTTGGTGTACGCAGTCTCAAGTTATGAAACAAATTATGTGACCAAATTTTGACCGTATCACCCTTTAGGCAATTTTCCATTATTCTTGTATTTTACGGTCAAAAAATTATAAATATATTATTGAGTCGAGTCAAGTACAAGACACTGAAGACGACCTTACAGTTAAGGTCGGTCAAAGGATACAAATTCTTAGTGGAATTATATTCCTTTGTAAATATTATGTACTTAACACGATTTTCTTTTCACTTACAGGTATTCCACTAACAAGCCCAGATTCATCATCATTATAAATATATTGTTTCACTCCATTAGCTTATGCAAATTACTTAGAAGATTTTTCAAAAATCCAAAAAAGAATATTAAATTATTACAGTTGTGAAAAAAATAGAAAAATATGCCTCAGCTAAACGAATGTCTATCACTGTAGTTTATGCTGAAGGTTTTAGGTTCACGGTTGTTGAATCAAAATAGTCTAAGTGATTGCCGATCTACGTATCGAATCTGTGGAATGCTACGGCGTATACGTTTAATAGTAACTAATTTTAATCAACGAAATGTAGTAGTATGATTTTATCAATTCAACCAAAGGGTGGGCAACAATTTCACCTACACCACGCACTCTTATAGCTTCCCGTGCTGCCAGATCATCCCCCGCCCCGTGATTTGAGCGAAGGGTCCTCCGTAGATGTGGTTTAGAAATAACTAACTGTACGGTGAATGATGAATTCAATATGCATAACCAAGCACAATGAAACCTCTATTTTTGTTTTTAGCTTTGAGCTACGCAAATTAAGGCTCCCCCAAACCGACGCGACTCTTTTCCAGCGACACGACTTTTGTCGCTGTGTTTTTGTCGCGAAATCGCTGCGCACTGATTTGAAGGGGACCTTCCACACTGCGACGACGTCGTCGCAGGCGACAAGCGACAGTGCAGCGATTTTTGTACTTGTCGCCGGTGTGTCGCGGCGCTGGTCGCTGCATGCACAGTAGGGCAGTTCAGATTTTAAACATGTCAAAAACTTAAAGCTCCCATATGTTCATTACAATCCTTGGTGCAAAACTAGAGTCCTATCAAATTTTCAGCCATTTCGGTGGTGGTTCAGTGAGAAGAGTTTGTTTAATAACTTTTTACCCGATTGTCGAAATAAGTTCCGGTCTTCGGCAACATTCATCGTTGAGGTCTGAAGAATTTAATTCTGCTTTGACCCTATGACTTTATCCATGTGGTAATGCTTTACAGCACAGGAAATCTTTTTCGAAAATTCTCCATAGTAATTCCCATATAAACCTATTTTGCTTTTGGGCCACCATTAAATCACCACCGAAATGGCTGAAAATTTGGTAGGACTCTAGTTTTGCACCAAAGATTGTAATGAACATATGGGAGCTTTAAGTTTTTGACATGTTTAAAGTCTGAACTGCCCTAATGCACAGTTTTCGTCGCTGTCGCGGGGCGACTAAGTTTTGTTTGTGACTAGTTTTCGCGTTGGTGTAGATGGTTGATGCGCCCATTTATCGCTGTAGTCGTTGAGAAAAATCGCGGCGATAAAAAATCGTGTCGCCGGAAAAGTCGCCTTGGTTTGGGGGAGCCTTTAAAGCCTTCTGCGAGATCTTTTTTTCCCTACCAACAAATATCATTAGTGCTCTTCCGCGTTAAACTTCTAGAAGGGATTCAATTTGACACCGATTTTTCCTAGTCAACAATTCACTGGAATTGTAAAACGATCCTGCAATTTCTCCATTGCTACGTGCCATTCGGCAAGCGGCGGGCGCAATTTCAATTAGGTGCCCTCCGACCGGTGCAATGTGGTTTGAATTGAACAAACAGCAGGTAGATCGGAACCATGTTGCCACATCGTTTACTCCTGTAATTAGGCTAAATGTAGCAAAATGCCTGCCTGCATGACACGCGAGCCACCAACCACCGCGTAGGTAGTACAGGACGACGACGATGGTGCAACGGTGCAAATATGCACATTAAATAGATTGCACCGGATGCCATCAGACGGAAATGTCGATGCTTCCACCTTTGGTCCTTTGGTGTTGGTGACGAGGAACGGAGTGAAATGCACTTTAGTCAATTTATGTCGTGAAATTAGTCAAACTGGCGTGACATTCCAACTGAAACAAAGCGTGCTTCTTAGCTCAGTTTTTTTTGTTTTATTTACGTGTATTTTAACATAACGCTAATTCTACACTTGAAATTCTTAGCTCAGTCTTTCATAAGCACTTTCACGATTATCAACAAAGAAATTGTTATTATGAAACGATCCTAGCTAGACCGACAGAAAATCCAACACAGACACCCCCAGCATGGTCTTGCTAAATAACTTTGCGTTTACTGCTTCGGCTATATATATATGTGTACTCCTCCGTAGTGTTACCTCATTGGAGCATTTTATACCAATTCTTGCGCCTTTTAATATCCAGTTCGTAGTGTAGAGCTTGCTAAAAGTACTGAATGCCTTCGACGGTAGCAATTCGAGGAAAATAGCTCAATTTCATGTGAACATCTGTATTCTCTAGAGATCGATCGATTGTTCGCGGTTACCAAGGTAAGTGCAAGGCAGGTCATGTGCATTTACGTGATAGCAGAAGCTGCCACATTTGTATTTGCTTTCAATTCCCGATGGTGACCAGAAGTACCACAGTAATTCACGCGAGCGTAATGATGGTTTGAGGTATTCGGCATACCTCATAAACGAGGCGTGAACATTAGTGCACCGCTAATTGGATAGGCCAATGAATAGCCCCTCGGCAATTAATACAAGTACAAAGGTCAAATACTGCTTTGAACTGCACTCGAGTGAAAAAATGGAAGCATTTGGAATTAAAAAAAAATTACCCAACGAAAATATTGATGGAGATTTTAATGAGAGTGATGTGCGAGAGCTGTTGGATCTGTGTTCTAATTTAGGATATTCAGCCAATCAGTCGTTGAATCTCTAGAACGAAAACGGTTGAGACTCGTCCCTACATTTCGGTAACGATTGCTACCATACTTACTTACTTTCAGTCCTGAGCACCCATGGCGGTGCAGAGAGCCGAATTGAAAGATCTCCACCCTGGGCGATTGCCCACCTGTGGCCAGGTCAAACTTCTGTCGACTTCCTTTATGTCGTTGTTGAGGCTGCGCCGCCATGAGCCTCTGGGTCTGCCTCTGCTGCGATATCCTACTGTGTTCCAATCTAACGCTTGCTAGCAGATATTGTTTCCGCCCCTGCGTAGAGCGTGGCTGACCCACCTCCACTTCCGCTACCGAATTTCTGTTCCTATCGGCCTTTGATAACATCGACGATGGAGCTCCACGTTGGAGATCCCGTTGTATCCCGTTTCCCGTGTACGTGGTACGAAGCCGTTGGGGGATGCGTTGAGCTTCTGGTAGAACTTCCGTGTTTCTTGGGAACGGCTCAGCAGTTCCATTACTTCGTACTCCGCTTCTTCCAGGCGGCACTTTTTCTCTCGAAAGAGGGAGGCGGGTTCTCTGTTTCCGCTTCTGTTTGTAACGTTGCACGTTTTGCCAGGTTCCTTGCTGCAGCATTACCGCCCATGCTGCGTTTTTCTCCTCCAAATTCGCTCTGCACTTCATGTCGAACCATTCCTTTCGTCGACTTTTCGTCACGTACCCGATGGCGCTCTCGGCTGCGTTGTTTATGACTGCTTTTAGTGTACTTCAACATAGACGTGTGCGCCGCCATCGCCGACGTTTTATCTACGCCGCCGCCGCCAGTTAAGGCCTTTTCTTGTGTCATCACAAAATGGCTTCTTCAGAATCATTATCCAAATTCAACTTTACACAGTATTGCACTAATACATTTACGTAAGAAAATCGACGCTTACCTTTTCTCTAAAATTCTCCACTTCACGCAAGATATTTTGAAAAGAAATATAGAACACACTATTCCAATTAAAATTCTCTTTCGAACTATCTATACCACAAACAAATATTTTCACTCAAACTTGAAAATTATTCAAATTTGTCTCAACCGCACCAAGAGTTCGATGGCAATGTTTACCACCCACCCCAGTACAACGACGACGCCAGCAGCGCGACGCGACGGTGCCGTCCGGCGCACAATCATCGATCATTGAACGCAGTGATGTCGATCTTGCGGGCCAATTCATCAATAAAATCAATCAAAATCATTGAAATGGTCAATTCAAATTTATCGATTATACGTCGTAAAATCGAAAACTAATCTTCGAATGATTATTGATGTACTTTGAATCACATATGATAATAATAAAAGCAAATAATTTTTATTTGTGAAATCTCCTCCGTACTGTCCGCCAACACTGCTGCTGCTTGCAAACATCAACAGCGGAAGAACAGACTTAGAGTATTCGATCATTTTTAGCTTATAACACATAAAATTCGGTGTTTTTCGTAATATTGAGACATGTTTCATTGTTATTTAGCGGAACAGAGTAGTCTACTGCTTGAATTGCTTTTAAATGGTTAATAATCTTGAAATGTTTACATTGGTGAAAGCGAGACAAAGAGGTGCTATTTTTGTTTGTTTGTTTATAAAACAAATGTAAAAAGGCAACACCACTACTGTTGCGCTCGATGATTGTTAGAAATAAGAATCGAAAAAGAAGTGCTGAAATGGGAGTGATACAGGGAGTCACCTTAAGTTGACCCGGTACGCCGCTGTTCACGTTTTTCCGTGCCGCCGAACAATATAATAGCAATAATAGTGGAAATTTGTGCATTTTTTCTTTTTAATTTTTGACATAGTTCGTTTGATGTGTTTTATAGAACTTTTGCAATGTTTTTTATAATTTCTGTTAATGATTTCTAACTGTAATTCAGGCGTTCGATTTGAATAGGTCCTTAGTTTGCTGTGATTCCTATGTGAGATTTTGAATATGACATATGACATTCTTGAAGGATTTCCATTGATATTCTTGGTGACTTCTCAATTCCCTCGGCAGTTTCCCGCTTAAACTCTAGTTAGCCTCCTAGGGGTTGAGGCTGTGAATCGCTTATCCAATGACGGATAATTCGATTCCTGATCCTACTATATTTTCAATATTATGCAGGATTTTTTTGAGGGATTCTTCTAGAGATTTATTCAAAGATTCAATTAAAAAAAAAAAATTCCGCGGAGTCCCTTAAACATTATGTATTATTTTTTTCAGAAATTCTATCAGCTTTTTCTTTAGAAATTTTTCAAAAGGAACTTCCAGAAATTTCACCGAGAATTCTTCAATAAAGTTTTCCATTGGGGATTCCTTCAGATTTTTTCCGGGATTTTTTCCAAGAATTATTTTGGAAACGCGTCTGAAATTATCTTCAGATTTTTTTCCTGGAGTTCGTACACGAACTGCTCCAGGGACTCCTTCATTCATTTCTCCAAAAGTTCTATTGTAAATTCTCGATGGAATAACTACAGGAATGAATGCTATCTTTCAGAGGTATAAGCATGACTTCCTCCGGGAATTCTCGCAGAGACTCGCTTACGAATTCCTTTGGATATTCCTCCGTACATTTTCTCAGAAAATTTTTCTCCGAGGATACCTTTAGGAATTTCCCGTTGGGTTCATCCAGGATTTCTTTCATAAATTTCTTCCGAAATATTTCCTAGGAAATTCTATAGAAATTGCTTTTGACATTTTTTTGGAGATTATTCTAGGAATAATCCTAAGAAAATCCTTCTATGGTTTTTTTTTCAGGAATTTACCTTTAATTGTTTCAAAGATTCCTTCAAAAGTTTATCCAGAGTTTCCCCAGGAGCTCGTCCAGAGATTTATTATGAATTTCTTTTGGAGTTCATTTAGCGATTTTCCAGAAATCGATTTGGAAATTTCAAATGCGATTCCTTCGGAAATATCTGCAGAGACTCGTTTAGTATTCCAAGGATTTGTTCAGGTATTTTAGTAGAGATTTAGCATTGGACTAGTCGCACAAATTAGTAGGTGGTACAGTTCCAGATCGCTGTTTTGAGAATTGCCTCCTTCCCGTCCATTACCAAAGCACAGAGATTTGGAGTTAGTCATGGACTCTAAGACATGATTGACTCCAACGGTTGAAAGATGTCCTGGCCACGTCCTTGCGACGGGTGAAGGATGAAAACAAAAAGATTTGTTGGATACATAAGAAAGGTATGTAGGAACCTGCTACGTATATTCCAGGAGAATTCCACGAGATATTCTTCAGGTATTTTAGTAGAGATTTGTAAAAAAAACTTCCATGTTTTGTTTTTAGAAATTATTGTAAAACTTCAAGTAAAAATCCATAAAAATCATTCAGGAATTCCTATGATGGGCTTTTCTTTTCCTGAGAGGTGGTTGTTATTTGGTTTTGAGGAGCAAAACATTTGCTACATTACTTTGCAATTTGCTCTCAAAATCATTGTATTATGGTTGTGAATAAGGACTGATAAACTTTTCGACCAATTACCGATGGATTTTTTAGCAATTTATCGAAATCTAGAGTTATCGTTCATATAGGATGCAATATAAAAGTCACTTCCTTAGGGGCTTTCAAATCTAGGGGCGCCGAAAATTGTTAAATTTGAGTTACCAGCACTGATTGAACCGTGACAGCATTGTATACAAATGCAAAATGGTCATCGGCAGAGGAAGCTCTCAGTTAATAATTGTGGAAGTGCTAATAGAGCACTAAACTGAGAAGCAGGTAGGAGTACGTTACGACGGAAAGGAGAGGAAGAGAGTGCAATAGGGGTAATTTTGTGGGAATAAATGATACCAAACTTCACTAAAACGTTATCTTTCCATCAAGCAGTTTGATTCCCACATATCATCACCTGCAATTATTTCATGTTTCATCTCGCTCCCAATTATGACTAAATCATCATATTTCCCTGTTTCCCTTCTCCAACGCGAATCAACCGCTTTGTTCTGCTTAAATGTTCCATAATGGGCCACCATCCATTATAATCCTCTGATCCCTACCCCTTCTGTATACCCACCCTCGAGGGATTCGTCGCTCTCGGTCGCGGTCAAGGTGACAACGAGATCGCTCGCCATTAGTGTGGATATTAGCGAAAACATACGTTTGTTTCCAAAACAAATTGAATTATGCATCCTCGGGCGACCGCGCCGGGTGCTCCACACCGGGGTCCGGGGACCAACGCCGACGCAGCCGTCATGATGGAGCATCCCAGTAACACAAACATTTATCACTTCGGATTAATTTATTTATTCACTCTTGCTTGACTGCGGACTGCGGGGAGTTATAGGTAGGGTTACTGAGTTCTACAGTTAATGGACGGGCAATGGAACGACATCGAGCGGCCTGGTGGATCTGGACGCTGTGAAAATCAACACCAGCCCGAGCAGAGGCGAATAACTGAATGATATTATTTCAATAACAAATCAAGGCTCTCATTTTGTTATCATCTATTCAACTTGATAATTATCAGATGATAAGAAAATTAGTTATCGATATTTATCTGTCTTCCAATACTTGTTCGGGAAACCCTAGAAATGGTTCTTCTTTAGGCTCAGACCAGCCCTGGAATTCCATGTCGTCTGGATTCGGGTAACTGCGCTTCCTTCTTTGCACTTCTGGTAGTGCTAATTTCGAACTTTGGCTTCTCGAGTGGGGTAGCTTCAACTGACTCCTGTGAGCCATGATGGTTGTCCTGTGGAGGGAGATTTCAAACGTGTTATTAGAAATTTGTTTGACAAATCTCGCCTCAATCCATCTTTCAGGATCGGTTTTTCTGTAGTTTTTATAATAAACAGTATCCCCTACCACTAAATGGGTCTGGTTTCTCAGGGAGTTTTACATCAATTTGTGTAGTATTAGGTTCGTCCAAAAACTTGCCATATTGCTTATTTGGGTGAATTAAGTCGAGTAAAATCTTGGGCTTGTACGATAACACTTTGTGCGATAGAGGAAGTCCATCTTTGTTTGCTATTTGATTGCGATAATTAATTAGAAAAAAGTTGATTTTACTCTTCAAATCCAATTCCCTCATTTCAGGATCTAATACACGGGATAGACAAAATGATCGGGGCAGGCAAAATTTTCCCCTCACAAAAATTTTTCAAATGGCTGTAACTTTACGAAAAGTGCATCAAATATTCTCAAATTTTTACTGTAAGTTCATCAACTAGTTGTGTATCAGTGGACACATAATGGATAAGATCGGGCTATTCGGCACGAAGTTATAAACATTCTACAAAAGGTATAATTATCCGAAAGCCAACTTTGAGCTGTTATATCTTCGGATTCAATGTACCGAATGCAATGAAATTTTGACCATTTATGACTTATATAATAAGCTTTGAAAAACGTTTGACATTGACTTAACTTTAAATTCTTAACACGGAAGAAATTATTACGATTAGATTATTTTGCTGATAAAACACCAAATTTCCTTAAATTTCAACATCGTTTCAAAATTCAAGATGCTAAGTAGAGTTCATTTAAATTCCCTCTAATTGTCTTGAATATAAATATGTTTTGAAGGAAAGTAACAAAATAGCCGGCAATCAATTAAAAAAGCAATGGGATGCATATTAAAAATAGCCAATTTACTAAAAAATCATAATCTATATAAATCTATAACTTTTTCTCTTGTTCATAATTTCAAGTTTGATCAAACGTTTTTCAAAGCTTAATATATAAGTCATAAATCGGCATCAACATTTCAAAAGGGCGTAACTGCTTTTACAACCAATTACTTCTCACAGAGCTGTGCATCGTATATCATTCATCTTACGCAATTCACATCCATTAAACGAAAGATGAGGATTTTATCTTTCTATTTGTGCTAGTGGATTGCTCGGGAGGGATGAGATACGGTCCACAGCTTTATGAGAAGGCATTGGTTGCAAAAGCAGTTACGCCCTTTTGAAATGTTGGTGCCGAAATGGTCAAAATTTCATTGCATTCGGTTCATTGAATCCAGAAATATAACAGCTCAAAGTTGGCTATCGGTTAAATCTATAGTTAAATCTACCTTTTTCCAAATTTTGTCCACTGATACACAACTAGTTGATGAACTTACAGTAAAAATTTGAGAATATTTGATGCACTTTCCGAAAAGTTACATTCAATTGAACATTTTTTGAAAAGTCAAAATTTTGCTTGTCCCGATCATTTTATCTATCCCCTGTAGGTACTTTTTGAAAACATCTTTAACTACTCTAACTAAGCGTTCCGCTTGCCCATTACTAGTGGGATTATAAGGAGGACTTTTCATAACTTTTACTCCATGTTTCTGTAGGAAAGATGTGAATTCTCTAGAGTTAAAAGGTGGTCCTCCATCCGTAACCATCACATCAGGTAACCCAAATCTAGTAAAAAGAGATACAAGCGAATTATTAACCCGCTTTGAATCTGTACCATGCAACATTACTTCTATTTCCACCCACTTTGAGTGACTGTCTACAACCAACATGAAGGTTTCACCTTCAAAATAGAAAAAAATCAGCATGGATACGACTGAAAGGTCTGGTCGTTGGTATCCATTTACTATGAGGTGGTTTTGCTGGAACTATACCCATTTTTATACATGCCACGCAAGATTTCACAAAATGCTCTATGTCGGGTGTTAATCCAGGCCAAAACACCGTTTGTCGTGCCAAATGCTTCATTTTTGTTATGCAAATATGATTGGCATGCAGAAGCTTAAGTATACATTTTTTTAAAGTCGTAGGTATAACAACTCTGTCTTGGTAAAGAAGGCAATTTTGAACCACTTCAAGATCAGTTCTCAAAGAAGCAAAATCTTTAAACGAACCCTGTAGATTATCCGGCCAATCATTTTCAACAAATTTTATCACTACTGCCAAACAAGAATTAATTGGTGCCCGTTTTGCCAAATATACCTACCAAAGGTTTGTGATCAGTATACACCTTGAATGTTTGGCCAAAAAGAAATTTGTGAAATTTCTTCACCGTGCAAACTAGTGCCAATGCTTCCAAATGAAAAATGGGGTATCGTTTTTGAGCAGAATTTAATGGAAATAAAGTAAAACATATGGGTTTTTCTAAACCATCAACTTTATGGCCTAACACTCCCCCCAATCCATATGAACTAGCATCTGAAACTACTATGAGTGGTTTTTGTGAATCGTAATGCTCAATCATATCTGCGTTTAACAAAGCTGTTTTGGAAAATCGAAAAACTTCCTCACATTCCTCAGTCCGTTCAAATTTTGCATAGTTGGACAACAAAGCGTAAAGACTCCTTAGCTTTGTCGAAACATTTGGTAAACATCTATATATATAAAAATGCAGTGGCATACGTGGGACCGCGCATAACTTGCGAACGGAAGGTCCGATTTTGGTCGTCTTAGTTTTGTTCTGTTAGTTTTCACCCAAGGAAGGTTTATGAGGCCTAAAACATGAACAAATTGAGAGTTTTCGAAAATCGATTTTCTATACCTCTTCCACCGGGGACTTGGTTTTGGGTAGAAACCTGAAACGTCAAAAAACGCAGTAGGCAAGACAAAGTTTGCCGGGTACAGCTAGTTTGTTATAAAAATTGACCAAACCAAGGAAAGCTTTTAACTCTGTAACTCCGTCAACTTTTTCTGGAGACGGCAAAATACCTTTGTTAGTTAACAGATGTCCCAAGTACGGAGATCTAGTTACAAAAAATTTGCACTTTTTGAAATAAACTTTCACATTTGCTTTAGCTAGCCTGCCGAGAACCTATTCCAAAGTTTTAGCACACTTTTCTATTGGTTCTCCAGCTATTAAGACGTCGTCTAAGTAGCAGCTAACATTTTTCAAGCCGTGCAGTATCTGATCCATGATCTGTTGGAAAATTGCCGCAGAGCTCGAAGCACCCTGCAAAAGCCTGTTCTATGTATACAACCCTTTCATCGTATTTATAACAGTAAACGTTCTGGATCTCTTCGATAGTTTAACCTATGTATAATAGCGTGGTACACGGTTTATATGGGAAAATGCAAAAAATTGAAAAACTCAAGTTCCTGTATACTTTTTGAGTTCCATTTTGGTCCCATATCAACTGTGCAAAATTTCAGATCGATCGGAAAAACTATATTTTAGCGCCAGCCATTCTTAGTTTTTCATACGATTTACTATGGGAAAATTTTACTCCTGCAAAGAAAAATCGCTAGAAGTCACCCCTAGATCCCTAAAAATAAGTCGATGATTGATTTCTGTAGAAAACTTCACTAGGAATCAGACCTCTGAAGACAGCAAATCGATGCGACGTTCGTGGAAAAAGTTATTAGGCCTCACCCGATCGATAAAATAACGAGATTTTATTATTTATTGTTATTCCTTACATGTTAAACAGCGTTTGCATGCCATTCAGTTTTCAGTCAATAACTTTTTTCACATGTCTCAGATCGCTTTGCGGTCTTCGGAGGGTTGGTTCCTCGTAAAATTTCCAACAGAAATCATTCATCGGTTTATTTTTAGGGGTTAAGGGGCAACCTGTGGTGATTTTTCTATGAAAAAGTGATTTTCCCCATACTAAATCGTATGAAAACTTCAAATGGCTGGCGCTAAAATATAGTTTCTCCAATCGATCTGAAATTTTGCACAGTTGATATGGGACCAAAATGGAACTCAAAAAGTGTACAGGAGTAAAATGTCTTTTTGTGTCCCACGCTAATGTATAAGCACTAGCCAGATCAAGACAGCAGAAAACCTTACAGCCTGCTAGGGAGGCGAAAATATCCTGTGCTAGTGGTAGTGGATACGTATTAGGCACTATTGCTTTGTTAAATGATACCTTACAGTCTATCACCATTCGGATATCCTGATCCTTCTTCACTACCACTATCACAGGTGACGCCCACTCGCTAGCCTTTATAGGTGTTATCACTTTCTGTTGTTCGAGCATTTCCAAGTGTTTTTCCATTTTCTCCTTTAGCTTGTAGGGTAAGGGAGTGTTGGATCTCGCTCCTCTGCTTCGGCGTCACCGTAGGCTCTTCTACTGCAGAGCGCAGTGTGCAGAAGCAGACCATTCACTAGCCAACTCATTGTTACCGCGGCAGCCTGATATTGCGTCGGGCTACATGCATGCAGCAGAGCAGCGCACAGCTGCTATTCATTCTATACATTTTGTACCTCTGTTTTGTGTTCATATTTTTCCGTACTAGCAGTCACCTATAAAAGGCGACTGCACAACCCTGTATGTAGTGTGTTTCTCGTCATATCACCGCCGTGTGGAGCACTGCCACACGGTGATGCGAATAAATAGACAAAATCCAGTACGCGTGTCATTACTTCTCCGCCGCCCGGAATCAAATTAAAAGTACACAACGTGGGGCAAGACACCCTGGCCGAAACAGGGAGGTATTTTGGACCGCTTTAGGAAGTGGATGAACAATTCAGCGAAAAAAAGGTTCCCACTTCAAAATATGGATAATTTCAGTAGGCATTACGTAGAACAACATGTTTTCTGTCGAAAAAGGCCAAACAGAACTCAAAATTGTTGTAGTTAATACAAGAAATATTAAAACTCCTGAAGGATCTCGGGCTTCTATTTTGGACCATCTGACTTTATTTTGGACCACCAAGTGCACATATTTTGGCCCACCAAATTAAACTTCAATTGATTGATGAAATGAAAGCCACCTCAGCAAAAATTTAAACATAGTTAAAACTACGTGAAGCTTACATCTTTTCTATTCATTTTTTAAGACAGGGAACGTTTAAAAATTACGTTACGGTAAAAGAAAGATGAAATCTTGTTGCTTTTGCCATGGCTGCAGTTTTTACGCATTGTAATATGATGTTTCATAAAAAAATGTTACACAAAACGTGTATTTATTAACTTTTGCATGACGTAAGTCATCATGTATAAATTACGTAACGCTTCATAGGAAGTGTGAAAGTCTAGTGATTTTCCTAAATATAAAGGCGTTCCACACATATTGTAATGAGTGGAAAGGCCATCAAAAATAAAGTAATTTGAATGATACGTAATTTGTCAAACATACATTAGATAACACATTGTCTCAGTCATCAACTAATTGCCGAGAAGCACAACTTTTCTAAACTGGATGATTGAACATCTGAAAACTTCAACTTGTCGAAAAGTTGTTAGGGCACAAATCGAATCGAAACGAAATAACTTGGCGAAAAGTTGTTTGAATAAATCGAACCTACAACAATCTCATTGTGAAATAAACGTACAACAACCCTGATCACGGGAGGTCCCAACTTATTCTATTTATCTGTTTTCAGAGTACATTACATTGGTATGAATGTTTTCTTCCTTTAGAAGGAACTGGAGAGATGGATCTGACAGGTGGTCCAAAATATGTCCACAACTGATTATGTTGAACATATTTTGGCCATACCTCAAACCACCATTTTAGTAAATGTTATCGCTCCACCGAGGTCAAGAACAGTTTATTTTAAGTTCTTACATGGCCCTAACTACATTCACATGAAATTAATATTTATTTGTAAAATTTAATACCTCTTCGAAGCCGACTACAAATTTGTCACCTTCTTTGTTTTTGGTGCTTTTCGTGCGTTTCATTGGAAGTGAAAACATTTTTTCTATTTTTTGATACTGAACAGCATATTTAACTGACATCCAAAATAAAGGTCATCACACAGTTGAATACTTTTCGTGTTCCAATAAAAAATTACCAAGATTTAGTAGAGCTCATGTGATAAATATCATTAAACTCCCTGGGTGGGCCAAAATACCTGCCCGGTCCAAAATACCTCCACTACCCTACGGTACAGTATAGGCCTTCTTAAAAATCGGTTGGTCGCTTTATTTTCAAAACCAGGTCACCTTCATATCCAACAACCGGCTCTGAAAAGTCTTTATCAAAAATTTTACTGTATTTAATTTCCAAGCCGTCAACTATTTCTTCTATACCTTTATCTTGAGCCAAATTATTGATCATCGTCGCATTTGTAAAAACAAGACCTCCAGCCTGGATAGAAACGATCCAACCATGACCTGCCTATCAATGGGACAAAGCTGTTGCTACACTCTAAGACAATCAACTTTTGCTCATCCACGACACCATTCAATTCAAACTGCACCAAAATCTCACCAAGTATTCTTAGGCGAGCACCATCAACAACTACCAAGTGCCTATCAGATCGAACCATGGGAACACCGCAGAACAATGTCTTATAGTCAGCCTGACCTATAACCGACACAGCTGACCCCGAATCTATTTCCATTCGCACCGAACGATTTTGCACTTTTGCTGTTATCATACAAGGTTCATTAATTTTTTTTTACAGCCGATATCATTAAACACTCCATACCGTCCGTTTCTTCATCTGAACTTTCACGTCCTGCTGACCGTTTGAAGTCATAACTAGTGTCTTTGTCATCATTCTCTTTCACAAATCGCACTCACTGAGTACCTGTTCTGATAACTGTAACAATCACGCCTGAGATGACCCTTCTTTTTACAATAATTGCATACTGCGTTCGCGTACGATCGGCGAGCCCTGTGACCGGATAGCGATCTTGCTCGAAAACTAACACGTTTATCATTCCTGTTAAAATTTCGGCTACCGTACTGATAATCATAACGACTGCGTTATTCACGACTACTCTCACCGACTTCATCACCTAGTCTACTTTTAACAGAATGCACTTGGTCGGTTTTTAGTTCACCAGTCATCGCTCTTGTCTGCTTGTTAGCCACTTCACTACTCAATAATTTCTATTCAATCACAGCTACCGTTAACTCCTCAGACATTAATAATGACTTCTGTAGTTCCTTGCCAAGCATTCCCATAACTAGACGATCCGTGATGGCTGTTTCTTTGAACTGTTGGAAATTCCGCAGCTCTGCTTGCAATTTTACTGATAAAATAAAACTCTCAGCAGATTCATCAACTTTTTGAAGTCTGTTATAGAAATGAAACCGTTGCATCATGTCAGGATCCACTTTATCAAACCGCTCTTATAATTTCTTTACCATGTCAGCGTAATTGAGTGTTGCTAACTGGGGAAAATAAGTTTCAACTCATCATACACCACTGGACCAGTAAGTGCAATAAGAACAGATTTTTTATTTGCCTCTGTCCAACCATTGAACGAGCTAAGGTGTTCCAGTCGCTCCATGTAGTTAGTAAAAGAAGAATCTTTCGCGTAGTGATCCAGAGTACCAAACGACGGCATATTGTGTAATATTTTTGCAATAACACTAGGAAATAGTAGTTTACGCAACAAGGTGCGGAATGCAGATTGTTACAGCACGAGTCGTACATTTATCCAACGAGGCTTGCCGAGTTGGATAATTACGACGAGTGCTGTAAAAATCGAGTTGTGCACCGAGTTGCGTACAACGTTTTTTTGCGATTTCATAAATTACCACTTGACGATAGTTTTTAACAAAACTTCTTCATCAGATTGAACACTGATGTTCATAGCTATGTTTAAGAAAGTCTGATCATAGCAGGTTATACTGAGCAGATGTCACAATTTTTCAAGCCTGCGTCAAGAAGTTGATCAAAACTGAATACAGTGCTGTAATGGTTCATTACGCAACGCAAATCAGTGCTGTAATGAACCATTACAGCACTGCTAATTTGGTGCGGGAAAGTAGGCCTTTTCCTGGCAGAATTGCGTGAGGTATGATGAGAAATTGCAAAAAAAAAACTTACGGTTGATGCAGATGCAGATGCACTCACACCAGTCGTAGACCTTTGAGTGATGAATGAGATGAGACACAGCCGACGGCCTTTCTCGCAACGCAGCTTAGTACTCACGGTGAATTCTCGCCGCTAATTCCGTCTCACTCTTCTCACTGTGCGTAGCTCACGTTAGATGACCAGCAATAAGGCGCCAGATTTCTTTGTTCTTTTCACAATGTTCAATTGTGAATTGGTTCCACAGCAGATACAATTGTGCTCATTCTGCACTTCGAATGAGGTGACGAAAGTCGAGTCGAATGTGTCACCCGATTCCCATAGTCGAATGCGGTGAGAAGAGTCGGTGTGAGTGAACACCGATGAACTCTCACCGCATTCCTACAGTCGATGTTGATCGACAGAAGTCGCGTTCAAGTGACGTTTGTGGGTGAGAAGAGTCGTAACCTCAAGAGGTGTCGAGAGCTCAATCGACACCAGAGAAACACAACAAATTGTACATAATTGGTAAGTATATTTATAAATAAACCTTCATATATTGATTTCAACATATTTTGTATGATATTTTCAGATGAAATCGTACCGACTGACTACCGGTAACCAAATCCACCACCACTGCACACTCTTCAAGCTGTCCCGATAGAAAATGGTCAAAGTTGCTGCCGCATCAGAAGCGAAGATGGCCGCTTTCTTCGGAAATCACTTGTGCTCACCATTCGGAACCTGAAAAATGTGGAATCATGGACCTAAACGCACTAGCATTTTTTTTTGTAATGAAAACATCCGCTTTCTGAAGCTAAAGCACAGTCGAGATACAAGAGCTGTACGGGGTGTAAAATGGTTGGCGTGAAATTAGAGTAACGATACACTTGGACCATCTCCAGCAGCGTGTGGGAGTTCCGAAATGCATCTAGAACTGCATCTGGGGTATTTTCAGCAGAGCAATGATAACAAAGGGTATTTGTAACTGCTATGAAGCAACTGGAACGCTGCTGGAGATGTCCTTACTGGTGTAATTGTGAAAAAATATTACACAAATTTTGAGTTATGATCCAAAATAAAGTTTTTCGCTATAATTGTTGTATTTTATGGACATACCTAAATAAAATATTTCAGACAGAAGGTTTATTTACAATTTCCCCCCAGTATTTTTTTTTTATTTTGCTTGTGTTTTCTCACAGAGTCTTTATTAGAAGTGTTCAAGAACTCCTCTAGCTATTCCTTCACGTCATGGCCATGCGTAGAAGTTTGAAACCCCATTTGCGCATGGGCTTACTCCATATATAAGCATGCTTAAATTTAAACATTTTATATTGCAGACTACATCACAAATTGTACTATCACACTTTTTTTGGAACACATTTGTCTCGGATCGTCTCGACGTCTTCGGTGCACTTATTCCTCCATTTACAAGGAATAAGTGCACCGAAGACCTCAGCTCGATCCGATGTGGCCCTGCGCTGCAATCACACTTTGAAAGTGTGTGCACACTATTGTGTCAGTCCAATTTGGGGTGCAGTCAGCAATACCTATTCGAAAAAAATCTAAACTGTTGAAAAAATGAGTCACAACGTCAACAATTTCGAAAGAAGATTTCTTCTAGCATTGACTTGTCCTTAAGGAATTCGAATTCCTCCTAAATTTTGTTGAAATGATCTCTTTAAGAATTCCACTAAAACTTTTTCCTTGAGCTGTCATATAGGAATAACTCCAGGAATTTGTCCAGTAATTCCTTTAGGGGTTCCGTCGAGGATTCTTCGAAGCATTCATCCAGAAATTCCTCCAGCTGTATCTCCAAGTATTTCTCCGGATTTCAGGGGTTCATCCAGGAAATCTTGTAAGAAATTGTACGGAAATTTCTCCAAGGATTCCTCCAGCAATATCTTCATAATTTATTTAGGAATTCCTACAGGGATTCTTCCATGAATTCCTCTGAGATTACTTCAGGAATTTCTATGACACCTTTCCAGAGATTCCTCTAGGGATTCATGCACGAATTCCTCCATGAATTATTCCGGAGATTCATACAGGAATTCTTTATGGGATTCCTCCAGAAATAATTTAAGGAATTGCTCTAGGGATTCGTCTCGATATTCCTTCATAAAATCCTTCAGAAATTCCTGCAATGATTCATCCAGAAACACATCCAGGCATTTCTCAAGGAATTCCTCCAACAGTTCTTTCAGGAATCTACTATTAAGTGTACATCAATCATAGGCGCTAACTATATATTGTTTGGAAGTGGGGGTGGGGGGTGCTGTTTGGGTGAAGCTCAATGTATGCCCCCTCCCTCCACCTCCGTCACAAGTTGGGATCAAAAGTATGAGATCCATGCCATCGGACAATCATTGCTCAGATTGAATCAATTCAGAGAATGTTTGTAGGGCATGCTCTAGATTTTCCTTGGAATGATCCTGATAATCTTTCTGCTAATAAACACAAATGCTGTTTGCCAATACCTCAAACATTGCAAGGATTCCTACAGATTTTCATCCACGGATTCCTACAGTAATTCTTCCAGGAGTATCTGCAAAAATTTCTCCAGGAATTCCTCCAGAAATTCCTTCAGGAAGAA
Source organism: Aedes albopictus (assembly GCF_035046485.1). Taxonomy (NCBI): domain Eukaryota; kingdom Metazoa; phylum Arthropoda; class Insecta; order Diptera; family Culicidae; genus Aedes; species Aedes albopictus. The sequence goes on along the minus strand of NC_085138.1, from coordinate 76,343,890 downwards.
CTCTAGGGATTTCTCCAATCGCTTTTGTACTCCTAGAAAAACCTTGAAGGAATTCATGGAGGAATTTGCGGGCTTTAGCGGCTTTTTCGTTTTTTTTTTGGGGATATTTCGGCTTGGCAAAACTACCCACTAGGAATCCCTGCAGAAATTTCTTGAGGTATACCCCGAGGAATTTCTATATAAATCCTTGAAGAAATTCCTGAAAGAATCTCTGGAGAAATCCTTAGAAAATTTCTTGGGAGAATCTGGAGGAATTCCCGGAGGAATCCTTGGAGAAATTTCTGGAGGAATCCTTGGAAGAAGTCTTGGAGGAGTTGCTGGATAAATTGCAGGAGGAAATCCTGATGGCATTCGTGGAGTAATCCTTAGAAAAATTCCTGAAAGAATCTTTGGATGTATTCCTGGAAAAACCCTTAGTGAAATTTCTGGAGCATTCTCTGAAGGGATCTTTCGAGAAACCCCTGGGGAAACCCCAGGATGAATTCCAGAGATGATCCCTGTAGAAATTCCTGGCAGAACCCCTTGATGATTTACTGAAGGAATCCCAGAAGGATTTCTTTGAAAAATCCCTGGACTTACTCCTGAATGAACCGTTCGAGTAATTTCTGAAGAAGTCCCATAGAGCTGCTTGTGGGAACTCCTGGAGGAATTCCTTGAGAAATCCATGTAAGAACTGCTGGAGGAGTCCTTGGAGGGATTTATTGAGGATTTTCAATAGGAATCTCAGGTAGAGGTCTTAGAAAATTTCCTGGATGTATTTCTAAAAAAAACTCTTGGAAGAACTTCTGGAGATATCACTGAAGGAATTTCTGGAGCAATTCTTGGAGGAGTTCCTGGTAAAATCCCTGGAAGAATGCCTGGGGTATTTTTAGAGGGGTCTTCAAAGGAAAATGTGGGGAAATTCCTAGTGGAATCTCTGGAGGAATCCATGGAAAAATTCTCGGATTTATTCTGGTGGAATCTCTGGATTTATTTTTGAAGGATTCCTGCAGGAATCTTGAAGTAATCTATGAAGGAATTTATGGAGGATCTTTAAAAAAACCGTGAAAAAAATATTGAAGGAATTCCTGGAGAAATTCTTGGAGTATTTTCAGAAGAATTCCTGGAGAAATCTCAGATGAACTCCTGGAGGGATCCTTGGAACAATTCCTGGATGATCCGATGGAGGAATTCCCTAAAGGAAGGTTTTCTGGAAGAATTCCTGTAGGAAACGTTAGTGAAGCTTCTAAAGAAATTCCCGGAGAAATTCTTAGATAAATCCCTGAAGGAATTCTTTGAAGAACCCTTGAAGGAATTCCTGGAGGAAATACTGGGTACCTTACGGAACAGGTAGTGATGTTTTTTTTCCCTAGGATGCATGCTATATTACAACTATACTATTTATATTACTGGATGTGGTCTTGTGATTCCGTTGTGATTTTACCCAAAAATTCGTGGTGGGAGTCCTTGCTGGAATTCCTCAAAATATCTCCAGCAATTCCTCTAAAGATGTCTGCTGGTGTTCTTCTAAAAATTCCACCAGGATTAGGACCTTCTGGAATTGCTGGAGGAATCCTAACAAAAATACCCGATGGAATCCCAGCAAGAGTTTCTTTCTTGATTCCTAGAAAAAAAAATCCTGGAAGAATCATTGGAGGTACTTCTCGGCAATCCCGGCAGGCATTTCGTCAGGTACTCGTGGAGGAATTCTTCGAGAAATCTTTCCTCTATGCCTTCAGAAATTCCTATAGTAATTTCTTTAAGAATTGATTTAGGAATTTCTCTTGAAGCATCAGCATTTCTCCAAGAATTCTTGGTGGGATTTCTCAAGCATTTCCATAGCAAGATCTCCAAGAATTTCCGGAGAATTCTCAGCATGAATTGTCTGGAGAATTCCTGCTAGTATTTCTGGTGGGTTCCAGCAAAAAAATTTAAATAAATTCCAGCAGCATTCCTGGAGGTATTCCGGCTAGAATTCTTAAAGAAATCTCAAGCTGATTTCCAACAGCAATTACTGGGAAAACTTGAAAATGTCTGAAAGAATCCTCGTAGAAATCCTTTGGACATTTTGAATAAAATTCAGCTGTGATTGCATGAGGAATTCTAGCAATCAGGAACTCTAGCGTTCGACGCTACAGCAAGCTTTTCTTGCAAATCTGAGAGCTGAAGGGACTTTGGGAAATTTACATATGAATTTGATAGAGCATTTTCCAAACTAATTTCAAACTGCTTTGAAGACAAAACATTTCAAGCATAATTTTTCAAATCGACGTATCTAACTTTTTCACTGATCTGAGTAAATTCATGGTCAATGTTGACGACCATTTCACTAAAATAGTTTTTTTATAAAAAGACTTTTCATAAGTTTTTTCGTGCTTAACATCACCAGGGATATTGCACGCACTAGGTAAGGAACAAAACCTACTCATTCCATATCATTTTCACAGTGAATTTTGACAAAAATACACATACACCGGGTTGGTTCGAGATACGTCATGCCAAATACGTCGCTTTTGTATGGTGCCAGTTTGGTGTATCTGTTACTTTTGATTTTGGCAAGATACGTCGTTTGGTTTTCTCATATATCAAAACGGTGTATCTATCAGTAAAGTTGTAAACATCAATATAGTTAGATACGTCGTTTCGAAAAATATGCTTAGTTAAACAAATTAAGCAATAAATCATCAAACTGTGATGTGGATTCTTCAATTTGCTTCAATTTTTTCGTGCATGCAGCAGTAAACCCGGATTTGTTTACATTCTCGAGTTACGTCGGATTGAAAAGTTATGCTTGATTTTATTCAGTTATTTTACATTACCTACTATGCATAAAACAGCACTGCACTCTTTTCGAAGAAAGTATATGTGCCTATATATTCCGCATCAGTTCGGAATCCTTGTTCAGATTGGTCGAGGACAATTTGTCTTGTACCGGAACCGGAACATACAGTCGACATGGTGCACAATCACATCTACCCACAATATCGGTGATTGGTCCTGGCTGGACCTAGCTGTACTTCATTGCTGCAATCTATTTGTGCATCTTGATTTCGGGGCAGCAGCTATCCTGACGGCAAACATATCTCTGCATTTTCATATGATGGAACACCGGGGCTCTTTTCCGCAAACTTTTTGACGGTCCGAAACCATTCGAAGCAGAGCAGGGCATCTTTATGTGTGCAGAGCACTTTTGTTGTAATGTATTTTTTCTGCGGATTGGTAAAAGAAGGGTTACACAAAAGTATTTCAAAGAATTCTGCAAACACCTACCTTGAAAAGTTTAATCATTTTCCGATCCTTACTATTTATGTGGCCACTCAATCGGAGGAAAATGTTTCCATCCTGTTCAGGGAATATTCTGCTTCTGCCGCTCCTGCACATCCGCACTGTTTACGTTTGAAAAAAAAAAACTTCAAACACCTACCGTTGTTGCAATCAGGGCGAAACATGAAAATAAATCGCGGCATATAAACAATCAAATAAACCGCCTAAAAGCAAATTAAAATGTTGTTCAAAGCTTATACATAATTCTAAATGGATGATCAAACGCAAATTTTGCATATTCCATGAATTAAAATATAAATATTTGAGATCAAATAAAAATATTATTGTTGATGTTCATTGGTTACGCTCTAATTCGAGTGATATCGCGAAACTCTTTTCGCTTGACAGATCTGCGAATGAACATCGCATTTGTTCTGAGTCATTTTCCTTCTCGCTACAAAAATGAACCTCTCACCTCACTCGAGTCGACAACCGGAATCGAGTGAGAAGAGTCATGTGACGACGAGGTGAGAATAGTCGACTCGAGTCATTCGCCGTGCAGAATGACCACAAATTGCTATGGCGGTCACTGTAATTGCAACTGTAAACGGTGAAAAGAACAAAAGATGACTACTGAACGTTAGACAAAATATCCACTTTTTAGCTTTTTATAAATCGAAATATATAGATTTTTTTGAAATGTTTCTTTAGCTTTTCTACTTCAATGGCTGCTTTTATTCAAACTGATTGTTCAACACTAGCACACCATCTATGCACAAGTTTTCCACTACTCTGCAAACTTTACACCAATCACACTAGAGTTTTCTTTGCTACAAGATATATTCCGTTTGATACTACTCAATCCAATTTACTTTCGTCGCCAGCTGTTATATTTTACCAATAAATAATACTTTAAATAGGAACTTCGTTCATTTGATCAAGATAAAGAAAACACAACTATTCGCGTTGGAGTCACAGATCAATCTGATCCTATTTTATTTCGTACTCTTTTCTCTTAGTTCTCTCACTTGAAGAGGTATCTGAAACCAATCCAAACGTTAAACACTGAAGATGTAACTTTAAAATATCGATTGCGCAATACGCAACAATTTCGAATAAGCCAAGAAGAAATAAAATTGGATGGAAGATGACAAATATATCACCAAATCACTTTTCCATGTTTTACGATAGTGACCCCAAACTTTTGATCGATACATCATTTTGAGGGGTGACCCCAAACTTTTGGTCGATGACATCAAGAGTTAATTTACTTAATAACTTGTTTTGCTAGATTGTTTAGTTAAGTTCGGTAAAAAGCAGTTGAAAGCTAATAGAAAATAGGTTATATTACCGCTCTCGTCTTAAAATTTCGTCTACCCAATTTTCAGCGACACTGCCGTAAGTTTATATTCATTTTTTCAGAAAATTGGCAACTTTGGGTGTAGTTTACATGCTAATATTTTTGTAAATCTTTCACCAAAATCATGTTCAAAGCTTCTTTGACTTATTATCTAATGAATTAGATCTAGAGTTTTGAATTCGGACGCAAATTTGCGGAGATATGGGCCTAAAAAAAATACATCTTTTTGAGGGGTGATCCCAAACTTTTGATTGGGAGTGTACATTCTAACGCGGTGTAATAGCCAACAGGCAAAGGCTATGCCTCGCAATCAGCTGGTCAGCGTACAAATCTATTCCAATATTCAACTTGCTTGTTGTGTGAAAAAAAGTGGATTTTTGCTATTTGGTCGATAAGATAGCGCTGAATGATAACGAATTAATAACAAAAACTGTTGTCAACCATCTTGAACCGACTTTTCGAACCCTCTTAGCAGAATACCCTCTTCGAATGAGTGTAATCAGTTTCGTACCTTTTAATTCCGCCCTATGTTGCTTATCCTTTGACAGATACGCGTATTTCGACTACCACTTGTAATCTTCCTCCGTGTCAGTTATCCACAAGAGCTGTTCTTTCGAGTTGCACTGTTATGTTATTTGGCGGCCTTGCTGCTCACTTCGTTGGAGATTTGTTCGTCTTCTTTAAATAACACTTGCTGGTGAATTAACTGATATCTACATCCAATATTGTTCCTTCTTTTAAGAAAAGGTTGTTTACTTATAAGTTGCGGTGCTACCTGGAGGGGCGACACTAGTTTTCCCAAGCCGGAATATCCAAAAAAAAAAAGGCGGAAAAAAGACGAAAAAACCCAGTAAAACCCGCAAAACTTTTGCGAATTTAGCGGATTTTTTCATCTTATCCGGCTTTTTTGGGGATATACGGCTTGGCAAAACTAGGGTCACCCCCTCTGAGTGCTACAGTATGGTTTGGTGACCCAGTAACTTACTAATTCTTCTACTAATATTTCCTGCGTCTAATAATAGACAGATCTTTCATGGCCTATTATCTAACTGGTTTAACATTTATTCAGCCCAATGATTATTCCACCTAATGTCCATTCAGCCTAATGTCCTTCGGCTTAATGACCCAGCATCATAATTCTGGATCTGAACTTGCTTCTCAGCATCCACACTTTCCCCCTTATTGATTGAAAGCATTATATGTCAAAATGTTGCTATTTGTAAACGGCAGCTATATTATCGCACAATTAAAAATTAGAAATTAGCAATAAACTTGATCAAATTCGCCTAACACTTTGTATGAGCGAAGCAATAACAATTCAGGTTTTTATTTAATTACTCGAAATTCTGTGCAGATTTTTCAATAATTTTTCGTGCAGATGATAAAAAGAAGGAGCATCTCTCTGTTAGAAAAGACTTAGAGCGTTTTCATCAATATTTTTTGTAAGATATTGGCTATTGCTAGTTTTTGCCGTTTCAGTGCGCGTTATTATTTTAGTCATTTGTAAACTGGGTTACAATGTAAACCTTATGCCAAGTAACACTCCTTAAAGATAACTTTACCAGCTTTCTCTGTTTATAGAATTAGATTATTCTTGTATAATAGATATAAGATTGATTCTCATTTTTGTGTCACAGGCAAGGGCGTAGCCTGGGAGGAATTGCTGGAGAAATTTCTGAAAAAAAAAACCCTTGAGAAATTCCAGGAGTATTTCCTGGAAGAACCTTTGGAGGAATTTTTGGAGGATTCCCTGTAGGAATCTCTGGGAATATCACTCGAAAAATTCGTGGAGAAAACCGTGAAGTAATTCCCGGAGGAATCTCTGGAGGAATGTCTGGAGAAATCCCTGAAAATTTCCTGAAAGTATTCCCGGAGAATTTGCTGAAAGAATCTCTGAAGAAATCCCTAGAGGATTTCAAGGAGACATTCTTGGACATATTGCTGGCATTATTCCTGAAGGATGCCAGGAGTATTCCAGATGGAATTCTGGAAGAAATTCCTGGAGTATTTCCTTTAGGTATACCTGGAAAAGTTCCTGGGAAAATTCCTAGATAACATCCTGAAGGAATAAATGGAAGAGTTCCTAGTGGTATTCCTGTGGAAATTTCTGGGGGAATCTCTGGAGGAATTCTTGAAAGAATTACTGGATGAATATCTAGAGGAATCTCCAGAATAATTCTGAGAGATTTCTGTTCCCATTTCTGTTATTTTTCTACTTCTGAAAGAATCCCTGGAGAGTGGAGTTCCTGGAGATATTCTCGAAGGAATTCTTGAAAAAATCCCTGGGGGTTTCCTTGAAAAAAAAAATGTGAAGAAATCCCTGGAGGAATTTCTGGAGGAATCCCTGGTGGAATACCTGGAGGAATCCCTGGAAGAATCCCTGAAAAATTCCTGAAGGTATTCCTGGAGAATATTCTAGAAGAATTTCTGAAGAAATCCCTCAACAATTTCCTGAAGGAATCTATGGAGAAACTTCTGGAGGATTTTTCATGGAGAAATCTCTGGAGGAATCCCTTAAGCAATTCCTAATGGAGATCTCGGGAGAAATACCTAGAGGAATTGCTGACTTAATTTCGGAAAGATGTCCAGGAGCAATTCCTGGAGAAATTCCTGGGGGAATTTCTGAAGAAATTCCTGGGGTTATTCCTGGATAAAATCCTGGAGGAATACTTGGTGGAATTGCTAGAGGTATTTCTTTGGGAATTTCTGGAGGAATCTCTGAGAGAAATTTTTGGAAGAATTACTGGATGAATTTCTAGAGAAATTCTGGGAGATTTCTATTTCTATTCTATTATTTTTCTATTTCTGAAAAAAATCCCTTGAGAAAATGCAGGAGGAATTTCTGGAGGAATTCTTGGATAAATCCTCGAAGAACTGCCTGAAGGAATATCTGGGAGAATCCTAGAAGAAGTTTGTAAAGAAGTCCCTGGGGGAATCCCTGAAAAAATACTGATGGTATTCCTCCAGGAATTTCCTGGAAGAATTTATGAAGAAATCCCTGGAGGATTTCCAGGAAGAATCCTTAGAGGAACTCCTGGAGGATTTCCTGAAGAAATCTTCGGAGGATTTCTTGGAGGAATCCCTGAAAAAATCCTGAGGATATCCCTGGAGAATTTCCTGGAAGAATTTTTGAAAAAATCCACAAGAATATCTGGAAAAATTCCTGGAGAAATTGTTGACATAATTTCTGAAGGATATCCAAGAGCAATTCCTGAATCAATTCCTAGTGAAATTGCTGGAGGAATTCCTGAAAAAATCTTGGGGTAATTCCTGAAGAATTTCCTGGAGGAGCTTTTGGAGAAATTCCTGAATAAAATCCTGGAGGAATTCTTGGAAGTTCTACTTTGGGAATTGCTGGCGGAGTCCTTCAAGGAATTCCTGGAGGAATTCCTGCAACAACTTCTGGATGAATTTCTGGGGGAATTTATAGAAGAGCTCTGGGAGAAATTTCTGAAAAAAAACCTGAGAAATTTCCGAAGGGATTTCAAGAGAAATCTCTGGAGGAATTCCTGGAGAAATCCTCGAACGAATTTCTCAAGAAATCCGTGGAAAAGTCCCTGAAAAAGTTCCTGGACGAGTTTTTAGAGGAATTCCTAGATAAATATCTGTAGCGATTTCTGGAGGGAAAACTGGAAGATTTCTTGACGGAATTTCTGGAAAAATTCCTGAAGGTATTCCTAGAAAAAATCCTGGAAGAATTTCTAAAGGAATCCCTGAAGGATTTCCTGGAGTAACTCCTGGATGAATTTCTGACATAATTTATAATGGAGTTCCTTGATTAATTCCTGGTGTAATTCCTGGAGGAATCCCTGAAAAATTCCTGAAGGTATCAATGGAAAATATTCTAGAAGAATTTCTGAATAAATCACAAGAGGATTTCCTGGAAGAATTCTTGGAGAAACTTCTGCAGGATTTTCTGGAGGAATCTTCAAAGAATTTCCTGAAGAGATTCCATGAAGAAATCTCTGGAGGAATCCCTTAAGCGATTCCTAATGGAATCTCGGGAGAAATTCCTGGAGAAATACCTAGAGGAATTGCTGACATAATTTCTGAAAGATGTCCAGGAGAAATTCATGGGGGAATTCATGAGGAAATTCCTGGGGTAATTCCTAGAGAAGTTCCTGGAGAAATTCCTAAATAAAACCCTAGAGGAATGCCTGGAGAAATTCCTATAGGTATTCCTTTGGGAATTTCTGGAGGAAACTCTAGAGGAATTCGTGGAAGAATTACTGGATGAATTTCTAGAGAAATTCTGGGAAATTTCTATTCTATTATTTTTCTATTTCTGAAAAAATTCTTTGAGAAAATCCTAGAGGAATTTCTAGAGGATAAATCCTCGAAGGAATTCTTGGATAAATCCTCGAAGGAATTCCTGAAGAAATCCTTGGGGGAATCCTAGAAGAAATTTGTTAAGAAGTCCCTGGGGGAATCCCTGAAAAATTACTGATGGTATTCCTCTAGGAATTTCCTGGAAGAACTTCTGAAGCAATCCCTAGAGGATTTCCAGGAAAAATCCTTAGAGGAACTTCTAGAGGATTTCCTGGAGGAATCTTCGGAGGATTTCCTGCAGGAATATTCGGAGGATTTTCTGGAGGAATCCCTGGAAAATTCCTGAGGGTATTCCTGGAGATTTTCCTGGAAGAATTTCTGAAAAAATCCCCAGAAGATTTTCTGGAAAAATTCCTGGAGAAATTGTTGACATAATTTCTGAAGGATGTCTGGATCAATTCCTAGAGAAATTGCTGGAGGAATTCATGAAGAAATTCTTGGGTTAATTCCTAGAGAATTTCCTGGAATAGATCTTGGAGAAATTCCTGGATGAAATCCTGGAGGAATGCCTGGAGGAATTGCTGGAGGTTCTCCTTTGGGAATTGCTGGCGAAATCCTTGAAGGAATTCCAGAAGGAATCTCTGTAGGAATTCCTTCAATAATTTCTGGATGAATGTCTGGGGGAATCTCTAGAGGAGCTCTGGGAGAAATTTCTTAAAAAAATCCCCTGAGAAATTCCCGGAGGAATTTCTAGAGAAATCTCTGGAGGAATTTCTGGATTAATCCTCGAACGAATTCCTGAAGAAATCCCTGGAAAAAATGACTAAAAAAGTTCCTGGAGGAGTTTTTAGTGCAATTCCTGGAGGAATGCTTGTAGCAATTCCTGGAGGGAATACTGGAAGATTTCTTGGCGGAATTTCTAGAAAAAATCCAGAATGTATTCCTAGAAAAAAAAATCCTGGAAGAATTTCTGAAGGAATTCCTGAAGGATTTCCTGGAGTAATTCCTAGAGGAATTCCTGAAGAAATTCGTGGATGAGTCTCTTAGGGAATTCGTATAGGAATACCAGAAATAAGTCCTGAAGAAATCGCAGATGGAGTTCTTCAACAAATTCGGGAGGAATCATTAGAAGAGTTTATGAAGAAACTCCAGAGGAATCCCAGAAGCAGTTTCATGAGGAATTACCAAGGGAATCCCTAAGCAGTTCCTGGAGGAAGTACTGAATCAATTCCTGGAAATGTTCCTTAAAAAATACAAGGAGGAATTGCTGGAGGAACCCTAAAAATAGTTCATGGAGGATGTTTTAAAATAAGTTGCTCCAGAGAGAATCACAGAAGGAAGTCCCGAGTTAAGCCCTGCAGAAATTCTTGGAGGAATCCCTGGAGGATATCCTAGAAGAATGCCCGTAGAGATTAACGGAGGAATCTCTAGAAATACTCCTGGAAGAATCTTTAGAAGAATTCCTGGAGGAATTTCTGGAGAAATCTCTATACGCATTTCTGAATTAATCCTTGGATGGATTTTTAGGGGAATCACTGCAACAATTCCCAGAGGATCCCTGGAATAATTCTTAGAGGATTCTCTGAAGAAATTCATGGAGGAATCCCAGTAAAAATTTCTGAAGAAATTGCAGATGGAATCCTTGGAGAAATCCTGAAGGAATCCTAAGAAGAGTTCGTGGAAGAACTCCTTGAGGAATCCCTGTAGCAGTTCCTGAAGAAACCCCAGGAGAAATCCTGGAAGAAATTCCTAGAGGCATTGCTTAGGGAATTCCTAAACAGTTCCTGGAAAAAGCATTGGATTAATTTTTGGAGGAGTTCCTGAAAGAATTCCAAGAAGAGCTCCTGAAGGAATTCTAAAAAGTGTTCCTGGAGCGGAGGAACCCTTGGAGGATTATTTAAAATAATTCCTGGAGTTGTTTCTGAAAGAAACACAGAAGATATTCCCAGGTAAATCCTTGGAGGAATGCTTGAAGGAAAACCTGGAGGAATCCCGGAATCAATCCTATGAGGAATTCCTTAGGAAATTCCTGGAAAGCTTTCTTAACAAATTCCTTGAAGAATTTCTGTAGGAAAAAAATGAAGGCATCCATGTCTGCAATAAATTTTGGACGAATTATTGTTGGAATCTTTGGATGGACACCCAAAAGAATGTTTTGTACAATGTTTTAAGGAACTCCTGGAAATTCCTGGAGGAATCATCGAAAAAAGCACTGGAACAATCACTGGAGGAACTTCTAAAGATATCCCAGGAGAAATTCCCAGAGGAATGTCTGGTGAAACCCATAGAGGAATTCTTGAAAAACTCTCTGGAGCATGCTAGAATCACTGAAGGAAGCTATAGAAAATTCCTGAAGGAATTCATCGATGCATCCTTGCAGAAGTATCTGTAAAAAAATCAGAAGGAATCGTGGGAGGATTTAGTGAAGCATTTCTTGGAACAAACCCTGAAAAAAAAAAACTATCTGAATCTTGCAAGATGTCCATGGAAGAATTCACGAAAGAGAAACTCCTGGACATGTCATTTGAGGAATTTCTGAAAGAATCCCTGGAGAAGTTCCTGAATAAATGCCCAAAGGAATTTCTGTAGATGTCCTTGAAAGAATTTGTAAAGAAATCCCAGGTATTATTCTCTTAGCATGACGTATTTTCAAAAACTTTTGTTCGGTGCAAAACCATCTGTCAAAGTAACGCTTCGATTGTGAATATAGGAAAATGCGTGCGCTGCTTTTGTAAGATCTGTAAAAGTGATATTTAGTGATTTTCAAGTACGAAATGGTATCACCACCAGAACAAAGGTAAAATTTGCGTTCCTAATGTGGAAACTAATGTGATTGCAGCTAATTAAAGCTAATTTCAGACAAAATTTAAGTGGCTCATTATTGTTGCGGGAAAATCACGCAATTATGGGTGACTTTTTGTGCAGCATATATGTAATTGAGAGTTCTGCGTACATAGACATTGCAAACTTTTAGGCGTTTATCGGTGGTGTGGGTGGATGGAGATTTGGTTCCAATTTTGAATAATTGATTTCAAATCATGAAAACACGCTTCGTTAAGGACAAACGTCTCGAAATCCCGCTACAACTGTGCATCAGAACTTCAGACGCACAAGTCTCAAGAAGCATGCTTTAAACAACAGTGCATTTTATTATTTTGTTCTTGCTCACTTGTAATATGCTTAAAATAAAAAAGTCAGGTGCGCTGGTTTTGTTTACAAAGAGATTTGTGCTCTCGAAATCGTGAGTAGGTGCCAAAATCGGCCATTGTGGCGGCCATTTTGAGATTCTAACAAGTCTGTCCTTAAGAGATTTGAGACCAGCTTTAGATTCTACTATAGTTGATCTAACGAGAATAAGTGATCATTCATTAACAAAATAGATAAAACTTGAGTAACTAAATAAATAATAGACAACAAGTTGACCCAAAATTGTTACACAGCCAATTTTGGCCCATTAATGTAGTTTTCATTATTCAACAACTTTTTAGTAATTTTCATCACTTAAAGTGAGTTTTACAAGCAGATTTTTATATAAAACAATAAAAAGGAGTTTCAATGATAACAATGTAAAATAAAAATAATTTAAGTGTTATTTCTGTATGAAAATCGATTATGAAATGATTGCTTCTTGAGTAGGTACCTAACCCATAATTCGGCACCAACATTTCAAAAGGGCGTAACTGCTTTTGCAACTAATGCCTTCTCACAGAGCTGTGGGTCGTATTTCATTCATCTCACGTAATTCACATCCATTAATCGAAAGAGGAGGATTTTATCTTTCTATTTGTGCTAGTGGATTGCTCGAGAGGGATGGGATACGCTCCACAGCTTTGTGAGAAGACATTGGTTGTAAATGCAGTTACGCCCTTTTGAAATGTTGGTGCCGAATTGTGCTATGAGTGTAACTTTATGAATCAATTTTTTAAATAATGAACTATCCCATCCATATCCGAAAGCTCGAAAATCGTTACCATCATCTTATATAAGAATAGTAGTTTGAGCATGACGCTGAGGAAGGTGATTCAGTCCCAAAACAAAATTTTTGGTCCTTTTTATACAGGAATCAAAAACATTCAATATTGAGAAAAATGGAAAATTTGATGAAAAATGAAACTAAAAATAAATGACGGGAGCGAAAATTTTCACTCTCATCAACAAGCGCGGCACACTACGAAAGTGATCCTTCTTAACCCTCGAACAGTCGCGTCTTCAGCCACCCTCAGCGACACCACGTTCACGCTGTGTACCACAAATGTGCTTTTTTCATGGTGCGTGTACTCAGTACACGACGCGACTGTAACCGGGTTGATGAAATATACGATTTATTAAAAGAAGGTTTTCAATTCCCTAAAAGTTTGCCTACCTTAAGGCGTTATTAGTTTAGACGGTTTTAATACTACAGTCACAAAAAAAGCACATAATTTGTATGACTTTGGACAGAATATTCGAAATCAGGGATATCGGTTTAGTACACCCAGCGAATAAACTAACGAAATTCATCAAAACACCTTATGAACTTTTGCTATAACTAAATATTATGGAAGCCATAAGAATACCTCATGAAAATTCATTGTGTTGATTATGACAAACTTCATAAAATAAGACTTATGAAAAGAGTAAAAAACTTAAAATGAAGCATACTGGAAATGATCCATGAACATTTCATGAGGTCGGTCAAGCCAATCAATGTTACCCCGCTAATCAAAAAATCTGTTGGCAACTGGGTTCAAACCAACAAGCTTGAGATCAACTGGCTCGCATTCTACCACTCGGCTATAGAACGAGTTGATATGAGAGGAAACAAAACGCAGACAACAAGCATTTGTTGGACGATGATCACCTTTTTTTGCCATGGTAAATTTAAAATCATTTTTATGCTGGTCATTACCGCAGGCCGTCTTTCACTCTTTCAGTTAGTTTTCACAACAAAATTAATTTCAGTGTAAAGGGTAGTTGTAAATTGGGTCAATTATAAAATTGACAGTATTTATCTGTTGAATTGAAGCGAAACTCAGCCTGCACAAATTTAGTGGCGATGTATATATTTAAATTAATCCTGCAGAATAATCCATTTTACGAGCCGTTATTATGAATGAAATTTTAGCAGGAGATAGCGTCCAAACCCGCGAAAATCGATATCAACATCAACATTGTTGTCACTTCGTAAAATGGCTCATAGTGTTATTTATCTGTATTAACGAGATTTTTAGCCCTAGGCTAGTTCATCTCGGGACCCACGCTTTACTTCCCTTCCAAAGGAAGAACCCACATTTTGTGAGTTTGTTGGGAGTGGGATTCGATCCCCGGTCCTCGGCGTGATAGTCAAGTGTTCTAACCATCACACCTGATCCGCTCAAACAGGCTCATAGTAATTTCAACCGCAAGCCGTTGTTCAGTGTAGGAAAACAAAAACTATTTCTGACTTTCTTAGTAAGATCAACCCAGTGACTGAGTAGAAATTTTCCTCTGTAGGTGATAATTAGAACCTGACAAATGTACATTTATTCGTTAAGTGGTAGGTAAGTTAATCGCCAAGATGTATGCAACACACGAACCATTAAATATATTAATATGTTCAAGACGTTCATAGATTACGTCACATTAAAATTTTCCATTCTAAGTAACTTTTCTCCCTCTACGTCAACATTTTCATCTTCAAAATGTGTGCATGGATTATTACACTTTGTGAGTACCTCTTAAAGCGTGTCGTGATTCACGATTGCTCCCTTGCCTGAGCGAAACACACGCTTAAAAATGTTACATTAATATGTGTACTACACGTAACGTGTACACCTGCAAAAAATTTACTCGGTTTCTGAGTTGGTCTCACTCAGAAATCGAAATATCCTTTGTTTTCTTGCTCAGTTTCCAGTGGTGGGACAACTCATTGGCAACGGGTTAATCGCCGAGATGTATGCAGCACACGACCCATTAAAATTTAATGTACTAATGTGTTTGGGACGTTCTCAAATTACGTTACATAAAAAATGTCCTTTTTCAACCCCTTTTTCCCTTGCAATAAGGCAATCCATGACGACTTTTCGCGATGGGGGTGACAGCCAAAAGTGTAAACACAGTGTGAGCAAAACTTAACAAAGTTTCGTCAGGTGTCGTTGGTGCTTAACAAATTCCTTTGTGTTCAACTGTCACCCCGATCGTCGGATGTCAAAAATACATGGTATTTCGCATCTGTCTCATGGATTGCCTTATCAAACTTTTTGCATTGTATCTCCAAAACATGTATCGGGATTATCACATTTTGCAGATATACCTCAAAATTTAACGTGATTTATGATCGCTCCCTTACCTGTTACAACGCACACGCTTAAAAAATGCTACATCAAGAGGTGTACAATAATTCACTACTTTTCGAGCTTAAAATAGATCTTCAAAACCACTGCGTTGAATATGCAACTTAAATTTACTACATCTACATTTGGGCTACAGTACACTGAACTACAAATCAACCCAAATTTAAGTTGTTTTGACGCAATCCCGGTCTTCCGTGGAATAACTCAAATTTGCGTTAAACAGCGAAAGTGGTGAGTGAGTAGTTCTCGTTTGAGAGCGGCAAAAAAATTAACCCAGTGGTAAGTTATTTTCACCCAACGGAGGCCTCAAATGACGCAAATTTGGGTTGATTCAAGAAAACCCAAATTTTGCTTCTTCCACGGAAGAGCAGCGGATGCGTCGGTGCTTCTCTCTTTGTTTTCGACAACATTGCGGTGGGGCGAGGGAGAAAACAACCCAACTTTCGAGTTAAAACTTTAAGCAGTTTAGCCAAATTTGACCCGAATAAAACGGTACCATAAAGTTGTGATAAAGCGTATCATTTTATGATCATACATGGTAACATAAAATGTATGATACAATATCATAAACGCGAATCATATCAATGATCCGAGTTATCATATTCGGAGTTTTAATGATAGACCGAATGGGTTGTTAAGTATGGTTACCATTCAAAAATGGCTTTTTTCACGAACAAAAATTTTGCCAAATTATTCATGTTATAATCACTTTATCATTGATCTAACGATTCACTGAATAATAAAAACAAATTTGAAATGTTTCAGAATTCTGCTTTATCGATTTAAAAAAACACACCCCTGCAGATTCTACTGCTGTCAAAGTTCGTGGCATCCTGTTGTGTTGTTTTTGTGTTGGAAGTTTCTTTTTACTTTGAGGGCTGCGATTCGAACTGGTGACTAGTGCTGGAATATCCTTTTTCCTTCGCCGCGTTGCTTGTAGGCCATATCTACACGGTGCTCGTGGGTTATTCAAAGCCCATGATGTTAAAGTTGATGAAACTGGAACATCCGATATGCAGGGTAAGTTAGTTCAGTTGTTAGCTCGTAGGTCGACCGCCAAATAGGAAATGGCATCTGTTGAGTAACCACTGATTGTGCCACCGATGCAGTTCTCCAAGAAATCCATTGAATAGAATTCCTCCAACGGCACATAGTGTTTCCCATTCTGCCCATATCGGCGGGCGGAGACATGACTTCCCGTGATGAAAAAGCTTGGTGAAAAATGTTGGTGCAATATCGAGTGCAATATAGGAAGTTTGATAATTCTAAAAGTGACCACTGAAGTAACTTTATGAAGGTTTCTCATATGTAGGAAACCAGAGCAAAGGCTTCCCGACTCCCGCTAAGTGCATTCCTGAGGATTTTTCACTCTAGTAGTGTGAAAAAGTTTCCAGTAGGTGAAAAAAAGATCATATAAAATCATATATTTATCATTGGATGTATCATTATCATTTGTGCAATGGTACCGGAATAATTTTGAAAAGTTTCAATTTTACAACTTATATGATTTAATCATAGAGCTATGACTATCGGTATCATTATCATTTAGTGAATGGAATGCGTATAATATGCATGATAACTTGAATTGTAAAAATCTATGCGGGGAGTTTTTAAAACTTATTCTTTGGGTTATAATATTTTTCCGTGTAGAAAATAGTTTTCGCTACAACTTTGTCAATCTGAAACAATGCGAGTTAAATTCACAGCTCAGGTGAATTTTTTTAGGATCCCCGATAAGCGTCCAGACTTGGAAAATGGGAACGTGGGAATGAGAAGTATTTATTTTGTGGTAGCTCGCAAACTTTTTCAAATATCTCTGAAATGGCTTGAAATATCCAAATCAAATTCAATAGCGTTCAACTACAACCTATTCCCCATCAAATAAAAAATGTTGCGGCTCAATCGATTGACATTTACTAGGGAAAACATAAGCTCATTTCTTTGCTTAGCATTATTAGCACACCACTACACACACATACGGACGGACATTTGCTCAGTTCGTCGAGCTGTGTCGATTGATATATGAGACGTGATAATCTGAGCTTTCTATCAAAAAATGATTTTTGGAATTAAATGATAACCTTTCGGTAAGCCAAAAAACGCAAAAAACAAGTAGGGTTTTCATACCTTACTTGGTTGTTTGTTTTTTGAGTTTTTGGCATATTTTTTTTTTTGGTAATTTGTTTATTTGTGTGTAACGTGTACTAATTAGAACTTGGTAAGCTGTAAGTTAATCGCCGAGATGTATGCAGCACACGACCCGCGAAATATGCTAATATGTTTGGGACGTCCTCAAATTACGTTACTAAAAATTGTCTATTTTCAACCCCCTTTTTCCTTGCAGTCAAACTTTTTGCATTGTTACTCTAAAACATGTGTCGGAATTATCACATTTTGCTGATATCCCTCAAAATGTGACGTAATTTATGGTCGCTCCCTTACCTGCTACAACACACACGCTTAAAAAATGCTACATCAAAAGGTGTACAATTCACTACTTTTCGAGCTTGAAATATAACTTCAAAACCACTCCGTTGAATATGCAACTTTAATTTACTACATCTACTGTTGGGCTATAGCAGAAAATGGTTTTTGTTACAACTTTGTCAATCTAAAAATATAAGAGTTAAATTCACAACTTAGGTAAATTATTTCAGGGTGTCCAAGAAGCGTTCGTGTCTAGGCTTGGAAAATGGGAACGTGGGAATTAAAAATATTTATTTGTGGAAGTTCGCAAAGTTTTTCAAATATCTCTGAAATGGCTTGAAATATCCAAACCAAATTCAATAGCGTTCAACTACAACCTATTCCCTATCAAATGAAACTTGTTGCGGCACAATCAATTGAAATTTACTAGGAAAAACTTAAGCTCATTTCTTTGATCTATTATTAGCACACACACATACACACACACACATACACACACACACATACGGACGGACATTTGCTCAGTTCGTCGAGCTGTGTCGATTGATATATAAGACTTGATAATCTGAGCTTTCTATCATTTATCATTTATCATTGATTTTTGGAGTGAAATGATAGCCTTTCGGTACAACTTTGTTGTACGAGAAAGGCAAAAAGGTTTGATAATTGTGAATAAAAACCACAATTATTAAAGTAGTCTAGAGAATAGTTTTTTTTGATATTTTTTCTGAAACTCTTGAATTATTGATAATCTTTGAGTCGGCTCGAATTAAAAAAAAATCTGGTGGCCAGGGGGTTTGGCGTGCCCCCCCCCCTGCCCCCTCTGGCTACGCCCTTGGTCACAGGTTTATCCAAAGATGGATCTTTCAAACATATGCTGTTATATTTAATAGGAAACTTTTCCTTCTTCTGATCAAAGGCTGCTCTTCCATAAATGCTATGCATTATATTTTATTTTGGTATATGAACTGCTTAATTTATATAATTAGTGAATTTCCCTTCTTTCATAAATAGGCTGTTCTTCCAAAGTTTACTGTTACACAATTTGAAATATTGATATTAAACATTTCATTTTTCCCTTGCTGATTAATTTTGAATCTTATCATGATGTTGTTTCTCGGTCAATTGCATAACATTTTTCTTTCTCATTAACGTTTTTCCGTGAAACGGTACATTCCGCCAAATGTCGTTCCGCAAAATGTTACACCGCGAAAAGGAATTCCGCGAAATGGTTTTCGGCGAAATGTTATACAATCACCTAATAAAATCCATCATTATTGGTCGATGCTTACATAGACGGAAATAAGATGAAATCCTACAAAATAGATTCCACTGTACGAGTATATATCTAAAAGCAAAATGAAGTTTCACATGTGTGATCAGCGTCCATTCATGAATAATTAAATTTTGACGGATCACGTGAAGAAATGACCATTCTATTAAGCCCCAATCTACAGTTTAACTCATCCATCCATCTTGTCCATGTTTGTTTATGAGCTAACTCCCACCGAGGGTGCCTCTCTACATATTGACATTCGCGTACCCCGCGTGTCTCCATGGGAAACAACCACGTATAAAAATAAATCAAATTTCATGCATTCTCCACGCGCTACAGCTACGGGTTAGGCTGCCGCCAGCATCATCCACTACCGCTCCACCCACCGCCATGGGAACACGGGAAACTCTCATCCACACACAAACGAAAATAAAATATTCAATTTTCGAGATCTTCCGTTGCGTTGTTGGTTGGGGACAGATGCGCGCACTTAGTACCTACCAACCTACCAACACACGAGGACCGGGGCCAAAAAACCAGTCTCGTTCGAGTCGAGTGTGTTCCTGCTCGGGGGAAAAACTTTGTTGACTGAGGTATTCGAAAACCGTCAACGACAGAACCTCTCGAACCTGGCACCCGCACTTGTGTGTCACCTCGGTCCATGAATCAATGTTGTGACGCCGGGCTCGGGTAAAAACACTGAACTTCACACACTTGGCGCGTCATCATCACCAGCAGAAAAGAACGAGCACGAGCGAGGTTCGTCCGGTAGCTCTGGCTCTGTGTAGGTACCTACATACATAGCTACTCACTTATGCAAATATCTATCAACATGTCCGGGTGCGGATCCTGCGTCTGAACAACTACCGCGTTTTCCACCCGCGCATGGATGGGTGAACGTGAAGTAATTTAACTGTGACAATGAAATTAACTGACACATTATTTATAACCCGTTTGACTTTTGCTCGCACCTGTTTCAGGGGCGTGATTCCGGGACCATCATCGGTGGCAGTTGATATGTTGGGAAGCGATAGCGATACCGTGCTGGATAGCGAGTTTAATAATGAGGAAGTGCAGAAAAAGCACAAGAGCGGAAACTAACCTAGCAACAAAAGCATTGCAAATATCAGCCATTCCATGAAAAAGAATATACACGAAAATAAAAGTGCTCCGATATTGCTCAAATTCAGTAAGAATGATCTATACCAAACATAATTCGACGCGTAGTTTTTTGTTTCAACATTAGGGTGGCCATTTTGAAAATACGGTGGTCTAAAAAACGACATTTGTCATTATTTTTTATTTCTGAACCGTCATAGCTTTTGAGCCAATCGACCGATTTGCAATCTTTTTTCACGAATGAAAAGGCTATTACTTCTTGATTTAAGAAAACATATCGCAAACAAAATCAGTAAACTATAAAATGCAGAAATGGTCAAAATATCAGTTTTTTTTTTATAATTTTCATAATGTTGGACCACAACGACTATACTTTTTTATACTTTTTTAACGAAAGTTTACCTATTTTAATACATATATCGTATATCATACGTATACATAATACATGTTCTACACTGCACGTATAAAATGATCATGTGTCTCCTTCGGTTTAAAATTGCCGATTATATATATACATAATCGATTATATATATATATATAATCGGCATATCGGCATATATTTAATCTCAGAAAGAGTTTTCGAAGGAAACCCTGAACGAACAACTGGAGGCATTTATACAAAACTGCTGGAGATATTCCATAAACAATTTTGGGGAATGGAGGAGAAACGCAGGTATGGGATCCCTAAGTAATTCCGGAATAAGTTCTAGGAGGAATCTCCTAAGAAGTTTTTCCTGGACGAAACCTTGGAATTTCTGAAAGAATGCCTGGAAGGAACTTCTCAAGCAATCCCGAAGAGAACTTATGAAGGAAACCTGGAATAAATCCAGGGGAAATTCCTTACAGGATCCAACAAGGAACTTTTGGTGTAATCTCCGGAGAAAATTCTGAAGGAATTACAGAACAAAGTATGGGAGAAATTCATGAAGGAATTCTAGAAGGACTTTCTGGAGTAATCCCTATGAAAACTAATGAAAAAACCCGCAAGATCTCCCGGATCAATCCCAGAAAGAACTCTTGGAATCATCTCAGAAGGAGCTTCTTGAGAAATCCCAGAAGAAACTCCTTGAGGAATCCAAGAAAAAAAACCTGGAAGAAACCCGGAAGGAATTCCTTGAGAAATTTCGAAATTTTCAAAGGAGAAATTGAAAAAAAAAACTCCTTGAAAAATCCCAGAAGGGTGCATCTTTGAACGAACTTTTGAATAAATCCCAGAAACAACTTCTGGTCAGTCTTGGAAAATTTTGGAGGAATCCCAGAAGGAACTTCAGGAGGTATTCTTAAGGGAACTCCTTAGGGGAATCCTCGGAGCAGTTCCTGGAGGATTCCAAGAAATACTTTAATTAAGAAACTCCTTGAGGAATTTTAGAAAGAACTCCTTGAAAAATCCTAGAAGAAACTTTTGAAGAATTCCCAGAAGGAACTGCTGGAGGAATTCACAATAAAGGAAATCCTAAGGAACTTCTTGAAAAATCAAAAAAAAAAAAAAATCCTTGTGGATCCCCAGATTTAATTCCTGGAGGAGCACCAGAAGAAACTGCTGGAGTAATTTTAGTAGGTACTCCTGGGGGTCCCTCGAGGGAACCTCTGCAGAAATCTTAGAAAAGACTCTTAGATCAATCTCTGAAGCTCTAACGTGGGCAGCTTTTTCTTTTTTCTCACTAAATCTCGAACAAACACGAGAAAGAGAAAGATGAAAGACGGGACACTATCCCCCTCTTTTATCTCGCTCTTTCTTGTGTTTATCAAAGAGATTGAGGGAGAAAAAAGAAAAGCTGCGCACGCTAGTGCTCTGAAGGCAATCCTGGAAGATTTCCAGAAGGAGCTCCTGAATGAATCTTAGAAAGAACTCTAGGAGGAATCTGAGAATAAACTTCCGTAGGAAAATCAGAAGGAATTCAGAAGGAATGCCTGAAGCAATTCATGGAGGATTATCACTCTGCAGCAGTCGAATTCGCTGGCATTTTTTACTAAACGTTGTTCAACCAGTAGCCCATGGCTGTGTATATATATATATATATATATATATATATATATATATATATATATATATATATATATATATATATATATATATATATATATATATATATATATATATATATATATATAAAGTAATAAATAAATTAAATGGCAATTTTAAAGTGATGGAGACGCATGGTCATTCCATACGTACAGGGGATGGACAATATGATCGAAACAGGCAAAATTTACACTTTTCAAAAAAAAATGGTCAACTAGTTGTAACTTTTCGAAAAATGCATCAATTCTCAAATTTTTACTGTGAATTGTTCAACTAGTTATCTATCAATGGCCCAAATTTGGGAAAGATCGGAATATTCTTCATAAAGTGAGAAAGATTCTAGTAAAAGCCATAATTATCCGATAACCAACTTTGAGCTGTTATATCTCCGGATTCAATGAACCAAATGCAATGAAATTTCGAGCATTCATGACCTATATAATAAACTTTGATCATTTGACATAACTTTAAATTGTTAATCAGAAAAGAAGTTATAGCGATTCTGTTTCTTATATGAATTTTTAGTAAATTGGTATATTTTTGACACGTATCCCATAACTTTTTTTTAATTTATTGTCGGATATTTTGTACCTTCCTTCCAAATTATATTTATATTTTAGTCAATTAAGGGGAATGTAAATGAACTATTATTACCACCTTTAATTTTGAAGCGATGTTGAATTTTTGGCTAATTTGGTTTTTTATTAGATAAATATTCTAATCGCCATAATTTTCATACGGGTTAACAATTTATAGTTGAGTCAAACTTTTTTTGGAGCTCAATATATAAGTCATAAACGCTCATAACTTCATTGCATTTGGTTCATTGATTCCGGAGATATAACAGTTCAAAGTTGGCTATCGGATAATTACGACTTTTACTAGAATCTTCCTAACTTCATGTAGAGTAGCCTGACCTTTACAAATTTGGACTATTGATAGACAACTAGTTGAGCAACCTCCAGTGAAAATTTGAGATTTTTTGATGCATTTTTCGAATAGTTACAGCTAGTTGACCATTTTTTGAAAAGTAAAAATATTACCCGTCCCGATCATTTCGTCTATCCCCTGTATATGAGCACAAATCATGATTTTTTTTTCAAAAAAATACAGCTAAAAAATGACATGAAGAAAATTTCTATTTTTTTATATGTTATGTAAAAATAGGTAAACTTTCGTTGGGGTCTAACACTGTGAAAATCATAAAAAAAATGATATTTTGGCCATTTTTGCATATTAAAGATAACTGATTTTTTGCGTTTTCTTTTCTTAAATCTAGAACTAAGAATTTTTCATTCGTGTAAAAATATTGCAAATCGGTCGATTAGTTCAAAAGTTATGACGGTTCGAGAATACAAAATAATGAGAAATGTCGTTTTTTAACCAATGATGCTTATACTTTTTTTGTTTTTTTTTTTTGATAATATTCCTTAAACTTTGTTTTGGCTATAAAGTTGTCAGTAATGAGGAGATTTCAATAAAATATAACAGGAGCAAATCAAATCATGCCTATTGGAGGGCCTGCGATCAAAATTTCATTCATTTTCCTCACCAATTCATAAAAGTCCAGCATTTATTAGCTGGAAAATCTGATGCACCATTATTGAACCAGTTTTGGTATGGTGGTATGAATCATCAACCTAGCTGATCTTTTTCATGTCTTACGGCAAAGGTTTCACGCACTCGATGTATTTGGTCAATACATGGCCTTCATGTCTAATGTCACCTTCTATACATTTTCACACTTTTTTTTCTTTGAACTTGTCTTGACGAGTGGCTAAGACCACTGGTTACACACACTTGTTCGTAACCTAGCGAATACTATCATATCTATCATTTCATTATCCACTTTGTTCTCTACTTCCATACACTCTGAGTAGAAAATGATCGATAAAGCCATAAAATAATTAAGTTGTATTATGATGTTTACAAACTGATTCAATAACGGCAGACAATTAAACGTTCCATAATAAATACAAAATTTCCCATAAATAATTTGAAAAGTCCCAATGAAGAAACAGGGGTGTAGGAAGTAAAAGATAACAAAAGTTCAATAAACAAATAAAAATATGGATATATAAATCAAAAGAGTTCATAAATAATTGATTTTTTGAGCAAAAAGGTCAAAAACGTCAAAAATGCAGTGAATATATCTGTTGCAATGAAAAAAGCCATTTTTTTCCACCAAAACTCTTCGAATTATCCATAAATAAATCCAATTTTTTTTTTTAATAAATTAGAAAATTCACAATACAAAAAATATCGACAAAACAATAAATAATTTAAAAAATGCAAAAATGACTAAATTACCCATGAAAAACAAATGCAGGAAAGTATGAGGCAGTGAAATGCTGAATCGCACTTATATGACTGAAACGACTGAAAAGCCTGCGTAACTATGATTGAAATTTACCGAGCAATTGCTTGCTGTTCGAACTCGCTATCGCTTGTCGGGCCTAAAAAAAGGGATAACATGTATGTTTGTATTATACCGGGCAAATTTTTGGATCTGTGGTTTGCCTAGAACCGAATCGATGCAGTTGCGGAGCATCGGATATCGGAAACTTCGGCGGCCTTCTGCCGCCTCAGTTCCTCAATCCTCTATGCGGCTTCGCATTATTTTTTTTTTGTTTATTGCACTTTTTGAATTATTTTTTGCTTTTTTTATATTTTTGCCTTTCTCGTACACTAAGTGTACTGGAAAGGCTATATGTTCACTCCAAAAATGACTTTTTGATAGAAGCCCCGGAGGGTCGAGTCACATATACCAATCGACTCAGCTCGACGAATTGGGGTGATGTCTGTGTGTGTGTATATGTGTGTGTGTGTGTGTGTGTGTGTGTGTGTGTGTGTGTGTGTGTGTGTGTGTGTGTGTGTGTGTGTGTGTGTGTGTGTGTGTGTGTATGTGTGTGTGTGTGTGTGTGTGTGTGTGTGTGTGTGTGTGTGTGTGTGTGTGTGTGTGTGTGTGTACAAAAAACTCACAGCACTTTTTGTCAGTAAACTTCAACCGATTTTAATGACCGACGGTTCATTCGACGCGGCATATAGTCCCATTGTTTCCTATTGAAAATGGTTCGGATCGGTCCAGCCGTTCCGGAGTTATGGCCATTTATGTGTTCCGGATCGGTACCTCTGGGAGGGACCAGACATGAAAATGCAACAAACCCATGCATGCGACATATCAAACCACGGCATTTTCGATCATCTGATAAATGGAAAGCAGGAAAATAATCTCAGACCATATCTGAACCGGTAGTGTTCCAGAACCGGTTCCGGATGCCTCGCCGGAAGTTGCCAAATATAAAAGAGAACTAAACCAATGCACGTAACACATCAAACAGCGGCATTTTCGGTAACCTGATGAACAGCTAGCAGGAAAATAGTATCAGATCATATCTGAACCGGTAGTGTTTCGGAACCGGTTCCTGATGTCCCGCCGGAAGTGGTCAAATATAAATGAGAACCAAACCCATGCATGCGACAGCGGCATTTTTGATAACGTGATGAACGGTTAGCAGGAAAACAGTATCAGATCATATATGAACTGGTAGTGTTCCGGAACCGGTTCTGGGTGTTCCGCCGGAAGTGACCACATATAAAATTGAACATAACTCATTCATGCGACACAACAAACAGCGGCATTTTCGATAACCTGATGAACGGAAGCAGGAAAACACTATCAGTCCATATCTGAACCGGTAGTGTTCCGGAACCGGTTCCGGGAGGTCCCGATGGGTGAATGCAAACTTTTTAAGGAGTGATGTGTACGCATATGGTCAAATCTCAACCGTTACATAGTAATTAACTTTAGATGTTTTTGACTTTGCTTGTCTCAAACTGGCTATAACTTGAAAATGGTCAAACTTATCGTAGCTTTTTAACCCTCATTCGAAAGTTTATTTGATTTTCTATCAAAAACAGATCTTTTAATCTAATGGTTTAGTTAAATAGCTTAGTTTTCTACAGAATTTAAGCTCGAAAATATTGTTTTGCCTTTCTCGTGCACCGAAGTGTACTGAAAGGCTATATGTTCACTGCCATATATGGCGTCTCAAGATTCAAGATGACGGTAAAATCTTCAAGACGGCAGCTGTTTAATGGAGGTTTACGCTCTAAAACCATTCAATATGGGTGTATCTGATATGGGAAGAAGTCTGGAGTCCAAAAATAGCGACCAGAATTTCCAAGCTGCTGGACATAAATCGTAAATGGCGGCTCAAAATTCAAGATTGTGGCTGTTGTTTAAGAGTTCAAGGCTCAAAAATCAAAAACCAGATATATGATATGATCTCTGATGCCATGAAATGGATTTCTGTTAAACGTATGAAAGTACGATATTCATCAACATGTCACTTGAGCTGTGTTGAAATGTGTTTTCGAAGGCACGAGAAAGGCACCATCACCGCTAGGTGGATTAATTAGGGTTTTTTTCATTTGTTTTTGGAACTTTTGTTATCTATTACTGCTTAAATCCCGGTTTTTTCATTGGGATTTTTGGAATTATTTATAAAGAATGATCACTTTCTTATGTGTCGTTAATACTTTAGCCTTCAATAACTCCTCGCCACAACATTCATGGCTGCAGTTTAGCTCGATTCATGGCTGCAGTTCTCCATCCTCGGTCGCGTCCCACATTTGCCAGATCGTTCTGCACCTGGTCCACCCACCTTGCACGCTGCCCTCTATAGGACATTTTGTGTACCAGTTGGTTCTATTGAAATTACCAGCTTTGCAGGATTCATATCCGGAATTCTCACAACATGCCCTGCCCATCGTATTCTTCCAGCGTTTGCGACCTTCCGGATGCTAGGTTCACCGTAGATGGTATTTCGTACTTGCTGTTTAACATTGCTGTAGAGAGGGTGTAACAAGGAAAGCGGGGATAAACACGAGTGGAATGATTTTCACGAAGTTCATTCAGCTACTTAGTTTGGCTGAAGATATTGATATTATAGCTCGCAAATTTGAGACGATGGCGGAAAAGTACATCCGACTAAAGAATGAAGCCAGGCTAATCAGATTAGTCGTGTCGAAGACTAAGTACATGATGGCAAAGGGCTCTAGGGGGGAATTACCGCGCCCGCAACCTCGAATTTCTATCAACGGTAGTGATATCGAGGGGTTGACGAATTCGTGTACTTGGGCCACTGGTGACCGCCGACAACGACACCAGCAGGGAAATTCAGAGACGCATTGTGGCAAGAAATTGGACTTTGGATTCCGCAGAACTCTACGATCGAACGATTAGACCGGTAGTCCTCTATGGGCACGAAACATGGACTATACGAGCATGGACCAACGCGCCCTTGGAGTTTTCGAACGGAAGGTGTTGCGGACCATCTACGGCGGAGTGCAGATGGAATACGATACTTGGAGAAGGCGAATAAACCACGTTGTGCACCAGCTGCTGAGAGAATCAACCATCGTCCACACCGGGAAAATCGGGAGGCTACGGTGGGTGGGTCACGTCATCAGGATGTCGGATAGAAATCCCATTAAAATAGTTCACGAGAGCCATCCGACCGGTACAAGAAGACGTGGTGCTCAGCGAGCTAGGTGGGTCGGTCATGTGGAGGACGATTTGCGGACCCTTCGCAGAGTGCGGAACTGGAGACACACAGCCATGGACCGAGTAGACTGGAGACGACTCCTACGTACAGCAGAGGATACTCAGGACTTAGTCTGACTGGTTAGGTAAATAAGAGAGATCACCAGAAACTGATACGCAGTTTCTTTTACACCGGCTATCGTCGCTTTGATCAGTCTATAGTGAGCTTCCCGGAGAAGCCATACTCGTCTATGATTTTCTAAAGCTCTGTGCGGTCGATATTGTCGTACGCTGCTTTGTGTTTGATAAACAGGTGGTGCGTTGGGGCCTGATATTTGCGGCAGTTTTACGCAGAATTTAGCGCACGGTGATAGCTCCATGCTGGATAGCATCCCTAACTTCCCTCAACGAGGAAGTTGGTTCGTAATTGTTCCCTGCTCTACTGACGTTATCATTTCTTGCGCTGCCTTTATCCTCCATGTCTGCACTCCCCACACCATTCAGGTGTTCGCGTAGTACTGCTTCCACCTGTTGATCACCTCACGTCCGTCCGTCAAGATGCTTCCGTCCTCATTCCTGCACATTTCGGCTCGCGCACAAAGCTTTTGCGGGATGCGTTGAGCATCTGGTAGAACTTCCGTGTTTCTTGTGAACGGCACAGCAGTACCATTCGTTCGCACGCCGCCTCTTCCTGGCGCGGCTTTTTCTCCGGGAAGAGGTGAGTCTGTTGTTTACACGTTCTTTTATATTGACTCAGCTGCGATGTTGATAGCTGCTTTTGTCGTACTCTAGCAGTCCTCGAGAGGGGCTTCATTGAGCTCGCCCTAGTCCAGGAATGCTGCTTCGAGATTCTGCGCGTTTGCAGTGGTGACATGCCATTGCTTCAGTCGCTTCCGAGGTGGCCGGCCTTATGATACCTGATACCTGATACCAGTATCCCATAGTGATTAGAGTCGAAGTTAGCGCCACGATACCCATGCAACACACTTGGACGGTAATAAGTTCCAATAATTTAATTGCAACTACATTGAATGTTGTGCCCTTTGTACCAACCGTCTTATTAACGACTAAATTGCAACGAAAAAAGCGCAAGAGGTGGAGCCAATATAAAACATCAATTCGTGTTATAAACGGTTTTAATTCGCAATCGATTTACAACCGAGATACAACTCATGGTCGACTTACAAATTGTGACCGATTCGACAACTAGTCAGCTAGTCATCACATTCGTCACTGCTAGTGGCTATGCGTCAACGGTTTCATCAAAGTGAATAATAATTGTGTGGGTTAAATTTACCGCAAAAAATGGCTGAACGAGAACGTAAATTTTTGTGCCGCTCCTGATTTATTGGTAAATCATACATTCTGGCTCAGTATTTTCAACGCGCCTCAGTCTACTTATCATTTTGCGAGTGAAAATTTAGACATTTGCAGTAAAAATGTACGCGCCATATTGCTTTGACTGAGTTCATTTCAGCAGCTTATTTAATGCACCCGTAAAATGCTGAAAATTAGTTTACAATTTTTGCTTTCTAAATCATGTCTAGGACAACATTGCTTCACACGGTAGGACATAAACAACCAAAAAATGTTAACACTTGGACGTTTACTTCTCGTCGACAATCAAGGGGATGTCCATTTATAACGTAAAGGAACTTGATCATTTTTTGAACCTCCCCTCCCCTATTTTGTTTATTTTTTTGGTAGGAAAACCCGGAATATTTAAATACGGAGCATAAGATTTTTCAATCTCGCTCTTACCTCATACTATGATGTAATTTATGGGTAGCCCCCAAATACCTTATGGCTATTTCTAAATTTATCTAAGTATTCTGCTAGCAACTGTGGAAGTGCTTGTAGAACTCCTGTTTCATTGTAATGATCAAAAGAAGATGATAAAACTTCCGTACCATATATTTAAAAACGGAATGCTGTGTCTGACATTTTGCCTGATAAGGAATCAAAATTGGTTCGAAAAAAATGTCAAAATTTAAGCTAACGGAATGTTGCATCTTTTCGCCAGATATTTTTAGGAAGCTTCAGAACACCACTATCTAGTCTAACTGTAACAGGTATTCAAATCCTTCCAGTGGTACTAGTCGTGCTGTACTACGTAAATAGTGCAGAATTTAACAATAAATGAAGCATTTACCAGTGCTTGTATATTCTTCTTGGTTTGAAGAAAGAAGGGCATAATGTGTGAATTCTTTATTGAGCAATTTACTGATGTTGATGATGTTATTTCAATTTAATATGGAGCAACTACAGTATAATTATGAATCAATTGTTTAAATATAAAAATAAACTTGCATTTTTTAAATGAAATAAAACTGTTTTACCTCCAATTAATTTTTTAACCACTTTAATTTAATAAAATTATAGAATATGTTAAAAAATTTATGAAGAAAATGATACATTTTTTGTACATAACTTAGTTTTTTTTGGAAACATTCAAGTTTTTATAGTGTATTTTATTATTTTTATGATTTCAAAAACCCTTTGTCGCACATTTTGCAGCTTCCATCCCTTCTGTCAAAATTTTTCGTTATGTTCTAAATGAGTTCCAAGTAAACATGATTATAACAATCAGTATCAATGTTTTGGTTGTTTTGGTTTGTAAACGGTCGTAACTAAGATTCGTTGAAACAATCAGATTATACCTAAGTTACAAATTGGTTTTGCAAGTTTCAACCAACGATGACGTTTATTTACATTGCGCTAGTTGTTATAAATATGTTATACCGCAGTTTGGCTTTAACAACAGGATTTTAACATCCGTTGTTTCATGAAAACTCAGTTGCAACATGTTAGCAACGATGATCATTTCTATTTTAGTTGCAGGTGCTACTTGGGTAGTCGATAATGTAGGAGAAGTGCCATCCGTAAATCAGGGCGTGGTCGATTTGAGATGTCGTCTGCTGTGGTGATTTCCAGGTGTAACACGATAATGGAGGCTGTGCTGGAAGTAGGTGTGCATGTTGACTATGCTGAAATTGAAGAACCTACTCTTGGCCATCATCTTGCATATTCTGTCGTTGATTGGGTACCAACTGATCAAGCGCCTTTGTATATCGCCCATCACTATGAAGTTGTTTCCAGCTCGCTTGTGTTGCCGCATCTCTGGTTAATGGTATGATTAACTCTAAAGCGTTCGCACCGTTGATCCTTTTCTTTTTCCAAACTGTTTATTTATTTAAGCTAAGTTTCCTGTAGCCAAGTAGAGCGCTCAAGTAAAATTTCACCTTTTTCCGTAAGTAATTTTGACATTTGTTTAACTGACAGCATTCTAACGAAACGATGCTGTAAGAAGGATGTGAAGAGAAGGGCACCAGATTGTTAAGGATTTGGACTTAGAGAAATTTCGTTCGTTTCCTCAGGAAATGTTATTATGTTTCTAGATCAAAACCGAATTAGCGACATTTTTTCTTTGACTTACGCTGCTTTTGCCTTGCGTTAAACACAATGTCGGAAGTGGGGCGCTGTATTGTACACCTGGTGCTCTATACAGCGCCCCACTTCCGAAATTGTGTTTAACGCAAGGCAAAAGCAGCGGAAGTCAAAGAAAAAATGTCGCTAATTCGGTTTTGAACTGGAAACATAATATTGAAATTGAAATGTACTTTTTCGCGCACGTGTGGGGAAAATGATTCAATTTATAACTTTTGGATGGGCTTCTGGGAAAAATCCAGATAGTGAGATTCCAACGGAGTTGTGAAGCTTTCCAAGGAAAATAATGATGAGAGACATTGCGCTGGGATTCTGGGGGAACTTTTAATGGCATTACAGCGAGAACTATGGATAGATACTAATTATAAATTCTGCAATTTAGGGGTTCGGACTACGGTGGGAGGAATTCTGGCGGTTACTTCATGGAGTTCTCGAAGAAATACTGGGACAATGCTTCACGGCATATTTTTTGAAGATCCACGAAGGATTATTTGAGATGAATCTTCTGGCATTCCGTACGGGGTTTTGAATCTTCTGGCATTCCGTAAGGGTTTTCTCTGGGATTTCGCAGAAAATCCTCTTGAAATTCTTCCAAGTGTTCCACCGGAACATCCACCAGAAGTTCGCCGGGGATTCTCATAAAATTTCTCTGAGATTTTCATTGGAATTTCTACAAAAAAAAAACCCTCCATGAAGGAGCTAATGTTTTTTTTCAGGATTTAATAGCATGGGATCTTCTAGGAGTTCCTTCAGGGTTTTCTCCAGAGGTGTTTTCTAAGATTATACCAGGAGTTTTCATGAACCATCTTCCAATAATTTCAACCGGGGTTTCTCTAGTCTTTTTTTCCGGGGTTCACTCAAATATTTATTCGGAGATTCCCGCAGGAATTCCTTCTGGGATCATTCCAAGAGTTCCTTCTAGGATTTCTACAGGAGTTTTTTTTTTCTAAAAGAGAACTATTTCCTTTTGGGATTTCTCCAGGAATTGTTTATCAGATTTATCTGGGAAATCCTTCCTCCAGCCATTTCTTCCGATATTCCTCCAGAAGCTCCTTCTAAGTCTCCTCTAAGAGTAATTTTGTGGGTTCCTCTTATAGTTTCTTCTGGTGTTTCTCCAGTATTTTCATCATCAGGGAGCATCAGGGAGATTTCTCCAATAATTCCTCCAAAGATTCCTCCGGAGATTCCTGCAATATTTTTTTGGTAATTCCTCAGGAAAAACCTTCCGGAGATTCCTCCAGAAATGCCTCTAAAAATTCCTCCAGGAAATCTTCCGGATATTCTTCCAGGAATTCCTCCGGAGGTTTCTTCGGAGATTCCTACAGAAATTCCTCCTGGAATTCCTCCGAGGATTCCTCCAGGAATTCCTCCGAGGATTCCTCCAGGAATTCCTCCGAGGATTCCTCCAGGAATTCCTCCGAGGATTTCTCTAGGAATTCCTCCGAGGATTCCTTTAGGAATTCCTCCGAGGATTTCTCTAGGAATTCCTCCGAGGATTCCTTTAGGAGTTCCTCCAAGGATTCCTCGGATTAATCTCCGGGGGAATTCCTGAAGGAATCTACGAAGGAATTCCTGGAGGAATCTCCGAAGAAATTCCTGGAGGGATCTTTGGAAGAATTCCTGGAGGAATCTCTGGAGGAGTTTCCGGAGGAACCGCCGGAGGAATTCCTGATGGAATCTCCGAAGCAATTCCTGGAGGAATCTCCGGAGGAATTCCTGATAGAATCTCCGAAGCAATTCCTGGAGGAATCTCCGGAGAAATTCCTGGAGGAATCTCCGGAAGAGTTTCTGGAGGAATCTCCGTAGAAGGTGTCTTCGAAGGACTGCCTGAAGGAATCTTCGTTGAAATTACTGCAGGAATCTCCGGGGGAATTCTTGGAGGAATCTCCGGAGGAATTCTTGGAGGAATCTCCAGAAGAATTCTTGGAATTCCGGAAAAATTCCCGGAGGAATCTCCAGAAGAATTTCCGGAGGAATCTCCGGAAGAATTCCCGGAGGAATCTCCGGAGGAATTCCCGGAGGAATCTCCGGAGGAATTACCGGAAGAATCTCCGGAAGAATTCCCGGAGGAATCTTCGGAGGAATTCCCGGAGAAATGTCTGGAAGAATTTCCGGAACAATTTCCGGAGGAATTCCCGGAGGAATCTCCGGAGAAATTCCTTGAGGAATCTCCGGACGAATTCCTTGAGGAATCTCCGGACGAATTTCTGGAGAAATCTCCGAAGGAATCCCTGAAGGAATCTCCGGAGGAATTATTGGAGGAATCTCCGGAGAAATTGTTGAAGAAATCTCAGAAGGAATTTCTGGAGATTTGTTCCAGAAGACCCTCTGGTGATTGCTTCAGAAATTTCTTCGGGGATTCCTCCGGGAAATTCCTCCAGGAATCCCTCCGGGGAAGTCCTGTATGAATTCTTGAAGAATTGCACGGGAATTTCAGAGGTAATTTTAGATGAGGTCCTGGGAAACTCCTGGAGGAATTTCTTGCAAAATCATTGGGGAATTCCAAAAGAATTTCTGCAGGAATTCCCGGTGAACTCCTGGATATTCTTCTTCTTCTTCTTTCTGGCTCTACGTCCCCACTGGGACTTGGGCTGCCTCGCTTCAACTTAGTGTTCTTTGAGCATTTCCACAGTTATTAATTGAAGGGCTTGCTTTGCCTGCCATTGCATGAATTTGTATATTGTGAGGCAAGTACAATGCCCAGAGTATCGAGAAAATTTTCTCGACCGGAACAGGAATCGAACCCGCCGTCTCCGGATTGGCGATCCTTAGCCTTAACCACTAGGCTAACTGGAGACTCCTGGATATACTTCCGGCGAACTCCTGAAAGAATTAATTGGGAACTTCTGGAGGCATTCTGGAAGTTTTATCGGGGATTTCCTGGAGGAAGCACCTGAGAATTTCTGGATGATTTCCTGTAGAATCCCTGGAGGAATTTCCGGGGAACTCCTAGAGGAATTCCCGGGGAACTCCTACGGGTGTATCCGGGAAACTCTGGAGGACTTCCTGATAATCTCCTGAAGGAAGAACTTGAGGAGAACTTCTGGATGAATTCCCCTCGGAATTCCCGTGAACTCCTGGGGGACATTCTAGAGGATTTATCGGGGAACTCCTGAAAGAACTCTTTTAGGAATTTTCGAGAACTATGAAACCTCAGATTTCTTTCGATAGAGCAAGACAGATTAAGCTCGAGATTAAGAGCAATGCTGCAGATTCTCACATAGATCCCCTCTTCCAGGAAACAAACATATTCACCGAACTGAAGTTGTTTTAAAATTAACCGTTGGAAATCCGCGCTCATTGTGTTTTGCCGCAGCGGCATACTTGCGGATTATTTTTAAGTACATACCGCAGTGCTTCCGCATTCCGTTGCCGGCTCCATTGCGTTTCCCGCTTCAAACTGA
This sequence comes from Aedes albopictus, assembly GCF_035046485.1. Taxonomy (NCBI): domain Eukaryota; kingdom Metazoa; phylum Arthropoda; class Insecta; order Diptera; family Culicidae; genus Aedes; species Aedes albopictus. The sequence continues at coordinate 76,309,463 of NC_085138.1, read as the reverse complement.
TGTTGTTTCTTGAATTCTTTCCTTGTCAAATATTCGACTCTGTGTACTACAGGCCTAAGGCCCCTGTGTACTAACAGCTTAATGCAATGTCTTTGGTGCGAAAGAAGAAACAAAAACCCTAATTAATCCACCTAGCGGTGCTGGCGCCTTTCTCGTGACTTCGAAACCCCATTTCAATAAAACTCAAGCAAAATGTTGATGTATATCGCACTTTCATACAATTAACAGAAATCCATTTCATGATACCAGAAAAACATTAAAAGCCAGATAAACGATATGATGTTTATTTGGCTTTTAATGTTTGAGCCTCAAACTCTTAAGAAAAAGACGTTATCTTGAATTTGAAGCCGCCATTTAGGATTTAAGATTGCCATCTTGGATGTTTTAGTCGCCATTCTTGGCGTCCAAGCATCTTCCCTACGAAAAATACACTTCATTAAACAGCCGCCATCTTGAATTTTGGGCCGCCTTCTTGGATTTTGGACCAACATCTTGGATATTCTAGTCGTAATTTTTGGAATCCAGACATCATCCCCATACCAAGTATACCAATAATGCATTGTTTCAAGCCCTAAACTCCATTAAACAGCCGTGATTTTGAATTCGGAGCCGCCATCTTAAATTTTAGATCGCCATCTTGGATATCCTGATCGCCATTTTGGACTCTGGAAGTCTTCCCCATACCAAATATACCAATATTGCATGGTTTTAGAATCTAAAACTTCATTAAACAGCCGTTAGAGCCTAAATCTCCATCAAACAGCCGCCATCTTGAAACTGAAGCCGCCATCTTGGATTTTAGATCGCCATCTTGTACATTCTGGTCGCCATTTTTGGAATCCAGACATCTTCCCCATACCAAATATACCCATATTGCATGGTTTTAGAGCCTTAAACTTCTTTAAACAGACGCCATCTTGAATTTGAAGCCACCATCTTGGATGTCAGACCGCCATCTTGGATATTTTAGTCGCCATTTTAGGAGTCCAGATATCTTCCCCATATCAAATATTCCCATATAGCATGCTTTAAGAGCCTAAATATCTATTAAACAGCCGCCATCTTGAATTTTGAGCCGCCACCTTGAACATTTGGCTGCCATTTTGAATTTTGGGCCGACATCGTGGAGCTTCTGGTCTGCAGTGTTGATTTCCGCACAAAACTCGTCAATCGTGCTGAAGGTTACAAAAATTGCCGCAGTTTGATGTATCGCATGATGGGGCTAGTTTGCGCACATACATACATACATATATCGGCACCAACATTTCAAAAGGGCATAACTGCATTTTGAAACAAACCACTCTTTCACATCTTTGGGTCATATTTTAGGTTTCCCACGAAATTCACAAACATTACTAGACAGAGAAATTGCTCTTCTTTCCTATACTGGCGGTGATTTGCATGGCGGCATTGAAATACGATCCACAGATGTGAAAAAGGGGTTTGTTTCAAAATGCAGTTACGCCCTTTTGAAATGTTGGTGCCGATATACACACATACAGACATAATCTCAATTCGTTGAACTGAGTTGATTGGTATATGCGACTTGATCCTCCGAGCCTTTTTTTTCCGAAAAATCGTTTTTTGAGTGAACATATAGTTCTTTAGTACACTAAGTGTACGAGAAAGGCAAAACACTACTTTCGAGCTTTTTTGCTTTAGTTATCTAACTAAACCAATAGATTCCAAGATCTTTTTTGGTAGCAAATTTAATAATCTTTCAAATGCGATAAGTATGACCATTTTCAAGTTATAGCCAGTTTGAGACAAGCAAAGTCAAAAACATGAAAAGTTCAAATACTACGTAACCGTTCAGATTTGGACCATATGCGTAAAACATTTTTTTCACCAGTCTGAACCTGTTTGCTTGCTAACGTTCATAAGGTTAACAAAAAATGCTAGCTTTGCTGTGCCGCATACATAGGTTCAGTTCAAGTTTATATTTGGCCGCTTTCGGAGGGACACCCGGAACTGGTTACGGTACAACCGGCTGTCCCTAATGTGGTCCTAACCTATTTATTTGATAATCAGTCATCAGGTTATCAGAAAAGCCGTTATGTGTTGTATCGCATGCATGGGTTTGATACCCTTTTATATTTGGCCACATCCGGTGGGACATCCGGAACCGGTTCCGGAACACTACCGGTTCAGATATGGTCTGATACTGTTTTCCTGCTTACCGTTCATCAATTTATCGAAAATGCCGCTGTTTGATGTGTCGCATGCATAGGTTTGGTACCAGTTTATATTTGGCCACTTCCGGCGGAACATCCGCAACCGGTTCCGGAACACTACCAGTTCGGATATGGTCTGATACTGTTTTCCTGCTAACCGTTCATCAGTTTATCGAAAATGCCGCTGTTTGATGTGTCGCATGCATGGGTTTGGTACATTTTCATGTCTGGCCTCTTCCAGGCCATATACATATACAAATATTGTATTAGGGCCTTGCAAATACAAAAATTGGTAGGTGGCACAGTATACCAAAAATTGTATTGGCTTCCTAGAATCTGGAAAAGGAAAATTTCGCATGTGTGCGTGTGCTCTGTCGCAATGGTTTCTCATTATTTGTTCTATTTTTAGACTGATCATGGCAGCAGCGGCGGCATCAAATACCAATACATGTTTAAAAAGAAATACGGGCGGCGGCGGGAATCGAACCGAAACATTATCATGGTAATACACGGTATCCTGCGCTCTAACCAGCACGGCTATAACTGCACATGAACAGACAAGAGGCTGAAAGTCATCATCATCAACACAAACGTGGCTTGGTGATGGAAGTGATACAGCCGCCACACTGCACAATGGGTCCAGAGCCGTATTTGCGAAGACAAAACTGTTTAAGCTTCAGCTTTAAGTTTTTAGACACATATTGTGTTTTAGAAAGTTTATTTTCAATTGTTGACCCTATTCCCTATTATTGTTATGTTGGGGTGGTTCGTCTGGTTAAACTGATTCAGAAATCTGCTTTCTAATAATTTTATTTGCGATGCCATGATGGATGGTGATGGATCGTTTAATTAGAAATTCCACCAATAAACGGCAAATTTTAAATTTCATATATCTCAGGACTCTCACCCAGGGATAGGGTGCGACTCAAAACTCTTTGCGTGCCGCACACTCTGCTACGAGACAGCACAACAAACTAGAAGGAGACGAGTACGCGCAATCGGTTGTGTGTTGCTCGCTTACTTTGCCGCGCGCTGGAGCTCTCCTGTCTCTCACGCTTTGTCGTATGCACTCTCTCGGTGCTTGTCTCCGTGCTTTGCTTTTGGCTTGATACTACGCATGATTGGAAAAAATTCGAATCAAACGACCCATCACTTGTCAGCCCTTGACAAGCTTAACAACTTTGCCGAAAACACAAACTCTTCAATTAATTTATTAATTGTTTTTTTTTTCTGTTTGGAGACAAGCACAGTCCCAAGCACCGCGCATTACTCCCTGCGCCGTAGAGCTAGTGCTGCGATTGTCTCTCGCACAATTACGAAAGCTCTCACTCATACGTCTCTTGTCTCTCGGCAAAACGGGAGACGAGCACTTGCGATTGTGTGAAACACACGCTTTTTTCGCACCGCACGGTGCATGCCGCCAACCACTGCTCTCACCACTTAGAAAGTTGGTGTCTTCGACAACGTTGTTAAGTGAGTCAAGGGCTTATAGTTAATGGTCCACTAGGCGGCTCAAATTTTATCTGCTAGTTGCACAACTAATTAGCTATAAATGGTACAAATTTCAGCTCGATTGGATAGTTTTACATGAAGTTGGAGCGACTCTAGTAAAATGTTTCATATTTGAGTGTTCTTCGTTAAACTGCTATATCTCTGGATTAAGTGAACCGAATGAAATGAAATTTTGCACATTTATGACTAATATATAGCTCTTTGAAAAACCTTTGACTTGACTTAAATATGTTCAAAGAAAACTAAATTACAGCTTTTTGATTGCTTTACGCAAAAAAACATTTATTTCCATAATTTTGCAAATGTGTAACTTGCGCTTCCTTGTGGCAAAATTTCGAAACAAGTGGACCATTAACTGTAAGCCCTTGACCTACCAAACAACATTGTCAAATACACCAACTTTGTAAGTGACCAGAGTTCTGAGATATATTAGATTTAAAATTTGCTTGACCTCTAGCACCGCCTAGTGGTATATAAAAAAGCATGCTAAGTTTTAAAAATTGCCTAAAACATTTTTAGCAAGTTGTATCCTTTTATAAAGTCCACCAAAACTATTCAAATTTTGATTACTTGTTCCTCAACGAGTTTGATTTAATTGGTGCAAATTTGGGCTTGATTGATTATTCAACTTTACACGATATTAGAGCCCTTCTATCTATATCTAGTTTTTGACTTCCGTTTATCAAATTACTGTACCTTGGGACTAAGCGAACCGAATTAAATTAATTTTTTTAAAGTTTGCGACTAATGTATTGGTCTTCATGTATCGTTGGACTCGACTAAAATATGACCAAAGGCAAAAAAGTTGCAATTTATTGAAAACTTTTCGAAAAGTTCTAATGATTCGAATGTTTTATCCAAGGGCTGAAAGTCTCTTTAATAAAGACAAATCAATCAAATCAATCGAATGTTTTATTTTTGTAAATTTGTTATGACTTTGTAAAACATTCTGATATTGTATAAAGAATAATTAATCAGCAGATTTTTGGATAAGCCACACCTGATTGACCGTAATTATTTCACAATAATGAAAAAAAAAAAGAAATGACACAACTTGGCAGAAACATTTTTGTCTTCGTAAATACGACTCTAGACCCATTGTGCACTGAAAAGCCCGCATCCAACAGGTTGCTGTTTGCAAGTGGAAAATTCCATGTAGACAATAGGACGCGAAGCTCAGCAGCGAAGCGAAAGTTATTTTTAGACGCAACCCGGTTCAACTTCTCGGGTTTGAATGGAGGTGTTTGTGTGTAGTGGTATGGAAGCTATGGAACCGTGTAGCGCATCTTAACCCGACTAGATGGACATTACAAAATTATAACAAGCTGTGTTATTTTGTTACAATAAATTTTTATAACAAGGGTTGTTATAAAACATGTACCGTTAGTAGTTAAAATAACAGAAATTCTAACAAAGTTGCCATATGAAAAGAACAAAAATGTAATAACTTTTGTTATGATCCCAACAAAAATATTATAAAACTTGTTTCATGAAATATGGTAGAATTTAACAAAATTATAACAAATTGTGTTATAATTCCTTGGCAACCTTTTAGGGTAAAAACTAAATATTTATACTCATTTTTGGGTAAATATTTTTAAGTGTGTTATTCTATTTTTAGAAAAAGTAGGTGACATAAAAAAAAAGTTTCCAGTACGTTATAAAATTTTCGGATCCGAACGGGATTTGAACCAAGACACCTACCATCGGTAGAAATCTGGCGCCTCTGCCAATGAGACCAACACAGCTCTTGAAGAGAGCGATGATAGAAGCTTTACTGGTTCTACGTATTGCCAGTGTCCTCATTCAAATCCTGTCAGACGCACACGAGTGGGGTAGTAGTATGACGTCACATGGAGCTCGTTGACGTATAATAAACTTGATTTGTCGTTAGTGATTTTGTTTCAATCTATCACAATTATATCATATGCAGATATGATAACAGCTGTAGATATAATTTTGTTATATTCCACATTTTTTTTATTTTAAGAAATGAAATGGAATCTATCACAAAAGGGGTATATCGTCACGTTTGGAGAAGGCAGAGAGGGTTGAAAATTTCCAATTTTAGCGTGACGTACTTAATAGATGTTCCCTAAGGTCGAAGCAAAATAGGTAAAATAAACAAATTCCATGTTATAATTATTTTGTTCCACTTTTGCTTTCTCTATGTTCAATAACATTCACTACTTGGTATACTTTTTGGCGAAATTAGAACAGCAGTACTGTTTTGGTATTTATTGTAATCGTTTGTTGTCTTCAACTTGAGGGTTTTATCAGCCAAATTGCCTGAAACTTGCTCACGCAGTACCAAAACGTACTCTATGAAAGCAGCTGTTTTGTTGGTGAGGATTCTTATTCGATTGGCACATCATCCAGGAACTTTTCCGGCTTAGGATTAGAGTGCAATGAAAGAACCTCAAAAAATAGAAAAAGGATAGCTGTGAAGTATTTGATTTCCAGCTATATTCTAGCTTACAGTTCGTATTGATAATAATGTTTACATCCGACAGGCCATGGTGATATTCCAACAGATTTTTTTATTACACCTTCTATCTGTAATGATATCGTATAACGATAGTAACTTCAAAGCACTGCTGGTTTGGGAAGAATTTGGCAGATTATAACTAAATAATAACAAGTTCTGTTTAATTTTTTTTTTTGAATCAAATATGACGCCGTTCCCAAATTACGCGTCGCTCAAGGGAGAGGGGAAGTACAACTAAGCGTTACGGTCCATACAGGACTTTCTTTCAAAAGAGGGTAACGCACAGTGTTTTATTTTGCCGATTTCGTGACATGAAGAGTTGAATGATCAATCCACCTATAAGTGAGATGAAAAAAAAATATTTTTTCAAAAAATGCAGATAGACGATGTCTTCGGCAAAGTTGTGAAAAATGCAATTTTAAACAACTTTGTCAGAGACGTTATACTGCTTAATCTCATACTTTACGAGATATATTGCGTTGTATGAGCATGACACCTAGAAATCATATATTTTATCATAACTTTTAATGGGATTTTGTACATTTTTTGCGTCTTCTACAAAATTGTTTGGAATGTGAAAATACATGTTTTTGCCGAACATAAAAAAACGCTAGTTTATAAAATCACAAAGTTATTTACAAATGACTGATTTTTATAGGGTAATTTTGAACTCATCTAACTTCTTTCGGCGCAGAGAACCGTTTCGAATAATGAAACAGTTATATTTCTACTATCTGAAAATGGCGTAAACTTTTGTATACAAGTGTATCCTTTATGGGTTATGGTAGAAAAACAAACAAAATTATCAAATATTGAAATTATTTATTACCTTCTTCATTTAACGAGATAGAATATCGTAATGTTCAGCAAAATTGTGTATTTTTATATGTTCAACAACTTTGCGGAACATGCAAATAATGTAAAAATTCTGGATTAAAAGTTATAATAAAAATAAATTTCTGAGTGATTTATTAATATGTTCATTTTTTATAAATCGTTAAAATATTCATAGCTTTCTACCTAGACTTTCTACATTTTTTTCTTGTTCTAAAAAGTTGTTAAACATACAAAAATACGCAATTTTGCTTAACATTGCGACATCCTATCTCGTTAAATTAAGAAGTTATTAAATAGTTTCAATATTTGATATTTGTTTGATTGTTTACCATAACACATAAAGGATATACTTGCATACAAAAGTTTAAGCCATTTTCATATAGTAAAAATATAGTTGTTTCATTGTTCGCAACGATTCTTTAGAAGTTATACGAGTTCAAAGTTACCCTATAAAAATCAGAAATTTGCAAATAACTTAGTTATTTCAAAAGCTAGCGTTTTTTGATGTTCAGCAAAAAATGTATATAAATAGCTTTGTAGAAGACGCAAAAAAATGTACAAAATCCCGTTAAAAAGTTATGACGAAATATATGATTTCCAGGGATCATGCATATACAACGCAATATATCTCGTAAAGTATGAAATTTAGCTTTATGACGTCTTTGACAAAGTCGTTCAAAATTGCATTTTGCACCACTTTGCCAATAACATCAAACGTCTATCTGCATTTTTTGAAAAAAATTTTTTTTCATCTCACTCATAGGTGAATTGATCATTCAACTCTTCATGTCACAAGATGCGCCTTGTCTTATGTAGAAACTTATCCGAAGAAACTATACATATCTCAAAAATCAGCGGTTGAAACGTTATTAAAAAAAGCGCAGGAAATCGGCAAAAAAAACACTGTGTAACGGAAGAGAAGGGGGTGTTCAAACATGACGATTTTCGCGTTGCGTTGTAAATTAATGCTATAAGTTTTGTTTTATGGCGTTTGGCTCGAGTGGTTAATATTACAAAAATAATAAACTATTTCGCGTCAATACTGAATATCCAACAAATTTTGAAATTATTTTGTTACAAAAAAATGTAGCAAATGCTACAATAAATGTGTTATGAAATTATGTTATAGGTAATTATTTTAATATGCATAATGTAGCAAATGCTGTTATATATCTGTTTGAATATATAATACAATTTTTGTTATAGTTTTGTTTTTAAAATAATAACAAATTTTGTTTTGTTATGTTTATTCACCTATAAGAATCCTTACAACAAAATAATATCAAATTCTGTTATTTCTAACAAGGGTTGTAATAATTTTGTTATAATCTTGTTAGGAGCTTCTGGTCGGGAATACAACGAATGGATTATGATTTATCACATTTTCTGTACGTTTTTAATACATAAATTGGTAGAAAAGGCATATCTCAATTTTTGGTAGCTTTTCTTGTTTTGCGTGTACCGATCCGGAACACCTAAATGGCCATAACTCCGGAACGGCTGGACCGATCCGAACCATTTTCAATAGGAAACAATGGGACCAGATTCCGCATCGAATGAGTCGTCGATCGTTAAAATCGGTTGATATTTACTATCTAAAAGTGAGGTGACCTTTTTTTGTACACATACTCACACACATACACACACACACACACACACACACACACACACGAATGGGTGACAAAACGTCGAAAGACAAAACGTCGAATGCCAAAACGTCGAATGCCAAAACGTCGAAAGGACAAAAAGTCGAAGGGACAAAACGTCGAAAGGACAAAACGTCGAAAAGTGTGTAACTGTTCGCATTTCAGTGTGGATTTTAATTTTTGATTCTGTGTAGATCGATGTTGATAGCTTGAGAGGGGTGGCGATACGATAGAACCACCAAGATGGCAGGATGACGAACTGATTAACGGGGACACACTCATTATGTCTCATTATCTCGGGTCTCTGCCCAAGTGCTTAAGGTCAGTGACTCATTTTGCACTCTATGATGCTTCAGACCCGAGTTGAAACTACCAGCTGTGTAAAGATTATTGTGTGGATGCTTGGCATTGTTGTGCTAGTACCATATTCTGGAATTCCGGATGAGTTGCGGAGAAGTACAGCCGTAACCAAACCAGATGCCCTTGAAGGAATAATGCGCCCGATGATCGCCATGGCCACCCTAAATATGCCAGAGATCCAGCCGACGATAGCTAGAGACCACCATCGTAGCCACCCTGAAGGAAGTTATGCTGAACATTTGTGGAAGGTGCCACTGACATTGTGCCACTCACTCGCAGTGTTGCATTTGAACGCAATCAATTTGCGTTGAAGTTCAGAAACGGCACGCTGCGATCAAACATATTTGAACATTGTTCAGTTCAAAATTTGAAACGCACGTGAGCTCGACAGTGAACGCAACTTGAGCACCCGCTGAATGCCAACATGCCAACATGGTACCCTGGTACCTGGTAAACTGAAATGGTCATGTTTCTACCATATTTTCACCAATTCTAGCAATCTTGGGATGATTCAATTCAAAAACTCTCCCTCTATTGAGAGGGGGAACCGGTTCGGTCACCGTGAATTACCGGAAAATCGGAATTTCGATGCAGAATCTTAATGCCCGATGCCAAAATATACCACTTCATTGTGGCGCATATTTTCACGCAACAACGCATGTATGCAGATGCGCCACAAAGTTCTAGGGCAGCACCTTGGTCAGGACGCACATAAGATTTGATGACACATCCAAGCTCAGTTCATTTTTGGCTCGCGTTTAGTTCAAATGCAACACTCGGTGCCAGTAGAAGGGGCTCCAAAGAAGTAAGAGAAGAAAAGGCCGGGAAAGTCCGGGAATAAATAATGTTACACTTAACGTAACGTGATGTGAGTTTTTATATATGACAGTTCGAATATTCCCTACCCGCGAAGAACTGGCCAAGAAACATGCCCATCCTGAGGTGTTGTTTCAGGCAGCCTCAGGAAGGCTCCCCTCTGAACTAGTTGGCAGATACAAGTGAAAGAATGAGTATCCTTTAAAAGAATAAAGAACTCACTATTTGCTTAGATTACTCGTTTTCGACGTTTTCGACGTTTTGTCCTTTCGATGTTTTGTCCCTTTTGACGTTTTGGCATTCGACCTTTTGGTATTCGACGTTTTGGCATTCGACGTTTTGTCTTTCGACGTTTTGTCCCTAAGCCCACACACACAGACATCATCTCAACTCGTCGAGCTGAGTCGATTGGTATATGAAACTTGCCTCTCCGGGAGCTCTATCAAAATTTCATTTTTGGAGTGAACATATAGCCTTTCGGTACACCTTGGTGTATGAGAAAGGCAAAAAGAAAGAGAAATGTCACTTTTATTCATGGAATAATACATCGACATATTATTCCGTACGGAAAATTAATAACATGACTGACAGCATCGCACAACAGTGCCATCTGTTGGCAAATCTTTCTGGCTGCGAATTACTTATCAACTGCGAACGCTTAAGTAATTTTGATTGCAAAAGTTTTACGTGACCATTACTTGTCCTATCTTTTTACACAGTACTTACCAGGTGGGAACTAGCCATTAGGCTCGACTGTTTAATTTAAAACTCTACGGAGCCGACAACTGGGCGAATAGTTAAATTTAAATATTCTATAATCATACAAAAATGTACTAATAAAAGACTCTTCGTGTGCACTTTTTCTTCGGTCGTGGGACTGAGTTGGAACTGCAGCCACCGCCCGAAGCAGCAAATTGAGCTCGCCGCTGAGCCGCCTGAGTGATTGCTACTGCTTCCTGTGTACAGTTGGACATTCCTTCCACTGTATTACCGCTTTCGTTCCGAAGTATTTCCGTTGCAGGTTTTGTCCCTGCTCTGTCCTCGTCCTCGCAATCTAACTGTACCTGATCCGCTGTTCCTTCTTCTTCTTCCTCTAAAACTTCAATGATTTCGTCCGGCAATGTTTCCTTTGAATGGTTTACCACCGGCAGAACTACGTTGCCAGATACGATTCCAGCATACGAAATTTTCTGCTGCTTTTTCCCTGTATTGCCCTGTGCTTGTCGCTGAGGGCAGGCGTCCTTCCTGTGTCGTACTGCTTGACACGAAAAACATGTCTCCTTCAATCCATCGTAGTATACTCTCCCTTCCCGGTTGGCAACATCAATCGTCGATGGGATATTTGTTTCTACTTCCATATACACGCCTCGCACTCCGGTGAATACGTGCCCAAGGCCCGAGTCCGGCGGAAACTTTTCGCGGGTCACACGGTGCACTTTTCCAAATGCTCCAAGAACCTCCGACAAACTTCCATCCGCCACGTCCCACACAGGCGTAAATGGGTCAAATTCCTGGCCATAAGTCGAAAATTTTTTTTCAGGGTTTTCCAGAGTATAATATTGTTTAAAGATAAATAAGGTAATGCTTCATCAAGTGGCAATCAATAAAATACTTTGGGATGCATATTTTTTTAAGAATAAATGCCGAAATTTGACGATTTTCTCTACTGTTTTTTTCATTTGCATCATAACTCATCGGAAGAACTTCAATTATTGAAATATTTACAGTTTGAAAAAATAACTGAATATGTAACATAGTTCTCTTGATAAGGGTGTATCATTTAAACAAAAAACTTCACCTGGTTTAATTTATTTTGCTCTCTTACAGAAGAGTTTTCAAAATCATGTTTTTTATCAATTTTGAACCATTTTCAGCATTCAAAAAGTTTTTATATTCTGCAGCATCCCGCGATCTGGATAAAATTACAATGAAATATAAGGCATATCCTTTGTGAATCGCAAGAGAACGGGTACCAGAAAGTACCAGACGAAAAAATAAAACATTTTGAAATTTACACCTTTTTTACTAGTTTTTAGTAACAATTTAGGTTTTATTTTGAAAAGCAACTTCGTTTCGACTACTTTTTCAATGAATGGCCACTTATTCTCGGTAGATAGATCATAGCAGAATACAAATCTGGTCTTCTATCTCTTAACAAAATGTGTTAATTTAGTAAATTTGGGCAGAAATCTCCATATACCGATAAACGCCTAAATGTATGCAATGCTGTAGTAATCTAATGAAGCTAGAACTGTTGTGTTCAAAATTTGTTTTAAAAAAATCAAAAACAACTTAAATAAAGAGCTCACTATTTGTAGCATGTAATCATATGTTGATGCACCGTTAAGAAAATATTTTCAGATAAATATTATTTTTTATAGCTAAACTCATTGAGTTTTTCACTCAGTGATGATGATGATGATGATGATGATGATGATGGTTTCCATTCATTGTAGCACGGTACTAAGCCCGATAGCAATGGGCTGTCCATCCAATGTGATTTGATCAAGCAAAACATTATAATTATACAACCAAGATCATACAATTATATATAGTGCAAGCCATCGCATTGGAGGATGCCCCAATGAATGTGAAAAAGAAAAATCTGTCATTCTCCACATAAAAGTTATAATAAGAAGTTGGCATCTCCACTCTTCCCAACCATTATGTTTCGACTGACAGCTTTTATTTCCCTTCACTCCCAAAAATAGTTGTTTTATACCAAATGTTTTATAATATCAAAAAAGTATCATATTATAGTTTTCCCTCATAACTTACCTATTTTTCTCGTTCATTCTTGCTAGCAACGAATCTTACCAAGTATCCACAAACTCCTTCAATGTAATATACCAAAACCATTACTCATAATAGCATCACATTCCAAATCTTCATCATAAATTACTCCACTAATTTCACAAGAATCACATGGAGCATAAATACGGTATGAATGTTCAAATAATTTCGATTCTAAAAGCAAATTCGCATCATCACGCGATCCAAAAACAATTCTAAGCTTGTCAATTGAGACTTTTTTAATTTCTTTTATAGATTTATACCTTTTATAAACCTCAGAAGAAATCAATAAAACATTAATGGGTTTGACTTAAGGGCAAAGTCTTCGGTATACCAATCCGTGTGGTCAATTAATGATTTTTAATGAAACTCAACGTACATATGTACAGATGGATATATTATTAGTAAAATTGCGAAAAAATCCACAGCTCAGGTGAGATTTGAACTCACGACCCTTATACGCTAGACAAGTGCTTTTCCAACTAAGCTACCGAGCCAATTAATGACACGGCATTTTGGTTGGTACAAGGTAATTCCAATCTCATCGATCATGCTTCATCTTTCCCTTAAATTTCACCGCAAATATATCCATCTCTTATGTACACATGCATGAAGAGCGATGCGATTTATTTACTGTTGAAACTGTTTGCCTAACTTTCAGGCGTCTCTTCATCACCGACTGTGGTGAGGAAGAACAATTGAAACCTGGTAGGCGACCAACGTGTCGTTCGCACTCTTTCATATACGACAGATTACTACAGAAGAGGTAGAAGCTCGAATATGACTTAAGGGCAAAGTCTTCGGTATACCAATCCGTGTGGTCAATTAATGATTTTTAATGAAACTCAACGTACATATGTACAGATGGATATATTATTAGTAAAATTGCGAAAAAATCCACAGCTCAGGTGAGATTTGAACTCACGACCCTTATACGCTAGACAAGTGCTTTTCCAACTAAGCTACCGAGCCAATTAATGACACGGCATTTTGGTTGGTACAAGGTAATTCCAATCTCATCGATCATGCTTCATCTTTCCCTTAAATTTCACCGCAAATATATCCATCTCTTATGTACACATGCATTTTCGCAATTTTACTAATAATATATCCATCTGTACATATGTACGTTGAGTTTCATTAAAAATCATTAATTGACCACACGGATTGGTATACCGAAGACTTTGCCCTTAAGTCATATTCGAGCTTCTACCTCTTCTGTAGTAATCTGTCGTATATGAAAGAGTGCGAACGACACGTTGGTCGCCTACCAGGTTTCAATTGTTCTTCCTCACCACAGTCGGTGATGAAGAGACGCCTGAAAGTTAGGCAAACAGTTTCAACAGTAAATAAATCGCATCGCTCTTCATGCATGTGTACATAAGAGATGGATATATTTGCGGTGAAATTTAAGGGAAAGATGAAGCATGATCGATGAGATTGGAATTACCTTGTACCAACCAAAATGCCGTGTCATTAATTGGCTCGGTAGCTTAGTTGGAAAAGCACTTGTCTAGCGTATAAGGGTCGTGAGTTCAAATCTCACCTGAGCTGTGGATTTTTTCGCAATTTTACTAATAATATATCCATCTGTACATATGTACGTTGAGTTTCATTAAAAATTAATGGGTTTATCTTTTTTTACGAAAATAAACAACGAAAGGACCCGCAAAAGTCTGTGGATAAATTTTTATCCGAAAAGGCTTCACAGCAGGGGAATCATTAGGAGGAACATTCGGATTTGATTCTCCTTCATCTCCATCCGTTTCCATTGTAAATGAAAATTAATGGTACGATCGATTAATGGTTCCTTGACCTGATCAAAAGTTATGCAACAGGCTACCGTTTTCAATTAAATACTATTTCTATCACTATTAACGAAAGAACAAAAAAGGGCAATAAAAGGAAAGAAAATTGATAAAATTGATAAAAAATAAATGTTACTCAACTCACGAAAACACCAACGAGAGAACTTGAATCAGAATGTCTTGAACACACAGCTTCAAACGTCCAAACCCTTGAAACTCGAGCCCCGTATTCAAGAGGAGGTATCGCTGCAAACTCCGCTTCCGATGCAATCGTTGCAAATTCGCCTTCAAATTCGCAATCCTGATCCTGAAATACCAATTAGAATCCATCCGTACAGTATCGGCTCCAATTCCGCAGTCCTTGGAAAATTTTCACTCTGTTGTGGATGTAGATGCTTCTTTGACCGCCACTGAAGAGGCTGAATTTCTCACTGTATTTCGCTTCACATGTAACTGATTAAACATAAGTCGATATTTCTCACTATTCATTTTTAGTTTTCGATGATATGTGCCACTTTTCTTGTACTTTTTAATTGAAACTCAAACTCATTGAGTTTTTCACTCAGTAATCCACAAACTTACTTTTATGTATAAAATTGTGTTAAAATGCCATGTTTTAATAGAAAAATTCAAACTGATATATTCCACACGGCATTGATCATCATGTTCATACTCCTAAAATTTCAATCCATGATTAATTTTTGAGTTTTGATGTGTTTTTCAGGGCACTATAAAAGTGACCCCAAAATGAAAATGTGATTCCCAAAATATCTAGAAAAAGGTACAACACTTAAACTGAGTTTAAGGGGCCGTTCAAAAATAACGGCCCATATTCCCAAAAATTGTGAAGATAGAACAATTGTTCAGCAAGTTTCCCTTACAACTTTGCTGAAGACATAAACAAGTTATCTACACTAATAAAAGAATTGAATTTCTCTCACACTTCTAGGAGAATTTCTATGAAACGAGGTGGCCCTTGTTTTCAAACAATATTTTTCATGGAAATATAATTATTTTTAAGTTCTCTGTTGTCCAATAAAAATGTTCGACGCTTCAAGCGATTTTTAGGGGTGAAAATAAACGTTGTCCTTAGAGAGGTTATAAGAAATCATTTCTAGCCTTTAAGTGGATTAATATGGCTATATATAATCCAAAATGCTTCCTCAATATCTAAATTCACAATTTTATCGCTAGTACATACATAATACACCATAAAAACGTGTTAAAACTTTTTGGCCATGAAATGGACCCTGTTACTCCAGTGTGCGTCCGGATGTAGATCAAATATGCGGATGGACCGCACATTGGTACCCGCTATCGTCATTTGTACCTCTATGGGCCTCCCACTTGAATAAACAAATTGCCGCGGCTCTGCGTTCCTCCGTAATGCTTCCTTCATGGCTTCTCGGGATGTAAATTTCATAAAAAGCGAACGATCATGAGCTGTCTTATAGATAGTTTCTATAAGCATTACGTCCGTGTCTAGCCGCTTCATGAAATTCGCGACTTCCATCCAAGACGGCCGTGGACTGCCTGCCGGAAATCGGAACTGCACGGTATTGAGAAACAGTTTGCTCATGCTCTGCCGCACAGAACGCACCACCAGCGAACAATGAAGTGATCAAACGACAAAGGAAAGCAATCGCACGAGATTCAATTCGTTTGTATAAAAACACCACAAAGCAGTAGCAAAAAACAAACTACCTGACCGAGTAGCACAATCCGTCTGCATCCGACGACGGCAGCGGCAAAACCACCGTTGATCCTATCTAAAACACCACCGCTACAATGTTGAACCTGCGGTCCTTCAGTATGTCGGCATCTGCGGGTGCTCCCGATGAAATTGTGAGATCTGCAGTTCCACATACCGAGTTTCAAATCTCAAGTCCCGTCGGTTAAGTTGCAAGTTGCAAGTTTGTCGATTAAGTTGCAAGAAATGCCCAAACTTTTGCTCAAACAGCATTAAATTAGGCAAGGAATCATAATATCCACGATTTTTGAATCATATCATTGTAGAAACAATAGAAATACACTAGAACTCCAATGGCGCTGTAGTCAGTTTTCTTATTTAATTATTTTAATAACTTAAATTACAATAATTTACTATTTTGAAGTGTCCATCTTGTAGAGGAGCTTTTGTTATGGTAAACAAAATTAACTTGACACTTCTAATACCGCTGCTGACGCTGTAAGGGCCATTGGCGTAGCTAGGGGGGGTTCCAGGGGTGCCTGGCACCCCCTAGAACAAATGTGGCACCCCCTAGAATTTTTCCTTGACAGTCATTAAAACTTCACATAATAAGTCCAATGTTTATTAATGGCACATTTGACCAAAACTTAAGCACACCCGAAATTACTTAAATAACTATTGTACGCTTTGGCGTTTTGTATATTAGTAAGTACAATCAACAGACTTCTCCATAGATTCTTCCAGAAATACTTGTATCTATTCATACAATGATTTCTCTAGGCTTCCTTTATGGATTCCTCCCGATATTTCTTCAATAATCTTCCCTTAGGATACTCCAGGCAGTCCTGATGGGGTTGTACATGCAAGAAATTTCTGCTGAGATTGATCCAGCAAATTCTGCTAGGATTTTTTTTTGGAAACTCTTACTATGATTCTTCTCGGAATTCGTCTAGGGGTTCCTGTAAAAATTTCTACTGGGATTTCTTCAGGAATTTCTGGCGGAATTATTCAAGCAATCTTCCTGGGATCTTTTCAGAAGTTCCTCCGGTGATTCTTCCAGAAATTCATTCAGAGATTTCGTTCAGAGATTCTTCCATAAATTTCTCATGAAATTCTTCCAGGCGCTTATATTGGCCTACCTCCGGGAATTGTGGTTAGGATTCCTCAAGCAACTTCTGCTGCGATTCTTCCAGCAATATCTCTACTCCTCTAAAAATTCTCACTGTGGTACCTTCTGGAATTCTTCTAGGAAAGTTCTTTCGGAAATTCCTCCGGAAGATCTCCCTGAGATTTTTCTATAAAATCCCTTCATTGATTCTTCCATACATTTCTTCAAGGATATATACAGAGGTTCTTCCAGAAATTCCACAGGGGATTTCTCCAAGAATTTCTATTGATCATCCTTCATGAATTTCAGCTGAAATTCTTCAAGCAATTTCCATTAGGACTCCTTCAGAAATACTTTTAGGGATTTCTCCTGGCATACTTACTTGCTGCTGAAATTCCTCCTGCGATTCAGGGATTCCTCCAGTGTACTTCTACCGATTATTTCAAGAAGAACTGTAGGCATTCCTCAAGGCATTTGTTAGAGGAACTTCTTTTAAGATACCCATGGCATTGCTGATTCTAGGATTTCTCTAGAAATTGCTTCTATGATAACTCCCGGAATTCTAGGAATTTCTCCAGGTATTCTGGAGCTGTGACTGCTGAGCAATTCATGCGGCTCTTCCAGCTATTCTTCCTCCAGAAATTCTAACTGTGGTACTTAAGAAATTATGCTACGGATTCTCCTGGAGCTTTATTCTGGCTTTTTTGCTGAAATTTTTCCAGGCAATCTTCCTGGAATTTGAAATATCTTTGGTTGCTCCACCAGGGGTTTCTCCAAGGACTCATCCAGGAATTCCACCAGAGATTTTATCCAAAGATTTCTCCAGAAAATGCTCATGGAATTCCTGCAGATGCTCTTTTTGGCCTTCTGTGATTCTGCCATAAATTCTTTCAGAAATTCTTCCTAGTAATTCCTATACGAATTTATCTAGCATTATGGCTGGAATTCTTCCTGAGATTCTTTCAGAAAATCCTCCTGCGATTCTTTAAGGGCCTTCTCTATAGATTGTTCCAGAATACCTCTACCAGTTCTTGCAGGGACTTCTCTAGGCATTCCAAGGATTTCTTCTTTGGATCCCCCCCCCCGCATACCTGATGGGGTTTCTCTAAAAATTTCTGTACAGTTTTCTCCAGCAATTCCTTCTAGGATTTCAGCTGAGGTTTCTACAGTGATGCATCCCAGAATTATTCTAAGAATACCTCCTGAGATTTTTCCTGTGATTTCTTCAAAAACTCTCCGGTGATTCCTCCAGGATTTGTTATCCAAGATATTTTGTCCATGGATAAATTTCCCATGGGATTCCTACAGGAACTCCTCTTGGCCTTCATCCAGGAATTTCAGCTGGATTTCTCAAGCTATTCCTGTTGTGGTTCTTCCAGCAATTCCTCCTAGGACTCCTCCAGTCATTCTTACCACAATATCTCAAGAATTCTTCTACGGATTCTTCTAGGAATTTCTGTCAGATTCCTTCAAAAACTTGCTGGGATTATTCAAGACAATCTTCCTAGGAGTCTTGCAGGAGTACCTTCGGTGCGTCCTCCTGAAAATCCTGAAAAAATCTGGGATTTCTCCAAATATTTCTTGTTGTACTTCTCAATGTTTCGTCCAGCGGTTGATAGGCTCCACGTTGTGTTTGTATTTCTCCCGGGGGACTCGAGAAAGAACGAACTAATTCTTACTGCTTCACGTTTTATTTGCACCACAGAGAGGCAGTGCTCCTGCTCTGTAGTGTTCGATATAGCTTACAAGGAGCTCTTCTTGACTTTCATCCAGGAACTCCTGCTTGGATTCCATAAGCGATCCCTGCTGCTTCTAAAGTTTCAGGAATGTCTCCTCGGTCCAGAAATTCTAACTGTGATACCTGCAGGAATCCGTCTAGAGATTTCTTCTGGAATTCTTGCCAGGTCTTCTAGCCAGTTTTCCTAGGATACTCCCAGAAATGCCTTTGATTCTTGCAGGGATTTCTCTAAAGACTCATCCAGGAATTCATGGATTACTCTAGAAATTAGTCATGGTATTACAACTGGAACTCCTCTTGGCCTTCTCCAAGGAATTTTAGCTGAAGGAATCCCAATAGAAATCTCTAGGGGAATCCCTAAACGAATTTCGGGAATATGTAGTTGAAATTTCCAGAGAAATCCTAGGAGGTATTACTAGAGAAATCTCTAGTGAAATCCTATAGGAATGTACGAAAAACTTGTAATTAATTAGAAGGCACAGAATGTTGCTAATTGACAAAATGAGAGATGAATGTGTGGGATCATTCTATACTGGAATATTGTAGCATAGTTTGGACACCATTTTCCATCACACATGAGGAACGAATAGAATCTGTACAAAAGCAATGCTTATTGTTTGCACTCCGTAAATAAGGCTGGACAAGATCGAATCGAATGATGGTTTCTTACAATAAACATTCCGAGGCTATTGACTTTACATTAACAAAAGACAAATTAAGAACATATTTCGACGCTATTCATTAAACACGAAACGCAAAAGTAGCTCTGAATAGACGATTAAAGCAAATGTTCTCTTCTATATACTATGTATTTATACATTTAAGACAAATTATGTAACTATTCATTGTAACTAACTGGTCTACTCTTGACTGACGACAACTAAATAATAATAAATAATAATATTTGCAAAACCGCAGTATGGCCATTTCTTTAAGGGTACCTTCGGCATGGTTGTTTTTTTTTTTTGAAAATTTATACGGTGGCTTCATTGAAACCCAACAAACATTTTAGCTTTATATGGGAGGAACAAACCACTCTTAAGCAAACTTTAATTTAAGAAACTGATATTCAGCTAGTTACGTTTCTTGGGAATGCAATCAACAATTGCTTTGGATTTTTTTTTCTATATTTCAACGGCTATTCCTCCGTAATTATTTTAGCCATTTCTTTTTCAGATATTTTGCAAATTTCTCAGGCAATTTTATCGTGATTACTTTTGTAATTCTTTATGATTTAAATATATTTAAATTTATTGCTTCCACAAATTGCTGAACTGGAAATTCAGAAATTCTCAACTGGACTTGCTTAAAGAAAATCCCATTAAATTCATGAAAAACTTCCTGACAAATTCCCAAAGAAATTTGCGGAAAAACTCTATTAAAATTACCATAGCACTTTCAAAGTAGTTGCCAAAAGAATTCATATAAGAACTACCAGAGGAATTCCTGATGAAAATATAAAATTTTCCACGCGCATTCACAAAAAAATTTCAAAGAAATTCTCAAAGACTTTTCCAAAAATATCAAAGAAATTTCTGAAGAAAATTTAGACAGAATCCCAAAAGTGATTTCAATGAGAGAATTTTTAAAGAACCGCCGGAGATTTTTTTTCACAGAAATTCCCGAAGAAAATCTCTAAGAAAATTGCCGAATCAATTTCCAATGGAAGAATTTCCTAGAGTAATAATAGAAGTTTCCAAGATTTCCAAAGGATTTGCTTATAAAAACCCAAAAAAAATGTACAATGCAAGTAACATCGAAAATGCCGAAGGTGTTCCGAAATCATCTGATGCAGGAATTCCTCACATAATTACTGAAGACATCTAGAAGAAATTGTGTAAAGATTTTTTGTTTAAATTATAGAAGCGATTTATAAAAGAACTTCCGAAGGAGTTTTCGATAGAATTGGTGAAAAAATACCTAATAGCATAGATAATGGAAGTCCAAAAAATCGACGAAAATAAAAAAAAAAGTAGAACCACTTGCCGAAGACATTAAAAAAAGGGAGTGTTAAGTCAGTACAATGTTTTTTTTTTAAAGAGCGCGTTTAAATTTTCGGGCTAATTTATCCCGCGACGCAGTATATCATTGTACTGAGAAATTGAGGGTGGATCGGTATTTCTTTTTACAAAAAAAGTAAAACAACCTGGAAGCCACTAAAACTGGCACCCCCCAGGCACCCCCTAGGAAAAAATCCTAGATACGCCAATGGTAAGGGCGTGGCAAACTAGATGTTAGTCACACGAACAGTCGCGACATTGGACTTCTGTGGCTAGTTATTCTACTGTAGAAACGGAGAATCGTCCTTCTCACCATACAATAATTCAGCTCATTACTTCAATTCTAGTACTTCACCGATTGTGTCCTATTGCGATGTTCGTGATTTTTTTTTTTTTTTTTTTTTTTTTTTTTTTTTTAATAATCTTTATTAGTATCTCAATCAATTTTTACATTCTTCAACTTAATCTAGGTGTTCTGTGTATTATAACACACTATCATCCTAATTTGGTGAAATAAATTTAAGCTATTATCAATACTAATTAATAACATATTACATTTCATTTGCTGTAGCAGTTAAGATTTTTTGCAGGCTTTATTTTTCACCTGCGTGTCAGAAATACATTTTTTCAACTTATCCTAACCCTAACCTAACTTAAACTAATTATACAAAGAACTAATCGTAGCAATAGAAGACTGCAACGATTTTTGACGAAAGTTGGCAATGATTTTAGTTGACATCTGTTCCAATGTTTCAATATTAGAAATTTGATGCAACTCATTAGTGCTATACCAAGGAGGCAACTTCAGAATCATTTTCAAAATTTTATTTTGAATCCTCTGAAGTTGCTTTTTTCTGGTATTGCAACAGCTAGACCATATTGGGACAGCGTACAACATGGCCGGTCTGAAAATTTGTTTATAAATCAAAAATTTGTTTTTGCGACAAAGTTTTGATTTTCTATTAATAAGTGGGTATAAACACTTAATGTATTTATTGCACTTAGTTTGAATACTTTCTATGTGGTTTTTAAAAGTTAAGTTTTTATCTAGTAAGAGCCCTAGATACTTAACTTCTTCCGACCAATTTATTGGAGTTCCCCTCATAGTGACAACATGTCTACTTGAGGGTTTCAAATAAAGAGCTCTTGGCTTATGTGGGAATATGATAAGTTGAGTTTTGGAAGCATTTGGAGAAATCTTCCATTTTTGCAAATAAGAAGAAAAAATATCTAAACTTTTTTGCAATCTACTACAAATGACACGCAAACTTCGCCCCTTGGCTGAGATACCTGTGTCATCTGCAAATAACGATTTTTGACATCCCTGTGGCAAATCAGGTAAGTCGGAGGTAAAAATATTGTATAAGATTGGTCCCAGTATGCTGCCTTGTGGAACACCAGCTCTTACAGGTAATCTATCTGACTTGGAATTTTGATAGTTTACCTGAAGTGTTCGATCCGATAAATAGTTTTGAATAATTTTAATAATATATAGTGGAAAATTAAAATGTTTCAATTTTACGATCAAGCCTTCGTGCCAAACACTATCGAATGCTTTTTCTATGTCAAGAAGTGCTACACCAGTGGAGTAACCTTCAGATTTATTGGAACGAATGAAATTCGTTACCCGTAAAAGTTGATGAGTAGTCGAATGACCATGACGGAATCCGAACTGCTCATTGGCAAAAATAGAATTTTCATCAATATGAATCATCATTCTATTTAAAATAAGCTTTTCAAAAATTTTACTGATAGATGACAGTAAGCTAATTGGACGATAACTAGAAGCTTCGGCAGGATTTTTGTCAGGCTTCAAAATTGGAACAACTTTAGCATTTTTCCATTTTTCAGGAAAATATGCTAACTGAAAACATTTGTTAAATATATTAACCAAAAATGATAAGCAACTTTCTGGAAGTTTTTTGATGAGAATATAGAAAATTCCGTCATCACCCGGAGCTTTCATATTCTTAAACTTCTTTATAATAGATCTCACTTCGTCCAAATCAGTGCCCAATGAATTGTCGAAAATGTTCTCATGATTGAGAATGTTATCGAATTCGCGGGCAACCTGATGTTCTATTGGACTAGTGAGACCTATACTGAAATTATGCGCACTTTCAAACTGTTTGGCAAGTTTTTGTGCTTTTTCAGAATTAGTTAATAATATTTTGTTATCCTCTTTCAGCGCAGGAATAGGCTTCTGAGGTTTTTTCAAATTTTTTGTCAATTTCCAAAACGGCTTAGAGCCGGGGTTTAATTGAGAAACTTTATTTGCAAAATTTTTGTTTCTCAATTCGGTGAAACGTTTTTTAATTTCCTTCTGAAGATCCTGCCAGATTACTTTCAAAGCAGGATCTCGAGTTCGTTGGAATTGTCTTCTTCTCACGTTTTTAAGACGGATCAGAAGTTTCAGATCGTCGTCAATAATAACTGAGTCGAATTTGACTTCACACTTTGGTATTGATGCGCTTCTAGCTTCGACTATAGTACTAGTCAAAGTTTCGAGGGCATTGTCAATATCAAAATGTGTTTCCAATGAAACATTAACATCTAAATGGCTATCGATGTATGTTTTATATGTATCCCAGTCAGCTCTGTGATAGTTGAAAGTAGAGCTGATGGGATTAAAAATCGCTTCATGGAAAATTTGAAATGTTACAGGAAGATGGTCAGAGTCAAAGTCAGCATGAGTAATCAATTGGCTACAATGCTGACTTGAGTCAGTTAAGACCAAATCAATTGTTGAGGGATTTCTAGCAGAAGAAAAACAAGTGGGGCTATCGGGATATAGAATAGAAAAATATCCTGAAGAGCACTGATCAAATAAAATCCTGCCGTTTGAATTGGACTGAAGATTATTCCACGAACGGTGTTTCGCATTAAAATCACCAATTATGAAAAATTTGGACCTGTTGCGAGTTAATTTTCGCAAATCAGATTTAAGAAAATCTATTTGCTGGCCAGTGCATTGAAAAGGCAAGTAGGCCGCAATGAAAGTATGTTTACCAAAGTTTGTTTCAACAGAAACACCCAAAGTTTCAAAAACTTTGGTTTCGAATGATGAAAAAATTTGGTGCTTGATGCGCCTGTCAACGATGATAGCAACTCCACCACATGCTCCATCTAGGCGATCATTTCTATAAATAAAATAGTTTGGGTTTCGTTTGATTGAAGACCCAGGTTTTAGATAAGTTTCAGTAATAACTGCAATATGCACATTATTAACTGTTAAAAAATGGAATAGCTCATCCTCTTTGCCATTTAGAGAACGAGCATTCCAATTTAAAATGTTCAAAAATTTATTTGGATCCATTACCAAAACGTAATCCAATTACTATTTTATTTGTAAATTTAACTCCAACCTGGACTGCTTCAGCCATAGTTTGAGTTTTGAACATTGCATCAATCATTTGTTGCAATTGTTCAGATAAAAAGTCAAAATCGGAAGCAGACATGCCTGAATCACGTGCATTTTCCGAATTTGATGTTTGGTGATAGGAATTATTTGAATTTTGCTTACCCGCAGCCACATGGGCATAGGTAGCTCGATTCGTTTGAACAAAATTAGAAATATTACTCACTCCACTGCTGGAGGGTAGATTATTCGCTCGAAGGTTTGTTTGGTGGTTAACTACCTCCGGCGAATAGGTACGAGCGGTATGAAAATTATTCAACCGATCGTTGATGGAAGAATTTGTGTTGTTAGAAATTTTACCTGCAGAGTTTCGGGTACGACTAGCGTTCCCATTCATCTGCCAGGCACGTGATTCGACAACTTTTTTGCGGATAGGGCAATCCCAAAAGTTTGACTTATGGTTGCCACCGCAATTCGTACATTTAAACTTTCTGGAATCTTCCCTTACCGGACAGTCGTCCTTGGCGTGAGAAGAACCTCCACAAATCATGCATTTAGCATCCATGTGGCAATGTTTCGTTCCGTGCCCCCAACCTTGGCACTGACGGCACTGAGTTGGGTTCTGGAAATTTCCCCCAGGCTTACGAAAATGTTCCCATGTCACTTGGACAAGAAACATTTTCTTCGCCTTTTCCAAATATTTCAAGTTATTTAGATCACTTTTGTTGAAGTGAACTAAATAAAATTCTTGGGAGATACCCTGCCGAGGATTCTCAGAGCGGGTTCTCTTTTTCATTTTTATTACTTGGACTGGAGTGAATCCAAGTAATAAGTTGAGTTCAGTTTTGATCTCATCAGGTGATTTGTCATCACTAGAGAGACCTTTTAATACGACTTTGAACAAGCGTGCAGACCTGTCGTCGTATGTGAAAAATTTATGCTTCTTCTCAGTAAGGTACTTGAGAAGAAGATCCCGATCTTTCAGGGTTTCCGGCAATACGCGGCAGTCTCCTTTCCTGGCAATTTGGAAGGAAACCTTGATTCCCCTTATGGAGTTCAAGATCTCCTGCCTAAAACCAGCAAATTCACAGACGCTGACCACGATTGGCGGCACCCGTTGTTTTTTAGCAGAAATTGAAGTACCTGGGCTAGAGGCATCCTCAATTTGCTGTTCCGAAAAATTGTTCAGCGTTTCATAAGGATTACTCATTTCAACGAAATTTTCATCCGAAACAATTGTTTTAGTAGAAGGAAGCGGAGAAGCTGAAAGTTCTCCTTTCCTTCTAACTTTGCCGCGTTTAGCGACAGTTTTGAAACCAACTTTTTTTGAAGGAAGCGGTGAATTCAAGGATTCGCCCTTCCTTTTGTTCGATGATGCAACCATGATTTAATTAGAAGCGACCTTCCAGGAGGTTTTTTCCCTAATCGGTGTCCAAGTAGGATTACCACCGTTTCACGGAATTTGACTTCCGTAAACGGGTCCAACGAATAATCGAAGGCACGGGTCCAGGCAATGATCGAAAAGGAATCAGTAGGTATAAATTTAGCGCTGAAAAGTGCTATTGTGGGTAGTACTGAGAAGTACTGTTGAATTGCTTTAGGTAGTAAAACTTCCTGCAGCAGAGAGAGCTTACGTCCGCACAGCACAAGAGTACAATGCGAACTGCGATGTTCGTGATGATTTCCTAATTATACAGAAGAACCAAATTACCAACAAAATTGCTCCTGAAAAGTAAAATCATCAATCGTCAATACGATTTGTACGCTTCTCTAAGCAGAATAAAGAAGGATTTGTTCTCACGTATGGCTACAATTTTACGCTCGAGTACTTACATAATTCTAATCGAATAATTTACACGATTCATTAAAAATTCATCATAATCTGTCGGCAGAATCCAATCACATCCAACGATTGGTGGGGCAATCCCCGTTCCTTCATCGTTCTGCACCATTCGAAGCAAAAGCGGAAAGCGTGTATACTTCTCAATCGGATTTCCCTGCTTTCGATACGATAATCCAGCCAAGTGTAACAATCGTTTTCCTTCCCATTTCTCCTCCGGGGCTTACTTACTCTTACTGTTCGCTTACGCCTACCCTCGTCCTTGCCGGACGGAAAAGCACATTTTCATCGTATACATCGTAGATGTGCAAGTCGAAGGAATAGAAACGACTGAAGCTGCCTCATTCAGTATTGAACATCAATTGCTCTCAATCTGTATCGAGGAGCAAATGTTTTCATTCAATGCTTTTCACACTTCCTCTTATCGGCAAAAAATGGGCAATTCGGAATTTTGTGTGGGCGATAGGCATCGATATCATCGACCGACACTTTTCCATTCTTGAGAATCGTGTTGAAATTCCTAGGAAAAGCAAAAGCATAACCCCAGATGGAATAGGGTGACCACGAGTCCATTCCCAGCAACACCCTCAATGTTGTCGAATGAAACCTCCCACATATATGTATGTGCGCTGTATCACTTCTCAACAACAACGGTCAACTGGAAATTATCACCGAAAAAGCAACAATCTTTTTTCAGTTGTTGTTAGGGCATCAATCCAAACGTTTGGGAAAAATGGAAACGGCATCTCCAAAATGCGGCGACAATCGGTCCCCCGCCCTCCGTTAGCTGTTGATTAACTCTGGGAAGCTGGCAAAAGTCAAAAAGGTCCTTGAGAGCTCCGAACCGAAACGGGCACGCACGACGAGTGGAAATCGGTTAACTGTTAGAATGCGCGCATAGAATACGTGGCATGAAGCATATATTGAAGATTTTAGTACTAAATTGGTGTCGGAAATGACTTCATTGACTTCCGCTGCCTTTTCTATGCGTTAAACATAACGTCAAAAGTAATGCGCTGTATAGTAAATCTGATGCTCGATTCAGCGCATTACTTCGGACGTTATGTTTAACGCATAGAAAAGGCAGCGGAGTTCAATGAAGTTATTTCCGACACCGATTTAGTGCTAAAATCAACAATACACTGGAACCTCAATTTATTTTCCAAGGCTCACTAGCTCCATCTACTGGATACTGAGATGGACCAGCCTCGGGCTGAAAATCTCATAAATAAAGACATAAAAAAAATCTACTGGATAAATCTAGAATTCAACTAGTTCAACGTCAGATGGTCCTTGATGTCCTGATCAGCTAGTCGAAGACGAAATTCTTCTATGTAGTGCTCTGCACGAGATACAGAACTTTAGGCATCACTAGTGACACCTAGAGAAATTCCTTTCCAGTCATGGCAGACACTGGCGCAGTTCGTGCCGCACACCTTCGACAGTTTTTCAAAACCTCCGCATATCGTTCCGATCCATGTTTTTTTTTTGCGTTTCAGCATTCACAACCTTTTCGTGTTCTTTTTTAAGTAAGACGCTCAGTAAGAAGCTTGCGGCTCACCATGTGCAGCTTAATGTGGCTGCAAATGCACTATAATACATGCATACAAGAACATACTGCCCTATTCGATACACAAGAGTTTTCCACTTATCACAAAAACTTTTTACACGGTGAATCCTTGAGCGATGAGTATGTTGACAGTGGAGCCAATAGCCGCATTGTCACCCACCTCGTCCTCCTCATAGAGGAGGGTGTACGGCTGGGTGTCCAACTGTGTGAACCTGCTAGCATTTGGATGACCACTCTCGATGCTCGAAACGAAAAGACGGACGAAAGATTACTCAGGCGATAGAATGTGTGTAACTGTACACACCAACGCTTCTTTCGTTTTGGATTTGGTCCAAACTGGGGGAGGGACAATGCCGTCATATATCTGTCGAGGGCAAAATGGATACACTCGACGAATAGTGGAGTGGATGGAGAGCTTTGTTTTGCCATCCCACACAAGCATTTAAGAGGCTTTTGTCTTTGGGGAGGTGTAAGGACACATATATCCCAGCTCATTGTGTCTTTCGACAGGGGAGCATCTTATTCGGGGATGATGCTTTGGACGGGAAAGGGCACAATATGGGTGGAAGATCTTTCGTGGGAATGCTCACAAGTGCTATTGTGTTTGAGGTAAGGTTGGGGTGCATTTGATTGAACACGAAGCTAGATTGGATTTCATGTTTTAATGTTCAACAACGCATCCATGTAGTGGAAATTTTGCTTTCAGCTTAAAATTCAGAGAGAACATTGACTTGATTTTAATATTTAAGTGTAATGTACACAATTCTCTCTTAAGGTTGCCATTGATTAATCGTCATCATTGAAAAGTTGGAAACAGTTTTCTCGTTCAAAACGGAAATGTTTTCATTGAAGATGTATTCACTGGGAAATTTTCAGTTTTGCACGAGAAAATTGATTCCGAAAATCTAATGATGACGACTGTGTCAATGACAACTTCTTAAACCTTTATGTTATACAGCTTTGATTATTCTGTAATATATCTCATATTCCAAATACTTTAGATCAGGTTTCAGAATTCCGGCTCATCTGTGCTACTGCCATATAGCAATAGAGCATATTTTTCATATTCCTGAAGGAGAAAAAGACAAATCAAGAATTGGGCCAGGGATCACACCTGTCGTAAACCTGAAGAGGGCGTTGCATCAGATCGAAACGGGTGCAGATGTACAAGGCAGGGTCTCCAGTTACCCTTGTGTATAAGGATTTGGATCGCCAATCCCGAGACTGCGTGTTCGATTCCTGTTCTGGTCGAGAAGTTTTTTCGACTTCCCTGGGCATAGTGTATCATATTGTACTTGCCTCAAATTATACAAATTCATACAATGGCAGGCAAAGTAAGCCCTTCAATAAATAACTGTGGAAGTGCTCAAAGAACACTAAGTTGAAGTGAGGCAGGCCAAGTTCCAGCAGGAACGTAGAGCCACAAAAAGAAGAAGAAGAAGACGTACAAGCCAACTAAAAGTGTCAGCAAAACCATAATTTAAAAAATCGCTATCACGGAGTTGCCACAATAGCGTATCTGCTAGGAGGTTCCACAAAAGTTATGACACGACTTACCTTCAGTGCTGTCATGGTAAAATCAGAGCTGATTACTCAAGGTTTCCAAATTTCAGCGCTCCCTGTACTGGTACGCCTCCAAGTAAGTTACTTCACTATTGTGCCTAATTAAGAATTATTCCGGGAAAACCATTACATGCGTATTATTTCACGATTTTTTTCTGTGATTATCGCGGTATCGACCATCTAGCTGGAATTCTTTATATGAGTTTTGCAAGATATATTTTTAAAATTTCTAGAAAACTCGCCAAGATTACAGGGACAGTAGTACCAAGATTCTTTGAGGAATTATCAAAAAAAATCTGGAATGTTCTCAGAAAAAGGAGTCTCGAAGGATTTCTTAGAATGATTTTAGCAAGAAATCCTCTAAAGATTCCTCCAAGTTTCCCTTCAAAATACATCCCTGTCCATGGGTTTCTTTGAAAATTTCTCCAGGGATTCCGCCAGATATTCTTTCAGGAATTCTCACAGGAATTTTCCTTGGAACTTCTTCAGAAGTTTCTCAACTAGTCCATGGGTATCTTCCGAAATTCCTCCTGGGATTCCTTAAAGAATTCTACAATAAATTCATTCAAAGATTGATACATGAGATCGAGCTTGTATTTTTTCATGTATCTCTTCAAACTTTTCTGAAAGAATTCCTCCCGAAAAATTGTCAGAATTTTTTCTGTGGGATTTCTGCGAAAATCATCAAGAAATTCTGCTATGAATTTCTCCCAGGGTTTCTCTATGAATTTCTCCAAAAATTTCTTCTAAAGATGCAATTCCAGGAGAAATTGTTATTCAAAGATTATGAGATTCTTTTGGGAATTCCTCTTGGGTTTTCCTTTAGAAATTTGGACTTTTATCCAGTATTTTTTCGAGAGGTTATTGTTTGAATTTCTTCAGAGGTTTCTTGAGGTATTGCTTCGTTTATTCA
Source organism: Aedes albopictus (assembly GCF_035046485.1). Taxonomy (NCBI): domain Eukaryota; kingdom Metazoa; phylum Arthropoda; class Insecta; order Diptera; family Culicidae; genus Aedes; species Aedes albopictus. Next base: position 76,279,249 of record NC_085138.1, on the reverse strand, counting down.
GGGATTTTCTCGGGCAGTTATTCGGAAATTATTCTGGAAAATTCTCAAGAGATTCTTTTGGAAAATCCTCCAAAGGTTTCTCCAATAGTTTCTTTAGGTATTCCTCCAGGCTTTGCATTTTTTCAGACCTTTCATCGGGGATTCTTTCAGATATTTTTTCAAAGCTTCCCTCAACAATCAAATTCAGATTCAAAATTCAAATCAGGATAGAAATTCCTAGACAAAACTCAAGCTATGAAAGCAACTAACGTTACAAACAATAGGTATCCTGCCAGAGAAGATACGATTACAGGATTGACTGATGGACCAACAACAATTATGATACCTCGTCATCCTGTCATCGGAAACTGTTATCCATTGGGATAATAGGGCAAAATTTATGTTTGTGTTGTATTTGTCCTCGTATAATGTTCTATTTTGTTACGCATTTGTTATGATCCACTACAATATGTTATATTTCCAATATGCATTTGTAGTGCTTCATTATTTTTCGAAATAATTCACCAGCACCTCTGTCTGCGATTTCTTCATACACTTTTTAAAGAGATTTTCTCTAAGGATTTTTCAGGAATCTCTCCAGAGGTTTCTCAAGCTTTTTTTCCTTGAAATTATTTGCAAAGTTTCTCCATGAGTCTCTAAAATTTTTCTTTTTTCAGAAAATAAAGAGGGTATCTTCAGGTGTTTCCTCAGGTATATTCTTAAGTTTTATCCTTCATCCAGGAAGTTGGTAGTAGAATTCCTCCAAAAACTTTTCAAGAATAACTTCTAAGTATTTACAATGGTATCTCCAGGAGTTATATAATGTATATCTTCACTCATTCCTGGAATGACTTCTTAGAAATTTCTTCAAAGATTCATTGAAGAATTCTTCAGTATTTTTTGTGAAATTTCTGGAAGAACTTCTGAATATCCCTGGAGGAATATCTGAACAAATTCTGCAGTTTAAAGATTCCTGGAGGAAAGGAATAACTACAGAAATCACTGAAGAAATTTCCCAAACATTTTTTTGGAGAAACCCTGGGTAGAATTTCCGAAGCAAGAATTTCTAAAGAAATTTGGAGAAAATTTTCCGAAAAACGCGTTGGAAAACTTTTGAAGAAATCCCTTGCTGAAATTCCTGAAGAAATCGCAAACATTCTGAAGATATCTCCGGAGGCAAAAACATTTCCTCAATGGAATTTTGGAAGAAATCCCAGCAGAAATTTCTGAAAGAAACACTGACGAAATTCAAGATCAGAACGGCAGACTCTCTCCAGAAGTGTCAGCTTGAAACTTTCATTCCACGAACGTATGAGTACACTTCAGCGAAACTCCACAGCAAGTGGGAGCGAGTGAAAAGATTTTTGGTAGTGAATCCCAGGGTTACTCTTCAAGGTATTCCAGAAAATCTATGGACGAATTAAAAAAATCCTGAATACCTGGGGAAACTCATAGAACCGTAGAGAAAGACTCTTGGAATCTCTGGAGAAATTTCTGCAGGATTTTCTGGATTGATCCCTTGAACAGTTCCCGAACAAATCTCTATTGGAATTCCTGATGAAATACCTGAAAAATTTCTGAAGGAACATCTGGAAAATTTTCTGATGAAAACAATGGAAGACTTTTTTATCTTTATTAACGTGATTTTTAACCCGGGTCTAGATCATCTCGGGACCCATGCTTTGCTTCCCTTCCGAAGGAAGAACTCACATTTTGTGAGTATGTCGGCAGTGGGACTCGATCCTCGGCGTGACAGTCACGTGTTTTAACCATCACACCAGGTCCGCTCCGTAATGGAAGAAATTATTAAAGATTCTTCAAAATCATTTCTAAATATCCCTGTGGAAAATTCTGAATTCAATTGTGAAGGTAATCATAAAAGATTTCCATGAACTCGAAATCCTTGGACAAATTTTTGGAGGAATCTCATAAGGAATTTTTGAAGGAATCGCCAGAGGAATTTCTTAAAGAGCCTGTGAAGGATTTTCTGCAGATATCTTCGGACAAATGTGTTCAGAAACCTTTGATTTTCTCGCAGAATCGCTGAATGCATTTCTGAAGGAATCCGTCGATGATTTTTTGAAAGAATTCTCGTACGGATTCCTAAAAAAAATTAAAGCAGATTTTTTTATGGAAATTTATAAAAGTCTGTTGAAGGATTTTTTTTGGAGAAATTTCCTCCAACGAAAATTCTGTTGGAAATACTAGAGGAAGTTCTGAAATGTTGCATGGAATATTTTATAAAAAATATTTTCAATTTAATTCCCGGAATAATCTCATGCAAGTTTCGGAAAAACACTCCAAAGGAAACTAAGAATTTTTTAAAGCAATCATTGGAAGAATGCCTGTTTTGTGAGTGCGCTGAAAAATTTAAAAATTCACAAGGGTAACTTACTTTTCCTACATATATGCTACCACAAAAAATACGTAGACGGATTCCTATATTTGGAAGAAGAAATTTCAATTACGCATGGAGCCACAAAAACTATATAATTCACATGAAATAGTACTATATATTTGGGAGAGCGCTGAAAGGTTTGGAAAATGATAAAGGTGATTATATCATACAGTATGCGACAGGAAAAAATGCGACAGGGAGGGGTTTTTGTCAGCCAAATTGTTGATAAATGTTCAAAATTTCATTCAATTCGGCTCACTGGTTTGCGAGACATGACAGTTCAAAAATTAGTTGTCCAAAAAATTGTGTTTTACGAAAACGGTTCTAGCTTCACGAAAGATTAACCAAATCAAATTTGTACCAATCATGCACATATAATAGGTGAAAAAACAGTCAAAAATTGAAAATTTTTAATGCACTGTATGACCATTTTTTTTTATTCCGTGTCGGGTTTTTCCATCACTGCGACCAGTTATTTGATCTATTGTGACAAGTTACAGAATGTTGAATTTTTGTGAGAGAAAAAAAGTTGCCTATCCCAAACATTTTGGCCTGTACATAAGCTGTTTTTTCTTATATTTGCGAGGGTGCTCATATGGAATCGAATGGCACGTCGTCAAACACATTGTCCCTCCATATCTTAGAAAACACCCAAACAAGATTGCTTGTGAGTGAATGATTTTTCGATATCGAAAACAACTTTGTGTAAAAGAGCTAGGCTTTTCACGCACCAGCACGAATCGGTTTTGATCGATGTTTTTTTATCCGCTTGATATTTTTTAATACTATTCCTTTTTATGTGAGAAACCATTTTTTCATGTTAAACGTGCATATTATGTCTCGACCAATTTTCAAATAGGGCCTATGAAAAAATCGAACACATGCTAATAAAAAATTATATCACGGAAACAGCTTGTTTGATCGGAAAGGTGTCTTGAGCAAAGTTGTAGATTAATATATGGCGGTTCTTAGAAAAATACACATTTTTAAATTTATTTAGTTTTTCTTCTAAAAAACTGAATTTTGTTACTAAAAATTAAATATCTCAAAAAGCTATTTTTTAACTTCGTGGTTTTTTGTGAGAATAAAGTTCATTTTGTTATCTATCATTTGTAAAATTTTTATAGTGGTAAAAAAATGTATAAAAAAGTTATGGCACTTTGAACATTTTTAGTTGTGTGTTTTTAGAGTGTATGACGAATTTCACACAAACTCGATGTTGGGGTTGGCAGCACCGTCTCAGAATCCAATGGAGTTTTACAGGTATGAAGACTATGTACTTTAAAGCAACTTTGCATACTTTGTTGTTGTTTTTTTTTTTTCAAAATTTATCTAGACTTATATTTGAAATGGGCTAAAGTTTTTGACCATTTTTTTAAATCAATGTCACTTGAAAATAACATGACCTACAAGAAAGTGTTGTATGGGTGACGTTAAGGAAATTATGTGAATTTTCATGTAAAAAATTGAAATATTGAAAAATCGATTCCTACACGCTAAAAAAAATGTTCAAAAAGAAATTAAAGTCAATTTGCAAAACATGCCCATTTGCGAAATTACATTAAACCTATTTCGGAGAACCAAACCCCAAACCAAACTTTAAGAATACAATTCAAAATGGATCAAAGTAATTAAATTGCTATTATCTGAATCTAACACAACAAAAAATGTTTTTTTTTTTGAGTCAAACCAATTTTTGGGTATTTTTATACGTGGATTTTCATTGTATTTATATTTAACATAGCTTTACATGTTTGAATTATAAATCTATTCAATACAAAGAACATTATTTAGGATTCTCTTCTGAACCAGAACACCAGATCTGTTACACAGAAATTCCAATATTTCAAAAAATCAACTAGAAGTCCAATTTCAACTAAAAAGTTTCCTTATTCAAAGAAGAATGAAAAAAATACTTTACATTAAATAGACCAGGCCCGGATTTAAGGGGGAGCAAAGGGGGCAAGTGCCCCGGGCCCCCCGATTAGGTGGGCCCCCAAGAATACCGAAGCACTTTATATTTTGTTCAACAAAACTATTTAAAATAGACTTCCATACACGATTATATTTTATTCATGTCCTAGAGTAGTTGTCTTTGGGTTCCTTCAGGGTATCCAGATTATATCAAAATCTGAATTTTCACTTGAGAATAAATCGAAGTTCAAAATTTCACAATCTTTGGTGCACTGGAACTATTTTAAGAATGGATTTGAAGTATTTGCGGATTTTTTTTCTTTGGTATGAGCTGCCATTCTAAAATCATTAAACAATTTTTTCATTTTATTTATTAAAGCAAAGCACTTTTTATCCTTCCATTAAACTAAATAAAAACAATATTTTAACTGCTAAAAACTCGAATTGTTTAGAATTGAGTTGTATTTCCGACAATGACTATTTTGAGGAATCGGTTTTAATACATGATCGCAGTTATTTCATCGCTAGTGAGGTGCTACAGTATACAAATATTTTTTATAATGATTTTTACCCTTCTTACACCCATAAGAAGGGTATAAATACCGCTTGGAAAACCGACTTTCGATCCGAGGCCCGCAGGGCCGAGTCACATATACCAATCAACTCAGCTCGACGAATTGAGCAAATGTCTGTATGTGCGTGTGTGTGTGTATGTGTGTGTGTGTGTGTGTGTGTGTGTGTGTATGTGTGTGTGTGTGTATGTATGTTACAAAAAAATATCACTCACGGTTCTCAGCCGTCTGTTGACCGATTTGAGTTCTCTTGGAAGCAAATGAAAGCTACTACATCCTAGTAGAACGCTATTGAATTTTATTTTGATTGGGCGTTCGGTTACCGAGATATCTTTCAAAGAGTGCTAGAGAGTAGTACAACTTAATCATTTTAGATATTTTTGACAAAGTGTATCACCATAAATTTCTCAGCCGTCTATCAACCGATTTGGGTTCTTAAGGCTCCAAACGAAAGCTACTACATCCTAGTAGAACGATTTTGAATTTTATTTTGATTGGACGTTCGGTTACCGAGATATCTTTCAAAGAGTGCTAGGGAGTAGTACAACTTAATTATTTTAGATATTTTTGACAAAGTGTATCACCATAAATTTCTCAGCCGTCTATCAACCGATTCGGGTTCTTAAGGCCCGAAACAAAAGCTACTGCATCCTAGAAGAACGCTTTTGAATTTCATTCCGATTGGACATTTTGTAACCGAGATATCTTTCGGGGAGTACTTTGGAGTAATACAACATAACTTTTTAAGAGGTCTTTGACAAATTGCTTCATAATAAATGAATCAGCCGTGTGTCAATCGATTTGAGTTCTCTCAGCACCAAATGAAAGCTACAGCATCCTAGTAGTATGCTATTAAATTTCATGCCGTTTGGAAATTTTGTTTCCGAGATATCTTTCCAGTTGTACTAAGGAGTAATAAAATTTACGCTTTTGAGACAAAAAAAATCTGGTAGTTGAGCCCATGGTCGATGATTCTATTATGGGAAGCAATCAACTACAATATTTTCTAGAATGACCAAAAATCACAATCATACATACGAATAATACAACAATAATTTTAATAAGTGTAAGAAGGGTTCTGTTCACCATAGGTGGATTAATTCAGGTTTTTTCTTCTAATTTTGGTATACACATTTTTTTCTAAACTTCTTGAAAGTTCTTATTTATTTAGGGTATCATATTATTGAGAGTTTATTGCTACAGTCCCCCTAGAGTCCTAAATTTGTTCAATCTGAATTTCGAAATACCCGCAGAATATCCCAATTCCAAATAAAATTTTATTTATTTTAACTCTTATTTTATTTTTTTTAATTAGCATCTTATAATTACGGATGAAAGTATAATATATGTGTACTATCTGAATAAGATGACATTAAAAAAAAACACACAAAATAAATGATCGCATCATTGTCGAAATTTTGGAGAATTGCTTTGAAAAATATACATTTTTTATAGAGCTTCAGAAAAACGCTATATTCGGCCTATATTTCCATGAATACATTATAAAACGCGATTGAAAATAAATTAAACAAATAAATATTTGAAGGAGCAAAACAGTTGTGTCACAATGACAAAGTTTCATTCAAAATCGCAAAAACAGTAAAAAATTAAAAAAAATATATATAAAAAGTAAAAAAATCACCGCATTATGGAAAAAAAAATTAAAAAAGAAAAAAAAACTTCGAAAAAATGTTAATGTATCTTCAAAATCTTGCTTTTGGGAGGCCCACTTTATAGGGTTTGCCCCGAGCCCCCGATGCCAAAATCCGGCACTGAAATAGACTTGTGAATCAAACATATGAAACTATGTTTAATTTAATGTATGAAAATATCTGTAAAAAACGCACTGGATAAAAACTTTTGTTTTCAACTTAAGAGAAACGCGCTAAAACAGATGACATGAAGTATTTGTTGTTAGGAACAGTCCATTAAAGACGTAGCGTTTTAGGGGGAGCTTATGATATTGCTACAAGCCATCTACATATTAGGTATGAATATAAGAGGGGAGGAGTTGTCAAAAATTGGCCAATAATGCTACCGTGATTTTGGGTGAAATTGATCACTTTTCACAGTTTTTGGCGTCTAATTTTTGAATAGTTAGCGATATGGTCAAACTCAAACATTACAGAATCATTGAAAAAAGTCCAATAAGAACCGAAACGTCAGGTTAAGAAAACATAAAGTTGTTTTTAATTGACCAAATTAGACTGAAATGCCAATAAACCCCCCAAAGATATCATCCAACGTACAGTCGATCACCCAAAGAAAGTCAAACTCAAAGCAATAAAACAAGTACGACCACGGTTCTCATCAGTCAACGAGATTGAAATTTTTACTACAAATCATTTTATTAAAATAAATGTCATTTGAAATAAAAAATCATTAATATTGCTTTCGGGGTGAAATTGATCAGTTAATGAAATATCTTTGTATGTGCCAAAAATATGTTTTCCACCTGATTTATCCACCCCAGAATGCAAAATGCTGCGCAAAACTTTTACAAGTTTTCTAAATTTTTAATTATTCAAGTTTTAAGTTTATTTAATTTTAAGAAAACGCCTTAAAATATGCACTTTTCATACTGAATAAATGATTACTTCCGGAAAAATCCTTTGGGATGCTTTTTGGGGGGACCATCATAGTAACCCAGAGATTATTTTTCAGTATGGAAAAATTTACCTCCATGAGTCGATATCGAGTCAAGGAACATCGACTCATGGAGGTTTGACTGTAATAAAATTTTTGACGATGAAATCGTGTTTAGCAAATACTTGGCAGCTAAAAGCATTCATTCAAATATTCATTACATGTACGATACAGCCACGGCAACAAAAGTTAGAAAGGGTCTTTGAAATTCGTAAAACACGCAATTTCGGAAAATTTTGAATTTAATTCAGAAATATGTGACTAATTAACTGTAAAACATGTAAACTCATCATTCAAGAACCGTTTAGCCAGATGATGGTCATTTTCTACAAAATGTTTTAAGTTTAAAGCATTATTTTTAACAAATAAAAATGACCCTAACGTCGATCAATTTCACCCGAAATCACGGTACCTTAGAAATGCTTTTCTTCAAAACTGCCCATCTTGCGATATATGGAAAAATTTTCATTAATTACAAAAATGTCATGTTTTGCAAATTGAAATATTTTTTCTTATTTGCATTTTTTTTGAACTATTTAAACGTATTGCAATTGTTCAATATTATGAAAGTTCACACGATTATCTAAAAGTCACCCATACATAACTTTTTTGTAGGTAATGTCATTTTTAAGTTTCATGGAGTAAAAAACGGTCAAATACTTTAGCCCTTTTCAAATATTAGTCTAGACAAATAAAAAAAAAACAAAGTATGCAAACTTGCTTTAAAAAACATAATCTTTATACCTAAAAAATCCATCGGATTCTGAGAGAGTGCAGCCAAACCCCTACGGCGAGTTGGCGTGAATTCGTCATACACTCTAAAAACACACAACCGAAAATGTTGAAAGTCCATAACTTTTTTGTACATTTTTTCCCCATTATGAAATTTTCACAGATGGTAGCTAACAGAATAAACTTTATTTTCACAAAATATCACGAAGGTATTTGAACCTAGTATTTTGAAATATTCAATTTTCAGTAACAAAATTCAGTTTTTTTTAGAAGAAAAACTAAACAAATTTTTCAATGTCTATTTTTCTGAGAGCCGCCATACCTTAATCTACAACTTCGCCGAACACACTTTTCCGATCAAACAAGCAGTTTCCGTGATATAATTTTTCATTTGCATGTGTTCCTATTTTTCATAGGTCCTATTTGAAAGTTGGTCGAGACACAATAAAAAGTTTTAATATGAAAAAAACAGCTGTGCAAATTCATAAGCAAATCAAAAATGCAAAATTTAAAAAAATGGATAATTTTCGTGCTGCTTCGTGGAAAGCCTCTACAGTGAACGTTCCCGAAAGGTAGGCATGTTGGTTCACATGAAGAGGCATGTTAGCCAGATGAATATCATGGATGACATAATCGACAATGCCTTTCTCACCATTGAATTCCCTTATGTAGTAAAATATGATAAAAGTCTGATAAAAACAACGAATAAAATAAATGCAATTTGCTCCTGGAGATTAGGAAAATGCCCTTAGATTGTTTACTTCAAGGTCCTGTTGAGCAATATTTAAAAGAAATTTATGGATGAAGATTAACACAGAAAGGGCTGCAAAATGGTGAGACGACAAGGAGCGTCCAACATAGCTCTGGACCACACAAGTTCCTACCTCACGTTTTCACGGCTCAATCGATGACTAAGACCGCCAGCTGGTAGTGCAGCCTGGACACTGCACTATTTTTCATCTGATTTAAGCTAGATTAAGGAGGTACGTCCGGAACGTCTGTTGGCCAAGGAGGTGCGGCTCAAACAGCGTCTGTTCTAGCATCCAGCGGCTGAGTATGAAATGCTCCTCCACCGGAAGCTATACCTAAAGTGGCAGCCCCACCACGGTGGATAGGGGACCTTAGACCAGCAACCTACTGTTCCCGAATCTCAAAAACCGTTACAGAAACCGGAAATTAAAGATTACGAACTGAATCAACGGCAACAACTTTTAGCGCGAAACAACGGGCAAGAATTGGAACTTGGAATGCAATAACTCTAGCCCAACAGGGTAAACTGGCACAACTAACTAGCCAATGAGGAATGCCGTATGAAGCTTGAGATCCTAGGACTGAGCAAAGTCCGTTGGCCGAACTCTGGGGAACACAATTTGGTATTATTGGGTAAAGTTCTGCTACGAGGTGAAACGGCTCCCCGATCAGAAAGGCATAACAAAATTATAACCGATTGAGTTATTTATTTCAAAGATTTTTCATAACAGAATGAGTTATAAAATTCGCCGGTTAGGTGTTAAAATAAAAAAAAATATAACTAAAACTGCTCTAGCCATAACATAATTATAACACATGTTGTTATAAATTAGATATAAATATATTGGGTAAAAATTAAGTTGGGTAAGTTTTAACTCATTTTTGGGTATTTTTTATTAAGAGTGTTATTTATTTAAAGCGAAAAGTTTTTTGTATAAAACACTTGCCCCACGTAGTATATAAAAAAAACCACACCCAGACGGGAATCGAACCAAGGACGCCAGCAATCAACTGCAATCCGGCGCCTATGATCAAGTGGTTCTTCGTTTTGGCGGCTGGTCTATAAATAGACTCATTTGTCCAACGTACAGGGGAGAGAAAATATAACGTCACATAAAAGTGTTCTTGATACAATTGATCGCAATTACGTCATCTTAGGATATAATAACAAAAGTGGATATAATGAAGTTATAATGGTACCGTCGTTCGGGGTGACATTGGGCCTAGAGGGTAACATTGGTCCATCGCTCCCACGGATTCAATATAAGTCAGAGATCCCGACGGTGGATGCAAAGTATCTTAGAATTATGTATTCTTGTAGTCTAGCACACAATATGCATTCCCGTGGTATTCTAAACGTGCAGAATGGTGGCCCAATGTCACCCCACTTTGGCCCAATGACACCCCGCACGACGGTAACTCAAGAATTTGCTCTGTATGTTGGCTTTATCTCATGATTCAGACCAGAAATAAATGTCGTCTCTTAATCAAAGTTGTTGAGATAGTTAATGACTCTTAAACAGTGAAAATAGTGGTATACAATTTCACCTTCTGTTGGTGCTAGCGAGTAATTAAATTAGAACATTTTGACATCTGTTATTAAATAATTATCTAATGTTCCTCACTATCAAGGAAGTTCCTGCCTATGGCAAAGTTATGCAGTAGTCTTGTGGTTGCAAATTTCACCGTTTCGTGGCGTTAGTCTGCATTTCAGGAGATTGTCAGATTTAGATGGCTTGTGAAATAAAAAAATAAGTGTTTAAAGACAAACGTCTTGAAATCCCGCTTCAACAGTGCATTAGAACTTCAGACGCACATATCTCAAGAAGCAAGCTACAAACAACAGTAAATTTTTCTGGTCTTGCTCTCTTGTATTAAGTTAAAAATAAGAAGCTCAGGTGCGCTGGTTTTGTTTACGAAGAGATTTGTGCTTTTGAAACCGTGAGTAGGTGCTAAAGTCGGCCATTGTGGCGGCCATTTTGGGATTCCAACGAGTCTGTCCTTAAAGCACAATTTTAACATTACATGGTACATCATTTACCATACTAAAGCAATTCTGTGACGTTCGCTTTGCCTCGTGATCTCATTCTTCTTCTTCTTCTTTATGGCTCGACGTTCGCATTGGAACTTGGCCTGCCTCTCTTCAACTTAGTATCCTTAGAGCACTTCCACAGTTATTAATTGAAGGGCTTTCTTTGCCTGCCATTGCATGAATTTGTATATTGTGAGGCAAGTACAATAATACACTATGCCCAGGGAGTCGAGAAAATTTTCCCGACCGGAACGGGAATCGAACCCGCCGTCTCCGGATTGGCGGGCTAACTGGAGACCCCCTCGTGATCTCATATAATGTTTTTATTTTTAGCAAAAAATAATACAAATAAGAAATTCCCCCACTAGTCGAAAGCACCTATGCGGCATTTGCTTCGGAATTTGCTCAAAATGCATGACGATGTCCATCAAACATTTTGGTAGAAAAGAAATAGCCTTCTGCTAATGAATGGTTTTTCAAAAGCTTTTAACAGAGTTTCTCATTTTGAACTACTGCACAGATTATCACACCTATTTGATTTCAGTTGACATACTGTTTCATTGAGTAAATCCTATTTGAATAATCGCTTTCAAATTGTGAAATTTAAAGGAAATCATTGAAGTCCGATCGGTATTCTATCGGGAGTGCCACAAGAATCGGTTTCAGGGCCATTGATGGTAGCCTTATTTTTCAACGGCCTTCCATCATTTTTGAAAGTATGTAATATTCACATGTTTATAGATGATAAGAAGCTGTATTTCTACTGAATTATTATGTACGTTAATTGCATGGCAATGAAACGTGACTAACGACATGATGTGTCGAAATTAGATGTAAATTTCAAAGATTCGCAAAGAATTTGTTATCAATCAATTCTTCAAAAACTAAGGTGTTTTTAATTTGCAGACGACGTGATCCAGTTGTATCATGTTAATTCAATAACATTGATAAAACTTCTAATTTCAGAATAATTTATTAAAATAATCTTGAATGGGACTACTGCAAAACCTATGGAGGATAGTGAAACTTAAAACTTACTTCAGGAATGTTAACAGTTTCAATAAAAGCCATCCTTTTTATATACAATTTGTTGCCTCACTTATCATAGCTTCATATGATCGTCTGAGAGTTGCATTAACCCTAGTAAAGGGTGAGTCGATAATCATTGTGCCATTTTCAAACTAACGTAACTTTTTTCCTACTTCATCAAAATCAACCTGAACATGTCCACATGGAGGGCGTTAATTGAAAATGTCGTGAATTTCACTAAAACGCATCCTAAATTTGAACCTATACCAGAAAGTTGAAATACATACATATACTAAACTACTGTAAAAATTTGGTTTCGTTTCGTTAACTGTAGACAATTTGCGAATCAGTTGAAGGTAGGGTGGCACAATAATTAACGACTCACCGTTTAGGATGTTGGGGTCAATATGACCCAGATAGGCACGCTGAACGTGCACTGCGCCATCGTGGTTCGAAAAACATAACAACTCAGGAGGGTTAAATCACTGCAAACGTTGGGCATTCAATTTGACTAGATACTCTAGTGTGGCTCACCTACAATGATAACTGGGATATTCATTACTTATTTTTTAACTACGCTGTTGTGCGATGCTATATAGAACCATTCACCAAGGACCTAAATATTGTGGCCTCATCACTAAGATACTGATGATCTTAAGGCTTAAGCACCCGTCATCATTTTTCGGAAAATAAAAAGCAATTTTCTCGCTGTAAATCAAAACATCGACCATAAAAATATATTCACTGCATTTTATTCCTCATGTGGAGTACAGTGAAAATATTTTCATAGCAAAGACTTTTGTTTTGATCAAAAAAACTGCTTTCAAATGTTTGATGACGGCGATGATTTCAATGACGAATTGTTCAACGTTAACCAGCCGCAGTTTATCGCGGAAAGATTGCGCCCGTTTGATTTGTACAGGGTGGCTGATTATACGTGACAGCTCCCACCCGGCGGCTGCAAAAACAGTGTTGGCGCAGCCCATGAACGGCGTCACCCTGGCACCCTCAGCCGCAGCAGCGGCGCAGCAGTGTATTCAATTCGGCTAAAATATAAACGACTCATAAGAAATTGATCATTCGTCATAAATAATTCCAAAAGTCCCAGTGAAGAAACAGGGGTGTAAGCAGTAATAAATAACAAAAGTTCCATAAACAAATAGAAAAATGCATAAATAAATCAAAAGTTTCCATAAATAATTGATTTTTGAGCAATTAAAAAAGTCAAAAATGCAATGAATAATTCAACTGTTGCAATGAAAAAAGCCAATTTTCCCATCAAAAAACTTCGAATTTTCCATAAATAAATTCAATTTTTCCATAATAAATTTGAAAATTCACAATAAAAAAATATCAAAAATGCAATAAATAATTCAAAAAATGCAATAGCAAAAAAATAAATTATCAATAAATGTCAAAAAACGAGCAATAAATGTAAATGCGTTTTGAGCCAAAAATTATGTAGACCATGCGGCGAAGCCGCATGGAGGATTGAGGAACTGAGGCGGCAGAAGGCCGCCGATGTTTCCGATATCCGATGCACCGCAACTGCATCGATTCGGTTCTAGGCAAACCAGATTCAAGAATTTGCCCGGTATAATGCAAACATAGATGTTATCCCTTTTTTAGGTCCGACGAGCGATAGCGAGTTCGGACAGCAAGCAATTGCTCGGTAAATTGCAATCATAGTTACGTAAGTTTTACAGTCGTTTCAGTCATATAAGTGCGATTCAGCATTTCACTGTCTCATACTTTCCTGCATTTGTTTTTCATGGGTAATTTCGTCATTTTTTATTGCATTTTTTTAATTTTTTATTGATTTTTCGATATTTTTTTATTGTGAATTTTCCAATTTAGTATGGAAAAATCGGATTTATTTATGGAAAATTCGAAGTTATTTGGTGGGAAAATTGGCTTTTATTATTGCAACAGTTGATTTATTCATTGCATTTTTGACGTTTTTAATTGATCTAAAATCAATTATTTATGGAAACTTTTGATTTATTTATGCATTTTTCTATTTGTTTATGGAACTTTTGTTATTTATTACTGCTTACACCCCTGTTTTATCACTGGGACTTTTCGAATTATTTATGGGAAATTTTGTATTTAATATGGAACGTTTAATTGTCTGCCTATTCAATTCGGCTAGTTTTGTCTCTTCATTATTCTGCTGCTAGCAGCGAGCAGCCCAATGGCATTATCATTGCGGTACTGGGCTGCGTGTTGCTAGCCCTTAGCGCATTTCACCTTTGTGCACATTTCTCCGTACTATCGCTGTCGCTTATAAAAGCGGCAGCGTGATCTACATGTAATTAGTTGTAAGCAATAGAACCACCACAGAGCAGGAGCATTGCCTCTCTGTGGTGCGCCAATAAAACGTGAGATTGTAGTTCGAAGTCATTCGTCTTCTCCTTTTCCTCCGGGAGGAAAATACACAACGTGGGGCCTATCAACCGCTGGACGAAACAAACAGTTTTATCCGAGAAGAGGAGAATAGCAAATTAATAACTACGAAATCACATAACCTGTTTTTATATCTTTTTTGTTAATATTAAATTATCAAAATTTTGATGGACAATCTCATTTGTTGTAATCAAGCTATAGATTATACATTCATTAAATTACATTTCAATAACATGTTATGTTGAAGTACATGTTTTGTTATTGCTATACTATTGATCAACTTATCAACAGTAACAAGTTTTGAAATCACAGCAACAATTCGAAAACTTGGACCTGTCCCTTTGTTTTGCTCCATTTTTGTATTCAGTTAAGAAGGAAATTCTGAAGAATTCCTCAAATAATATTCGAAAAAACACAAGTTCTGTAGGAACCCTTCAATAAATCCCTGCAGAAGTCTTCAAAAGAACTACTAGTGCAGTCTTCTTAGAAATTCCTAAAGTATTTTTTCTGAGCAATTATTTAAATTCTTGGCAGAATCTTTTGAAAACTTTTAGAGAATTCGTCGGAAAACCTCCTGGTGAAATTCTCAAAGAAATATTCAGAGAAATCTTAAGATGAACTTCGGGACAAGTCATTACAGGAAATTTTTCAGAAATCCTTGAAGGGATTCAATGCAACATTCTGGAGGAATTTCTAGAGGAGTCCGTGAAAATCCGTGAAAGATTCAAAGGAAGAACTCTCGGAGAAATTTCTGGAAGATTTTTCGGAGTTATTTATGGAAAAGTTTATGACGAAATCTGTCGACGAATTCCTGGAAGAATTATGGGACAAAATCCTGAAAAAAAAAGCTCAGAGTAGTCCCTTGATAAATATAGAAGGAATTTCTGACAGAATCCTTAGAGAAATCTTTGGAGGAATTTTAGGAAAAATATTGCAGAAATTTGTGGTAATAGTCTTGTAGGAATCATCAGAGGAAGTGTAGGAGAAATTCTAGCATTTTGGAGGAATCCTTGTAGAATCCAGGAGGCATTTTCGACATAATTCTTGAATCCAGGGAAAAATCGAAGCAATTGAAACGAAGTTTCCGGAAAAATATATAAATATAATATCCCAAAAATGTTCTGCAAAACTGTTGAGCATTCTAAAAAAACTTCAGTTTCAGTGCTGAAAAGCTCGTATTATTTGAAAATATAGAAATTATTAAACTTCAATAACCTTGCGTTGAACTTGCTTCAAATATATTTCAATGAATTCAAAACTGAACATAGTATTTTTCGATAATTTGATTATTGACGTCAGAGTGATGAAACTCATGTTATTGACGGGTTTGGGAGACAAAGGTAATATTTTTTAAATAAGTATTATAACTTACTTAGTTACGATTAACAAATCTTGCTCTCCGATTATAATCAATAACATATTAATATCATAATTTGTTATTGAAATATTTTGCGATTTCACTGTTATTAAGTTGTTATTGAAACTAACAAAACAAGTTATTCAAATGGTTTTCCAGGAACATTTTTTTGTTATGATATTTGTTATTTTGCCGCTTATGACAGACAAGTTTATAACATATTATGTTATGTTAATAACTTAAAAATAAACGATTCTATTATTCAGTTATTTTGCCCAAATAACACAGAACCTTACGCTGTTGTTATTCCCTTCTGCTCGGGTAGCCAAGGTGCACACCGTCCCGAGCAGAAGGGAATAACATCAGCATAAGAAGATGTGTTATTTTGGCAAAATAACTGAGTAATGAAATAAGTTATTTTCATGTTATTAACATAACAAATTATGTTATAAACTCAGCTGTCATAAGCGGCAAAATAACAAAAATCATAACAAAAAAATGTTCCTGGAAGACCAATTTAATAACATATTTTGTTAGTTCAATAACAACATAATAATAATGATTTTGGGAAATATTTCAACAACAAATGTTGTTATTTGAAAGTTATTAATAACAATCTGAAAGCAAAATTAGTTATGATTAGTTTGATGTCACATAGTAAAAGTTCGGACAGTGGCACGCGTGTAAATCAAAGGGGTACCGCTGCACGGTGTCAAAATTTCGATTACATATTATCGAACATTTATGTACCTCGGATTTTTCTTCGAAAATGATTAGTATTTGGGATATATATTCATAATCGAAAAACTAGAAATTATTTTATCGGCGAATTTTTTTCCATTTTGTATGGGACATTTTTTAGGCTAACATAGTAATTATTGCTTTTTAGTATGGAAAATAGCCAAAAACTCAGCAACTCAAATTTTCCCCGATCGAATATTTTCAAATTTTGCTTTAAACATTATTCTTCATTACACCAACAAAGCTAGCCATGAAACTGTTTGACATTTCTCAGGTCATTTTGACAGACCACACACATGCACGAAAAAGACGGATAACATATTCAACTTTATCGATCTTGTTGACTTCCTTTTCATGTTCATGTTACATCTGTCAAAATGACCTGAGAATTGTCAGTCATTTTGAGGTTAGGTTCGTTGGTGTAATAAAGAATAGCCGAAATTCTAACATTCTATGAAGAAAAATCCGAGGTACATGAAAGTTCGATAATAGTCGAAATTTCGACACCGTGCGCTGTCCGATCACTTTTTACACTTAAAATTCTGCACATTAGTAGTTCCGTGTCAAAAATTCAGCTCAATCCATCAAAGCAAACTATAGTTACAGTATCGCAAACATGGCCATTTTGTATGAAAATCGGCGTTCGTCTGATCAATTATGCACCACAGTGTACGTAACTAGATACTAAAAAAGGAACATAAAACAGGTCATAATTATCGAAGTGTTTATAAAATAATAAAATGAAATGCTCGTTCAGTCCTTATTAGAGGAACTAATTAGATCATAGACACGGTATGGTGTAAACAATGGGTTGTAAACAAATCTTGAATGATGTAGTTTCAATTTTAAAACTTGTTATTGTTGTGCTATTCTTTATTAAATCTCCATGGTATAATAATAACTAAATTTGTTTCATAACAAAACATATGATTATAATATTATTTTATGGGTGTATATCAATACCTTGATCATAACAAAATAAGATTGTCAAACAAAACATGTTATGGAAAACTTATGTCTTGATAAGTTAAAAATAACAAATCAAGATATAAAAACAGATTATGTGATTTGATAGTTATTAGTTTGATATTCATCTCTGCTCGGGGTGTAAAAACCATACGTGCGCGGTCTGGCACGATCTTGCTGCGCGTTTCGAACGCAGCTGGCTGAGAATCCAAGATAAGCGCGACAATATCTATCTGAGCTTTCTTAAAGGTCTGGATCATGATTCAAAATTGCCAAAAATAATGTTTTTTACAAGCACAGTAGCATTGCACTGCGTACCAAACACCACATGTAAAATGTTCATTTGACATAAACTGCATTTTCAAAACTATAACTGACTTTGTTATAATGTTCATATAATGATGATCAAATAAATTTATTTGTATTATAACTGACCTTGTTATAATTCTGATATAATTAAATCAAGTTTTCAAATCATTTTTGTCAAACATATCTAAATATAACAAACGGTGATATATCTATCACCGATATGATATATGTTGTTACATTTTTGTTATGCCTTTCTGATCGGGTCACGCCCACGCTGCGCTCATCAGTAGGTCGGCTCCAGAGGCACGTTCTCCTCCGATTCGCTCATGCAGTGGGAACCTGGCCTGAAGTGGGCTTTGTGGCCGTGCGTAATCCGCGAAGTGTGGGATCGCGAAGTGTGCTAGTGATCGTCCAGTCTGTGCAACCTCTGGTTGAAGACGGTGTAGTGTCTTTTTTTAATAATAAGAGGGTAATTGTGGCCATATTCAGGACACGGGTTCGAGATCAACCGATGCTGACGGAATGCAAGACAAAGAGAACTTTTACAGCCAACTGAATACTGTCGTGGATAAGATTCCAAAAGGTGATACCTCTCATGGGCGACTTCAATGCAAAGGTTGGTTACGACAACTCGGACTAGGCGCTGTCCATAAACTACGTAGACTCATTTTGAACCATCTCAGACCCCCCTCCCCTTCCGTAGACTTTTGTTCATACAAATTTTTCGAAATTTGTATGAAGCGTAGACTTTGGCCCCCGTCCCCCCTTAAGAGTCTACGTAGTTTATGGACAGGCCCCTATGAGCACGTCATGGAACACCATGGTCTCGGAAAAATGAGTGAGAACGGTGAGCTGTTTGCAGAGTTTTGTGGCAACAATGACATGGTGCTTGGGGGATCGCTCTTTTCCCATCGACCAGTGCACAAAGCGACATAGGTTTCTCGTGATGGCGTCATGGAAAATCAAATCACTGAGAAACACTGGTTCACGAAGTTAATACCTAGTTAAAAGTTTTGGGATCAGTTTGCACGAGTCTGCAAAAATTCATGTTGCTGATTATTAAAAAAAAAACACTAGGTCAGCTGCAACACTGTGGAGGCGTCCTGGTACTTCACAGGCTCCGTTAGTGGTTAGCTTTCTACCATATCCCCCTAAACATTCATTTCAAGGCACGGTAAGCATACATCGTTACATCTTCAATTTGGGGTTACCTGTTCAGGGGACTCTTGCCACCGAAATTGTATTATATTCCCAGCCAGTTGAGACTACCACTACCGCCACTACTAAGCTATCTAGGCTGACTGAGAAAAGTAGTTAATATTGATGATCAATTTCATATTAATCCGAGCAGCGTTCCATTTCAACGAGATTAGAGATTTTTCATACTAAAATTCTGTATGCATGAGTAGAAAATTGAATCATGCTTGCATCGCTTCTACGAAAGGATAAAATTAAGTAGATTCCGAAAAGTGCCATCCGAATCTGACCAAACGGAGCAAATACTCCGGGAACAGTATAAGCTGAGGGCTTTGCATACCGGTACCACACATAAAGGTCCAAACACAAATTCCTGCAAAATCATGTTAAACATTGATGGGCTTGACTTTTCCGCACGGCGCGTAATGAAAATGTGGCATTTCCAGTAATGGCAACCGGAGTGAGCTTAACTATTTAAACACTTTACGAGCTCCGACAGCGCCACTGCAATCTCTGCCAAAATTAATACCCGAGCCCATCCCGGTAAACGTCCAATCTGCTGCTTAGCGCAAACCGCACGGACGACCAGCCAGCAGCCAAGATGCCATTGTGTGCCGTGGTCCGAGCGTCACACAGCTATCAATTTTCCAATTTTATGCCCGGTTCGTTACTTTACCACCCGTCCTAATACAACGTAACGCAACGCAACGCAACGTTTGATGATGCTTTCTTGCTGATGTTGCGAGGACGACACACAAACATCACCTTTCAAAATGGTAAATTTATTGAATCCAATAAAATCTCATCTTCTTTCGTTCGGAATGGTTGGAGGTGAGCTCACCCGAAAGCTTCCCGAAGGCATTACCTACCTCCCTATTGTGGTTCGAGGAAAAATGTTTATCCTTTGCGAATTGTGGCCCAGCTCTGGGAAAGGCTCATCTGCAATGATCCGGATTGTGCGGTTTCCTTCGGAAGGATTTTCTCTTAATTCGATTGGCCTTACCGGAACCGGGTCGCGGGCAGATAACAGACCCAAGTAACACAGATAACATCTTTGAAAATGATATTTGAAAAAGATGTTGTAGTACAGTACTATAATCGTATCCGTACACATCTTATGTTGAAATCAGGTTTTAAATATGTTAGATAAAAACAAACCACTGAAAAATCTTATCAACCAGACCACAAGTTAAAGTAACGTAAATTTAACTTTGATTACACAAGTAATTTATATCATTGTCTTCTTTCCATGAAAGACGGTATGAAAAAACATCAGCAGTACATAGTTATAACCTATGACTCAAGCATGTTGAAAATACGTTATTTTTACGTATTAAATATGTTGGTGTATAAGTTTATCAGTCATTCACTTGAATATTATTTATGAAACATTGTACTTAAAAGTTTCCAGCTAATTGAACACCATCCATTACTCATATTGTATGCTTAACGATGTACGATGGACTTGATAATTCGTAGTCGTTGTCCAGATTATAGGTGAATTAATAAAATATACCCTAAAATGCTTGACGACTGTGGAAGTCATTTCAGGCTTAATATGCCGATAGAAGAAAACCTCCAGTGAACTCTACTTAATCGTCAGGCCTCCTGTCTACGCAATATCACTTTGGGTACTTACGTGCCGGCTTAATCTCACAGAGAAACACTATTTTTGATTCAATTCGTTTCAGAATTTGATTTTAATGATCAGAAATCCTTTTTTCTGATTGGTACCAGTGGAACTGCAGTGGAACTTTGTTATTGTTTTACTTATGTTCAAAACAGGTATCAAAAACAAACAACTACATCGTTGTATGCTATTTGAAAAAGGATGTTGCAAATAAGTTATTACGACGTTATTTCAATGTATTTAAACCGATTCAAGTAGAAGTCGACAAACATGTCATTGCGATGTATAGCCAATGTTATTTAAACGTAATACTTGTATTCTGAATTCCTTCCCATCAGGTCAGATAAATTACAGTGCCTGCTAAAAATTTTCAAACTATCACTTGTATATGTAGCCGTTTGTTCATCTGCACATTTCTTTCCTAATAGTTATTTACCTGGGGCAGTGCAAATATTTAATAAAAGAGTATAATTTGCTTATTGATAACGAATACGCATTCTACATTCGAAAAGCATATCGTTAGCATGTACAACATAATTAAAAATAGCATGCCAAAACTTCCTGACGGTGCTGTCTTAAGAAGCTTCCATGTTGAATGCCTGAAAATTTGTTGAAAATTCTCACAAAAACTAGAGAGATGACAAACTTTTCCTTCTTGTTTTCAACTTGATGGAAAGCGAATGAATTAATGAAGGGGGAATGTACTTATTTCACCATAAATTTTGAATGGCACATGAAATTAAGTAATAGTGACCAAATATCGAGATCGTAAATTACAAATGGAATGAAAGGCTTGAGCATTATTTTTAGCCATTACCAAATAGCACATAATAATTGTCACATTTATTTGCACAGCGTTCCTTTGATAAATCATGTTTTTTTTTCAGTTCTGACGATGTTACAGAAAACATAATCGATACTTAATATTATGTTATAATAATGTATTGAAAAACATCTTTAGTAACATCAAAGATGTTTTATAAGCCGCCATTTTTTGCGCTTTTTCGGTGATATAAGTGTATGAAAATAAGTTTTTCATATGTGAAACAAAACATCGACTTTTGTTTGAACTATGTATTATATACACTATTGTAACAAATTGTGTTACTTGGGGAGATTACCTGTTTCAAAAGTCTATGAGTGAAAAAAAACGTATGTTCCATGAGCATGAAATTAGACAGAAATTTAATTGACCCCATATAATTTCGTTGGTAAAGGATAGATAGTACACGTACAAATAAGATATCATCGCACTTTAATTTCTAAAAATTGAAATCTTTTGTAGTTTGTCACAGAAAAAAAAAATGAAATCAATCGGTTGAGAAATGACTGGCATTCTAAAGATGACTTGTTTGTACAAGAAAACGGTTTTGGTGCATTTTTATTGTCCGATACTGTACATGTTTGCAGCATTTTTTTGTTTTGTAGAACATTTCGAATTTCTAAAAAATCATTTACAGGTTCCCCTACGACGATTTAAAAAAAAAATATCATTTCTCATAAAAACTCTTCAAAAATTCAAGCTTTCGTAATATTTTTTCAACTTCTGAATTTTTGCAGTACTTCTTTGCACTCTTATGAACCTCAGGAGTCTGGACATTCCTGTTCCCGGGACACTAGGATCGTGTTCGTTCCCAGTACTTACGAAATTTTCTGGCTCCTGGTCTTTGGTATCATCTTTCAAGCTAACTTTGCCATTCGAATCAGCTTTATACATACCCTTTTTCTGAAGTGTTGTCTGCCCGAACTTGTAATTAATTAGGAAATTGCACGCTCTGAAATGTTGTATGGACGCCACATCGACCGTAAAGTACCATTCAACGTGTTTCTCAGCTTGAGCTATTCCTGAAGGAACTGCTGGTACAACTAGGAGTATTGGAGAAGTCTCTGAAGATATTTTCGAAAGTATCACTGTAGAAATTACAGAAGGAATTAAAAAAGATCTGATGAAAATTCAAAATGAATTCCTGAAAGAGTTTCTGAAAAAAAAACAGGAATATTTTGAGAATCCATAGATGGATTTTCTGAAGAGATTCTAGGAGGAATACCTGAATAAACCCCTGGTGGAATACCTAACAAATACCCAACAAAACCTCTTAATAATCTCTTGTAGAATTTCTAAGGCATCGGAGAAATCTCTTCAGAAAGCTTCTGAGAAAGATTTGAAGGAATTCACAACACCTGGCAACCCTGCCGAGTAAAGTTAACCGATTTTTTCGCTATCGTTGTTTATCCCGATTTTAGTTTGTTAACACTGCACTTTAATTTTTTCTTATTGACCACTACATTGTGTATTATTGACTGTATTCGAAGAAAGTGTAGTCTTTTTGATTTCTGTCGTGATTGTGTCTTAATTTGATATTTATTTGCCTGTGCTGTGCTCATCGCATCCCCATTGTGTCGTATACATACGTGCCATCAAAACATCCAACATCCAATTTGGAGCTAATCGTCGTCCCCGTCGTTCTACATTCTACGTTGCCGTATTGTGTGCCTACCTGGAGGCGTTTGAGCAGTCATGGATAAAAATTGCGCCAAGTGTAACCAGACCATAAATGGAATTGATTTTGTGACCTGTCGTGGATACTGTCACTGCACATTCCACATGCAATGCTCTGGTATTTCGCGTGCGCTCATGAACTATTTCACGTCACACCGAAAAAAATGTGTACTGGATGTGTGACAAATGTTACGATTTGTTCGAGAATTCACATCTGCGCTCAATCACGAAAGTTCCCCGTTTGCTTCTTTCACGGAAGCAATAAGTAACCTGCAGATGGAAATAAAACAATTGTCCAAACCTGCTCCACCTACTCTGTCACCAGTGGTTAGGCTTTGGCCTCAGATCGAATCTGCTCGTGCTCCCAAACGACTCCGTGGACCAGACTTGACACACATGGCTTGGCTACCGAATGTCACTCTGGCTCTAAACAAGTAGGGCAGAATGTCGTATCTGTCCCTATTACTGCGAAGTAATGAGTTAATATCGGAAATGGTGAAAGCGAACCTCGAATTGGATGAAGCTGCGAATGTTGTTAAACTAGTGGCCAAAGATGCGGATGTCAGTCGTATGAACTTCATCTCCTTCAAAGTCGGCCTGGATCCAGTTTTGAAGACGAGAGCACTCAACCCTTCGACTTGGCCGGAAGGACTCACGTTTCGTGAGTTTGAGGAGTACTCTGCGCAAAAATTTCGAAAACCATCGGTTGTGAACCTGACCCCAACATCGGCGAAAACTCCGGAAATGTCACCTGAAATAAGATCATGTCATAGTACCACTCAACTTAGGGAATTGCTCCATGGTTCACCGAAAACCATTGCTGAAATATTCCCGACACCGGGACGCACTGCGGCAAGCGTTATGGAAGACTCCAATCCTCCCAGCACGGTCGCGCCTTTGCTGCCAGCGATCATCAGTCGTCCCGGTCCCGTGTCTGGGGCAAAGGAAAGGATCTTCCAAGCCGCTACCTCAGGCAAGTACAACATTTGTCCGTTTAGCCCAGCTCCTGATGCGTTCACCATTTTTAGCTCTTCACCATCTACATCTATGCCCCGTTCATCACACCTCACCTCGCGAGCACTGGGACGCACCGAACATAGCATTATGGAAGCCCTGGATCCCTCCGCCGCAGTCGAGCCATTCCAGCCAGCAGCGATCTCCAGCCGTCCCGGTCCTGCGTGTGGGCAGGGTGAAAGGGTCTTCCACAACACGCGTAGTGGCAACTACTATTTATCTCCGAACATTTCATCTGCTGATGAGACTCCCGCTTCCAGTTCTTCAACGGCAGGACAACAACAATCAAGTGAATCCTGTGAAAGTTTGGTCTATTTCCAAAATGTTCGTGGGCTACGTACAAAAATAGATGAACTGTACCTGGCCACCCGTGACTGCAGTTATGACGTAATTTTTTGGTCGAGACTGGGCTAGATGAATGCATCACTTCTCTGCAGATCTTCGGTAACTCCTACAATGTGTATCGGTGCAATCGTTGAGTGTGCGGTAGTTCGGCAGCAGCAAAGTTTCGCGCGCTCGCTTTGCTAGATTTTTGCGATTTTCTTTCCCCTTCTCTCTGCGGGGCTCCGACGACGGGACGCCAAGCAGTCAGTAGTGTGCGGTAGTTCGGCAGCAGCAAAGTTTCGCGCGCTCGCTTTGCTAGATTTTTGCGAGAGTGAGTTTGTGGAGGCAAAGTGTACAGGCCGCGTTTTCATTCGGTCGTCGTCGTCGTCTATTTGACTGCTCATCTTCGTACGGGGCGATTTATGATACGATAAATGCAACAAACAACATTTTTTGCGATTTTAGTCAACAGACATTGAAATGTTCGTCACGTCAAGTGTCGGCCCAAGTTCCAAAGCCACGTTGGTTCAAATCACTTTATTTTCTCTTTCGTTAATTTTCGCACTTCGAAAACTATGTGAACGGTTCGTCATCTTCGATGTCGGCATGTGTTTTGTTTTAGTCCAAATGAAAATAAGTGGTTTGATATTAATAGGGTTGCATGAATCACTCCACTTACCAAAGTGAACTCATATCATGCGCCCTTTCCCCTCCCCACTAACAAAAAGTCCTTCCCATGACAGACGTGGAGACGCAGAGGTGATCTCGGTCTTTAGTAAGCAACGCACGTCATAATAACATTCCTTTCCTTCCTCGATGACCGTAAGGACGTGGCCGGCGCCGTTATTGACCTAATAAAGTTTGGAATTCTCGAAGATGCACATTGAGGACGGTAAGCTACTCCCAAGCTCCGTCTGTTGGTTCCTTGTGCAACTTCGATTGTTCTGGTCAATCACGGAGTAGCAACTACGAATAGTACGGTCATCTATG
The DNA here is from genome assembly GCF_035046485.1 of Aedes albopictus. Taxonomy (NCBI): domain Eukaryota; kingdom Metazoa; phylum Arthropoda; class Insecta; order Diptera; family Culicidae; genus Aedes; species Aedes albopictus. The sequence continues at coordinate 76,253,763 of NC_085138.1, read as the reverse complement.
CTCATGCTCATGCTCAATGTGTATCGGTGCAATCGTTGTGCGTTGAACAGTCGTAAATCGCGTTTTGGAGGTGTACTCATCGCTGTTGCTGAGCAATACAACAGTTCGAGGATCGATTTGAGCAGCAGCCAATCACTAGAACAAGTCAGCGTATTGTCTGTCATCAAGGGCTAAAAGTTTCTGTTACTAGTCGTTAGTCGTCTACATTCCGCCTGATCGTAGTAGAGATGTTTCGACAATTAACGCACACATCGCCTCTGTCCAGAAGCTTCGTGAAAAGGGGTCACCTAATGATATCGTTATCGTCTGTGGGGATTATAATCAGCCACGCTTAAACTGGTCTAGGGAAGATGAGGGTATTAGTTTCAATAGCTCTACCTTGCTGCCTCCTGCAGCTGCCGCACTAGTTGATGGCTTCGATTTTCTCAACCTAAAGCAAGGCAAAATTGAATACAACCACCTTGGAAGAGTTCTCGACTTGGTGTACTTCTCAAGTGTGACGGATATCAGCGTAACGAGTGCAATTTGTCCTTTGTTGCCCGTCGACCCTTATCATCCTCCGTTGGAGGTTGCAGCTGCAGTCCCTCGTATTCGGCGCACTTCTCTTTGTCATGGTGAGATGCGACGCTTGAACTACCGTCGTATCGACTTTGAAGCGCTTACGGAGTATTTGTCGAATTTGGATTGGACCGTAATATTCCATGATATTGTTGATATGGACGATATCGCTGTGCGTTTTTGATGCACATGGCTTAATGAGAACCTACCGATGTTAAGACCCTCTCGTAAACCACCTTGGAGCAACCCGGAGTTAAGCAAATTAAAGCTCCTACGAAATGCTAAACAAAGATTACTGCGACGGAATCGATCTTTCTCCAATCAACGCGCGTTTAAAACAGCTAGTGATGCGTATCGTAATCTGAATGCTTCTCTCTACAAATCTCACGTCATGCGTGTGCAATTTGATCTGCGTAGGAACCCAAAAAGTTTCTGGGGTTTCATAAACTCGAAAAGAAGAAGCTCCTCCATCCCGTCGATCGTTTTTCTGGATGAATGTGAATCGTCTTCAACGCAAGAGCCGTGTGAGCTTTTTGTCAAATATTTCGCGTCTGTTTTTTTCTTCTCACACCACGTCTTCATTGGAAGCTAATGCTGTTGCTGCTAGTTTACCTGTTAATGCTGTAGATCTGTATACTTTTGCTGTTTCATCGGACATGATTATCGCAGCTTCAAAAAAGCTAAAAGAAACTCGTACTCTCCTGGACCGGATGGTGTACCTGCTGTAATATTTCGTCGTTGCGATGTTTCTTTGACTTTACCGTTGACTCTTATTTTCAACAAATCCTTCGAGCAAAGGAAATTCCCCGCAGTGTGGAAGCAATCGTTTATGTTCCCCGTACATAAAAAAGGAGATAAGAGAGACGTTAGAAACTATAGAGGAATAACCAGTCTATCAGCAGGGTCAAAAATCTTTGATATAATAGTAGGTAATGTCATCCTTAGTGCAACTAAGAACTACATTTCGTTCAACCAACACGGATTTATGCCAGGTCGCTCCGTAACAACCAACTTGATGGAATTTACAAGTACGTGCATATCGCAGATTGAAGCTAATGCGCAAGTGGATGCTGTAGGTATATGCGGACCTAAAAGCTGCTTTTGATGTTATTGACCACCGAATACTCTTGTCGAAACTCTCCCGTCTAGGCGCATCGGAGCGTCTTACTCTATGGTTGGAAAGCTATCTCTCTCACTGAGTTCTGCGTGTAAAACTTGACTCGTGTGTTTCCTGTGCGTTTAGCAATAAATCTGGCGTTCCACGAGGTAGCAATCTGGGCCGCTTGCTGTTCACGCTGTTCTTCAACGACGTTGTCTTGCTGTTAGGTTCCAAATGTGTGTTAGTGTACGCTGACGACCTGAAAATTTATCTGGTCGTCAAGACGATGGAAGACTGTTTCCGGCTTCAAAGTTTGCTGGATACTTTTGCTGAATGGTGTAGGCTTAACAAACTTGTCATGAGCATTTCAAAGTGCGTAGTGATTTCGTTCCACAGGTCAAGAAATCCTATCACGTTTGATTACTGCATTGACGGTGTTGTCCTTGAGCGCGTTGATCAAGTCAGTGATTTGGGTGTTGTTCTTGACGCAAAACTGACATTCAGTCAGCATATCTTCTCCATAATTTCCAAGGCTACACGTCAATTGGACTTCATCGCAAAAGTGTCACGGGAATTCACTGACCCTTATTGTTTCAAAGCACTTTACTGGTACGGTCTATATTGGAAAACGCTGCAGTTGTATGGACTCCTTACCACTTGTCGTGGATCGCCAGGATTGAACGTGTTCAACGTCGATTCATCCGAATTGCTCTTAGAGACCTGCCGTGGAGAGATCCACAAAATCTCCCTCCGACCTCCCATGAGGTGCGTTGTCGGCTTATTGGGCTCGATACGCTGCAGCGGCGTCGTAAAATTCAACAGGCTTCGTATGTTGCGAAAACATTGAGTGGAGAGATAGACGCCTCCGAACTTTTGTCCCGAATCGAATTTCGTGCCACCGGGAGACTATTAAGGGGTTCGTCAATGCTGATAACCAGATTCCATTAGTTATGTAAGACATTCATGTAGACTACTGTCAGATGGATTAAAATAAATAAATAAATAAATAAATTTCTGATTCTTAATGTATTCGTGAATTATTTTCTAAAAACTAAACCCTGAAGAAATCTCTATGAAAAAAAAATCTGAAGAAATTCGTAGATGATATTCTGGAACAATCTATGCAAACTTTTGTGAAAGGATTTTTTGAAGAATTTTCTAAACGAATCCTTGCAATATTTTTGGAAGCTATTTGTTCGCACCAAACTCACGAACTTAATTAACGATGGTGGTGCACCAGAAGTTCACTGAACAACGACGGCGGACTGGCGGACCGGACACGTGACCGAGCATACTTCGGATTAGATTCGACGCGGAACCTTTTGGGATTTTAGATGAATAAGGTTTAAAACGATGTGGTCGGATTGACTGCTGTATTCATACTTAATGGTTAGTTGGTACAATTTTATCGACGGAACTTATATACTGGTGTTAGTGAGTACAATATAGGAGAAAATTAAAGAACGCAATGTTCATTGCGTTATAGGAATGAATTTGAGGGGGACAATGTTCGAACTTTCTATTATGGCTAATTCAAATCGACAGTTGAGACTCCGCAGCAGTTGCAGGTCCACGAGACACTCTTCGTGCCAGATTTTCTAACGGAATTCTTGGAGAAATTTCTGGAGGAAATCTAAAGGAATCCCTAAAAAATTTTGTGAAAGAATTTCAGGCTGATTTTCTTCAGGATTTCCTGGATGATTTTTTAAAGCAAATCAACGAGGACTTTTCAAAGGAATCCCTAAAAGATTTTTTTTAAGAAACCCCGGGATTTTTTTGAGGAACTCGTAAAAGATTTTTTTAAATGAATCCTAGGACAGATTTCAACAAGGTTCCATGAAAGAATAATAGAAAAATCTGTGTTCAAAGTTATCTTTGGAGAAATTAGTAAATCTGGATATATGTCTGAAGAAATTATTATTTATATTAAAAACCATAAGAGATCTACTGAAAAAAAAACTTCGAAAAATTTGTGAAGGAACTCCTAGGGCAGTTTCCAAGAGTACCTTGAGGAATTTCTAAAAAAAAACCCCAGGAGCAATTCAGATTTCAAAAACAAAAATCCCTGGAGCAATTTCTAAAGCAAACCCCGGAGAATGCCTTAGAATTAATCCTTGGAAGATCGTTTGAGAGAATTCCTCAAGAAATTACCGAAGGAATTTCGAAAAAAAAAAATGTTTTTTAAATTTCAGAAAAAAATTTACAGACTTTCTGAAGGAATTTCAATAGATTTTTCAAACGAATTCCTGAAGTAATCCCTGAGCGAATTTCTCAATCAATCTCGGAAATGATCCGTGATAAATCATGGAGGAATTGGTGAAGCAATTTTTTTTTCAAGACACGGACACGTCTGGCAAATCATGCCAGATTTCGTAAAAGAGCTCGTTGTGACACTTCTGGAGGGACACATGGGGTGATACACAAATTATGTCACGCAAAAATCGACCTTTTCCAACCCCCCTCCTCCCTATGTCACACTTTTTGTATGAGACCTCAAAATTTTGTGTATGGGTTGTCACGTTTTGCAAAACCCCCCTGCCCCCTAATAACGTGACGTAATTTGTGTACGACCGCCATGGTAGATTTTCTGAAATAATCTGTAACATGATGATTCGATTTGGAAAGTTTTCTTCGGAGGCCGAAGTAATAAAGATAAAAATTCTGGGTTCACTTACTTTTATTTAACACCACAGAATTGCAACAAAAGGCGACCGAGCATATAGCGGTACAAACCTACACTACTCGCACAGAAAGATCGTTCGGCACATACAAGTCTATCAAGTGCTTGTCACGAATATTTAAATTCTCGAAGGAACCCCTTGAGGAATTTCAGAAGAGATCCCTGGAGGAATTTCTGAAGCAATTCGTAAAGGACTTCCAGGGTAAATTTAGCGAGATAGTGGTTTATTCGTTATTTAGCGAGAATTACTTATACATATATGCCAAAAACTCCGAGCCTTTTATCGAACACTCAGTTTTCATGCAGTTTTTATACGTTTTGGTACATTTTGATAAACAATAAAAAAATAAAAAAAATTGCTTAAATTTTATGTAAAAGACACATTCTACCGTGACGTAACTACGTTTTGACGCCTTTTCTGTCAGATTTTCCACTATAACTCGTAAATTCGACCGTGAACCCTCAAATATTTTTACATATTCGGATTCCTTGTAAAATTTCCAATAAGTTTAATCTGTTAAACAGTTAGTTTTCATTGGAAAAGTATGTTAAAAATGGGAATTAATAGCGTAACGTTACACCGTTATAACGTCACGCTACTCATTACCATTTTTAGCATACTTCTCTATGAAAACTAACTGTTCAATAGATCATACTTATTGTAAATTTTACAAGGAATCCGAATATGTAAAAATATTTGAGGGTTTACGGTCAAATTTACGAGTTATAGTGGAAAATCGGACAGAAAAGGCGTCAAAACGTTGTAACGTCACGGTAGAATGTGTCAAAATATAATTTAAATTTTATAGACCTTTTGAAAATTGAAATGTCTACTAAATCGAGGTATACCTGGACATAGAAAGAAATTTGTAGATTCGATACCTATACTTTTAACTCTCAAATCTCAAATTCTCAGCACTTTGTTGCGTGAAGCGGGGAAAGCATGAATTTAACTTATAATCCTCCAGTAGATCACTGATTACGTTTGACGATCGGATGGCTTATACTCCAAGCAGTGCTCGGATACTCTCAGATAGTCATTGAACTCATTTGTTAGATAAAAGATAGATGTATGAGCAGGTCCGGGGTCTCCAGTTAGCATAGTGGTTAAGGCTATGGATCGCCAATCCGGAGACGGCGGGTTCGATTCCCGTTCCAGTCGGTAAAATTTTTTTCGACTCCCTGGGCATAGTATTGTACTTGCCTCACAATATACAAACTCATGCAATGGCTGGCAAAGAAAGCCCTTCAATTAATAACTGTGGAAGTGCTCAAGGAACACTAAGTTGAAGCGAGGCAGGCCAAGTCCCAGTGGGGACGTAAAGTCATAAAAAAGAAAAAAAAAAGAAAAGAAGAATGAGCAGGTCCGGTTTATGGATTGTGGGGGCCTAGGGCTCGTGCGAATGTGGAGGCCTCTCGGAGGTATAAGGACTGTATCGGAAATTAACTATAAACGTTCATAATCGCCTGAAAAATAATCTGTTCGAAATAAACATAACTTTATTTTTGGAGATCTATCTATATAAAAATAAGTTTGAAATTCCTTTGAGGCAACAAAACTCAAGATTGGCTGACCCGATCAGGATAACTCTTGCATGGTTTGATTCGTATTCGTGGTGGTTGTGTTTATATGTACAAAAAGCTACGAAAATCATTTAAAAATGCATGAAAATAGTGAAAATACTGATTTTCTCATGAGCCGGGAAGAAATTCAGCGTGATCGAAATTAAATCAATCTAGAGTGCGTTGCTACAACAGTTGTCAAACCACCTCAGCTTGGCAAGGCAACGTTTGCCGGGACAGCTAGTACTATATAAATCTCTTAAATAAAGAATGGCAGTTCTGATTTTCAAAAAATAATCTTTCAACTTGGACTTTTATCTCAAAGATTGCACATATGTTTTTAAAATTTTGGACACCTCCTGAAAATTTGAAATTGCGAAAACTGTGGGAAAATATTCAATTTTTTCTCTTATTTTTGCGCAAATATATTCTTTTCCAGAATGCTCATGATATAGGAAAAATGTTTTTATCAAGAAAAATTCCCTCCGCAGTTTAGGGCAATTCTTAAAAATGAAAAAAGGGCCATTTTTCGGGGAACTCTTTTTTTATGCGTCTTCAAAGAACTATTACGCAAATAAAAAATACATAAAGTTGAAAATTTGCATTTTTTTCGATTGGGTATGTATTTAAATCTAATGATGACGTAGTTTTACCAGAGAACGGATTTTTTTAACCTCTGAAGATATTTAAAACAGAGCGTCAAAGTTCGACCAAAAAGTAGGTGTTTTTTGGGATAGACCATATTTTTGACGTTGGAGGTTTTTCTATCCAAAATAAGAATTTTAAAAGTCGGTATTGAGTGATATGTTATGTGTACATAACTGCTAGTAATAATCATTATTTTCCAGATTTTTACCCGTACAAATTTGTTTCGCTACAAACTATTGAAACGCTACAAAAGTTTAAAAAAAAGCAGTTTGTACAGATTGTTATTTTGTGTGGTATGCTCATAGAACCATATTTTCAATAATACTAAACATTTTCCAAATTTCTTCAAGCTGTTCTAAACTTAACTATATTGTGAAGATTTCATAGAAGAACCGGAATAAAAAGACCAACCGTGCTTCGAGATAGAGCATTTTGAATGTTTATGGTTAATTTCCGATACAGTCCTTACATGCGACGAGCAAATAACTGTGTGGCAACCAAAAATGACTTTTGTGGAGAGGGGGCGCTAAAATGTGAGGGCCCGGAGCTCAGACCCCACCCCCCCCCCACTAGATCCGACCCTGTCTATGAGCCAATGTGAGTTTAACCTCATGTCACAGCTAGACTACCGTCGGACACATAAATGTCACATGTTACATTTCGACATTTTTGAGGTTATTATGTCAAACGTCATATTTTGATACGTATTTTTGAAGGTTCTATAACATTTACCCGAAAACCATTTACCCGAAAGACATATACCCGAATGTAACATATACCCTAATGACAATTACCCGAATGCGATATTTACCCGAATAGTTTATTACAATGCACAAATTATGATTTTGTGAATAAAGTTCATTTATTTTGTTCAATTAAAAATTACATGTATTATTTTGTATGTGGCTCAGAAAAGCATTTTATCAAATTTTCACTGAAAGGATCTGCGATAAGAATTCATAGGGCGAAAAACTAAATAAAACTAATCACTGCAGCTTACATTTTTATGTTAACGTTGTTAGCAATCACTCTAGGGTTCTATAACATTTACCCGAAAACAATTTACCCGAAACACATTTACCCGAATGACATTTACCCAAACGTCATTCACCCGAATGCGACAAATACCCGAACGCGACATTTACCCGAATGCGACATTTACCCGAATGCGACATTCACCCGAATACGACATTTACCCGAATGCGACACTTATCCGAAAAATACAAAAAAAAAAACGTGGACTTGATCCCCATGTGATTTGTCAATAATAAATATGTTATAGCCCAGTGTTATACAGCCAGCTTTCGTTAGACCTTATAATCATCAGGCCAAGTGATCATCAAGCACTCTGGTACAGGACTAACTGGCGGTCAAAATGAAATTTTAATTTTGAGGATTTTTTAATATTTTGTTTTTTTTTTAACGTCTCCACATAACAAGCCCGAACGCCAACTCGAAATCATTCAGGAGGTCGCCCAAAAAGTTTTCACTGTGGACAACTTATTACAAGTTGATAAATCTTAATTGGTTAGAAAAGAGTAATCCTTGGGCAATCTTTAGTAAAGTTGTGATTCATGAAAGGTTTACTTAGAGGGGAGAATTAGCATAAGTTAAAATTCCCTAATAAAAAGAAATAAAAAAATTAAGGGTTTACGGAAACGTGAGAAGCAAATGCAATGCATTTAAGAAAACTGCGACGAAGGGAGAGGTTGCTGATTCAAACAATTTGCCTGATATTCAGCGTGCATATCCGATGGCCGAAGACGATGTACTTGTCTATTCAAATATGGATCCTGAAGAGCTCAGTATGCTTACCTAACCAGCCTTTTTTGAAACTATTGTGTTCTCTTAAAATATTCTTAAACATTTGCTATTGGCGCTAATTCCGAATCATATTTTAATAAATATTCCTCCCTTCTTTTTATTATTGACTGTTCTTTATAACTATAAAATGCTGTTACCATATAGTTGTTGAAGTTTTTATTTGAGAATTCTTTTTATTTCAAGCTATGACTGTTCTTTCGAAGTTATAGCTATTCCTTTGAAAGCTATAAGTATTTTAATCTGAAATTTTTCCTTCTTTTAAATGTTGAATGTTCTTTCAAATAGACGATCTTATAACCATACCCCCACGAAGTTTGTTTATATTATAATTAATTTGGTATTGAATTCTTGCCCAGACCTTGTAAAATGGCTAGCTTTCTGATTAGTGAGAATTCTCGAAAAGACATCGAGGCATTCGGCTAAAAATCATTCATGCCGAAAGTCATGAGGATGAATGCTAAATTGTCACCAAGAAGTTTGAGATAAATTGAACTCTTTTTAGCACAACTGAACATTCGAATGTAATGACTTTTTTATTACCAAGCTATTAGAGTGTAGAATTAGCATTTAAGATAAAATACACATAAATAAAAATTTAAAAAATACCAAGCTATTACATTTTAACAACACAGGCTGCTGTGAGCTCCTTATATACATTTATATACTCGGTCACAATTTAGCAGCCATACTGCAAGTATTTTCCACTTCTTCTAATATTTGCCTTCTTTTTAAAATAGGCTGTTCTTTTGAATTTGCAGAGTCCAACTGTGTACTGTAGCTGAGCTGGTCGACCAAACTGGAAATAGAGGCTATTTTTTTGAGTTGGAATGTTATACCGTATTACCCCGCTAATACGACACCGACTGTTGTCGAATAACCGGGGTAATCTTTTAATTCGACAAACGGGTCACCCTACACCACCATGCTCATTGAAATTTGGCAACTCTATTTTTTGTTTATGTTTTGATTTCCGGATTCGTTATGAAGCATAATTCCAACAGATATTGCGGTGGTGCGAATGAAAAGCTCGTTCTTTCTACGATTGTTTCCATCCTCAGTTCATTCCGGATAAATAGTCTCCAGGCGGTTAGGGGGTTGAATATAGCCAACTCAGAACTTACGAAATTAGCTACTGCAAGAGGAGTTGCTGCGGGTGCGTGTATAAGCACAATATCAAACTGTTTTGCATTTACAGTGTTCATCGCTGTGACATTTGGATACTTTTTAATTCGACATGTGTCGAATAAGCGGGGTACGAAATAAAAAAGTGTCGTATTAAAACGTGTCGAACCAGCGGAGTAAGACGGTATAGTTTATTTGCAGACGACCTTCTAACTTCTTGAGAGATTTGTCCTTGTTTGAATAATAAGCTGTTCTTTCAAGTAAAGATTTACACAATTGACTGGTGGCCAAATTAGCAACTTGATGTGATATTTTCCTTTTTTTTTTTAGAATAGACTGTTCTTTCGAGGCCTGCAAATCGATCGATCTATCATTTTTTCGGCCCAATGACCACTCGGTTAGTATGCTGGGCTTACTATCCATTTCTCTACCTATCACGGGGTAATGGCTTTTGGGATACAGGCCTATTCGGGGTTATGGATTTCGGGCCGTGGCATTAGGGGTAATTTGGTAGAGTTTCTTTTACAGAAATAGTGTTAACCTCACTAAGTTGTTTGGTGGCCAAACTATTCCTATCCTTCGGAGATTTTTCCTTCTTCTCTTCAAAGGCTGTTCTTTCGAGTTGTTCTGCTGCATATTTTATTGGCGTTCGAACTACTTACTGTATGAGTTTTTTTTTCTTCTTTCGATCATAGAATGTTCTTCTAAATTACATGTTTACAGGATTGAGTGATGGATTCCAAGTCTACACCTTAGAATATTCCCTTCTTTTAATAACAGGATGTTCTGTATCGTGAACAAATTGCAAACTTTTTTATCAAAGTTTTTTTTTCTAATGATTAGTTGATTTGCAGAGGGCTGTTCTATAATCGATTCGATCTAATGACCATTCGGCCTACAAATAGAGTTTTTTCTTCTTTAAATCATTAACTGTTCTTTGCATATCGAAAGAACAGTATATGAATCAAAGAAGGGTAAATCTCTAGGGGGAATGCCAACAGCAAACACAAAAGTATCAAGCTGCAGTGATTAGTTTTATTCAGGTATTTGCCCTGTGAATTCCTATCGCGGATCATTTCAGAGAAAATTTTATAAAATGTGTTTTTGAGGAATTCGACATTAAAAATATTTGTCTGAGCCGCAATACAAAATAATACACGTACTTTTTGCATTGAACAAAACAAATGAACTTTACTCACAAAATCATAATTTATGCAAACTATTCGGATAAATGTCGCATTCGGGTATGTGTCGCATTCGGGTAAATGTCGCATTCGGGTAAATGTCGCGTTCGGGTAAATGTCGCATTCGGGTATTTGGATTTCGGGTATATGTTACATTCGGGTAAATGGTTTTCGGGTAAATGTCTTTCGGGTAAATGGATTTCGGGTAAATGTTATAGAATCCACTCTAGATATAGCGCTTTTAGTTCACCACTGGACTATCGCACTAGTTTTCAAGAGTGCGAAAACGCAAATAAATGTGTGCGATTGCAACCAATCGACTCGGTGTCTTCAGAGCACTTATTCATCATACATCGAAGCATTAGTGCGCCGAAGACATCAATTTGATTTGATGTAATCGCGCAGTTTTATTTGCGTTTTCGCACTTATGAAGACTCAGTGCGCAGTCCAGTGGTGAACTAAATGCGGTATATTTACCCATCTTTAATTCATAAGCTGTTCTTTTGACAAGCAAAGAACAGTTCATGATTTAAAGAAGCGGAAATCTCTGTTTGTAGGCCAAATGGCCATTAGCTCGAATCGATTAGAAAACAGCCCTCGGAAAATCATCAAATCATTAGAAATAAATATTTGACAGAGAAGTTTGCAGATTGTTCACCAAACAGAGCATCCTATTATTAAAAGAAGGTAAAAAATCTTAGATGTATACTTGCAATCCATCAGTCAACCATGTAAGAGTGTAATTTAAATGAACATCATACAATCGAAAGGACAAAACTCATATACATCCCAACTAATAATGATAGCTAAATAACAGCTTATTCAACCAACATTTCTAAAATTAAGCTTAAGAATGGCTTATTCATCTGTTGTTGGGCAGTTAGTAGTTCGAAAGCCAATAAAATATGCAGCAGATCAACTCGAAAGAACAGCCTTTGAAGAGAAGAAGAAAAATCTCCGAAGGATATGTAATAGTTTGGCCACCAAACAACTCAGTGACACTATTTCTGTAAAAGAAACTCTTCACTATTACCACGAATGCCACGACCCGAAATCCATCATAACCTCGAATAGGACATTACCCCAAAAGCCATTAACCCGAATGGGTCATTACCCCGATAGATGAGTATATTTTTTCGTAAGGGATATATTCTATCTAGTTTGCGAGTGTGTCAATATTATAATATTATTGACACACTCCTTGGAGGGAAATAAGAGCTGTCAGTTGAAACATAATGGTTGGGAAGAGTGGAGATGCCAACTTCTTATTATAACTTTTATGTGGAGAATGACAGCTTCTTCTTTTTCACATTCATTGGGGCATCCTCCAATGTGAAGTGCTTGCACTATATAGGGGAACTTACATATTCTCGGCAGTTTTGTTCTCTTCGTCATGGAGGGTTTTTTGAAACCTGCAGGTCTCAGAGTTGGCCTCAAATCCTTCCCAACCAAGCTGAGTTATATGCCAAAATTTCAGGCAATTCGGCCCACAAAAACCCCCCATGACGAAGAGAACAAACCTGCCGATAATACCCATCGTCACCCTATAATTGTATGATCTTGGTTGTATAATTATAATGTTTTGCTTGATCAAATCACATTGGATGGACAGCCCACTGCTATCGGGCTTAGTACCGTGCTACAATGAATGGAAACCATCATCATCATCATCATCATCATCAATATTATTGACACACTCCCAAACTAGATAGTTTATCCATAGTAGACCCTGTTAAATAAGTAAAGGATATAGGTAGAGAGATGGATTCATGGCTTTCCTTTTTGTCACTCTCTCATTTTTTCGCACTTTCAATAAAATTATAAAATAAAGAGAGAATTTTAACTTAAATATGCTTCAGCACAGGACAGTTCTGCATGATAGCGCCACAATCAATGCTTACTGGTAGATTCAATCAAAATAATGAGTTTTTATGTTGAGTGAATCGCAGCAGCCCAACATACTAGCATAGTAATCATTGTTATTAGGCCGATCGATCGATTAGCAGGCCTCAAAAGAACATTCTATTCTCAAAAGAAAGGGAAATATCTGATAAAGTTGCTAATTTGGCCACCAGCCAATTGTATAAATCTTAACTTGAAAGAACAGCTTATTATTCAAAAAAGGACAAATCTCCTATGGAGTTAGTAGTTCGTCTGCAAACAAACTATATAAGATTCCAACTTGAAAAAGTAGCCTCTTATGAAAAGAAGGAAGAAACTCTATGGAGAAATTACTAGTTTAGCCAGTACTCAGCAACAGTTCACGGGTGGACAATGTTAATTCGAAAGAACAGCCTATTTTAATAAGAAGGCAAATATTAGAAGAAGTGGAGAATACTTGCAGTGTGGCTGCCAGTTTGTGACCGTGTATATAAGTGTATATAAGTATATAAGGCCGGAACAAATCTCATTTTCTTCTTTTGTCACCTTGCTCATTGACTCGTCAAGGGGGGGGGGGTGATAAATAATAAATGTATTTGATGAAAAAATACCCAAACAATTAGGCAAAATCGTCAAACTCATCGGATTTGTTAAGAAATTTTCTCGAAGACTCTAATTTCACTTTAAAATTTTTGAATTTCTTAAATATTTTATTTATGTCCCCCTTCAACATGTCGAATTCCGACAAAAAAATTCCGGGGGGCGGGGGGGCTGACAGAAGAGAAAATCGAAATTTGTGTCAGCCTAAGTAACTCAAAACAGCCTGTGTAAAAAAAATGTAAAAGCTTGCTAATGAAAAAATCATCACAATCGGATGTTCAGTTATGCTAAGAACATTCCATAATTCTTGGTGACAATTTAGCATTCATCCTCATGACTTTCGACCTGAATGATTTTTGGCCGAATGGCTGGACGTCTGTTTGTTCATTTTCACTCATCAAAAAGCCAGCCAGTTGACAAGGTCTGGGGCAAGTAATTCGTAGCAAATGAATTATGATTAAAAGAACAGTCAACATTTGAAAGAAGGGAACATTTCAGATTAAAATACTTATGGCTTTCATAGCAATAACTATAATTTCGAAAGAACAGCCACGAGATAAAAAGAAGGGAAAATTAATTACATAAATATGATTTGAGTGCAGCGCCAACAGCAAATTTTCATGCAAATTTTAAAAGAACACATTAGTTTCAAGAAAGGCCAGTTCGATAAGCATATTAAGCTCTCCAGGATCCATATTTGAATAGACACGTACATCGTTTTGGCCATCGGATATGCACACTGAATATCAGGCAAATTGTATGAATCTGAAACCTCTCCCTTCGTCACAGTTTTCTTAAATGCATTGCATTTGATTCTTACCTTTCTGCAAACCTTTCTTGTTCATGAAACACAACGTTGTTATAGATTACCCCAAGGATTACGCTTTTCTAACTAATTCAGTTTCATCAACTTTTAATAAATTGCCCACAGTTAGCATTTTTTGGACGATCTTCTGATTGATTCGGATTAGCGTTCGGGCTAATTGGGTGGAGCCGTAAAAGAACAGAATATTTTTAAAAAAAATCCTCTGAATAAAATAGCATTGTGACCGCCAGTTAGTCCAGTACCAGAGTGCTTGACTATCACTCATTCTGTTGATAATTAGGTCTAACCAAAGCCTGCTGAATGATACCGGGCCATAACATATTTATTATTGACAAATCATATGGGGATCAAGTACACCTTTTTTTAATATTTCGGGTAAGTGTCGCATTCGGGTAAATGTCGCATTTGGGTAAATGTTGCATTCGGGTATTTGTCGCATTCGGGTAAATGTGATTCGGGTAAATGCCTTTCGGGTAAATGCCTTTCGGGTAAATGCCTTTCGGGAAAATGCCTTTCGGGTAAATGGTTTTCGGGTAAATGTTATAGAACCATTTTTGAAATATTGATGAATGAATGAATGAATTTATATATATTTCGATAGTTGAATTGCGTCAATTAAATGCAACAATAGCCAAAGTTTATTTTGAAACTTCAAATGCGTTTTTCTATTGTAACATGTGACATTTATGCGTCCGAGGGCAGTAGAGGTCACACTGCATATAAATATGTATCCATGCCACGAGTTAGGCAAGTTAAGCTGTTATGCAATCCGGGAAAATTTTATAACTTCTTTTGATGAGAAGTGCTACTCAACAGAGTACTAATTCTAAGTTTATTTGTTTTATTTTTTTCACAGGTGAGCACATTGAAAACAACCGCGACTGATCAGTAGAATGAGATGTGTACATATATGTAAGTATCAATATTATTGGATATTTCACAAATATTGTTAGAGTTGGTTAGTTCGGCAACTTTAAAGTAGTCAAATAATTCGGCAATTCAAAGATGCTGGTTTGTTGAGTCGAAGATACCAACTTTGAGGGTAATACCATCGCCAGGGCTGAAACGTTGTTGTGAAACGAGACGTAGAGAAAGTTATGGACCTTCTCTAAAATGTTATCTGCTCATGTGAAATGGCCCACCTCACCGCCGTCAGCTAAAACTTCAATACATGATAATATATCAACTAAGTAAATATGTTTCAGTTGCCTAGCTTAATAAGCATTTTATAATCAATAATGATGTTACACTTACCATATTGTCATTCTCAGTAAGAGCGGATATTACATCTCGAGTTACGCCGGAGAATTATATCGTAAAATATTTATTGCCGCCCTTCAGCCTCCACACACTCACACTCCCACAAACACCCCTACAGCCCACAATCGCTTTACCATCCGGGGAGAATGTCGTCATAAAAAAGTTCAGCATTGCGCTCTCAACAGTCACCACAATAAAGGGAGAACAGTTTAGTACCCACTTTCAACTCCTACACGACACGACGGCTCAATACAAATCGAAAAGGATATGAAACAACCGACCGAAGGGAATGCAGCGAGGGAACACAAAGCAAAAAAAAAGGCTGACAAAGTGGTTTCCAACGAATTTCTCTTTTAACGATAGCAATCTCAGCCCACGAAGCCGCAGCATCCCAACCCCACGTCACACACACAACAGAGAAAGAGCAACGATTTATTCAAATATTGCCGCAATTAAATGGTTTCTCGTTATTGTAGTATGGCACTACTGCAGTCAGCGTTGTTTCCCTTTCTCAGCAGTTTTGGGATTCTCGTTCCACGTTTTGGGTGTTGGCATTCTGTCTGTACTAACGAGCTCATTAGAATAAATAAGGCTTTGCCTGGGTGGATTCCAGTTGTTTCGATGAGATTTATTGTTTCAATTTTGTTGAGATTTTTGGTGAAATTGAACTTAGGCTTAGTCGTATAGATCATAGTCGAATTGCCTTTATCAAGTTATAAACAGTAGTTTTATTCCTCTCATACCGATTTTGTTTTGATTTCGATCTAAATACAATTTTTTGTCATCTAAAATCGATTTAAACATGTTTTGAAAGAAGATTCTTTTGAATTCGCGATTTTGTGAATATGGATTTTTTAATATAATTTTTATTTTTGAACATCCTTACACTTTAGTACTTTTCCTGGAAGTCTTTTTCGAATAGACGTGGCTTTTATAGTAATTTGAGGCAGCGACGCCGGTGCCACGCCGTTTGCCGTAATCGGCGTGGCCTTATTTTTTTTAGTGAAATGCAAAAAAAAAAAACGTCAATACAGAATAAACAGAATAATTTGTTTCCTGTGCTTAAGTACAATTTTTATCTATTCTGTGTGAAAAGTTTAAACGACTATAGATCAGAGATTTCATTAAAAACTATCCTTGCAAGATTTATGCTATAAACTTTAGAGAGAATCCTTGAGGACGTTTACCAGGAAATTTTTAAAAGATTCCTCTCGATACAAATTCACAACGTTGCACGTCTCTTCTAAGGATATTCTTTTCTAAAACTCATTTTAGACCAGTGCTGTCATGGTAAAATCTGATTTTTTTTTAGTTCTGTTAGGGTTCTTTTCCGGAATTCCTCGAGGGATTGATTCATGTGTTTCTTCAGGGATTCCTCCAGAAAATTCTCAATAAATTCATCTGGAAGTTACTCCAGGGGGCTTCCTGGAAGATCCTCAGATATTCCGGGTGGGATCGCAAACTTCTCTAGATATTTATAAAAACTTTCCTTCAGGGATTCTTTCAGTTTTTTCCGTTGACCCTTTGGAAGTATTTTTTTCAGGAGTTCCTTTAGAAATCACTTCAGGATTTATTTCTTGACGTTTCTCCAGGAATATGTCAAGAATATCTATTCTTAGAATTGCTACACAGTATTCTCCAGTTTTCCAGGATATTTCTTTTTCGATTCCTTTAAGAATACTTCACAAGTTCTTCTAGAGAAATTGTATCAGGGAGTTTTATCCAGTAATACCACGCAGACATTGTGCAAGAAATTCTTTCAAAGATCCAGAAGTATCTCCAGGAGTTCTTCCAGGGTTTGTTCCAAATCATCCTTCAACAATTCATTAGAGGATTTATTCAAGAATTCTTTTAGTTCCTTTCTCTGCAATTTCTGCACGAATTCCCGATGAATTGTTTCCAAGGATTGCATCAGAAACTTCCTCATGATTTAATTCAGACATTCCTCAAGGATGTTCTTTAAAAATGACTTCAGGGATTTTATCAGACACTTCTCCAGGATTTTTTCTTAAATTTTCCAAAAATTACCCATAAAATTCTAGAAATTCCTCCAAAGCCACCTCAGGAGTTTTTCTTTTCTCACCCCGCTGTTGGTGAAACTAAACCACTGCGTCCAATTAACTGAACTCTTGTGGTGAATCTCAGGAGCCCTTAGGGCCATTTAAAGGAGCTCCTCCAACGATTGTTTCTGAAACTCTTTCAATGAAATTAAATTTCATCTTGAAATTTTTAATTATTTCCATTGAAATTCTTTCAGAATAACTCTCGGAATATAAAAAATATCTGTGGAGTAATATCTCAAAGAATTCCCGGAAGAATCTCTACAGGAATCCCAGCAAATATTTGTGAAAGAACTGCAGGAGGAATTCCAAAGAGAAACCTTCTAGGCATTTCTTCGGTATCCTCTGACGATATTTTCCAAGGGATTCCTTGGAAGAATTTCCGAAGGAATTGTTGAAAATTCTGAAAATGAAAAAAAAAAATCATGGAAAAATGTTTGAGGTAATCTTTTACTGACATTCATGAAAAATCCTTAAACTACTAAAGGAGTCTTAAGTGATATTTCAGAAGGAATTCTTTAGTAAGCTTTAAATGGAATCCATGGAGGAATTTCTGAAAGAATCCTTGGAGGATTTTTTGTAGTAATTGTTTATCTAATTTCTGAAGATTATGTGAAAGAGTGCCAAGGAATTTTCTGATATAATTCTAGAAAGAGTTGCTGAAGAAATTTCTAGAAACTCTCCCTCAGAAACCCTTGGTGGAGTTTCTACAAGGCTTTATTAATAAACATTTAGAAAAAATCCAAGAGAAATCCTTTACCGTAAATTATGGAGGATGTTCGGAGAAAAAATCACGGAGGATTTCATGAACATATTTTTAAAGGAATCCCTGAAGAACTGTCTGGAGAAATACTATAATTTTTGTGAAGGTTCCTAGAATTTTCATAAGGAATATATGTTAAACTTTCTATAAATTGTTACTGAAAATATTTCTAAATTTCTTAAAGAATCCGAAGAAAAAATCCTAATGGTATCCTTGGAACAATTTCAGGGGGAATTACTGGTGAAATACGTGGAGGAATACCCGGAGTAACTCATGAACTATATGATTTTTTTTCAGAAATCACTGAAAGAATATCTGCTAGAATAACTTAACAAAATCATGAAAGAACTTCTGAAGAATGTGAATAAGTTTATGGAAGAATTTTCGGAGTATCCGAAGGAAGAATTCCTGAAAGAACCCTGGGATAACTGTGTAACTAAATATAATTCCTGGAGTTATTTCTGAAGGGCGAATGTCCGTAAGTTACGCCACGCTTTGAGGAGGGAGGGGTTCCGAAGAGTGTGATAACTTCAGAGGAGTCCTATACAAAAAGTGTGCACTGAAAGGAGGAGAGGTTGAAAATGAAATGTATTTGCGTGACCTTATTTATAGAATTTCTCATAAATCAATAGAGCCATTTCAGGGGGTTCTCCATAGATTTTTTTTTGGAAAATTTCTGGAGGAACTTAAAACATCTCTAAAAAATAGTATTGAAGGAACATTCGGATTTTTTTAAAAATCCTTGGAGAAATTTCTGGAAGCATTCTGGACTATTTATTTTCTAAAACTAAAACGCTGTTAGAATGTCAGGAATCCATGGATGGTTTTCTGAAAAATCCCGGGAGAAATTTCTGAAATAATCCATGGAGGAGTTTATTTAGCAAATTTCTGGATTCTGGAAATCTTCTATAGGAATTTCTGACGATTACATGGAATTTGAGCCTTCAAGAATGTCATTCGTAAATTTCCATGAAAATCTTCCAAGAGATATACTGATAATATGTAGGAGGATGTGTTTGTAAACCTAATGAGAACACCGCCAAGAATTTTGTTGATATTTCGTTATGAAGAAAAAACAATTGAAACTGTTTGGAAATTGCCATTTTTATTGCTATCAGGTTTAAATATGTGGTTCGTAAAGTGTAGGCGAGAAAAAAAAAACATTTTTCGTTTTCTCATCGGCGTGGGAAATTTTGTTCGGCGGCGTAGAAAATATGAACAGCGGCGCGCCGGGTCAATTTAACTGGCGGCGGCAGCGTGGAAAAATAGTCGGCGACGGCGCGGCGGCGCACACGTCTAATTTCGAATAACAATTTTTAAAATGAAAACATTTTGAGATTTTATGATTATTGTTAAAATATTTTTATTTTTATTTTTTTTCGTTGGAATTTTTTCTTTTCGTGTAACTTTATGGAAAATAATTTTAGAGTGTATTTAACTCCCCTGATTGAGGAAAAATTTAAAATATGTGAATTTATGCGATTTGATACAAATGAAACAATGACATCTGAGTACCATTTATTTAATGTTAAAAAAAATGTAAATAGAGTAAAGTGGGGCAAGAGTTTCTTTTGAAGTTTTTGAGCACAATTCAAATTATTTCTTTCGGGTGTCAAGGTTGTTCGAATCCGTTCTAAAAATGAGTCTTGCACTCCAAAAATTATGAAAATTGATCGATATTTCGAAAAGTTATGACAAATTGTTGGTTTTTGATCAAAAAATTGTAATATGCGATGGTCCTTCCAACGCATGGAATGGAATTGTAATGAAATCGAATTCGATATTTTATTTTGGGGCGTAACTAGGTATATTTTGAAGATGCTTTAGCAAGTATAACTTTTTGCAAAATAGATTTGGAAATCATATTTTACACATAGTGGAGCAAAAGTTCGAATTGTGGGGCAAAAGTTCGAGTCATGTGGCAACTTAGTGGGCTTCGTGGCCGAGCGGTTAGCGGCGTCAGTCGTTTAGGTGTCTCGTAAGCCTCGGAGTGTGGGTTCGATTCCCGCTCCAGTCGGGGAAAACTTTTCGTCGGACGAAAAATTCTCCACTGGGCCACTGGGTGTTATATGTATTGTCCGTTGTCAAATGTTAGTATTGTTCAGTCTGTAGAGGCCGCAAGGTCGAAGACGGTGTAATTGTCTTTTAAACTTTAGGTAAAAACCTAAAATTCTGCAAAATGTACATATTATCTCTGAAAATGAAGGAATTAGTGAGAAAATTCGATTAAAGTTGAAAAAAATTGTTGTTTTATCTGAATTTGGCGGAAAACTACTAATTTTTGGTATAGTAAATTTAACCCTGATTTGGGTAGTCCAGTTCCAACATCAAATATTAATTGGTTTCAGATATTCCAATTACCAAAGTGTCAAAGTAGTGTGCAACGGCTAGCGAAATTCCACAAACACTAGATTCGAACTTTTGCCCCAGTGGTGGGGCAAAAGTTCGAATAAGACACACTCATACAAAAAGTGTTGTAACCTAAAATTGAAAAGACATTTGGCGTTACTTTGTTGAGCAAAGTTTTAGCTCATGGATGGTGGAATCACCAGACGGTATTCATTTATTTATATCTGCTTTGGTTTTTTGAAAAATATTGAATTTTTAACTAGGGTCGAACTTTTGCCCCACCTTACTCTACGCTTTAAAAGACACCAAAATACATTTTGAGATAAACAGCACAGTCCTAAATTCAGCCAAAAATATAAAAGTTTTGATTGCTCCGGAAGAAAAAAAAACACAAAAATGCTCTAAATATATCCCGTCCAAAGATGAGGTTGGGTATTAGAGGGTTAACAGTCAACGAACTGAATATTTATTTATTTATTTCGTGAACCGACGTAGGCTTGTACATTATACATATACATTTTTTTTCTTAATTCCTAATATAATAATTACGAAAAACATCAAAAAATATATTTAAAAAAAAACAAATTAGGCAGTTTTTTTATTTTTTAATGAGTGTAATCAGTTTCGTACCTTTTAATTCCGCCCTATGCTGCTATGTTAATTAAAAGGTACGAAACTGATTACACTCATTCAAAGAGGGTATTCTGCTTAGAGGGTTCGAAAAGTCGGTACAAGAAATTACCCAACAGAACAAACAACTCTTAAGCAAACTTTAGCTTAAGAAACTGTTATACAGCTAGTTCTGTTTCTTGGGAAGGCAGTGTTTTGTTTTTGAGTGGTCGTATTTCTAATGGTATGAAAATATGTTTGATTATTTTTGATATATTTTGACTAGACATGGTTAAGTCAATCGTTTCGCAATGTTTATTATAAGCAACCATCTTGCGATTAATAGACCCAAATTTGTCGTAATTTGTTCGGTGAACAAGGTGGTGCAGGGTAACCAGTTTGTCGAATTAAAAGTTTTCGGAGTAACTCGACAACAATCATTGTCGCATCAGCGGGGATTTACGGTAACTCTTGAGTGTTACCCTTCCCAAGATTCTTGAGAATTGCTTCGACAATTCCATTCCGCTAATAATTTCTCAAAATTTCGATCGGAATTCGTTCGGCAATTACCTTGAAAACTCTTTCGGCAATTCCTTAGAAAATTCTTTCGGTAATTCTTTTGGGAAGTTTCGCGGTACCTTTTTTAGAAAATTTTGTGTTATATGTTAGGCAATTTGTTTGGAAATTCTTACGGCAACTCCTCTGGTAAATCCCTCAATAGTGGCTTTCTAAATTGAAGTGGCATCGACTTTGGACATTTATATCTAAATATCTTTTGATTTTTTCGGCAATTCCTTTGGATGCCGTTCGGGAATTGCCATGGTATTTTCTTCGGCAAAACCAACATAGTATTCTATCAATGTTAAAACGTTTACAAATTTTTTCTAAAAATGTTTCGGAACATGATTTGAAAATTGCAACGTTAATAACTTTGCAGACTTTATCGAACATTTATTCTGGAGTTTATTTGGAAAACATTTAAGAAATTACGTTGATCATTCCTCGGGAAACTCTTTCCGGAATTTTTTTTTTCAAAGCAGTTTGTTATTTTTTCTAGAATTTTAGTTCTTTGAAAATTACTTCAGCTTCTGGCAATTTATTTTAATTTTTTTTTCAGAAATTCCCGTTACCGTTCCTTTGATAATCAATTCGGTAATTTCTGGTTTTTTTTTCGCAAATTTATACGAAAAGAGTATTTTTGTTATTAACTTGGGAATTTCATTATCTGTGCCATACGGAATTTATATCTTTGAACAAATTGAATGATTTTGAATATGTTGACCTTTCCTTCAGTAATTCTATTCTGTAATTTCTTCGATATACCTTTGAGATTAAAACATTTGCAGAAATTTCAAAATTTCCGTAAAAAAATCTTCGGCATCCGTCAGAAATTTTGTTGTGAATTACTTCTGTGAATCCTATGAGAATTGTTGAAACAATTTATTCGTAAGTTCTTCATGAATTCTTTTATTTCCTGTGAATTCCTGTGTCAAATTCATTAGAATTGTCTGAGGAAATTTCAATGGAACTTGCTTCAAAATTTCTTGATTAATTGCATCAGCATTTCCTTTGGCAATTTGGCTTTCCGGAGTTTCTTCGCCAAGCAGTTTGTGATTTTTTCTAGCATTTTAGTTTTATGAAAATTACTTCAGCTTTTGGCATTTTTTTTTTTTAAATATTTTTCTTTAGCAATTCCCCTAGCCGTTCCTTTGCTAAAGCCTTTGGTTATCGGCAATGATACTGGAATTTTTGTCGCATTTTTTTTCGAAATTTTCTTTGTTAATCCCTTTGGAATTCCTTCAGCAATGATGATTTCTTTGAATACTTCGGCAATTCTTCTAGTAATTTCTACGAGATATCTTCGGAATTCAATCCTTTGCAGAAATTTGGCAATTTCTGTAAACAATTTTTCGTCATTTTTCTTAGCAATTATGTTGTGAATTACTTCTGTAAATCCTAGGAGAAGTTTTGAGTCAATTTTTTCATTATTTTTTTTGGGAATTCCTCTGACAAATTCATTAGAATTGTCTGAGGAAATTTCAATGGAACTTGTTTCAAAATTTCTTGAATAATTGCTGAGGAAATGCTGACCTTTGGCAATTTGGCTTTCCGGAGTTTCATCGAAAAGCAGTTTGTGATTTTTTCTAGCGTTTTAGTTTTATGAAAATTACTTCAGCTTTTGGCATTTTTTTTTTAAATATTTTTCTTTAGCAATTCCCCTAGCCGTTCCTTTGCTAAAACCTTTGATTATCGGCAATGATACTGGAATTTTTGTCGCATTTTTTTTTTCGAAATTTTCTTTATTAATCCCTTTGGAATTCCTTCAGCAATGACGATTTCTTTGAATACTTCGGCAATTCTTCTATTAATTTCCACGAGATATCTTCGGAATTTAATCCTTTGCAGAAATTTGGCAATTTCTGTAAACAATATTTTGTCATTTATCTCAGCAATTATGTTGTGAATTACTTCTGTGAATCCTATGAGATGTTTTGAGTCAATTTTTCCATTAATTCTTTTTGGGAATTCCTCTGGCAAATTCATTAGAATTGTCTGTGGGACTTTCCATGGAACTTGCTTCGAAAATTTCTTGACTAATTTCATCAGCAATTCCTTTGGCATTTTCTGAGGCAGGTTTTTTGTGAACCTTTTCGATTATAACCAGTGTGCGAAGAATACGGCACCGCAAACGAAAAACAAGCAACATTGAAGGCACGGCAACAATGCTAGGTTTTTTCGTAAATAGATTATGACAAACATCACTCCCGAGATTTTTCGCAATAAAAACGGAAGGAGTGTTTGTCTCGCACCTTTCATTACGTGACATTGTTTAAACTAATGACACTCGACTGTGTGTTGGGAAAAAGTCTGATTTAGTCCAATTGTTTATGATTAGAATCGAATATATTGGCCCCGGAATATCGACACACGCACGGTAAGCGGAATTTGTTTTATATCCATCATCGCATGATAATGGTTTGTTGCGCAGCGTGTTTGTGGCCGACTTGCATCGATTAGGAAAAGCGTTTTGACCTGGTCCGTTTATCCGTACCCTGGATACTTTGGGCTTTTGAACTCTGGTTATTTCTTTGAAATCTCCTTCCGCAACTCTTTTGGCAATTCTTTTGAAGATAATTTCATCAAATTCATTTGAGTTTTTTTTTATCGGAAATTACTTCGAAATTTTTTTCTGCAATTTTATCAGAATTTCTTCGAAAATTTCTCCAGCAATTCCTTGAGGACTTTCCTTCGGAAAATCCCTAGGCAATTTGGAATTTCCGCAGCATATGTTTTGTGAATTCCTGCCGGAAACTCTTTGAAATTTTATTCTTAAAATTCTATCCGAATCTTTTGCAGTAAGTTTTTTGGAACTGATTTTAGCTGCCTTCCAGCTTCTTCTGTGGTTATTCCTTTGGCAATTTTTGAAGCAATTTCTTCCACAACTGCATTGGAAATTTCTTTGGGAAGTGCTTAGGCAACTGTCATAGAAATTTCTTGGAGAATTCTTTCGATGATTCCTTTGAAAATTGATTTGTTGATCACAAATTTCAAATTTCTTTGGCTATTCTTTTGGAAATCGCAACTCTTTTGAAATTTATTTAGCTATTCCAATTGGATGTTTTTATACAGTATGAACCCGATCTTGTCAAAGCCTTTTTGCGACGCACTTTTTGCTCTCATTATCTTACGGTTGAACTTTTACCTATACATTCATGTTTATTCATTTCCAAATATGGCAAAAAAAATGCGAAATATATTCCCAAAATAATTGTCGAAGGAATTGCTAAAAAAGTATCCAGATACATATGTGAATTAAAAATGTAAATGGAATTACCGAAGGGTTTTTTATAAAGAACTTGCCGTAGGAATTTAAAACGAAATTGCTTAACAAATAAAAAAAAAACAATTCACAAAGGGCTCCAACGGAGTCGTGGATTGGAATCCTTAAAAAAAGTGGTAATTTTTCTGAAGTTTATTTCTCAATTTGTCAATTAAATACATACTGTGTTTTCTATAATTGAGTTTTTTGCTTATCTCAGACATACCAGCCGACTGCCATAATCGGTAAAGGACAATGCATTATTAAAAAAAATCTTCCTGTAACAAAGCCTACTTTTTAGCTTAATGTACTAGCACTTTCAAAGTTAATAATTTTGCTTTTTCCTATCGACACTTTCTGCTTTTTCAATTTTTTTTTTGAAAAATTTACAATTAGACGTTTACTCGGGCACCATATGGGCATAAAAGGAGCCGAAATCATTTATTAATTTTTATAAACTGCTCTTACATTTTTACAGTTTTCTCAACACTGTGTTAGCTTGGGAAGCCGAAGTACTCGTGGTTGTTTCGAGGCTAGGGGTAACACAAATTTTAAATGGGAACGGAAAGAATTAGGGAACCTCTATGTTATAATATAACAAGTTATTAAGATATTATAACAATTGCTGGTTGTTTGGAAAAATGACTAAAAGAAGTGAATGGGGAGGAAGTTTGATAAAATCCGAAATTTAGTCTAAGTTAAAGAACAGTGTTCTTATAATTCTTAATAAGGTAATTGTTCCCTTCGTTGTGGTAGTACCTAATGTTGCCTCAATGGTAATTGAGCACTTTTTCGACTGAAATGTTATCAAAAGGTATTTTTAATAGATGTATTATGCTTAAATTATGAGATTGCATCACTACACAATGGTTTATTTTCCCATTTTTACGCTCTTAATTAATAGCTCGTAGGATTGAGGAAATAGAGCAATGGTGTCTTCAGCAAAGTTGACGGGAATGACCAGCGCCATCTTTTGACAGTTAGAGTTTTCGGATCAATCCCCCTAAAAGTGAGATACAAAATTATTTTTTTTAAATTGTTGAGACCGAGGGTTGACGTCTTCGGCAAAGTTGTAGCATTTTTTATTCCAAACAACTTTTCTCAAGACGTCAATGTCTTAATTTCTACACCAATGGAGATAGAGGCCTGTTATTGAAAGTTAATCCCAAAAACACGTTTTTAAGTAAAACATACATTTTTTGAATTTTTGAACCCATACAATGTTATGCAAAGTTGTATGTATCAATAAAATACGCAACTTTGCCAAAGACATCATAGCTGTAAGAATTAAATAAAACGAGTTAAAGATAAATTTATGATTTTTTTCATCCATTTTTATGGATAAATATCTTTCTTAGGGGCAAAAAGGTGCAGCTGAGGAAAACCTTATTAGAAAGTACATCTAAAGAGCTTTCAAATAAGGATTAGTTTGGCCGTCCACGATCGTCTACTGAGAAGATTGACCACAATAAAAAATGTCCTTTCTACGATTTAACTGCAATCAAATCTACTTTGACAAAAAAAATCATGGCTACTATGATGAAATATAAGTTAAACCCACTTTCGTCTTATCTTATGCCATTTTTCTTTTTGATCCAGTTCCAACCTGGGTTGGAACTGGATGAGATCACAGTTTCAACCCCAACCCGAATTTGGTTTCGCTTGTACTAAAGTTTGTTTGACGTTGTTTGTTTACACATTTTCCGCCAATCCAGTTCTAACCCAGGTTAAAAAAGAAAAACAGCATTAATAAAAGTTCATTGTGTTGACTTTCTTCATATTAAATTTCAAATCGCCTTCCAGAAGAACTCGTGAGTTGTTTGGCTCTGTGAGAGCGTATGAAACCCCGATGAATCTTAATATTTTATTCAAGGAATGGGATTTGTACTAAATAGTGGAAATCTTATTAAAAGGCAGTGGAAAACGTTTTTTAGAACATATTTGATATTTAAAACAAGCAAGACTGTTGCGTAAATTAGCTTAGAGAAGGCTACATATTATTTGATCATAGTAGCCATGAATTTTACTGTCAACGTAGATTTGAATTCAATTAAATCGTAATATGGACAATTCTTATTATGATCATATCTCCTCAGTAGACGATCGTGGACGTACAAACTAACCCTTAGTTGAAAGCTCTTTAAATGTAATTTCTGATAAGGGTATCCTCAGTTGCACCTTTTTGCCCCTAAGAATGATATTTATCCCAAAAAGTGGATGAAAAAAATCACAAATTTTTCTATAACTCGTTTTATTTAATT
This sequence comes from Aedes albopictus, assembly GCF_035046485.1. Taxonomy (NCBI): domain Eukaryota; kingdom Metazoa; phylum Arthropoda; class Insecta; order Diptera; family Culicidae; genus Aedes; species Aedes albopictus. The sequence goes on along the minus strand of NC_085138.1, from coordinate 76,226,656 downwards.
TTTGCAGCTATGATGTCTTTGGCAAAGTTACGTATTTTATTGAAACATACAACTTTGTAGAACATTGTATGGGTCCAAAAATTCAACAAATGTATGTTTTACTTAAAAAACTTGTTTTTGGGATTAACTTTCAATCACAGGCCTCTATATCCATTGGTGTAAAAAATACAACATAGACGCCTTCAGAAAAGTTGTTTGGATTCAAAAATGCTACAACTTTGCCGAACACGTCAACCCTCTATCTCAACAATTTAAAAAAACCCTAATTAATCCACCAAGCGGTGATGGTGCCTTTCTCGTGCTTTAAAATATCCTTTCTACAAAACTCGATCGACATGTTGATGACATTGACATAAATACAAAATGAAAACTGCTTGCTAAATCTACTCAACATGGATACATTTTATATTAGCATAACATCCAATATTCAGAAAACATAAGACAACGATCCAAAACTCAAACCAAACAAGTGTCATGAAGCCGCAAAATTTTGAAACGTCATTTTAGATTTTCCTGTCATCATTTTATGACTCCGGATATCTACCCCACCTAAACTAACCGCCATCTTGAACATTGAGACACCATCTTGGATGTTCTGGTATTCATTTTTGGACTATGCACCTAAAATTACATAAAATAGTCGCCGTATTGAATTTTGGCATGTCGTTTATGATTTTCTGGTTATTAGTTTTGGACGAAGACCGGCATTCTTCCCCATTCAAACTATAGTCATATTGCAGACCTTGTGAAACAGCGCACAGCTTGGGTTTTCTGATTACAAATTTTGAATTCTGGACATATTTTCATACAAAATATGCCCATAATGCAAGAATTAAAAATCCTATAAAATAGGCACTTACTTGAATACTGGGCCATTATCTTGGACTTTGGACCGCTATATTGGATACTCTGGTGGACTCCGAACATATTTCCCATACCAAATACACTTATTTTACATAGTTTTAGAGCTCAAAATTCCTTAAAACAGCCACCATCTTCTGTTGACGCGATCAAATTCTTATTTTTCCATTCAACGTTGACCCATCCTACTATAAATTTACACCTTAGGAATCTGAAATGGTACGATTTGATGAGATCGCTTTAGTTTTGTCTATATTTTGTTCTCATATATGAGAACTTAGACCTATTCGTCACTGTTGTTCATACCTAATGTTTATCAGGCCATTAAACAAAGCCACGATTTCTGGACCAACAATTGAAAAGGCCACATCAACATTGCGTAAACAAACACGTTTCTGTCGACTTGAGGCCTTCTGAGATCCACCCACGCATCTCACCACCACTATCAGAAAGCTTGTTGTTTGCGCTTTCTGTTAGTGGTGGTGAGGTGTGTGGGTGGAGTTCAAAAGGCCTCAAGTCGATAGAAACATGTTTGTTTACAAAATGTTGTTGCGGCCTTTTCAATTGTTGGTCTTGATTTAGTTTTTCTCATGGTTCTGCTACACAACAGCTAGTCTCTAATGTGATCTAAGGCTATTTTCTTGCTAACCGTTCATTAGATTATCAAAAAATCTGCGATCTGATGTGTCGTATGTATGGGTTTGGTTCATTTTTATATTTGGTAATTTCCGGTGGGATAACCGGATCTGATTCCATTAGTCATGGACCATGACACTACCGGTTGTCCCCATTATGGTCTGAGAATATTTTATTGCTTTTTATTCACCTTTACCTAATCACCGCGATTTGATATATCGCATGAATGGGTTTGCTTCACTTTTACTTCTAACCACTTTCGAAGCCACAGCTGAACCCGCAACACTACCGGGAATCTAATGTGGTCTGACCCTATTTTTCCATCAGGTTGTCGATAAGTCGTGATCAGTCTTGATAGAGATCACAGTCGTTTGACCCTTTTCTAGATATTCGGTCTCCTTTGTCTCCGACATTCGCAACACAAGCAATCAAACTACTGTTCGAAACAAAAATGTCAAACGAATGCACTTCACCACGATAGCGGCTTCGGGAGACGGTTCGGCTTTTGTTATTCCTGTCTTCTTCCATAATAAGAGCTGTGTTGCCCATCTGTGTGTCGTATTCAATGCAACATGCAATAATAAACTAATATTAACATTCATAATCGGAATTGGCTGAAAATCTATGCGTGAAGCTTGAATTAGACACATGTCATCGTGTCAGATGACATTGATTTGACCCTTTCTTATGTTTATTGATCTTCGTTCTACTGCTCGTGTTGCACGAATGTAACAAAGCCGACTGACACCCGACTGCGGCAACGAAATGAAGGTAGTAAAAAGTGTCGAATGTTTACAAGACCGGTCGCGATTTGATGTACCGCATCCATGGGTTTGATTAAATTTTACATTTTACTACCCGGATCTGATTCCGGGTAACTACCGGCTGAACCAAATATGGTCTAACATTATTGTCTTGTTAACTGCTCATCGGTTAACCAAAAACGCTGCAAATTGAAGGTGTCACATGCAGGGTTTGACAATTTCGACGGGACTCTCGGAACCAATTCCGGAACACTACCAGTTGTCTTAAGTGTGACGTAAGGCTATTTTCTAGCTAACTGTTCATCAGGTTATCGCAAAAGCCATGATTTGATGTGTCACATGCCTGGATTTGGTTTACTTTTACATTTGGCCTCTTCCGGCCACTCAAAACCGATTCCGAAACACTTGCTGGCCATTCATTAGGTAATCTAAAAAGCCGCTATTTGATGTGACGCATGTACGGGTTTGTTTCTCTTTCAGATTTAACCACTTCGGCGGGAACCCCGGAACCGGTTCCGGAACACTGCTGGTTCAGATATGGTCTGAGATGGTTTTCCTGCTCATTGTCCATCAGGTCATCGAAAATGCCGTGGTTTGATGTGTCGCATGTATGGGTTTGGTTCAATTGTATATTTGACCACTTCCAGCGGGACGCCTAGAACCGGTTTCGGAACACTACCGGTTCAGATATGGTCTGAGACTATTTTTCTGCATACCGCTCATCAGGTTATCGAAAATGCCGTGGTTTGATGTGTCTCATGCATGGGTTTGGTTCACTTTGATATTTGCCACTTCCGGCGGGACACCCGGAACCGGTTCCGGAACACTACCGGTTCAGATATGGTCTTAGACTATTTTTCTGCTTACCGCTCATCAGGTTATCGAAAATGCCGTGGTTTGATGTGTCGCATGCATAGGTTTGATGCATTTTCATATCTGGTCCCTACCTGGGGTACCGTTCCGGAACACCTAAATGGCCATATCTCCGGAACGGCTGAACCGATCCGAACCATTTTCAATAGGAAACAATGGGACCAGATTCCGCGTTGAATGAACCGTCGGTCATTAAAATCGGATGAGGTTTACTGCCAAAAAGTGATGTGAGTTTTTTGGTACACACACATACAGACACACACACACACGCACACACATACACACACACAGACATCACCTCAATTCGTCGAGCTGAGTCGATTGCACAATGGTCCGAATCCACGTTTTATATAGCAGGAAAAAAATCCGTATCTCTGTTTTCGTAAATTTTAGGCATTTGGTGTCTTCAGAGAAGTTGGTTGCATTTGTTTGCTGCATCTTTTCCAAAAATTTTTGATTAGGGTGGTCCTCGTCCTAACTCAAATCTGGAAAAGAATTTTTTAATTTTAAGTCGTACGCGATCGAGTTCTTCAGAAAAGTTGTAGGCAATGCTATTTCGAGCAACTTTGCTGAATGCGCCATTTATCTAGCTCTTAATTTGAACATAGTAGGTCAATTTTAAGTTTTAACTTAGGGTGAGCCCCCCAAAAACGGTTTTTTCGCAATAACTTTTTTATTTGATTTTTTTTGAAGATGTGAACTTCGGAGCATTTGAAGAGCAAGTAATGACGCATATTTGTTCTGAACATTGCATGTTGCTAGGTCTTGTCATTCAAATGTTATGGGCAATTTTGACTTAAAAACAACGATGTCTTCAAATGCTTATATCTCTAGGAGCTGGTAAAATAAAAAAAAAGTTCTTTAAGCAGCATTTGAAAGGTCACATATAAAGCCAAATGTGGAGCAAATATTACAAGAACGTTATTTTTTAAATTGGAATAAATCGACTCCAAAAATCCCCTTAAAAAATCGAAAAACTACTCATAACTCATACAATTTTAAAGATAGAGTCAAACTGTCTTCGGAAAAAATGTGGGTTTTCACCATACCTAAAAGTTTTCCATACACGACTTTTTTGTAAAACGTGAAACAAAAGCTTGGAATTGATAATTTGTTTTTAAAGAATATAATCGTTCTGATTTCCTAGAAAAACATAGCATGTATTCCTAAGAATCAAATTATCAATTTCAAGCTTTTGTTTCACGTTTTACAAAAAAATCGTGTATGGAAAACTTGTAGGCATGGTAAAAACCTACATTTTTTCCGAAGACAGTTTGACTCTATCTGTGAAATTGTATGAGTTATCAGTAGTTTTTTCAATTTTTAAGGGGATTTTTGGAGTCGATTTATTCCAATATTAAAAATAACGTTTTTGTAATATTTGCTCCAAATTTGGCTTTATATGTGACCTTTCAAATGCCGCTTAAAGAACTTTTTTTATTTCACCAGCTCCTAGAGATATAAGCATTTGAAGACATCGTTGATTTTAAGTCAAAATTGCCCATAACATTTGAATGACAAGACCTAGCAACGTGCAATGTTCAGAACAAATATGCGTCATTACTTGCTCTTCAAATGCTCCGAAGCTCACATCTTCGAAAAAAAAATCAAATAAAAAAGTTATTGCGAAAAAACCGTTTTTGAGTGGCTCACCCTAAGTCATTATTTAAAAATGACCTACTATGTTCAAATTAAGAGCTAGATAAATAGCGTATTCGGCAAAGTTGCTCAAAATAGCATTGCCTACAACTTTGCTGAAGAACTCGATCGCGTTTGGCTTGAAATTTAAAAGTTCTATTCCAGATTTGAGTTAAGACGCGGAGCACCCCAATCAAAAATTTTTGGAAAAGATGCAGCAAACAAATTCAAACAACTTCTCTGAAGACACCAAATGCCTAAAATTTACGAAAACAGAGATACGGATTTTTTTCCTGCTAAAACGTGGATTCGGACCATTGTGGATTGGTATATGTGATTTGACCCTCCTGGCCTTCTATCAAAAAGTCATTTCTGGAGTGAACATATAGCCTTTCCAGTACACTTAGTGTACGAGAAAGGCAAAAATTAATTTTGTATCTCACTTTTAGGGGGATTGATCCGAAAACTCTAACTGTCAAAAGATGGCGCTGGTCATTCCCGTCAACATTGCCGAAGACACCATTGCTCTATTTCCTCAATCCTATGAGCTATTGATTAAGAGCGTGAAATAGTAAAATAAACCATTGTGCACTAGTGTGCTTAAGATTTGTCCAAAAACCTATTTAAAAAATATATTTTCCTTAATATGTTTGCTGCTGTGTTCCTATTATTGCGGTATCTCATATGATTTCAATGAGATACTGCAACAATAGGAACAAATACCGCAACATTAGGAACACAATGTTCTTTTAGATAAAACCGAATAAAATGCTCATAACAACCTCAAAGTGGCAATATTTCGTTATTTTCCCGTAGATAAAGGATAGATTTTATTATAGGATATTTGTTCCTTTCTTAAGCATGTGGCTCCTATTTTCATCCTACGAAAAACAAAGGATGGAAGCGCTGTTTGTTTTGTTTCTTATTTTTGTATTTTTTGTTAGAAGTGAGCACCCATGAAACCAAAAAGAACGGAATCAAACGGTGCCGTAATAGCTTGTTGTCGAATAGGATGAATATGGGAGCGTGAGATTACTGATGGCACACATACCCTATTCATTTTAATCCATGTAAAAAGTTTGCTTGTTGTGGGTGGTACAATACCTTATTATCAATGAACTTGGACTGAACCAATAAGGAAAGGCCCTTTGGAGATACCAATCGGTATATGTGTAGACCTCAATGGAGACATTCGCTGCGGCATAGCATGTGGACAGCCTCAGATCGGACTCGTCCTCTTTCCACGGTCAACCACACAGCAGACAGCACACATTCTAAGGTTTGTCTCACTCATCCCGAATATCTACGGTCCGTACCAAAGGGGGCCCTACGCACATTTGGCGAACCTGCCAGGAGCGTAGTTTTATTACTACGAATACATCAAGATTTTTTTTACTGAATATTGAGCGTAGAATAATACAGATACGCGGCATACGATAAAGTTTTTGGAAAGTGTGATTTTTTCCCAACAAGTCCAGTTGCTGAAGGCAGGCAAAAGCACGCGATACGGGACGTTTCGTTAGATATGGTTTCTGAATGGCTCGGGACGACTTCAGAATATTATTGTGGCTGAAGGAAAAGTGGTGGCTCAAAGCGCTACAGTAGCATATCTTGGATAATAAATAATTTGGCGAGTTGAGCACTGAAGATTTTTAAGCGAATCGGGACGTTCGTTATTGAATAACTCTTGCAAAATAATAATAAGGCCGTTACAAATATTTATTTCACTGTTTGTCCTACCACTCTTTGGCTGGTCGAGGGGGGGGGGATAAAAATAATAAACCATTTAATCTGAAAAATATTTAAAACTCATCGGATTTGTTAAAGAATTTTCACCAAACCCCGAAATTTTGATAAATATTTTTACATATACCCCCTCAAAATGCAAAATCCAGCCAAAATTTTTTGAAGGGGGGGGAGACAAAAAGTCAAAATATAATTTGTATCAGTCTAATCAGTAGAACGAAAAACTTCGCAAAAAAATGGTTTCCACGGTGTTTACGCGAGCAGCGCGATCGCTTTCCGAGTAGGGGCTCTCCAAAGTCTCCGGAAAAAAAAGACTATAACATGGCGCGAAAACTTACGAAAACTTTTACAGATCGGTCACATACACACAGACTTTCCGGTGGAAGAGGGAAGCTCTTACCAATACGCACAACGGTTCACTGCTGCGCACGTGTACGCATACTAAAGTGGAATTAGTTTGTGTAGAGCTTTCACTTTGACAACTAGTTTACTGGACTTGTCAACGTGCAGTTGATCAGGTGGCACCCGCTTCAGTTTGCGAAAAAAAAATACAGTAAGAGTGCAGTCTCCAAGTAAAAAAAAAATGAATTGTTTGAATCGCAATACCGCTTTCTTCTAGCTCACACTCGTACGGACCGCCAAGATTTTGTGTGTTTTAAAACTGAGCAAATGTGGTAATCACAGCAATGTAATATGGATTGTTTATTGTGATACATTTCAGGTTATTTCGTATCGAACCAATCAACAATGGCAAGCGAGGGAAAATACGTGCGGAATGTTGACAGCGACGACGATGCCGACCGGGAGTCTGAATGCTCTAGCGAACCAGATTATGAAGATACGTTGGATGATGGAAGTGCTGGGAGCGATACCCTGAGTGAAAGCGATTCTTTTTCGGAGAACGAAAACCCGACAACCATGGATGCAAAAGGCGACGACGGAATTCCGAACACGCAAGCCGACCAGGAAGAAACCCAGACAACGCAGAATGGCAACGCAGAGACACTGGAGAAAATTGAGCGCACCCAAAAGGAGCTGATGACGTTGATCAACAGTTTGGACAAGCCCGATCGTCCACGCGCCCTTGCTGCTGTACCTGTCAGTGCTATTCGGGAAAATTGGAACCCAACTCACGAACATATCGGCCAGGCTCCTGTTTCATCTGCGTCTATCCGTTGGGACCACATCAAGCCGTTCCCTAGCGGCATAGCAGCTAACAAGATGTGGGAATCCTGGAATAAGTATTTGGAAAACCTTGAAATGGCGGCCTCTCTAGGAAATGCCAACGACCCGGTACAACGAGCGCAGTTACTATTTTTGACGATGGGAGAAGAGCTCCAAGGCATTGTTCGAGCTGCCGGGCTACGTCCGAAATTGGACGAACCAGATTGCTATAACTTGTTCGTTAAAAACGTCCACAATTACCTTCGGTCTATGACAGACACATCGGCGGAGCACGAGTCCTTCTCCAACATGAAGCAGGAACCGGACGAATCAGCTGTGATTTTCCATGCCAGACTGATGGAGAAAGTATGGCTATGCGGTTACGCTGAGGCAGACCAGGAGCGCTTCGTCAGGGCGCAGTTGCTAAAAGGACTCAGGAACAAGGAACTTGCGAAGGCTGCCAGGACGTACGGGCACGAAATCAACTTTATCGTCCAGTCGGCTGCTAGAGACGAGGCTTATCAAGTGGAAACGGCAGATATTCCAAAGCGTGAAACAGACGTGTATGCGGTTCAGAAAAGCGATTGGCGGCGACCGACTCGCGACCAACGAAAGCGCACAAGGGACAACGACTCTGATGCCAACCACGATGCGAAACGATACCGAGGGAACGGAGGGCGCGCACTGGGACGGCGATCACGGTGCTCTAGATGCAATCGCCCAGCTCACCAGAATGTCCAGATGTGTCCGGCCTTGAACAAACGGTGTAATGCGTGTCGCGATCTGGGACATTTTGTTGCCACATGCAGACGCAAGCAAGTGAACGCGATCCACCATCAGGACTCGAAACCTGCCCGTCCGGCTTGGAATGATGATGAAACGGATAAGAAGGAGGTATTTAATCATTCATGATTTGATGTTTACTAAATAAAGTGCTGTTTTTCAGTAATAAGTCAAATCCTTGTTTAAATTTTTGACACCTTTATACTTCCGTTTCAGGAAGTAAATGCGCTTTCTCTCAGTGACGTGTTGGTCGATTGTTCTCTAGGATCTTCCTCGCTGATCAAATTAATGATTGACTCTGGTGCCGACGTCAACGTAATTGGGGGGCATGATTGGAAATGGCTGAAACGGGAGTACAGCACGGGTCAGGCACTGCTCAAACTAAATAAGTCTCCTACGGACAAAGTTTTGAAAGCTTATGGCTCGTGTAGCCCGATGCCGATAGAATGTGCGTTCCAGACGGAGATTACTGTTCCGGGCACTACGAAACCAGCGGTGGTTGCGACATTCTACGTTGTACCTAAAGGACGACGCTCATTGCTCGGCCGGTCGACGGCTAGTGACCTGAAATTGCTGCAAATTAACGCTAACGTAGATAACTGCGAAATATCAGATGACGATGGAACATTCCCAAAGATGCCAGGTGTCCGAGTAAAGTTCAGTGTGGACAAGACGGTGCCACCAAGCAGAAATGCTTACTTTAATGTCCCGGCCGCGTATCGAGATGGTGCACGCAGTCGATTATCAGAAATGGAATCCCGAGGCATCATTGAGAAAGTTCAAAGCGCACCGGAATGGATTAGCGGAATGTCCGCCGTGCCAAAAGGCAAAAATGACTTCCGGTTGGTGGTCAATATGAGAGGCCCAAACAAAGCGATTAAACGAGAGTACTACAGACTACCTCTGCTGGAGGAAATGAAGGTTAAACTGTATGGCGCGAAATACTTCTCGAAGTTGGACTTGCGAAACGCATACTACCATCTCGAGCTGTGTGAGGAGTCACGGGACCTCACTACATTTCTAACGGAGGATGGGATGTTTCGTTTCACGCGCCTCATGTTCGGCGTGAATTGCGCACCCGAAATATTCCAGAGATAAATGGTGCGGATCCTGGCCAACGTGAAAAATGTGATCGTGTATATTGATGATATACTGATTTTTGCGAGAACAATTGAAGAGCTACGTAGCACTGTGGCGCAAGTACTAAGCATACTCAAAGCCAACAATCTCACCGTTAATGAATCAAAATGTGAGTTCGACAAAATACGTATTCAATTCCTAGGCCACGAGGTAGATGAAAACGGCTTCCACGTCGAGAAAGCAAAGATTGACAGCATCTTGAATTTCCGTTCTCCAGCTACGGTGTCAGAATTGAAAAGCTTCCTTCGTTCATTAGCCCCTATATTCAGGGATTTGCAGACATCAGTAGACCGTTATGGGCCGTTGCATCCAAGAACTCGTGGACGTGGAGCTCACAACAGCAGAAATCATTTGACATAATCAAGGAGCGTATTGCACAGTGCACAGTCTCGCTTGGATTTTTCTCACAGGACGAGAGAACCATTATGTATACCGATGCTTCTCCTGTAGCCTTGGGGGCAGTCCTTATTCAAGAAAGTAAATGGTCGGTAGAAAATTGAGAAAACAAAAATATTTAGTTTTATCTGTTTTATTTAAGGTAAAGATCGGAATGCCAGAATTATCAGTTTTGCCTCGAAAGCTCTGACTGATACCGAGAAACGGTACCCACAGTACCAAAGAGAAGCGTTGAGTGCCGTCTGGGCCGTGGAACATTTCGCCTATTTCTTGTTGGGAAGACGGTTCACCCTGCGTACCGACGCGCAAGGTGTGGCGTTTATACTTAATCGAACCAGAGAGGACTCCAAGAGGGCACTCACCAGGGCGGATGGCTGGGCACTCAGGCTAAGCCCATACGATTATGAAATCGAATACGTTCGCGGCACAGAGAACATCGCCGATCCCTCATCTCGTCTGTACGTTGGAGACGACGACCCCTTCAATGAAGAATGCAGTCCTTGGGAGGTAGCATCGCTTGAAGCCAACGCGATTGAGTTTTTGACTGAAAAGGAGATCAAGGAAGAGACCTCTCAAGACGCCATGCTCCAACAGGTCATACAAGCTTTAACAACGGGAGTGTGGCCCAATAATCTTCCTGGGTATCGAGCCCTCGAACAAGACTTATCGGTGCGAGATGGACTCGTCATTAAAACTGGAAGCGTCATAATCCCCGAACGGCTACGTACGAAGGCACTCGAGGCGGCCCATTCAGGGCATCCATCCTCATCGAAAATGAAAACAATAATACGACAACGTGTGTGGTGGCCAGGTATGCCACGTGATGCAGAAAAGTGGAGTGAGTCATGTTCAACTTGTGCGATTAACGGAAGACCAGAGAAAACGACACCAATGCAACGCGTGTTTGCTCCCAAAGTCGTCTGGGATACGATTGCGTTGGACTTTAATGGGCCATACGCCAGGTTTGGTGGTATATCCATTCTAGTCGTCGTCGACTATCGGTTACGCTACCTCATGGCTAAGCCTGTGAAAAGTACATCATTTGAGCATACTAAGGCGGCATTTGAGAGCATCTTTGAAAAGGAAGGTTTTCCCAGAGTAATCAAGACCGACAATGGTCCCCCCTTCAACGGGGAGGACTACAAACATTATTGCACAGAACGTGGCATAGAAATGACCTACTCCACCCCTCTATTCCCTCAACAGAATGGCCTGGCTGAGGGATACATGAAGATCATAAATAAGGCCATGAGCTCTGCGGATTGTAATAGTACAAATTTTGTCGACGAAGTACGCGCTGCAGTCCAAGCTCATAATGCTGCCGTGCATCGTGTAACCAAAATTGCACCAGAAGAAGTCATGAGTGGGCGGAAAATTAAACGAGGCTTACCGCTTGTCAACCGCGAAAAGGTTGAAATCGATGAGGACCTTTTGGACAAACTTGACCGCGACGAAAAGTTATCAGGAAAGCAACGCGAGGATTCCCGAAGAGGCGCTCGGCCATGTCGCGTGAAACCTGGTGACTCAGTTGTCATCGAGCGAACGAATCGTGCCAAAGGAGATTCACGATTCTGTCCTAAGCAGTATGTCGTATCAGGAGAACGAAACGGAAACTTGACACTTGTAGGAAACGATGGCCACACTCTTAAAACGCACGTATCTCAAACCAAAAAAGTAAGCCTGTTGCGCGATACGAGCAAGCCGACATCTGTAGGAGATCCACAACCGGAGGGGACGATGCTACCAAGATCATCCAGGAATAAAAAGACCCCTTCATACTTGAAGGATTACGTACAAGTCATTGAGGACAACTAGTGGTTTCTGTTTTTTTCACAAGTTTATGTTCACCATCAAACTTGAATTCGCAATAAATACATTTCAATCAGTTTTGTTTAAAGATAGTCTAAAACACCTTAGTTTTTTTTTCAACTGTTTCTTTTTTATTGGGAAGAAGGGAGATGTGGGTGGTACAATACCTTATTATCAATGAACTTGGACTGAACCAATAAGGAAAGGCCCTTTGGAGATACCAATCGGTATATGTGTAGACCTCAATGGAGACATTCGCTGCGGCATAGCATGTGGACAGCCTCAGACCGGACTCGTCCTCTTTCCACGGTCAACCACACAGCAGACAGCACACATTCTAAGGTTTGTCTCACTCATCCCGAATATCTACGGTCCGTACAAAAGGGGGCCCTACGCACACTTGTGACGATACAGTTGTGGTTTAAACATGAACCCAGTGCTTAACTCCTCCATGATCGGATCAATTACCCTATTTCAATTCAATTTGTCCATTTCCGTACACAAATCTTATGTGACGCAAACTCTATAAGAAATTTCCCAGCTTCAACAACAAGCAGGTAAAAAAAATATTCAAACGGAAGCAATAAATTTCTTCCAATCCATTAACCATCTCAACGTGCATCGAGTGCTCACCCTCCACTCCATGATGATCTTGTTGCTTATCCAAGTTTTCCACGTCTGTCTAGGTATGGATATATTTTGTTATTGAGTCTAGTCTGTAACAACCAAAACAGACACATGGAATCTTCTCGCACGTTATTTCAGCGTCACTCATCGGATTAACACATATTGCTACAGATTCATCTTCAGCGCCGGAAATTTATGGCATATTTTGTTTGATACATCGCCGGGCGGTCAGTTTTCATATAAATAAATATTGACTGGTTGGGAAGGTTTGCAACACGTGAAAAAGAATATTCTCTAGTATAATTAATTCGAAATTTACCATGAAATTATCCAGAACTGTTAATATGGAAACAGATGTGGATGCAATATTTAAACAACAAACAAATCTATAAACAAATAATAAAGTACATGTATTAATCGAAATTTCCCCAAAAAAAATAATTGATTTCTAAAAATACATTAAAATAAGGGAAATTATCAAACGGCGTAAATAGCTGCGTAAGCCATGATTATCTTCTTATTGAAATGATTCATAATAATTGCGAATGAAAAAGTTAAACATTGCCTTGGTGATCGTGACGTTTACACAGGATAATATTTACGTAACGGCTTACGTTGTTATGTGAATCCCCCCAATGTATATTATGTACTCAAACCAAAGAGTTTAACAAATAATACATTCGAATAAGTGTACTGACACTAAAGGAAGATTACAAGTGGTAGTCGAAATACGCGTATCTGTCAAAGGATAAGCAACATAGGGCGGTATTAAAAGGTACGAAACTGATTACACTCATTCAAAGAGGGTTTTCTGCTTAGAGGGTTCGAAAAGTCGGTACAAGAAAAAAATACATGCAATTTTTATATTATAAACGTTTGAAAAATATTGGAAAAGCGAATATAATTTAGAAATTGTTATAAATAAAAAAAAACTATATAATAATATTTCCCTGCTGCTCTGATGATATGTGTTCAAATCAAAAGAGTAGCGCATTGGATGTTGCACTAAATAATTCCAGATGATTCTTTCTCAAGAGAATGTTCTTAGTTGGGAACACCGTATATTCCTCTTGACTTGATTTGGTGGTCTGTGTCACTACCTACCAATGCATTACTGCTGGTTAATGAAAATGATTGACGCTTAGAGAGGGGGATACTATTTTTAGCTACAACCCGAACACTGACTGTGTCGTAAATGTTTGTGGAAAATACAGAAGCCATATGGTTGATTCGATCTTGTTTGATGAGCTCGTTAGATTGGTCATTATTAGAGTAGCCAGTCTAACCGTATCTTACTTTCAGTTCTGAGCACTCCATCCTGGGCGATTGCCAGCCATCGCCTTGACCTGTGGTCATGTAAAATTTCTGTCGATTTCTTTTACTTCTTTGGGTGACCCACCTCCACTTCCGCTCCCGAATTTCTGTCGCTATCGGCTGACGATGGCATCGACGATTAAACTCCAAGTATATACCGCAGACATCCGTTGAGTGTTCTCCACTGATACACACCAGGTTTCACTGGCGTACCGTAGCACAGAATTTAGGTTTGAGTTGATAATCAGACTTTTTTTTCCTAAATTTCTTAAATTCTCAAAAGCAGCCCTCGCCTTCTCGATCCGTGCACCTATGTCGATCTTGGTGACGCCATCGGCCGCCATTTGGCTACCAAGATATTGGAAGCTTTCAACATTCTCCACTGGTTGCCCAGCTACCGTAAAGCTGGAAGGGTTAACCGTGTTTACAATCAACGATTTGGTCTTGTTGACGTTGATGGTAAGACCTGTCGCCAAGGAGCGATTGGCAAGATCAACGAGCTTTCTATACATATCAGAGCGCCGTTGAGCTAGGAGAGCAACGTTATCAGCCAGTTCGAAGTCATTTAGGTGCTCCATGGTAATGGACTGCCACCGCAACCCACGATTTGGTTCACGATCTATCGCACCTACCAGGATATCGTCGATTACGATGAGGAACAGTAGCGGTGATACATCAATGCCTCACTCCAGCAACGATTCGGATGGGATCGGACAAGACCCCGTCATGCAGTACTCTGCACGAAAATGCCCCGTACTGTGCTTGAATGAGGCCGATGGTTTTCTCAGACAGCCTTGCGCCTGACGGCTCCCCACATGTTTTCGTGATTGAAATGGTTGAAAACTTTTTCGTTATCAATCAACACCAGGTAGAGAGACTCTTGGAATTCATTGATTTGCTTCAAAATGATACGGAGCGTGACAATATGGTCCACACAGGATCGTCCGGCACGGAATCCTGCTTGCTGCCGTTGGAGAGTTGCGTCAATCATCTCCTGTATCCGGTTAAGAATCATTTTGCAGAGGACTTTGAGAACGATACACAGTAACATGATGCCCCGCCAATTATCGCATACAGTCAGGTCACCCTTTTTGGGTACCTTTACTAAGACACCTTGCATCAAATCGGTCGGAATTGCCGGGGTTTCCCATATGTTGCAGCAGTTGTGCAGATACTACGGGGTCAGCTTTGAGTATCTCAGCTGATATGCGATCGACCCCCAGTGCTCTGTTCGACTTCATGCTACGGATGGCTGTTTCTATCTCCTGCACTGACGAAGCTTCGGTGTTGACACAAGTAATGCGTCGAACCCTTGGCGGATCATGCTGAGGTGTTGATGGTGTGGTCGACACTTGAAAAATGGTTTCCAAAGTGCTCGAACCAGAGTTTCAGCTGGTCAGCCGGGTCCGGTCAATAACTGTTCAGACGTGTCTTTCACGGGCATCGTAGCATTCATCTTGGTCCCACTAAGGCGACGTGAGACATCGTAGAGGAGACGAATGTCGCCGGTATTTGCGGCTTTCATGCCTTCGTCGGCTTCACTTCCTTCTCGAGAGCCGAATAGCGCTGACGGGCTACGGCTTTGGTTCCTCGTGTTTTCGCTCGTTCTATCGTGACTTTGGCGTTCATTCGCTCCTCTATCTTCCTCCGGGTGTCATCTGTGATCCACTGATTTCTCTGGGTGCGTAGCTCACCCAAATTATTCTCGCCAGCTCCTCAACGAAGGACTCCAGTCGGCGTGTGTTGAACCGGCGTCCGATTTTCTCTCCGCAATGCGCAGCTGGATCTCGCCGATTAGGAGATGATGGTCGGGTGCAATTTTTGCGCTAAGTTTGTTCCGAATATCTAGAAAGGTTGCATCTTCATTTTCGGATGACGCAGATGTGGTCGACTTGATTTTCCGTGACGCCATCACGGGAAACCCATGTCACTTGTCGACGAGGAAAGAGCGATCCCCCAATCACCATGGTATTGTTGCCACAAAACTCTGTAAACAGCTCACCGTTCTCGCTCATTTCTCCGAGACCATGGCGTCCCATGACCTTCACGTTGAAGTTGCCCATGAGGTACAATTTATCAATTTCTATGAAAATAAAGCAACACAGTATATTAAACTGGTGCATTATTACTGACCAACTATTGAGCTCTACATTTAGTAGAATAGTATTAGATTTCAATACATCAAAAAGTTCATGTAATTTTGCATGTTAATTATGTTGAAAGCTATGTAGAATTTTGAGAAATACGTTTTTATTGGTGTTTAAATTAAACCACTTCATTTACACAATAAAGAACATTTTGTATAATGTTATAATTTCCCTACAATTACAATGGTTATTGAAACTTCCAAAAAAACCCAAATTAATCCACCTAGAGGTGATAGTGCCTTTCTCGTCGTATATGTTCTCACGATCTTTCCGTCGACGTAAGTCAAAGTGTTCCTGAATCCTAATATTTTTAAAGAAAAGCAAGCATTTTATCAAAGCCATCATTGAATTGACTTAAAACTTATTGATGGCACATAGTCCAACGTTTTGTTCAGCGTATACGCAGAGCTGAATAATATCAAATTTCTCAGTTAACTGCTTGAGTGGCCGGGGCCCGTGGCGTAGTGGCTACACGTTTGCTTCATAAGCAGATGGTCATGGGTTCGATCCCAGCCCCGGCACTTTCGTCAGTTGCTCTTTCCCCCTGAGAGCAGCTGACACTGACCCTCTTCTGAGCCCATGGCGCTCAAATGAACCCGGATACTTGTACATCGGCGAACGGCAACCCATAGTGGACCCCCAATCGGACTGGAAACAGGAACAACCAACAGCCACACATCAACATCCTCGAGCTCATCATTCTACCATGATAGGGTAGAAAGTGAAAGCAGCGCAACGGCCACCAGTTCGATGTAGTACCATTAGAAATAGAATACATTTAGGCGCTGTGCAAAGTGTATGTCTCTCTCTCTCTCTCTCTCTTCTTGGCGTAACGTCCTCACTGGGACAAAGCCTGCTTCTCAGCTTAGTGTTCAATGAGCACTTCCACAGTTTTTAACTGAGAGCTTCCTCTGCCAATGACCATTTTGCATGTGTATATCGTGTGGCAGGCACGAAGATACTCTATGCCCAAGGAAGTCAAGGAAATTTCCTTTACGAAAAGATCCTGGACCGACCGGGAATCGAACCCGTCACCCTCAGCATGGTCATGCTGAATACCCGTGCGTTTACCGCCTCGGCTATATGGGCCCTAAAGTGTATGTACAGCTTCCAATTGAAATCGCTCACGCAGTGCCCTAGTGGACAATAGAGCTGTAAATTAGGTTAAGTGATTGAAGAATAAAAAAAACTGCTTGAGTACCTTCACTAACATTGGGAGCTGATAAATATCAAGACGATACTAACAAGCTAAGATATTACTTTTTACACAATCACAGATCACTTTGCGGTCTTCGATAAAGTTTTTTCTGCACATTCTAGGTTATATTTTATTGACAGTTGAAAACAAGAACGTAGTGAGTATAGTGAGAAGTCTGTACTGTTTGTATGTGGGTTTAATATGTCAAGATTTTGTTCTCTTACACATATTTATCGCTTGCATTGATTTTATTTACTTTCGTAGTTCTGGCGAAGCATCAAACGCTGGTTGTGCAACCCTACCGGGTAGTCTCAAATGTGGTATGAGCCGTGATGTAATGTGTCGCATGGTACATTTAATTACTTTCCGGAACAGGTTCCGGAGCACCACCGGGTCTCCCAAATTTAGTCTGAGGCAATATCATTGCTAACGTACATTAGGTTACCTAAAAAACACGATTTGATTTATCTTATGCATGGGTACAGATCACTTTTACATTTGACCACTTCCAGTGGGACACCCAGAACTACAGTATCGGACAATAAAATTGCACCAAAGCCGTTTTCCCATACAAACTAGGTAACTTTAGATTGCCATATCTCAGTTATTTCTCAACCGATTGTTTTCATTTTTCTGTAACGAACTACAAAACACTTCAATTTTTAAAAACTATTGAAAAAGTTCGGTGACAACTATTGTTACAAAAGTTATAGATAAGTTAGAGATATGGCAATCTAAAGTTACCTAGTTTGTATGGGAAAACGGCTTTGGTGCAATTTTATTGTCCGATACTGTAGTTTCGGGACACTACCGGTTGTCTAAAATATGGTCTGAGGCTATGTTCTTAAGAATCGATCATCGTGTTATCAAAAAAGGGTCTCCAGTTGGCCTAGTGGTTAAGGCTATGAATCGCCAATCCGGAATCGGCGGGTTTGATTCCCGTTCCGGTCGGGAACATTCTCTCGACTTCCTGGGCATAGTGTATCATTGTGCTTGCCTCACAATATACAA